>NC_054834.1:108591215-109191215 GCF_018345385.1 Vulpes lagopus | reverse complement strand
GGGAATATAAAAAATAGTGAAAGGGAATAAAGGGGAAAGGAGAGAAAATGAGTGGGAAATATCAGAAAGGGAGACAGAGCATGAGAGACTCCTAACTCTGGGAAACGAACTAGCGGTGGTGGAAGGGAAGGAGGGCGAGGGGGTGGGGGTGACTGGGTGACGGGCACTGAGGGGGGCACTTGATGGGATGAGCACTGGGTGTTATTCTGTATGTTGGCAAATTGAACACCAATAAAAAAAATTTCCAAAAAAAAAAAAGGAAAGAAAAAACTTAAGATGACTAAAAATGCGAACCTGATACAGCAAAACTTATAGAAAAGCTAAAACAGGCTCAGAGGAAAATCTACAACTACAAATTTCATATTTTTTGAGTACCTCAAATCAATAATCTTTCCATCCTGAGATATTGAGAAAAAAACAAAGAGCAAACTAAACTCAAAGTAAATAGAAGATTAGAGTAGAAATGAATGAAATACAAGCATAACTTGTTTTATTGCTGTTACTTTGTGTTTTGCAAATACCGCAGTTTTTACAAATTGAAGGTTTGTGGCAACGCTACAAGAGCAAGTCTATCGGTACTCTTTTTCCGGTAGTATTTGCTCATTTTGTATCTCTGTCAACTTCATAATTCTTTAAATATTTCAAACTCTCAGGCAGCCCTGGTGGCTCAGCGGTTTAGCGCCGCCTTCTGCCCAGGGCCTGATCCTGGAGATCCAGGATCGAATCCCACGTCGGGCTCCCTGCATGGAGCCTGCTTCTCCCTCTGCCTGTGTCTCTGCCTCTCTCTCTCTCTCTCTCCCTGTCTCCAATAAATAAAATCTTTAAACAAAAATATTTCAAACTCTCTCATTACTATCGTATTGGGCATGGTGATCTGTGATCAGTGTTCACCGATCTTACTACCATACGTACTTTGGGGCTCCGTGAACCGTGTCCAAATGAGATAGTGAACTTAATTAATAAATATTGCATGTGTCCTGACCAGTCCAATCAGTGGCGGTTCCCCTTACCCCCTCTCCTTGGGCCTCCCTATTCCCTGAGACCCAACAATACAGGAATTGAGCCAATTCTGTGATCCTACAATGGGCCCTAAGTGTTCAAATAAAAGAACGACTTGCACCTCTCTCACTTTAAATCAAAAGCTAGAATTGGTTAAGCTTAGCAAGGAAATCATGCTGGAAGCCCAGGTGGGCTGAGAGCTAGGCCTCTTGTACCCATCAGTTCTCCAAGTTCTCAATACTAAGGGGAGGTTCTTGAAGGAAGTTGGAAAAGTGTTACTTCCGTGAACCCGGCAAATGATAATAAAGCAAAACAGCCTTTTTTGCTGATCTGGAGAAAGTCTTAGCAGCCTGGAGAGATTAAAACCACCAGAGCATTCCCTTAAATGCAAGCCGCATCCAAAGGAAGGCCCCTGGTCTGTTCAGACGTGGGCAGGCTGACAGAGCCGAGGAGGCTGCAGAAGGCAAGTCGGAGGCCAGCGGAGGTTGCGTTGAGAGCTGTAAGGACAGAAGCCGTCTCCACAACACGAAGGTAGGTGCAAGGTGAAGCAGCAGGGCTGACTGTAGATGCTGCAGCGAGTTATCCAGAAGATCCGAGTACACGTAATTAGTGAAGGCGTCTACACTAAACAACAGAGTCTCAAAGTGGACGGAACCGCCTCCTATTGGAACACACGATGCAGGAATTCATCCCCAGAAAGAAGTCGGTTCCTAACGTCAAAGTTTCAAAGTCCAGGCCGACTCCCTTAGTACGGGACGATATAACCAGCGACTTTAAGTTGAAGCCCACGTGCACTGACCATTCGGAATCCCCTATGGCTCCTAAGAATTACGCTCAACCTCCTCCACCTGTGCTCTGTGCACGGAGCGGTGAAGTCTGGGTCACAGAACACCTGTGTGTAACAGGACTTCCTGGACACTTTTTTTTTTTAATGGAAATATAGTTGACATAGTGTTAAGTTTCAGATGTACAATAAATATTTTAAACCCACTGCTGGGACCTACTGTTCAGAAAATAAAAGTTTGTTTCAAAATATTACCCCTAACTGACAAAGGCACCTTGTCACCCAAGCGTTCTGATGGAGACGCATGACTTAGTATCACTTTCATACCTACTAACACAACATCCACTTGGCAGGCCATGGGTCAAGAAGAAATTTCAACTTTCAAGTCTTATTTTTTTTTCTTCTTTATTCAGCTGTATAAACATGGGGACAGGGGTCCAAGCATGTATCACTTTGTGGAGACTAATGCACCCTACATACACTGCCAAAAAGCTGCACCACCTGTGCCCCTGTACCCTGCATCCGGGCCTCCTTAGCCCCTTGCCCCTCCAAGGTATCTGAATGGGACAAGTGAGGGTCGGCTGAGCATCCACAGGGAGGAACAGGCATTGGAGGTCAAGCCTTGTTATTTAAGAAATCTGTCTCATAAAGCTATAGCTGCTATGGATAGTGATTCCTTTGATGGATCTGGGCAAAGCACATTAAAAGCTTTCTAGAAAGGATTCACCGTCTTAGATGCCATTAAGAAGATGTGCGTTTCATGGGAAGAGGTCAAGATATCAACATTAACACATTTGGAAGAAGTTGATTCCAACCTCATGGATGACTCTGAGGGGTTCAAGGCTTCAGTGGAGAAAGCAACTGCAGGTGTGGTAGAAACAGCAAGAAAACTGGAATGAGAAGTACAACCTGACGATGAGACCCAAGTGTTGCAGTCTCATGATAAAATTTTTTTTTAAGATTTTATTTATTTATTCATGAGAGACAGAGAGAGAGAAGCATAGACACAGGCAGAGGGAGAAGCAGGTTCCCTGCAGGGAGCCTGACGTGGGACTCGATCCAGGGTCTCCAGGATCAGGCCCCAGGTCAAAGGCAGTGCTAAACCACTGAGCCACCCAGGCTGCCCGTGATAAAACTTTTAATAGATAAGGAGTTGCTATCTATGGATGAGCAAAGAAAGTGGTTTCTTGAGATGGAAACTACTGCAGGGGAAGATTGTGTGAAGACTGTTGAAAAGACCACAAAGGAATTAGAATATTACATGAATTCAGCTGATAAAGCAGTAGCAGAGCTTAAGAGTCCAACTTTGAAATAAGTTCTACTGTGGCTAAAATCCTGCCAAACAGTATTCCATGCTACAGAAACTGTTCATGAAAGGAAGAATTAATTGATGCAGCCAACTTCTTTACTACCTTGGTTTGAGAAGTTGCCACAGCCTACCCAACCTTCAGCAACCACCACCCTGGCCAGCAGCCATCATCATCAAGGCAAGACCTTTTACCACCAGAAAGATTATGACTTGCTGAAAACTCAGATGATAGCTAGCATTTTTTTTTTAGCAATAAAATATTTTGTAATTAAGGTATTTACATTGTTTTTTAGACATAACACTGTTACATAATAAACTACAGTATAGTGTAAACTCAGGTTTTACAGGCACTGAGAAACCAGAAAATTCATTTGACTTACCTTACTGCAATATCTGCTTTATTGTAGTGCTCTGGAACCAAATCCACAATATCTCCATTGCACACCTGTAGAAAATAGAAATACAAAGAAGAAGGCCAACGAAACCAAAAGTTGGTTCTCAAAAAAGATAAAATAGAGAAAAGTATAGGTAAAAATAGACAAGTTAATTAGAGTCTCAAGTTACCGATCCTTTACAAACTTCCAAATTATAAAAAAGGAGAGAGCACTTCCCAATTTATCCGATGTGACCAGTATTATTATGACACCAAAGTTAGGTAAATATATCAAAGAAAATAAAACTACAAGTCAGTATCCTTTTTGAATATATATGTGAAAATCCTCAATAAAATACTAGAAAATTGAATCCAGGAAAATATATAAAACATTATACACTGTGACTAAATTGGAGTTATCCAAGAAAGTGAGCTTAGTTTAAACATATGAAAATCAATCAATGTAATACATCATCTAAGTACAATAAAAGACAATCTTCATGTGGTCATCTTAATGAGTACAGAAAAAGCATTTCATGAAATCAATGCCCTCTCTGAATAAAACACTACACAAATTAGAAATAAAAGTGAATTTTGTCAACCTGGGAGAGGATATCTATTTAACACCCCCAGCTAGCATCATACCTGATGCCAAAGACTAAATGATTTATCCCCAACACTAGGAAAAAACAAGAATGTTCTCTCTTTTCACTTTTATTCAGGCCTTGTTCCGGAAATTCTAGCTAAGACAATTAGGTAAGCAAAAGAAGTAACAGGTATCTATATTGGAAAGGAAGTAAAGCAACATTTGCAGATGTAGGATTTTATTTATAGAAAACCCTAGGTAATCTGTTTAAAAGACTTTTAAATAAATGAGTTCAGCAAAGTTTAAGGACACAAGGTCAATATACAAAACTCAATTATGTTTCTACACACTAGCAATGAAATTGAATGAATAATCAGTATCATAAAAAGGATAAAACCATTCGGCATAAACTTAACAAAGGAAATACATTTCTTGGACACTGAAAACTACAAAATATTGCTGAAAGGATTAAAGAAGATCTAAGAAAATGGGAAGTCAATGAATAGTCATGAATTGGAAGACAATATTGTTAGGATGACAATACTCCCCCAAATTTATCTATCTTCAGTATGCTTCCTATCAAAATATCTGCTTTTTTTTTCTTTTTTACAAAAATTGACAAGGTGATCTTAAAATTCATATGGAAATTCAAGAGAATCATAGTAGGCTAATGAATCTTGAAAAAAAGATCTCAACTTAGAGGAGTCACATTTATACATTTCAAATTTTAGTAGAAAAAAAATTTAGTACAGAGGTGTAGTGATCAAGATGGTGTTGATATACCGACAGACATAGGTAAGTGGATAGAACTAAGAGTGCAGAAATAAACCCTTACATTTATGGTCAATTTATAGCATTAAAATTATTACGACTTTATAGTACTAGTAACATCTATCACCTCAGGTATGAGATCATGGTTCGCTCTACTGTAACAGAAGTAGCATAAAATAAAAGCAATCTAAGCTTTGTCACAGAAGCTTAATTTGCCATTCACAAAAGAAAATAAAACTAGAGAATGTACAAGAAAGGAAAAAATAAAATGAAAATTTTAGTTAATACAAAAGAAAAGTTTGTTTAGTTAAAACAAACACAGAAAAGTGTTTGTTCTTAGAAAAGATTCGTAAAATTGAAATAAGCTAATAAGCATGACAGAGGAGAGAATAAGAAACCCCGAAATTATATTCTGCTCTGAAATTAAAAGGAAGATATCACTGCAGATACTCTAGCTATTAATAAAGGGATTAAGAGAATATAATGAACATTTTTAACCCAATAAATCTTTATAAATTAAATTAGATAATTTAAATAAATAAATTTACCACGTGGGCACAGGAAGAAATAGAAATAATAATCTTAGAGCCCTCCATGCAGCACCATTCCATGGGAGGATCAACAAGCCACAGGCGGAAGGAAGGCTGGTTACACTGAATGTCTTCCTCTCTGAAAAGGGCAGTGTCCCCCTGAATGGGATATATTGTGGCTGTAAGCTTCCTTCCTAACCAGCAGGGCCTCAGCCAGCACCACCTTCCACGAGTTCTCGGAGTTTGCACACTACCAGTTTGGGATCCCACACAACCTCACCTTGGCCCAAGGGATCCACTCTAGGGCAAGGAAGGTAATCGCGGGTAATGATTATGGTTCACTGGTTCTAATACACACAACATCGCCCGCAGGCTGCTGTCCTTATAATAAGGGAACGGTTTCTGGAAATATATCTAAATATCTACTTGCCTGTGAACCCCTGAGAAGATGGTACACTATCCTTCAGTTCCATTTTGTGATATGTAGGCCACCTATGGACAGAAAACAAGGGGTCGAAATAGGACTCCCCATGCTCTCCAACGTGCCTGTTAATGTACCTGGGGAATTTGGGCTTCTTTTCCCTATAATATGAAGTTCTGTGCTTCTAGAGGATTTGGTTGGCTGAGCATTTTCATTAGGGGGTCTCAGTAACGGTCTTGTTAAATTTAAGGCTATTATGGCCTCCTCTTTACCCCAGGCTCCTCGTAACTATTGATTAGCAGGCAAAAAAAAGAGTTAACATGTTGGCAAGATTCACGGACTCTCATCATCAGAAGAGGTAGGTGTGTTACTATACAACGAGGGCAAAAAGAAAAACAGTAAGTAACTAAGTGATAAGCCAGGATCTCACTCTATATTTATATAGAATATATTCTATTCACTGTTATGGCTTTAAATGGACAGGAACACCAAAAGTGGCTCTATACAGGCATGATAACTAGGGATTTGGTCACCCCAGGCATGACTGTCAGGTTCACTCCAGCAGGCAAAGCTCTCAAACCAACAGTGATTTTCCTTGAAGAAATGGAAATGTGGAATTTGTGGTAGAGATAGAATGAGTATCAGTAACAGGCTTATTTAAATTCAGGGGTATTATGTGTTCCTAAAACACTCATCTTTAAATTTCCCCTGGAGTATGTCTGAGGAATCCTAGAGAAATTGTGCCCTGGTGGAATGAATGAATGTAAGGAGCAAGATGACCTGAGCAATATAAGCCCCAGAGGACAGGGGAAGCTGTTGGGGCCCTACCCGCACAATCCCTTCGTTACCAGGGCAGCCATAGCCTAGCCACCCGCACCTGATGGCTCATAGCTTTACTCTTCTAGGAAAACTACTCATGTCCAGAGAAAATCACTTTCCCAAGAAAGGCATGAAAACCCACGTCCTTTACCTAGGAAGTGGCCCACAGACAATGAGTAACTTGATACTGAATACACACAAAGTTGTGCCTCTTGTCTCAAGTTTGGGCAATTTTATGATTTAGGGCTACTCATGTGGTCGACGTAAGAGTAGAATAGACTGAAATATATCGATTATTAGCTCCCTGCCCCGCTTCTATCCTGTTTCCCTCATTTCCTTAATAGGATTCTCCTAAGAACATTTCCTCAATAAACCGCTTGTATCAGAATTCATGTCAGGTTCTGCTTCCAAAGAATACGGACTAATTCCACTCAAAAGAATGAGTCTCTGACTTAGCAAAACAAAGAAATTGTAATATTTTATGTAGTAAAGAAATATTTTATTTTATTTTTTTGTAAAGAAATATTTTAAACCAATGAATACAAAGTAGTTAAAAATACGGGGATGCAAAAAGGTATATCTGATAAATATGAGCCCAAAAAAGGATGTTTCTGTAACAATATTAAACAATAAAAGGCCAACAGACATGAAAGGATAAACGAAGAATGGTCTATTTACACAACGTTCATTGGGCAATAAAATACTTCTCAAGTGGACGTGTGTATGAATAAAGAACCAGGGTAAGAACAGCTGATTCTCTGTTTATTTGTCAAACGGCCTTGGCGCTAATTCTTTTATTTTACAGACTTTATTTTCTCCACTTTCACCATGTGAATCTCGGGATTTCCACATATCTCTAAGCACATACTAAAAGCAAAGAGCGGAATCTCTTCATTCTCAGTGATTCATGAATATGAAAGAGAACTGTTTCATTCCAGAGGACAACGTGAAATGTGCACAACCCTTTTTCTTACTAATTGTCTCAGCTGAGGCTAATTATTTAATTTTTTGAGTCTTACTTTAATCACTGTTATAATGGGAAAAATTCCATAAATTGCAAGGCATTAAAAATCTCGAATGTCTCTCAAAGGCATATATTATAATCTCTCAACAACCCATACCTCTTTATCCTCCTTTTTTTCTTTTTTCCTTTCAAAGTAAAAAAAAAAAAAAAATCATATCATTTGATATTTTCCCCTCTCTTAGACCAATTAAATTTGAATTTCTGTGGGTGGAGCTTAGGCACTGTTTTTTTTTTTTTTAATGCCAAATTGTTTGTATAATTACAATGCTACTCTTCTGAAACTAATATTATACTATATGCCAACTAACGAATTTACGTAAAAACTTGAAACAGAAACAGAAAACCCCACAAGGTTACATTAGGTCCAAGTGTACAATTTACTGATTCAACAATTCTATGAGTTACTCAGTGCTCACCATGATAATTGAAGTCATTATCTGTTGCCATATAACATTATTACGATATTATTGACTACATTCCTTAATCCTGAAATATTTTTAACCCTAAAATGTTAATATTCTAAAATGATTTTCTAATAGGGCAATAAAAAAGAATAAAATAATGAAATTTTATTTCAAAAAAATCTCATTATTTAAAAATGTCTTCACTATTATTCTTACTATTTTAGATGCTCACTGAAATATGAAAGGGCAAAAATTAGATTTACGAACGGAATAGAAAAACTTCTGAGTTCCACATTGTCAAGACAATGTTTAAATTGTAATATATTCAGAAAGATAATAAATTATTTTCACATGTCAATAAGAACACAAAGAGGTATCTCTAATCTGCTCGTACTATAATTTTGTTTCCTCCAAACTCAGTAGAGAAAGAGAGAGAATATATCTCTTCATATTCCACATGAGATGGGCTTATGTAAGCTAACAGAATAGAATTCCTCATGTTGTAAAAAATGCATGATCACATTCTGGAAAAATCCTCTTAGGAGACAGTGTTTCTCACTGCCCCCGTCCCCTGTCAAAAATAGCAAGAATAGCAAATACCAGCCCTCCAGGTAATTGTAATAATAAACAGTACCAGAATTTTGATCAAGGAGTTAATTCTTACCTTGAGGAATAACGTAAGCCCCTAAAATACCAAGTTTCTGCATTAGAAATAAGTAACGGCTACTAGGCACAGTCCTTACGTGTGTGGTTTTTATTTTTATTATTATTTTTAATTTTTTTAAAAGAGTTTATTCATTTATTCATTAGAGACACAGAGAGAGGCGCAGAGATAGAGGCAGAGGGAAAAGCAGGCTCCATGCAGGGAACCCGACATGGGACTCGATCCCAGGACCCCGGGGTCACGCCCTGGCCCGAAGGAAGGTGCTCAACCGATGAGCCACCCGGGCATCCCTGTGTGTGGTCTTTATTTTAAGATAATCAAACTTACTTGCTAGACTCTCTGAAATTGTAGGCAAGCTAAAACTTATAAAAATTAGTCATGAAGAAAATACATTCTCAGTTAGGAAGTAAATGGAAACGCTGCTCGCCTCATACCACCGTTTCATCAGCTGCTCCTAGAAAACACTTCGGGGCTGCACCTCAAGGTAGTCCTAGCTTCTAGGAAGGAGGCTACTTCACCAGCTCCAGGTGGGCCCGTCCTTAAAGCAACATCATTGTACCTGCCTCTATTCTGGAGACGATTTACTGTTACCGTTAACTCTCACGAAGGAACAAATGAAAAAAAAAAATGTATTTATACCACGGGGGTATAAAGAGAATGGTTTTAATAATAAAAACCTAAACTTGAATCCTGGGTGATCTTAGGACAAATTTAATTAGACTTTTAAGTCCCAGTTTTTCCATGTGTGAAATGTAATAACTAAACATACAGCATCATTGAGAAAAGAAAAGAAGTAAAACATCTATTAGTGTTTTGCAAATAGTCTACACTCCATGACTGTGAGTCCTTATCTCCCTGTTCCATATGATACTCAAAATAGGGCACCCTACTGGAAAGAGCTCGAATTATTGGTATATTATGCTGGATCACATTTGCAAAGTAAATCATTTAGACATATGTAAGATGGCATTAAAAAAACTCCCCTCTAATGACCTCTCATTAGCTAAAACCCTCTTCCAAGCTCCATACTTGGGTCTCTAACTAACTTTCCAAACTTCCACTTGGCTGTTCCTTAGATATTTCATAATTAATACCACTATGCTGAACTGTTGATTTGTTCCCTTCCTCCCTTTTGTTTTTAAGAGCTTTTTTTCTACAGACTTTTCCAAATCAGTGACTGGCCTCATCCACCACCCGTACACGTCAGCACTGGGCTGCTCCTGACACCTCCTTTTCTTTCCCAGGCACCTAATCTGTCCAACCCGAGCCACTTTGATTCTATTTTGCAAAAAGTATATATCATCCATTTCTCTTCAGTTTTGGTTCAGATCACTGTCGTTTCTTCACGGAGTACTGCAGTGATCTCCTGACTACTCTCGTCTCTAATTATCCTGTCACTTTCCATTTCATTTTCCACGAAGCAGCTAAGGTGATAATTTAAAAGTACAAATTGCTTTGTTACTCTTGCCTACAATTATCCAATGGCTTTCTTATCCACTTAAAAATTATATTATAATATAATATATTAAATATACCATAAATATATTCATATTTGATATATTAAATATTATACAAATATATCTAATATTATACAAATCTAACATATTAAATAATATATAAATATAATAGATATATTATAAATATATTTATATTTAATACATTCAATATATAAATATATTAAACATTATACAAATATATCAAATATTATATAAATATATTAAATATATTATAAATATATTTATACTTAATATATTAATATAAATATATTTTTAAAGATTATATATATATATATATATATAGATAGATAGATAGATATATACCTACCAGGCACTTTATGTTCCGACCCCTACCTCACTCCCCACACTCTTCTCATGAATCTCTTCTCCCTACTGATTGTCTCATCCTTAAGAGTGTCTCAGGTAACTTATATATGCTGTGTCTTTCCCACCAGGTGCCATTTATTTGACTTGAAAATCTTCCTCACTCCAATTTTTCACATAATTGGCTTCTGCTCATTTTTTGAGTCTCATATTAAATTTCTTCTCAAAAACCTTTCTGGCAACTCAAACTAATAACATATCTTCTTTTACTTCCTCTGAGGACACCTGTTCCTTTTCTGCTATTACTTTTTTGCAATATATTATATATACGAGATGGGATTTTACTTCTCCTTATTTTCTCTTCTAGGCAAGGAAGGAATTTTTGGTGTAACAAGAAAAAAAAAAAAAAAACAATGGCATCATATGTTCATTCATTCAACCAAAGAACACATGAAGAGGTAGGAGGTAATGGTTGTGGCCAGGAGCAGTAGCTATCTGTCCAGGTTACTTGGGGGGAGACCTAAGATGCAATGACATTTAGCAGGGACAAAATGAAGCGAGGGAGAACGCCAAGAGGAAGTGCCCTGCGGGCGGGAAGCACAGGCACAAAGTTCCTGGGCCGGGTACTTACCGTGTGTCTGAGGAGCAGGAGGGAGGGCAGGGTGAGAGGAGGCAGAGGGCGGAGAAGAGGGTTAAGCTGGGTCTCGACTGCATAAGGAATCACAGATCACGGCGTGGGCTGTGTTTTATTGTAGCATCAACATCATTTTCTTATTCGAGGCAATCAATTTTGTGTTTCTTGTAGATTCTGCTGTTTGGAAAGTCCCAAGGCCTGATATCCCCCCCGCGAGGAAGGGCCGCTGCTCCTGGATGAGTCAAGAGGGAGACCCAGAATAGGAGCACATCCGACCTGGAGCTGGGGGCGCAAAGGGCGAAGCCCAGAGAATAAAAGAGCGAAGGGATGATCGAGGGGGGATAACAAAGGAGCAGACTGGGATCCAGAAGAGGACTTGTCAGGCACTGTCTGGGCGGGCCTCAGTGGGTCTGAGAGAACCAGAGGCCATAGGGACGCGACGTTTTGCACCATCCCTCCAACTCCTTGGGGGCCCACAATCATCTGAAAGCAGTACGTCTCTCTAAGTGTCCAGACAGCGCATCGCGTCTAGACAATGCAAGAAAAGCCAAAGAGCTAACTTGGAAGGGAATCATCTACGTATTTATCCATCTGAGATGTGCTGTGTGACCTTGCATGACCCGTGACAAACCCTATCCCTAGAGCAGGACCCTAACACCTCGCTCCCTCTCCTACAGGTGGAATGTGCAATCACCTAGTGGAAGGAGGGGCGGCCTGGAGTTAGAGGCCCCCTGTCAGGTGCAGTCCAGCGTGGGGCAAACAGATGGGAAATTACACTGTAAAACAAAGGACACTTGAGACACTTCCAGTTTCGGCACTGACAGTGAAAGAGCTCGCTTAAAGGTTGTCCCTTCCTTTCTTACAACTAGAAAATAACTGAACAACTGAAATGATTTTTCCTGGAAACATCAGTGCATTGAGTTTGCAGCCAAACCACCATCCGCGAATCCAGAGAGACGAGTGAATACAGAGAGTCACCCTCTACTGAGACTCCGCGCGCAGGGGGCCGAAGCCTCGGGAGTCACATTTTGGAAGAAACTCTTGCAGAGTAATTCTGCTGAATTGCTGGAGGCACAGTGCCCATTAGAGTAAAACCCGACAAGTTTCTCACTCTCAAAAGGGAAAATCAGTGAAATCAAAAGCTGTTTTTTTTTTTTAAAGATCAATACATTTCATAAACTTCTAGCCATATTAACCAAGAAACAGAGAGAACACAAGTTATTAAAATCAGAAATGAAGGAGGGGTCATCACTACTGATTGTGTAACATTAAAAAAAAAAATACGATGAACTCTATACTCACAAATTTGATCGTTTAAATGAAATGGGCCCTTTCCTTGAAAGGCACAAACTACAAAAAGCTCATAAGAGGAAAAAGAAATAATCTGCGTAGGACTATATCTATAAGTTATTTCATTGTAACATTGCAAAAAGTAAGCCGGTAAGCCTGTATGATTTTATGGTGAATTCTTCCAAACACTTAAAGAAATGACACCATTTCTCTAGCCTAGGACATAGAATAAGTGAGGTATTGAGACTTCACTATTTATTGAAGTAAAAACGATAGGAAACGGAGTGGTTTCAGACAAGGAGGAGAGTTTTCTGGGAGAAGCCATGTATACTCACATTGTGATTAAACTCAGGTTTCTCCAGAGTTTCAACATGCTCTGGGAAACTCTACACTTTTCAATTAATTTGGGCAAAAAGAGAAGAAAAGAAATATATGAGGTCATCAGCAAAAAAAGCTGCTAATCAGATAGAGCTTATCTTATAATGGAAACCAGATGGCAGAGAAAGACTCATATAAAGTTTAGTGGGAAAATGTGAAACTACGGTTGGTGAAGAAAGAAAAGGGACAGGTCCAGGGTTAAGGTGGTTCCCTAACAGAGGAAATACATAAGCAGCTTTGCTGTTAGCGTGACTGTCGCGCACAGGAAATGACATAAATGATCACTAATTGTTGGGGAGTACGAAAGAATAATAGAAACCCACAAATTGACTGTGGATGAGACTAATATGCCCTCAGAAATCACTAAAAAATAATGTATGGTGAACTGAAAATTTGCAGAAGGAACAGGTGTTATAAAATGTTATAAAAAATGTTGATGTTATTCAATTTTGTTCAGCAAAACCACTGGCCACTAGAAGCCTATGAAGACAGGATTCAGACCTTCAAAACTAATAGCAATATGTGTCAAGTCCTATACAGGATAGTCAGAACTTAGGAAAATATTTTATTGTTTATAAGAAAAAAAAAAAAAACATTTCACATGTTTTTCTCTTAAAAGTTCTATCTGGGGCCTGGAAGCCCTGAGAGGATCCTGCAAGAGAAGCTGACCGGCAGCTCTCTACCCAACTTCAACTCTGAGCAAGAAAGAGATTTTGAAAACATACTGTTCCGGCATCAATATTGAGACAAACCAACACCATGTACCCCTCATCTGATGCACTAGAAGGAAACAACATCGTGCCACTGGAATTCCTTCCAGAAATGCATGACTTGAATCTCATCATAAGACGCAACCCAACTGAATAAAGATCTGTAAAATACGTTTCCCACTCTTCAAAAATTAATTGGTAAGGGCAGGAAGCTTAAGAAAATCTGGATATTATTTCACAGAAAAGAAGGCTAAACAAATATGACAATTAAATAAGTTTTGTAGCCCTAGATTGGTTCTTGAATCAGGGAAAAAATAAGTCACAAAAGATGTCACCGAGACAACTGATAACCTCTGAAATACGGAATACGGATTATACAAGGGCATATGTTAATACTAAAATTCTCTGGTTTTGATCATTGTATTGTGGTTATGGGAGAGAATTACGTCCTTTGTCTATAAAACAACACATAGTGGCAAAAAACACAGTATCTCCAACTTATTCTCAAAAATTCAGGAAAAAAATTTCATCTATTTGTTTATATGCATACAAGCAAGTGGGGCAAAACGTCAACAAATTATGAATCTAAAAGAAATGTGTACAAGCGGCCTGTATTATTCTTATACTTTCTCTGTCGAAATTATATAAAAATTAAAGTATAAAATTAACTTAAGCATTATATATTTCATTAACCTTAGGAATGATACGGTGCTATGAATTTTCAATAATTAGGTTCATCTTTTTTAAAGATTTCTTCATGAAAGAGAGGGGACAAACATTTGAAAACTATAAACATAGCCTAAACTTTGTTAACAATGAAACACTGTTCAGTTTATATTTTTTTTCAGTTTTACAATTTTTTGCTTTTACTTCCTGACTATACTGAAGTAATATATAAATGTTGACATGAAGCAAGGATTTTAATTTTCATCATCTCTCTATTTACCTCTCACACTTTCTTTTTCCCTGCCTTTATCAGCCTTGACATTTTTTGACAATTTACTTCCTTCTAATGAGAGATAAAAATAAGGCTTAATAAACCTTGAACTTAATTTCTAGAAGTTTTGGCTTAGGGTTAGGTTTTGTGTTCAAACCAATATCCCTAGGATTCCTGTCATTACTCTTGCCTGACAGTTTTCTACTCAGATGTTTTATCTGTTCATATTGTATTTTATAAAACATACGTGAAACCTCTCCTAACAAAATATGAGAAAAATTCGTTTGATATCGTGTCAAATTAATAAAAAATAGCACTTATAATTAATGTGGGAAATCAAAGAGTAGAAGAAAAATACCATAAAATTTGATTGGAACTACATCTGCTCACCAAAAGAAAGGAATCTGAATAATTTTGATGTATAAAATCAGCTTTAAAAATCAATTAAGCTAATAAGTAAAAACTAAAGACTGATTAAGCTCTTTCTTAACCAGGTTTCTATTTGAAAAACTAATATTTAAATAAGCACGTGTGATCATATTGCAAATAGAATATAAAATTTTATTTGTAATATCTATGGCAAGTTATTTTTTTTAAAGATTTTACTTAAATTCCAGTGAGTTCACATACAGTGTGATATTAGTTCCAGGTGTACAGTAGAGTGATTCTACACCTCACACGACATCTGGTGCTCATTACAGGTGCCCTCCTTCATCCCCATCCCCTAGTTCCCGTCACCGTACCCACCTCCCTTGGGTTTACCGTCAGTTTGTTCTCTTATTTCTAATAAGATGTGACTCTTATTAGATGCTTCAAAAGGAAGCATCATTCCGTAAAATCTAATGACTGTAATAAAATCATCAGCTTTCATAGTGGTCATTCTGTAGTATATGCAAATATTGAGTCATTATGGTGTACGCCTGAGACCAATAGGTCAATTGTACCTCAATTTTAAAAATCAGGCTTTCGAGGCTGTTCTGAGATACACGCACCTGCACGTGTGTGTGATTTGATAACCAGTGCTGTGTGAGAACTTTCAAACTACTCATTAATACATTTTCTAAGACAAGATTTTTTGAGATACTTCATCATTAGAGTGGCTGAATAAATTACGTTTTTCATTCATCTTGCCTGTTCACCTTGGAATATATCTGTTAGGATACAAAATATAGTTTCCGGCTGATAGGCTGAGGCAGAAACTTGAAAAGTAATCAACTAAATCTGCAAGAAAGTTCTCATCTTAATTGCATACTTCCAGATGTAAAAAGGAAAATTTCTGTTCACGAATACTTCTTGCAAAATATGACTTTCTTAGAATTCAATAAACCGACATTAACATAAACTCGGTAAGCCTGGCACAGTACATGAACGAAGGTGTAGTGGACATAGACTTCGTCAGGCATCAGTTTGCTTTTAAACTTCTATTACTGCAGAGAAACTTGTTTAGAGACATGACGAGGATCAAAAATTATGCCTTCAAGTTAAGTCATAATTAAGTCGTAAATTAAATTAAGTCCTTATCAACTTTCACCACATCGAGGCTTATCACGGAAAACCTATCAGAGCAGTGATGACTCTGGGGCTACAGAGGGTCACTGATGGGACTCTTGAATCAACACGTTGACACGGACTCTCTTTCCATTACCTCGCCAAGAAAAAGACACCGAATCTTTCTCTAAGGGCAAATTAAATTTTTCTCCTAACTGTAATTGAATGAGAGTGTTTCCAAAAGCAAAATTAGCAGAATATCAAATAAGCTACAAGTTATATTTCTTTTTTTTTTATTTTTTTTTAAATTTTTCTACAAGTTATATTTCTGTATCAACGCTGACTGGCTGTATTTCGTATTTATGATCCTATTGTTTTATTGATTTAAATGCATGCATTAGATTAGATAAAAAAGAAAACGAGACTAGCTTTGTACTAGAAGAACATGTTCACTAGCGCTTTAATCTGTCTAAACATTAAAAATAATAAAAAAAATAAAAATAAATTAAGAAAACAGACTTTTGTCTGAAGTTTCACGAACCTTAAAAAGAAAATAATTTATCAGTCGGGGGCATCATTTGGTGTCCAGGTAATCTGAAAATGACCACACATCACGCCGGGGCCGTCAGAGTCCTCTGAAGAGTTACACAAAGGACTTCCCCGCTCTTGGCCTTCCCCCCTCCTGGAGGAGGCCACATGACTACAAAACCTCCTGAAGCTGCCATATTAACCGTCTACTTTCTGGCCCCACCGAGTTTACGCTCAGGCCCCTCGTAAAGGACGCATCACCTTTGCCCCCACATGGTGCCCAGCGTGGCAATGACCATGGGCTCGCGAGGGCCGCCCACAGTTGTTTCCTATTTCGTTACCCGGGGATGCATCCCAGCCTGCGATCATCTCATGCTTCTTTCCTTCCTTGTTTTTTTTTTTTTTCTGTTTCTTCCTCAATAATGTGAGATTCATATTTTCTCTCTGGCTCATGTGTATATATCCCTGTGTCTTAGCACAGTAACAGGTGTTCAATAAACACCTAAAGGAGAATAGCAGTAGGAGTGCTAAGGCTCCGATGGTTTGCCACTGCCTGAAACACAAAATGCCAATTCCTTAATGTCGAACAAGGCTTTCTGTGAGCTAACCGTGACCTACCTCTCGGCCTCTCTCACTCATTAAAGCAAACTAGACGTTGCTTCCCGAGCATCGCTGCATTTCTGTACCTGCAGATTCCTGACCAGGGTTAGCTCTCCCAGGATGATCTTCAGGACATGTCTGATGGATCATTCAAAGTTCTGAGCAAAAGTCTCCTGTTTTCTTTTTTTTGAAGAATCTCTGCATGCATCAAATAGGATTTATCCCTCCTCACCTTGTGATCTCCCAACACGTTATTTGTCTACCACCTGGCCAATAAGCATATCTGCTGTACTTGTGCATATTTCTACGCTCTTCACCAACCATGGTGTGAGATCTGTGAGGACACAGACCACGTAGTCTCACCTGCCTACATGCAGAACCGAATCCAGTAATTGATATACCGTACTTTTTTGAATGGATACTTTAATTTTCACTAAGCAGTTTACTTTCCCTCCTAAAATAATACTATTAAAATTTCTCAAATTCTCCGAATGCAATAGAACATAATGAAAGGGGATACCTGATGGACCTTAATGGTCAGGAACTCGCGTAACTGTACGGTAGGTTTTGGTGTTGGTGGGCAGCACGCTTGCAAAGGTGGCGACGGCCAAGGACAGTGATCTCTTATGTACCACATACCACCTGCGATACTTGGCATATCAAACAGTAGCCCATAGTGTTTGAGCGTTGGGTAAAGGTCACAACCACCTGAGAAATCATCCGTGCAACTGCATTAACAGAACTGAGTCGGAAGAAGGCAAAGTATTTAAAATCCTCAGTTATAAGTTTATAGATGAATAACATGGGTTTCTGAAGTCGCATTTCAATCTCTTTGGTTTTTTTTTTTTTCATTATAGTTAAATTTGCTAAGAAATCAGATCTCAAATGTTCTCACCCCACACGCAAGGTATTACAGAAGCTGTTATTGACTACCCCTATCGTGGTAATAATTCCATATTGTGTGTATCAAACGCGCATGTTACACACCTTAAATACATGCCACGTTCTAAGTCAATGATACCTCAATAAAGCTGGGAAAAAAGGTAGAGCACACTTAAGAAATTAGAGAGCAGGGTGAATTATTGGGGGGTATGTGAGGGAAACCCCGACGCTTCCTTGTTCCTCCCGCTTCTTTTCCCGGGGGGAAAGCTGAGTGAATTAGCAGAGTTCTTTCACACGTGTTTTTAGTTCCTGGAAAAGATTCCTTTCGCGTTCTCTAGGGGCTCGTCAAAGGACGACGTTTCTCAGGAAGCTCACGTTGGCCATTTTCGCTAAGGGCCTGACCAAGTCTTTCTGTCATGCGCCAGTTGGCTTAGAACCGTTACTGGGACACACAGCTCCGTGGCCACAGGAAAAGGCATCGGAATGTCCCAGGGCCTCCTGCCAGGTTCACTCCAAACCACCATTTTGATGGAAGTAGTGTATTTTGGGTGAAAAAAATTAATTCGTAAAAATTTAATTTCCAGATATCATTATGGATGTACCCCCCCCCCTTTAAAGCAAATTCCTTAAAGAGAGATTTCTAATTGTTAATATTTAATTATTAAATTGCCTACTTGGGAAGAATGATCTCCTCCCAAAAAGCTAGACTGAGGTCCCAACCCCAGGTAACGGTGAACGGGACGCTATTTGGAAATAATTTCTTTGTAGAAATAATCAGGCAGGATGGGGCGGTTCAGGATGAGGGTGAGCCCTAAGTCCAGCGGCCGGCATCCTTGTGGAGCACAGCCGGGGGCGCAGAGGCCCTGGAGGAAAGCCCTGGACGCCAGAGCCAGCGTGAGGGGGGTCTGGACACGGGCCCCTGCAAGCACTGCTGGCACCACCTACACCCAGAAGAGGCAAGGAGGCCGTCTTCCCTCTGGGCCTCAGAGGAAGCCCCACGCCACCGACACCTTGATTTTAGACTCAGCCTCTAGGACCACGGGAGGATGAACTTTTGTTTTTTAACTCAGCTTGTGGTAATTTGTTGGAGTAGCCCTAGGATCGAACACGGGGGGGTGGCACCAAACAACTGCTGTTTAGACGCTGGTCTGCCTTTCCGGGGTCTTCAAAAATTCATCCAAGGGACTTTAGTAATGACTCAGTCACCTGGGCTAACCTCCTTCATCTGTACCTCCTGGAAAGCCAGATCCCATTGTCTGTTTTATGAGGTTTGTTATGAAGGTTCATGACAGTCCCAGAAATTCTCATGCGTTCAGCTCCTTGGGCTGAGTCACAGGAACTGCGGGTGCCTGTGGGACTGTCACACTGACCTCCTCCTGGGAGGGGAGAGAGCAGGTGCCCACAGAGTGGGGGGGGGAGCAGGACAGGGAACGAATCCCAAACCCGCCTCCCCCTCGGTCCAGTCTGAGCCTGAGCCCAGGATCTGAGCAGAAGCCAAGGGCTGGAGGCCCAACCGGCGGAGCCACTCCAGGGCCCCTGGGCCTGTGTGTAGCCTGTCAGGCGGTCGGTGGTAGTCGGACAACGTCTCCACTTCCATCGCACGCGCCGCCCTGGAAACCTCAGTCTTCCTGCGTCTCTAACCAACCTGAGCCAGGAGAAGCAGTAATGGATATCTCACTTACATTTATTTACCATGAATTTCACTTTTTGAAACGTTGGCTTGAAACGTTTCAAAATATTGAAAATATTTTTTTTCAATCAGGTTCCTTGATTATGCCAACTATCTTGTGTTCTGGATTCTCAAGACCTAAATCTCTAGCCTTGTGATCATAGTCAAGTCACCGAATTTCTCTGTCTCAATATCCTTATCTGTAAAATGGTGGTGGTGAGAAAATACACCTCTAAGGGATGCCGCAGACCGGAGGACACCTGCAGAGTCACGGTGCGATGCAGAACAGATGCCGAAACGCCGTAGCACTGCACCGTCGGTGACCGAGAGGAACCCCCGGCGATGGTGCAAACGTCGGCTTAGGATGGCAACACTTGCCATCAAAGAAACGCGTCCCTGATGTCAATCTTTGCAAGTCAAATAGAACTGAATTCAACTCTACTCTACATGGTCTTTCACGTACATGACGCCACCTTTTTATTATTATTATTTTTTTTTTTCTCATTAAACTTTTGTTTTAATGGGTCTCAAAATTCTGTGACAGATTTTTGGTCAAGTTGTTTCCATTAAAAAGTACTGATTTTAAAAACTAATAACTTAAAACTGCCACACACGCACAAAAAAAAAAAAAAAAACAAATGGTCCACAAAACATTCTCCTTTCCTTCTGAAGGTTTTACGATGCATTGTTATCATTAACCAGTCTTTTACTATTAAACTTAAATGGCCAATTGACACAAACAGTTCTCAGACGGTTCTTCCACCACTGATTAAGACTGGGGTGGCAGGTATTGGGGATAATGTTCATTTAGCCTTCTGAGCTTTCTGGGCAGACTTGGTGACTTTGCCAGCTCCAGCTGCCTTCTTGTCCACTGCTTTGATGACACCCACAGCAACCGTCTGTGTCATGTCACGAACAGCAAAACGACCCAGAGCAGGATAGTCAGAGAAGCTCTCAACACACATAGGTTTGCCAGGAACCATATCAACAATGGCAGCATCCCCAGATTTCAAGAACTTGGGACCATCTTCCAGCTTCTTTCCGGAACGACGATCTATCTTTTCCTTCAGCTCAGCAAACTTGCAAGCAATGTGAGCTGTGTGACAATCCAGCACAGGTGCATATCCAGCACTGATTTGGCCTGGATGGTTCAGGATAATCACCTGAGCTGTGAAGCCAGCTGCTTCCATTGGTGGGTCATTTTTGCTGTCACCAGCCACGTTGCCACGACGAACATCTTTGACAGATACGTTCTTGACATTGAAGCCCACACTGTCCCCAGGAAAAGCCTCACTCAAAGCTTCATGGTGCATTTCAACAGACTTTACTTCAGTTGTAACATTGACTGGAGCAAAGGTGACCACCATACCAGGCTTAAGAACACCAGTCTCCACTCGACCCACTGGGACAGTTCCAATACCACCAATTTTGTAGACGTCTTGGAGAGGCAGACGCAGGGGCTTATCAGTCGGACGAGTTGGTGGCAGAATGCAATCCAGGGCTTCAAGCAGTGTGGTTCCGCTGGCATTCCCATCTTATCGGGTGACTTTCCATCCCTTGAACCAAGGCATGTTAGCACTTGGCTCCAGCATGTTGTCACCATTCCAACCAGAAATTGGCACAAATGCTACGGTGTCAGGGTTGTAGCCAATTTTCTTAATGTAGGTGCTGACTTCCTTAACGATTTCCTCGTATCTCTTCTGGCTGTAGGGTGGTTCAGTGGAATCCGTTTTGTTAACACCAACAATTAGTTGTTTTACACCCAGTGTGTAAGCCAGAAGGGCGCACTCTCGGGTCTGCCCTTTCTTGGAGACACCTGCTTCAAATTCACCAACACCAGCAGCAACAATCAGGACAGCACAGTCAGCCTGAGATGTGCCTGTAATCATGTTTTTGATAAAGTCTCTGTGTCCTGGGGCATCAATGATGGTCACATAATACTTGCTGGTCTCGAATTTCCACAGGGAGATATCAATGGTGATACCACGTTCGCGTTCAGCTTTCAGTTTATCCAAGACCCAGGCATACTTGAAGGAGCCTTTTCCCATCTCAGCAGCCTCCTTCTCAAATTTCTCGATAGTTCTTTTGTCGATTCCACCACATTTGTAGATCAGATGGCCTGTAGTGGTAGACTTGCCCGAATCTACGTGTCCAATGACGACGATGTTGATGTGAGTCTTCTCCTTTCCCATTTTGGTTTAGGTTTAGCGGTGGTTTTCATGACACCTGTGTTCTGGCGGCAAACCCGTTGCCGACGCCACCTTTTTAAACCTCAGTTCTCTCACCAGTCAAAACGTAACCGCAACCTTCAGTTTAAACGGCAAATTTAATCACGTGCTCCTGGGTTTATACCTTAGCTCTGGAACTTCATTTGGTGATTATTGACTTTTCCGTGCTTTTAATTTTTCTCATGTATGTAGACAGAAATAATACTGTTAAGGTGATTCTTAGGCTGTGAGGGGGATTAAATCAAATAACTATTTGCAGGTGTTACTGCAGCACCCGGCACACACGAGTCCTCACTGCTTGGCGACTATCACCACTGCCACTGTCGCCGGCCTGCTCAGCGTTCCGAGTGGAGGACACATGTAGGCTTTGAACACGGTGAATGATAGCACAAGCGTCTATTAGGGGCTTCTCAGAGTGGGATGATGGTAGAAGGGGAGGGAGAGGCAACACCACGGGGGTTTCTTCACGGAAACATTTCCAGGTCAAACTTGGCAACCACCCTACGTTCCGCGGAACTCGGTGGGCATGATCCTCGATCCACACACATGCTGGAAGACATCCTAAGCTTTTATTTTGTGGGGAGAAGCGTCACAGGGACTATGTCGGTCCACCTGTGTGTAGATAGGCCGAGGCCTTCTGGTCAGGCACCTGCGCTCCTTAGGCTCCTGCCACTTCACAGGGGATGTTAATCTTACCTCCTGCTCCCCTGCTGGTGGCACCATATGGCCCTGTGCAGACTGGCAGCGCCCGAGAGCCGCGCTCCAAGCACTCGGCAGGGAGTGACCTTGGCAGAGTGGACTGATGAAAACTGAGTTAAAACAAATATTATGTTCAATTCTTTGGGGAGACATTGAAATCTCTCTTTAGATAGACTATAGAGGCCTATTTTTAAAATGTTAGCATAGGATTTTGCTTCAAAACCATCCCCTCAAATCCCTTTCCTATACTTTATTATTATTAATATTTTAATGAATCAGACTTAGAGTCCTTTGAAACTCATCCCCATATTTACTCCAAATTTATTGTTAGAGATAACGTTCAGTACATTGCACATTTTTCCTTTTTTCTGAGGGTGAACAAGAATTTTCTCTGTGGTCTCTGACCCAGGAATATTTGCATTACTCTGATTCACAATTCATCTTCAATTCATGAACACTGTACAACTTGTGTTTTTAATTTTGCATTTTTAATTTTTTTTGAATTATTTATTTATTTATTTATTTATTTATGATAGTCACAGAGAGAGAGAGAGAGAGAGAGGCAGAGACACAGGCAGAGGGAGAAGCAGGCTCCATGCACCGGGAGCCCTGATGTGGGATTCGATCCCAGGTCTCCAGGATCGCGCCCTGGGCCAAAGGCAGGCGCCAAACCGCTGGGCCACCCAGGGATCCCTTAATTTTGCATTTTTAATTTTGGTTGCTAAAAAGTATTTTTTGTTTGTTTGTTTTTTGTTTTTTTTTTGCTAAAATGTTTTAAGCCAATTTTTGCCACCCATCCCTGCCACAAATATATAGACTCAGATAACATGCATTTGTGTGGTGCATTAACATTACTTCTGGCCTTATGTTATCTTTAATAAGCTAACCTCTTCAAAATTCTTTATGAATTTCACACTAACTTAGTCTTGAAAAATAAACCTTTTATTGAAATATGATATATAGGAAGAAATATAATCCATAAATGGATAACTTAATGCATTAACACAATGGGAACGTAGCTGTGGAATCACCACTCAGAATGAGAAATGAAACATCAACAGCAATACAGATGCCCCAAATTCTCCTTTTCAATCCCTATCATCCTCATCGTCACGGTCAACCAGCACCCTGACTTCTAACACCATAGTTAACTAAGCCTATTTTTGAAGGGCATGTGAGTGGACCTATTAGATACTATAATTCAGAATTACATTTCA
Organism: Vulpes lagopus; assembly: GCF_018345385.1. NCBI lineage: Eukaryota > Metazoa > Chordata > Mammalia > Carnivora > Canidae > Vulpes > Vulpes lagopus. The sequence goes on along the minus strand of NC_054834.1, from coordinate 109,167,451 downwards.
GAGACTCACCCACACTGTTGTATGCAGCAGTGCATTTACTCTTATCACTAAAAAAAAAAAAAAAAAGTTTTTAAATTGTTTTTGGAAAGCTTTCTTTTGATTAATCTTCTTTGCATATATCTTCTCTATACTTTTATTTTCAATTTATTTGTGTTCTTATAAACAATATATATTTAGGTCAACCTATTTCTTGACACTAATTTTTAATTGGGATGTTTATTATTTTTTTGGGGGGGATGTTTAAATTTCACTTACATTTTAGGTAATTACTAATATAATTAGGTACCTCTGCTATCTTGTTATTTGTTTTCTACTTTCCCCGTCTGTTCTTCCTGTGTCTCTCTTTTCTTGCCATTTACGTATTTTTTAATTTAGTACTGTCTTTTCCCTCTCTTTCTAAACTGTTTTTACAGCCACATGCACCCTTTAGTCAGTAAGTCTAATATATATTAGTACTTTCCATCATGCACAAAGGACATCAAAACTCTTCAACTCCATTTAATACTTTCCCATAGTTCATGCTATTATTTCCCTGTACCTTAGCTCTTTATATATTTTTAACAGCCTATTGCATTGTGTTTTGAATTTACCTTTTAGTTTCATTTTCTTTAACCCTTTCTAAATACATCACCCGTAAATACTGTGTTGGAAAATACCCTTAGTATTTCCTTTAATGTGAGTTCACTGGCAATAATATTTTTAAAATTCTCACTTGCCTAAAATGGTCTCTATTTTGCCTTAATTTATGAAGGGTAATTTCTGTTCTATACAGAAGTCCATGGTGGAAGTTATTTTATTGCCCCATTTGGAGCTATCATTCTATTTTTGCTTTCCAGTTTAGTGTGAGAAAGAATCTGTCCGTGTTAATGGTTCTCCTTGGGAGCTTATGTTCTCATCCTTCATACTCTCTTTAAGATGGTCTCTATCTTTGGTTTTCAGCAGCTTTACTAGGGAGTAGCTAGGTGTATTCCCAGATGAATTTTCAATTCTTGGTGTTCATGTCATTTCCTGATATCTAGCATCAGTCTGGGAAAACTCTGAACCCTTCATATTTAAACAGTGCTCTGTCCTATTCTCTATCTCCACTATTTCTGGCCCTCAGTTAAATTAAACTGAAGTAATTGTAAACGTTCAACATATATTTATTATACTATAATGTTTGCCCATCAATTACTGAAGGCCATGCACTATTCTGTCTTAGTGCACCTTATGTTTAATGACTACATGACCAGAATATAAATTTTGATTCTCACAAACAACATTTACTTGCGTCTGATCCATAGAGTGTGAATGTCACTGAGAAGTCAAAGGAGAACAAAGTTGCAGCTTCTAACGTGGAAAGGCTCATCATATAACATCTGAGACTGTAATTTTTTGATTCTTAGATATGTATTAAGAAAGGTATCCAGAAAGTAATGAGAACCATGAAGATGCAGAAACTAACTGGAACCTAGAAGAAAAAAAAAAGACTACCTACGGACAAAAAATATTAGATGTCCTGAAAGAAATATTGGATTTGCCCAACAGATAAGACGGAGTGGGAAAACATGCCAGGCTGAGCAAATTTCCAAAGGAAAAGAGATTTCACAGAGCAGATTGTGTTAGAAAATTGCAAATACCCAATGCAAGGACAGAGATTATAAATTTTGTGTATGGGCGTGTGTATATATGTGTGTGTAGCAGGGGGTGGTACGTATGCATGCTTACAGAAACTGAATGGGACCCTGAGGCAATTGAGAGATACAAGTAAAATACTTGGCCAGACTATACCATTAAATGCTAAGAGCTTCAGACTATCTTGTAAGTAATGGGAAATCTGAGAAATTTTAAGGCAAAATGTCATAAATTCATGTTTTCAGAAATCTAAATTTTCTATGATGGGATAAAGTGGAAATTTTTCTTAACATCTTACAATGCTCCTTCCCCAAATTTATCGTACAAGCCTGACAATGATGAATACCGCCTTCCACAACTATTTCAGGCAGCTTAATGATATGATTAGTATCTCTGTTTCCATCCCGTTCACATCACCAACCAGCACTTCTTGTTCTGTGCTCATTGTTCATAGGACCAGTTTCCCTTAAGTCTTGCTCACTCTTCAGAGATAAAATTGTCAGCAAAGAAATAGCAGCATTTATCAGATTTCCCATTTTAAGTGGAACATGGACTGTAGCACTCATCTAGATTGAGGCTCTTATATATAGTATGAGGGCACTGATACAAGGTGTTTGTCAAGCAATGTGTTATTAATGACAGTGTTATTTAGTATATATTAGTATTCATATATAACTTATTTATGTATGAGTTTGAGAGTTCTATACATAAAATAATTTATAATGACTAAAGGTTATCCCTCTAATCCTATCAGTTTACTCATGTTCATATACAGTTAATCATTGTAGGAGAAAACTAGCAAGCTGGGAATTGTACAATATCTGCAGCCAATTTTATCCAAGTAACAACTAGATCCCAGAGTAATTCATCATTAGCAGATGAAATGAACACTAACTGTTATATTGTTTAACTCACCAAGAGCATTCTGTGGGGTTTATTAAAATATGATAGGGTTCCCTAAATCCCTCACTACTCTTACTTTGTTACAGGAGAGTGCTTTCTCTTCTTTGAATTTATTTATTCAATAATTTTAAAATCATTTTATGTGCTATAATCTGTTTATTATTATATTTTAACACTCAGAGTTCTCACAACTTGGTCACTGCCGTGTCCACTTGCTACACCTCCATCATTCTTTGAGCACTTCCTTATCTCTGGCATATAAGATTATTTCGAACTCTTTCCCAGCAGCAGGCCCGAAATCAGCAATTTTGCCAAGAAATCTACTTACTTTTAGTTGGTTTAGGAATCAAAGATGGGTTCTGAACGCCAAATATATTCCTTGCTCTGGGAATGTCAGTGATTTGAGACCCTGTAAGAGACACGAGTCAATAAATACATCTATACGTCTCTGTGTGTGTGTGTGTGTGTGTGTGTGCTCGCGTGTGGACACAGAGGATACGTTTGATCTTCTTCCCTTTCTGTATCTGTAATTCTCTGAGAGAAGTATGGATCCTAATACAGATTATGTCGTTCCTTGTTCTCTCAGTGTTAGAACGCTCATGGGTTCGGAATTGCTTATTCGTAGCACTGTGAACATAAACCAACTGACTAGACTTCAATACTGTTGTATTCCTGTAAATATTTAGCCTAACGATATACATGGTTAAATACTGTTTGACAATCATCATAGTAATAATACTTTCAAGTAAAAATCATCAGACAGAAACGAAATTTTGATGGGTTTACTGAGATATTTACATAATCTCAAAGTTTTCTCCTGCAAGATACTTAGTATCTACAAAGGGAAAAGTAGTAACTATTAAAGTAGAGAGATCTGGCAAGCGTCGCTTTAACCAAGTGATCAAAATTAAGGCGTCCAAGAACGAGAGTTAGACATGTACTTTCTAATGTAATGCCCTGGGAGCACCAGAATTCATTTCCATGGCATTTCCACCAAAGAATACGCAGCACCATAATCAAATCAAATATTCCAACAAACCAAACCTGAGGAACAACATATGAAAATAAACTCTTTACTTCTCAGAGTCAAGGGCATGGACAAACGAGAAACCCCAAGATACTGTTTTAGTTTAAATGACAGGAAAAAGATAATAAAAAAATGAAAAATAGGAATGAATGAAGAAAAGAAGGCATGGAAGGAGGAAGGGAGGAATGGAAGGAAAAAAGAAAAGGAAAAGAAAAAGGCGGGGAAAAAATGTGACAATTGAATGGAACGAGTAATCCTAGACTGATCCAAAGGTCGACTATTTTTTTTTTCATTTAATATAGGACTTTTGTGGACAAGTGGAAAATTTGAATAAGGTCCGTATATTAGATAATACTGTATTAATGTTTCTAACTTTGAAAATTACAAAGTGGGTTATGTAGAAGAACACATTTGTTTTCAATAAATATACACGGAAGTTTGTAGGACTAAGGGAGCATGATGTGTGTAACTTACGTTGAAAAGTTCCCCTCCAAAAATGAAAATAATAAGAGAGGTAGGGAGAACGATAAAGCAAACGGGATAAAATATTAACACTTGGGCAATGTGGGTTGGTGGCTTTCAATATTTGTGGACAGTCTGATGCGTCTTCCTTCCAGAAGTGAAGGTAAATCCCTCGTCCTCACTTTGGGCTGGATTTAGCGATATAGTTCCATCAAAATCAGTAGGACAGAAATGGTAGAGTAGAAGTCTGACATTATGACCTCAAAGGCCTCTTTCTCCATCTTCCTCCCCCTCCCTGGAAAGCCCTGGCCCTGCTCTGTGAGCCTTGGGGAAGGAAGCCCACGTGCTGAGTCAGGGAACGAGTGTCCCACCAACCACAGCCATGAGCTCTAGAAGCAGATCCCAACACCTTGATGACTACAGCCCCAGGCATCAACCTGACTACGACTGCAGGAAAAATTCCAAACCACAAACACTCCACTAAAGTGCTTCCAGATTCCTGACACTCAGACGCTATGTAAGGAAATAAATCTTTGCTGTTTTAAGGTACAAAATTCTGGGGCTGATAAACTATATTTGGTAATTAATATAATCTGTGAAGGGCTTATAGAAACTCTCTGAGCAATTTTTATCTTTTTCTGCAAGTCTGAAATTATTTCCAAATAAAATGTTGAAAAAAAAAAAGAAAAGAAAAAAAAAAACCTGGAAGAGTGTTACATATGGCAGATTTTTCCAGTCACCACGTCATGGTAGTAAAAATGGTTCATTGTGCATCTAGAGACTTGCTGCTTTCTGCCAATTTTTCCTTGGCATTTATGGCACGTCTAGCCTTTATTTCATCTGTAGAGCAGCACTGAAGAATGTCGCCTCCCATGAATGTTCTTTTTCCTTATTCAAATACATGTATACATACATTTCAATGTGTGAAAGTGAAATATGCTATAGACTTTAATTTTTAGTTTCAATTATTACTTTCAAAAGTATAGGAAACCATATTATTCCCTCCATACTGTGAAAAGTTTACTTAGTACACGAAGTGAGCTATTGTCTCCTGACCAATAAAAGGTAAAAATGGCCCTTGAGAAAAATTCTCATACAATCTCTGTCCTGACAACATAGAACAACCAAAAGAGAAACATTCCCTTTTTAATGGATTAACGTTTGTGTCCAGGAATCGATCACAGTACACGTCTACCCGAGATGCCCAGTAAAAGTAGCTTGAATTGTTTAAATTACCTCCAAGCACCATTTCATGCTGAGTCCCTTGCTTTCAATTACAAAACTGAACTCAGAAATTACTTATGTAATTTATTATTATGATTTTGAAAACTATTTTCTTGCTATTTAAGACTCACATGGTTTCCCCAGTTTTTTTTTTTTCGGTTTTTTTTTCTTTTTTTTTTGGATATAGTCCCATCATGAAACCCTTTATGAATTCTCCGGAACTTGAATATATCATCTTGTCTTGGCTGATTCTCCCCTTTATACTGTGGCTTTTGTTAGAAACACTCCCCTATCAACACTGTCAGGACAAATAATGTTCTGTAACTCTACTTTCAGAGACTTTCCCGTCTAAGTTCTGTACTGAGAAGCACTTGAACCTCTTTGCTTTGTTCTTTTCTTATGGATCTTTTCCTACAGAGACCAAATAATGAGAACAGTCCTATTCCTTTTCTTTTTCTTTCTCAAAATAAACTTCTCAAAATTTAATGTTGTCTGGATCTTTAGAGATGGTTTGAAGGATCTCTATTTCTGCTGCAGTAATGATTTTACATACAACATGAGAATTATTTTTCCGTTCAATTTTCACACTTTGTCACTGCCTTGCATGTCGCTTACTTAAGGTCCTTCCCAGGTCCCTTTCTCAGGTACAAACATGCAGGCCAGGGTGAAGTCTGATTGACCGTCACGTTTCTAAGTCCTAGCGTCTGACAAGTATCCATCCATTTAGGGGTAAGCAGGACACATTGAGAGGCTTGTGAACCTTTGTAATTATGCTTCACCATTTTGATGGATGAAAAGTATTTTAAAAATTGCAATCCTCAAAAGTCAATCCTATAAAAGTCATTTATTGTATCTGAGACCATAAATACTGTTAATCGTAGAGCAGTTACACGATATCACTTTCTCCATGTTCTCCTTTCAATTTTTTCTATTTGTTTGTTTTAGTTTATGGAATGTTATCGTAATAAATCTGTGGAAGGCTTTATATTGATGTAATTTTATTATATTTATCGTTACCATTAATATTTTGTTTGTACCAGTACCCTAATCATGCTCTACTATTCACTCTTCGCTAAATGACATCGCCTCAATTCATCATCTTTGCTAAATGACATCTACTCAATTCATATATATTTTTTTAAGATTTTATTTATTCATGAGAGACATAGACACAGAGAGAGGCAGAGACACAGAAAGAGGGAGAAGCAGGCTCCCTGCGGGGAGCCCGATGTGGGCCTCGATCCCAGACCCCGGGATCACGCCCTGGGCCGCAGGCAGACGCTCCACTGTTGAGCCACCCAGACGTCCCTACTCAATTCATATTTAAAAGTATATATGAAAATGTATATAGATGACCCTAAAAGTCTCATTTTTTATTTTTATTTAAATTATGATTTGAGATTTATATCAACTACAATACTTTGCTATATGTTTTTTTTATCATTTCCCTAGTGATAAATTCTTACAGCTTTATTGATGCCCTCCTTTCACTTAGTGGGGAAAACATTCAAAATATCTAGATTTGAGTACATATTAGACCTGATGATTCTCTATTTTAACCATGCAGTTTTGCATATTTTTTGTATCAATGCACTATATTTAATTACTAAGTAAAAGAGGATTTAACGCTTACTATGTCCTCTCATAGAAAATAGGAAGCAAATTGGTATTTTAGTACCTGATAATACTTTAGGTATATATATATCCCAAAGTCAATAGTAGAAATCAGTCTATACCATTTTATTCTGGAGTGTATTGCATAAAGCTGTAAGTCATTCTCTTGTCATAAAAAAGTCTGGGAAAAGGAGACAAAGAAAAATGCTACACTACTGTTGAAAAACACTAACGCTGAGGAAGAGCATGCTTATGCCACAACCTTGGTGTCAGGAACTTTAGCTTATAAATATCCAGAACTAAAGTAGAATGTGTTCTGATCTCTGAGAATAAATTTAATAGAATTATCCTTTAACTTGCATGGTGCTTCCTGTTATTGGGTAAAAAGTACAGCTATAACCCTGTGGCTGTATTTTCTGCACCGTACTACAGATTAATAGGAAAAAGACCTTAGTATCTATTAGTATAAGAATATGTCACTTTTATATGTGTCTGAGACCATTGTAATATAAAGAGAGTAGACTTGATTCTTCTTGAATATTATTTTAAAACCTAGGATAATTTACCTTTCTCTTTATTCCTTTAAGGTTAGGAAAGATATGGATAGCATTTCAAATCCTTGCATGTTTCTTTTGGGAAAATTATGTGGGATTTAGAAAATAATTTACTCAAAACTGCCAATAACAAAACAAAAATCTTGACATTGGGACAATATTAGTGCCAAATTTGTCATTGATCTACCAAATTGGGGGCACCTGGGTCGCTCACAGTCGGTTAAGTGATTGACTTAGGTCATGATCTCAGGGCCCTGGGTTGGAGCCTCTTGTCAGGCTCCCTGCTCAGCGGGTGGCCTGCTTCTCCCTCTCCTCCCCATTCATGCTCTTTTTCGCTATCTCTGTCTCTCAAATAAATACATAAGTAAAATCTTTAAAAAAAAATCTACAGGGCAGCCTGGGTGGCTCAGCAGTTTAGCACCACCTTCCGCCCAGGGCGTGACCCCCGGGTCCCAGGACCGAGTCCCACATCAGGCTCCCTGCAGGGAGCCTGCTTCTCCCTCTGCCTGTGTCTCTGCCTCCCTCTCTCTCTCTGTGTGTCTCTCATGAATAAATAAATAAAATCCTTAAAAAAATCTACAAAATTGGACATAGTACATGCTATTAGCACTCAAACCCTTCTAACTACAGACTGAACTGACTAACTTGTCTCAGTCTTTTCTAACTCTTTCCTATGGGATGAAAAGAAAATGAATAAACATAATAAGATCATATCAACAAGTTCTTTGTTGCACTTATAATTAAATGAAACAAGTGTATCAGTGGACATTTTTTTAAGTAAGTTTAGAATATCATCTCTTTATTCTTAATACTTTGGGATTCTGGGACTCAGTTTTTATATAGGATAACCAATAATTAAAAATCAGTTTATAAAGTATTCTATTCTCAGAGAAAATAGAGTCATATAAAAAGTACTAAAAGGGGGCACCTGGGTGTCTCAGTCAGTTAAGCATCTGACTCTTGGTTTGGGCTCAGGTTGTGATCTCAGTGTTGCGAGATCGAGTCCCACCTCGGGGTCTGGCTCAGTGCCGCACAGAATCTGCTTCAGATTCTCTCTCTCTCCCTCTACCTGTCTGCCTTCCTCCCCCTCTCCCCACCCTCCTGAGCACTCTCTCTCTCTCTAAAATAAACATTTAAAGAAAAAGAACTAAAAGAACTATAGTGTGATAACATATTGCACTGCCTGAAACACAACGTTGTATTATTAATGAATAACTCTCATTTTTCATTCAGTATATACTCTCATAAGAAGCAAAGAGTGAAGATAGTGATGCATTTACATGAATGAGTTAATCCCCAATCCCAAACTACCCTAGTCTGTCCCCATTTGACTAATGAACTGATAAAGACCAAAAGCCAAAAGCCAACTCTTACAACAAAGTTGGATTATCATAAAGTGTATTACTGCGGGGCTTTATTGGAATTAGACAGATGCCTAGTGAATTGCACACCTAACTAAATATTTCTTCATATACTTCCAAAATGTGCTCATTGTAATTAAAATATATAAATTTCAAATGTATAAATGCAGAGCAACTTTTAAAAGGCATTTGTTTGAATACAAACTTTGGGTTTTACAGTAATGAAAGGAAGCAAAGACCTGAAAGTGGTTGTTAGTGTATCAGTGCTAAACTCTTTGTGTAATCAGTCAGCGGTTTCAAGACTTCCAACTAGAGATAATTCCTAACTCATGTATCAATGTGAAAGTCCCATCAAAGATTTTCAGAATCCAGGAAAGAAAGAAAAAATTAAATGACTAAAGGAAATAACCATGTGAATAAAGCACACACACACACACATATATATATATCTCATTAGAGCTCTGACCTAGTATTGATCCTTCTTTAAATTTGTTTAAAAGTTGTAAAATATTTAGGAAATAGATGGCGTCCATCTAGTATATGTATCATTGACTGTGTCGATTACTTATAATGCACCTCAATTATTTTAGAAAACATTTCAATCTAAACTCCATCAGCATGCTATAAAGATCATTTAATATGGTAAACTTTACAGATTATATATACTTTTTTGAGATGGTTATATATTAAAAGAAATGATAAACACTTACTTGTCACTGAGTTAAAACATGAGGCAGAGTCAAAGGCTTACTGGTGTTTATTCTTTTTTATCAACTAGCCTAATAATAAGCTTCTAAAAACTTTTTATCATAAATATCCTTACAAAAATGCATCCCTCAAAGTCTAAGGAAATGGTCTAGACAGTTTTCCTTCTTTGTTAACTTCCCTGAAAATGAAGATTTAGTCTCAATGGGTCAACACACTCCTACCTGTCAGAATGTTATACAATTCTGTGATCTAAACATGTAAATCTTCCTCCAGTCATTATAATTCTCCAATTTTTAAAGACTCAGAATACATGTATATTTTCTTAGAAAAATCAAAAGCAGAAATTAACTAAGAGCTTAAACTGATAAATTAAAGCACGATGTTCTGCAAAATTAGCTTAATCACATAAGACTGAATATATCTTACTCATTTAAAAACTGAATCAAATTACTCCTTTTTCATCTTTAAAATAAGTCATACACAATCCTGACAACATTTTATATTGTTGTATCCACATGGAGGCTATGCTTCTTTATTAATTTACAGAACAAAAAAACTGATTCATAAATTCAGTCTTTATTTTTAATCATGGGAGCACTTAACATCAATACATTTCTCCTTTTAGGTGCAATTAAAAAGTAATTGCTAATTCAAAACAAATATTTTTACATTGATTAGGAAAAATCCCAATTGTAGCACTGCCATCCCTAAATACATGAGGTACGGAGTATTTTCCTATTACCTCCAATTTTAACATAATGACTTTTTTCCTGTGCCATTATTTAGCTTCTAGGAAAATCCTTTTAATCTTAAATTATGTTCTTTATTTCAAAAACACAGGGGAACCCGGGTGGCTCAGGTGATTAAGTGTCTGCCTTGACTTAGGTCATGATCCCAGGGTCGGTCATGCTCAGCCAGGAGCCTGCCTCTCCCTCTCGCTCTGCCCCTTCTCTGCTTGTGCTCTCTCTTTCTCAAAAAATAAATAAACTCTAAGATTTTTAAAAATCTTAAAAAATATAAAAATAAAAATATGTCACAAATTTTTGCCACTATTTCTGCTCTGTTTTTCCTTAATTGTGTTTAAAGTTAAAACATTAATAATAGGGACACCTGGGTGGCTCAGCAGTCGAGCGCCTGCCTTCAGCCCAGGGTGTGCCCCCAGGGTCCTGGGTTCGAGTCCTGCATCAGCCCCCCTGCAGGGAGCCTGCTTCTCCCTCACCTGTGTCTCTGCCCCTCTCTCTGGGTCTCTCATGAATAAATAAATAAAATCTTTAAAAAATAATAATAAATAAAACAATAATAAATACAAATTCATGTGTATTCCCTAATGAATTCTAATAAATAAAATATAAAACTTAATTCAGAGTAAAAGCAACAGTCGTCTAGAAACAATAAGAGCCCTGACTTCTAGGTTTACCATCACTTCTGTCCTGTGTCATCGTAACAGCCTTCTCGTGGTTTTCCTTGCTTCCCCGTATCTTGCTATAGACTATTCTCTGGATACGTGATGCCATTTTGCCAGTTCTTCTCTTTCCGCACTTAAAACGTTGGCCACTTCTTTCTGGCCACCACGATTTCAGATAAGAAAAATACTCTTTTTTTTTTTTTAATTAATTTTTATTGGTGTTCAATTTACCAACATACAGAAAAACACCCAGTGCTCATCCCGTCAAGTGTCCACCTCAGTGCCCGTCACCCCTTCCCCTCCAACACCCGCCCTCCTCCCCTTCCACCACCCCTAGTTCGTTTCCCCGAGTTAGGAGTCTTTATGTTCTGTCTCCCTTCCTGATATTTCCCAACATTTCTTTTCCCTTCCTTTATATTCCCTTTCACCATTATTCATATTCCCCAAATGAATGAGAACATACACTGTTTGTCCCTCTCCAATTGACTTATTTCACTCAGCATAATACCCTCCAGTTCCATCCACGTTGAAGCAAATGGTGGGTATTTGTCATTTCTAATTGCTGAGTAATATTCCATTGTATACATAGACCACAGCTTCTTTATCCATCATCTTTCGATGGACACCGAGGCTCCTTCCACAGTTTGGCTATTGTGGCCATTGCTGATAGAAACATCGGGGTGCAGGTGTCCCGACGTTTCATTGCATCTGAATCTTTGGGGTAAATCCCCAACAGTGCAATTGCTGGGTCGTAGGGCAGGTCTATTTTTAACTCTTTGAGGAACCTCCACACAGTTTTCCAGAGTGGCTGCACCAGGTCACATTCCCACCAACAGTGTAAGAGGGTTCCCTAAGAAAAATACTCTTATTTCAGTTGATGTTCCTCCACATGTGTCGTTTTCTCCGGCTGTTTTTAAAATGTTTTGTCTTCAGTATTCGTGAGTTAATTAGGATACATCTTCATGAGTATTTCTTTGGATTCACTCTATTTAAATTTCTCTGGATTTCTTGAATCTACAGGTTTATGTCTTCTTCCAGATTTGGTAACGTGCGTCATTATTTATTTGTTCAGCCCCAACCTCTTACTCCTACCTTAGGGATTCTGATAATTAAATGATCAATCTATTATTATTATTATTATCTTACAAGTCCCAGAGGCTCTTTCACTTCTTCCAATCATTAAGCTCTCTGTTGTTCAGATTAAATAAACTATCGATCTGTCCTCAAGTTCACTTACTCATCCTCTGTTGTCTCCACTCTACTATTGAGCCCATCCAGCAGGGTTTTTTTTCTTATTATTTTGCTTTTCAGTTATAGTTGCCATTTGGCTTCTTTTATATAATTTCCTTCTTGTTGTTGAGATTTTCTTTTATTCATTTGTTCTAAGAAAACTTGTAATTATTTGTTGAAGTAATAAATAATTATAAACAAAGCCTGAGGAATACTTTAAAAATCTTGATGGGTAATTCTAACATCTAATTAATTATGGTATTAGTATGAGTTGATTATTTTTTCTTATTCAAGATGTTTTTCCCAATTCTTGATATTTTTTAAAAACATATTATATATGACATATATTATGCATGGTGTATACAAAATACATAAAAAACAAAACGCACAAAAATTGAAATATGAAATAATTTTTATTATATCCTACACATTTCGGGTATTATGAATTTTCAGTGAGAATTTCATTTTTGCATGTTTTATCTGTTTATACATATACTTATTTCACTGCTAGTCAATGAAGTCTTTGATTAAAGATATTAATGAATGACTTATTTCACTCACCCCTTCAGTATGTAACATATTACTTTTAACAAAAAATATACTGGAGAAAATTTAATTTGTTCTATTGAAATCTACATAATCTTTAATGAACATTTTGCTTTATAAAATCCCAAATAACCTTTTCTTTAGAAATTATTAAAAATATTGGTTTAAAAGAAAGATTATTTATTTATTTATTTGTTTGTTTGTTTATTCATTTATTTATTTATTTAAGAGAGACAGTGCCATGAGAGGGGCAGAGAGAGAAACTTAAGCAGACTTCAGGCTCAGCAGGCTTCAATCTGACAACCCTGAGATCCGGACCTGAGCCAGAACCCAGAGTCAGACGCTTATCCGACTGCAACACTTAGGCACCCCGAAAATGTTTCATTTTGTTTTCAATTAAGTGGTAACATGATCCCACATAATGTGAAATTAAATGTAAAATCAAATGAGGTACTTCATAAAAATATGTACTTGATTTGAGTCAATATTCATCAACGAAAATGGCATTTATGATAACTATGCAGCGAGTTTACATTTGGTCCCTTTTGTATTAAAGTAGTATAAAGAGAATGTTTACTGATAATTTTTAATTGCACACCCTTGAGAGAAGTTTAATGGTGACATACGATTGTTCACCATCACAGTGAACTTGAGCACCATGACATGGGCAAACTATAGTTCTGTGTTAAGAAACAACATTAAACCAAGATACGCATTTGCTTATACATATACAAATATTCACATATACATCTATACATACAAATATACTCATTTTACAGTCATATTATGCAATATTTTACAGTCATATTATGTAATATTATGTATATGTATATTATATTACATATATAATATATGTATATATTGCATAATATGACTGTATGTATTTTATATATGGGGAGCCTCGGTCGTGCTGCTGGTTAAGGGTCTGACTCTTGGTTTGGGCTCACGGTCGTGAGACGAGGCCCAGAGTTGGGCTCCGTGCTCAGCATGGAGTCTACTGGAGATTCTCTCTCTCTCCCCCTCTCCCTCTGGCCCTCCTGCTCATGCTCCATCTCTAAAATAAATGAATAGATCTTTAAAAAAATAAAAATATACAGAATACATATACACACATGTGTGTACCCAGAGAAACTCCTTTTAAGAAACTAAAATAAGTAAGTTTGATTAAGTAAAGTTATATTCTAAAATGTTTTCTCTGTGCCCTATGTTAGTCTGGAAGAAAATTATGTTGTTGCCCTCATTTTTACATAGTATAAAACAGTATTTGAATAACTATTTAGCACAAGAAATCCTGTCAAGTCATTTACACGGTTGAAAAGAAAACCATTGAGAGCTCCCAAAGTCTAAAGAAAAAAAAAGCAGAAAAATAATAATAGTCCAAGACTTTATATAATCACCTGGTTTTTAAAATCATAATCCTCTACCTGAGTTTCCTGATGCATATTTATCAGTGAGGGGAAAATAAGTGTATACTAAAGGCCTACTCACTTAGGGTTTACTTTAATTTGAATTCAAACTATTGAAAATAATTCTTTTATGTGTCATGCTTTTTTTTTTTTTTTTTTTGCTGACTTACTTTAAGACATCTAACTATCAGTTCATTTGTGACCTGCTGTGAGAAGAAAGTAAAATTTCCCTGAAGCACCTCTTAAGAGAAAGCTCATTAACCTTCCACAGGAGCTCCTAATGAAGATAATCACCATGTAATGCCAGTATGCACTGGAACCCAGAATCCGTATCAATGAGAATTTCTGAATTTCTGTAAAAGATTAATATATACTTAGAATAAAGTGTCATAAAATTTACCATTCTTTATTATAAAATGGTATAATGTTGTGCAGAGTTGTAAATCAAATATATGTGTAGATTGTTGTCCCAGCCAGACGTCTATCCGCAGCAGGACAAAACAGAGCACATTTAATAATTGATCCCTTGTTTATTCTATTTTTTTTTAAAGATTTTATTTATTTATTCTTGAGAGATAGAAGGAGAGACAGAGCCAGAGACACAGGCAGAGACAGAGCCAGAGACACAGGCAGAGGGAGAAGCAGGCTCCATGCACCGGGAGCCTGACGTGGGATTCGATCCCGGGTCTCCAGGATCGCGCCCTGGGCCAAAGGCAGGCGCCAAACCGCTGCGCCACCCAGGGATCCCCCTTGTTTATTCTAAAGCTGATGTATTTTTATTAGATCTCTTACTCTCTTCAGAGGCATTTATTACCTAATGTGCAGATTAGGAAAAATATGTAAAATTCAAGCATACTCTTTAAAACTTGCATTTATTAAGAAACTGCAAGTAAGTTAAAACTTTTCCTTATGTAAAAAAGAATCTGAAATTTGTATTTGTTTCTTTATTTAAAAAAATATTTATTTATTCATGGGAGACACAGAGAGAGGCAGAGACACAGGCTGAAGGAGAAGCAGGCTCCATGCAGATAGCCCAATGCGGGACTCGATCCCAGGACCCTGGGGTCACCCCCTGAGCCAAAGGCAGACCCTCAACTGCCGAGCCACCTGGGAGCCCCTGTATTTGTTTCTTATTCCTAAACCTATTCATATATCTATAAACCAACATTTCCCAAAGCATGGCTTGCAGCAAACTAATACTACTAAATATTTGAATAATCATTGAGTGGATGATAAATACTGAGCTAAGTCGAGCAGGTTTTCAAACTCCTGAAATTCTTGGAACCTCTAATATGCTAATGGATTTGTGAATATCGAAGAGTACATCATATTTTCCAAATGCATTTTGCCAGAGAAACATTCACTTTCTTTTTCCTCTCACACTCCCAATCATTATCTCAGTGGATGAATATTCTGGGAAACCAGTTGCAGAAATGCTGCCCTAGAAAAATAATTTCCTTTAAATTAGCAAAGGTTATTCTTTTGTTTTGTTTAATGATTCACTTTGGACAGTGTAAGAAACCTTCCAATCACACACCACATCCCTTCATTATCCCCCAATCCTCACCGTGCCATCTTTTTTCCGGGCTTTATGTCAGGATGTTATTGGTTTTAATCTTGTTTGGCATCCAGCAGAAAAACCTCTTCTCATTTTAGACTATCCCCTTGATTGGGAGGAAATTCAGAGCAATTGACTTCTTTTATAACTATTAGCACATTCTTTCAAAAGCAGCATTCTGAAGCTTCCTGTAGATAATTGAGTGTATAAAATTTGATGTTAACATTGAAAAGGCAAGCTAGCTCTAAAGAATAGCTGACTGGAGGTCCTGACTCCACCTCTCTTTATAACCTTGAACAAATATTTAACCTATAAAAATGTTATCTTCTTCATTTTTAAAAAGACCATCATGATCGTAACTACCTCACAGCATGAGGAGTAAGGGATACGCTGCATATAAATTCTCTTTATATGGACACCGTGCAGGCCACAGAGCAAACATCTGATACTTGGCCATTATGAGTTCTGGCACTGTCAATATTTCCATTCTTTTAGGGGGTACAGCTGGATTTGTCACATGACTCCCAGTAGCAAGGCCTTCCTGCAAAGCCCTAGAAAACTTGCTCAGTCACCTGTGCATATGTGGTGTTTTATACAAGTAATATAACACTTACCAAATGGTTGTTCATATTTGTATTGATGTGGGAGCCAAAGGCAGAAGAAAAATTACTGAATCTCCTTACTACTTATAGCCCATTGACAAGCCCTCAAAACAGGCAGAGGGACCTTCCTCTAGGGGCTCAACTGCCTGGAAGCTGAACTGTGCTAAGGGCAAAGGCGATCCTGACCCCCAGGATCCTGTAGATCTACTTTAACATATACAAATTCCTTTGGAAACTTCCCTTGTCGCTCACCCCCCAAGATACACGCTGGCAACCATCCCCCAAGTATATGGCCCACTGAGACACATCTGGAGGGTCTCACTGAGCAAGGGACAGGTGAAACCCGGTAGGAAGAAATAGGTAGGGGACTATGTGATTAGGCTCTAAAAAAGTCCCAGAAATGCTGAGGCTTAACAAAACCAGAAATAAAGGAATAAATCATCTCTGCTCTGGGCGTCAGATGGGGTTCATGGCCGTCACCTTGTGACCAACGAAGAAAGGCCAGACCCCAAGGAGAAGCAAGCCATTAAAGATGTTATCACCGTCCTCACTCAAACAGAAAGTCGCAAGAACGACAAGGCCCCAGGCTCCCTGTCAGCTCCAAAGAAAAGCCTGTGGGTGGAGGTGCACGTTGGCCACCTGTCGGGACCCCTCACTCCTGAGAGCCCCGTCTGTGACCTCGCCGAGTTGACTTCCATCCCTCTGCTCGCTGTCCTGTGTCCCCGAGATCCAGTCTCCGGCCCCGTGAGACAAGAGCCCTGCTCTCACACTTCAGTATCGTCAGCATCTGTCACGGTACTTGCCCTACAGTAAGCGCTTAAAACTACTGGAAAAAAATAAATGACCGTGGATATAAATGCAAATTGTGATGCAAATCTTGTGAAAATATTATGCTACATATTTGTGAATGTACTATATTATAACCACATCTAATATCATTTTTTTTCTTTCTCAACCATGTAAGAAACAGGATTATCTGAAATCCAACAATTTCATGAAGTTTGGTTAAATAGAGAAACATTAAATATTTAGTGTGATATTTTCATTAGCAATAACATTTTTGCTTATGGTGAAATTCTTTTGCTTAAATGTCAAAATCATACATCTGACATTTAATTTGTAACTTACATTTTAAATTACTTTGTATTTGAATAATAAACTGCAAAGGAGGCTTTTGATTTCCTGATTCGTATGTCACTTGTCTTATCTGTCATCATTTTTTGATAATTTCAAGAAATCTCCCTTTTATAACATTTATGTGCTTTTTGACCCTGAAGTTAGAGTTTAAGATAGTGTTGTCTGTGCCCCTACTATTTGCTCATTATAATACAAAAAATTACAAAGGAGAGAAATATAAAGCAGAAACTATGTTATTAAATAGCTAAAAAAAAAAAAATCTAGCACTTTATAAGCATTTTCATTTCAGTGTTAGTAAAACTCACCTAATAAAAACTATCAGGGACAATCTGTAGTCCAGAAAGTTAGGTTAATTAATGCCTAACTCACCACCATAAATCAATATATTCATTCATATCTTTTATAGGTGAACTTATAAAGTCAAAGACTTGTGGAAGATTGGACCGTTTTATAACATTTCTGAGAGAGTCATGAGGGAAAATTAGCAATGGCTTTATTTTCTCAAGTTGCTTTGTCTGAGAAATAGGTGAGAGGCCTTTGTAAGTTATGAGAAAGCTGTTGTGTTAAGATACTGTAATATACATCTTTTAAAACCCTGGATTTTTGTAGTATTATTGAATTTCCAGGTTTGATGTGACGCCCCCACAGTAATTGGAACACCTGCATTTTCTGATCAACAGCAAACATGAAAATCTTCTGTTGGTTCCTGTGTTGTTAATTTTAGCCATTCTGACAGATGCGAGGTGGTATCTCATCATGGTTTCCATTTGTGTTTCCCAGATGATAAGTGATGTTGGACAGCTTTTCATGTGTCAGTTAGCCATCTGGATGTCTTCTCTGGAAAAATGCCTATTCATGTCTTCTGCCCATTTCTTAACTGGAATAATTTTTTTGGGGGGTGGGTGGTTATTGAGTTTGATGAGTTCTTCATAGATTTGGATACTAGCCCTTTATCAGATATGTCATTTGCAAATATCTTCTCCCATTCTGAAGGCTTTTAGTTTTATTGGTTGGTTACTTTGCTGTGCAGAAGCTTTTTATATTAATGGAGTCTTAATAGTTTATTTTTGCTTTTTTTTCTCTTCCCTGAGGTGACGTATCTAGTAAGAAGCTGGTATGGCCAATGTCAAAAAGGTTTCTGCCTATGTCCTCCTCTAGGATTTTGATGATTTCTTGTTTCACATTTAGGCCTTTCATCCATTTTGATTTTATTGTTGCGTATGGTGTAAGAAAGTGGTGGCTTCAATCTTTTGCCATGTTGCTGTCCAGTTGTCCCAACACCATTTGTTGAAGAGACTTTTTTTCCATTGGATGTTCTTTCCCACTTTCTTGAAGATTAGCTGACCATAGAGTTGTGGGTCCATTTCTGTGTTTCCTATTCAGTTATGTTGCAGGATCCAAAATCAACAAACAGAAATCTGTTACTTTTTTATACACCAATAATGAAACAGCAGAAAGTGAAATCAAGGAATGGATCCCATTCATAATGGCACCAAAAACTAAGATACGTAGGAATAAACCTAAACAAAGAGGTAAAAGATCTGTTCTCTGCAAACTACAGAACACTTCTGAAAGAAAATGAGGGGACAGAAGGAAATGGGAAAACATTCTGTGTTCATGGATTAGAAGAAAAATACTGTTAGAATGTCTGTAGTACTCACGGCAATCTACACATTCAACGCCATTCCTGTCAAAATACCGCCAACATTTTTCACAGAGCTGGAATAAACAATCCTAAAATTTCTATGGAACCACAAAGGACCCCAAATAGCCAACGCAATCTTGAAATACAAAAGCAAAGCTGGGGGCATCACAATGCCTGGCTTTAAGCTGTATTACAAAGCTGTAGTGATCAAGACAGTGTGGTACTGGCACAGAGATACATAGATCAATGGAACACAATAAATTTAGATCTAAAATGCTACACAACAGTGAAGGCAAGGTCCTTCGACAGCAGTTTTTAAGATGCATTGCATATCATTTTTTTTATATTGTCTTCATTCATTTCCTAGAATTACTGAAACAAATTCTATAAATATTTGATAAAACCTTCAGCTGTAGACTACTTGCCAGAAAATGACTGTTTCAATAAGCCAATTTCTCCTTAACATACAATTGTCTTACTTAAGAACATTTTATTTAGGTAGCAAAGTTCGAATAAACAATTCATAGGTACGAGAGGCAAAGATCCATTGTGAGGCAGTCTAGGCAAAGAATCTAGGTTACATATCAACAAATTTATATTGGTACATGAAATAAATGTGGAAAAAGTCCACGTTGTTGGCTTTCCAACCTAAACTTAACTCTGGAAACAATATAAAAGAAAAAGAGAGAGAAGTACTCTAAAAAACTAATGCTAAACTCTGAGAAACCATTCTGGCGAGGAAGAAAGTGCAGTCTGAAGCAGGGGCAGTATGGAGGATATGTCAGATGCAGTTTTTGTGCATTTTTCATTTTTTTCTCCCATTACCTGGGGTATATTATCGTTTGACCTTCAGTCACTATATAACAAAAACCAGTTATTATAGCCAAAGCCACCCAGGTTTTGTTGGAGTAACATCAAGACAGCACCAAAATCTGGCCAGGGAGGGAATACAGGTAGATCAGATAAGCCTAAAAATTCCTATCTTCTTCCCTCCATCCTTACATTCCCAAGATTGGTAGACTCAAGTAAAAGGAGATTATCACCCTGGATTGCTATATAAGCCTAAAGTTTTTGAAGTTTAAGACAGTACTCTGAGAGTGAAATTGCAGAGTTCTCTGAAGGATGAAACTGCATGTCAGGGTGGTAGTAAGGTGAGTGTCTCGCTATTGATGGCATTCTTCCCCCACTCTTCAACTTTTGTCAGGGTACAAATTCTGGTCTGGGCAATATTCTCTCTTGAGAAATCTACCCAGCTTCACCCTAAGCGATATCAAAGGGAGAATAAGCTCCTGAAAAAAAAAAAAATTTCACATCTGTTTTATATCACTGCTATGGAGTGTGACAATACACAGAAATCTGCATACTGTAAAAAAAGAGAATAAATAGAACAGAGAGCTAAGGAATAATAACCACTCACAATGAAGGGGAAGATTTAGTAATTAGGAAAGATATTAGTAATATGAATTAAGATCATGAAGTCACAAAGAAGAACAAGATGGCAATTACTAGTATAAAAATATAACAACAAAGATTTTATAAGCAGATGGGACTGCCTCTGTCTTCAACTTTGAAATGTAAAGTACTTAGAAGCTGTTACTTATCTACAACAGGAAAAAGCCACAAACTGAAAAATCAATGACTCTTCTTGTATCCATCAGAAAACTAAGGTCACCCAGCAAACAATCACTTTAAATCTGGAAAAGCAGTTAAATCCATGGAGGCATAACCAAGACCTACATACCTGGAGCAGAAACTGGTAGGAACGTTTAAATGCTAATTTCAATGAATTTCAGGAGCCCGATGAGGACTAGTGTGAGTGACAAACTTTTGAAGTCTATAGTCTTGGGGGAAACACACAGATTTCTGGTCTGTCCCTGCAGAACCCCACCAGGTTCTCAAAGTTCTCTTCATAGCTCTGACAGTGACAGAGGAGAAGCTGCCTCGAAACTTTGAGCCGTATCCCAACTGAGGGAAAGGAATTTCTCAGACTCTAAGGCCTCCTGTCTTCCTGCCCCACGGAAGAGGGAAAAAAATCAGTCAGCAGGGGTGAGGACTTCAAGCAAACTGACTAGAACTCTGGAGCCAGGAAGGAGGGGAGGAGCCTGGGAGGAAAGAAAGCTATACCAGTCGAGAAACATTTGTGAAGGTTATGTCTCCAAGGCATGGGCCCACCAAAAGACTGAGTTTTTTTTTTTTTTAATATTTTATTTATTCATTCTTGAGAGAGAGAGAGAAGAGAGAGAGAGAGGCAGAGACACAGGCAGAGGGAAGCAGGCTCCATGCAGGGAACCCGACGTGGGACTCGATCCCAGGACCCCAGGATCATGTCCTGGGCTGAAGGCAGGTGCTAAACCACTGAGCCACCCAGGGATCCCAAGACTGAGATTTAATGACAAGATTATCCAGTCCTCCCTCTCTTCCGTATAACAGCACATCACACCAAAATAACATAACATATGGTAGCATGTCATCTGCAAATAGGGAAAGCCTTACTTCTTACATACCAATTTGGATGCCTTTTGCTTTTTTCATATCTGATTGCTATGGCTGGGACTTCTATACTGAATAAACGCCATGATAGTGGACATCCTCGTCTTATTCCTGATCTTAAAGAAAAAGCTCTCAGGTTGTAACTACAGAGTATAATGGTTGCTGTGGATTTTTCGTATTTGGCCTTTATTATGTTGAGGTGTGTTCTCTCTAAACCTACCTTGTTGAGAGCTTTTATCATGAATGGATGTTGCACTTTGTCAAATGATTTTTCTGCATCTATTGAGATATGTTTTTTATCCATTCTTTTGTTAACGTGATGTATGTGCTAATTGATTTGCAAATACTGAACCACCCGTGCATCCCTTGAATAAATCCCACTTGATCATGGTGAATGAGTTTTTTGATGTATTATTGGATTTGGTTTGCTAGTATTTTGTTGAGGATTTGTTTAAACGGTAGCATTAGGACTTCTTATGCTGCGCCCTAGTAAGAAGGCTCCCCAGGGTGCTCTAATGTATAAGCTAGGGCATTTTGCCAATTCCTCATGAGCAATGACATCAGGAAACTAATAGCTAAGTGGATGTTGGACAGAAGCTCATTATCTATCATCTTCATATGGCCAGACACTGTACCTTCTTCACCGGGAATTTGACTGTAGGCTTCACTTTGACTTTGGCCACCATGTTCTCATTGTGGGTCACCAAAGAAGGAATTTGCCAGCCCCTCATTCAGGCCTGGGCCCAAGATCCATGGGGTCTGCTTGATCAGAGATTCTAAAGTCAAAAAGGCCTCATACTTCTTGACCAGCTTCTTGACCAATTTCTTACTCTTGTTGAGTTTCTTGAGCACCTCACTGTCCATGTGGGCCATTATCCATATGGACCACATAAGCCAAGCCATATTCTTGACCTCATCACAGAGCTGCAGGTCCCCCAGAACACATATGGGGAATTTGAGGTGGGGAGAGGACTTGCCTGACAATGCCTGAGAAGTGTTTGTCCTTCTGTGGATCATAGTTCTTCTTCTAGTCAGTCTTCAGCACAAACATCTCCAAAAACTTCCAACACGATGCACTAATTCCCATGTAGGACTTCCTGCACCACCTTACAGAGATTGTCATAGGATACTTTGCTGGCCACGGTGACTAGAGCTGCAATAACTGGAGAAGAGAATTTTTTGCATCTATTCTTCAGGTGTAAGTTTAGGTTGCTTACTTGAGATTTTTCTTTTTTCTGAAGTCTGTATGGCTATAGACTTCCAACTTAATTCTGCTTTTGCTGCATCCCAAAGATTTTGACCATTGTGTTTTCATTTTCACCTCTCCACATGTATTTTTTAATTTCCTCTTTGATTTATTGGTTAGATTCACTCATTTTTTAAAAAGATTTTATTTGAGAGAGAAAGAGTATGAATGAGGGGAGGGGCAGAGGGAGAGGGAAAAGTGGGGCTCAATCTGAGGACCTGGGATCATGACCTGAGGCGAAGGCAGATGCATAACCAACTAATCCACCCAGGCACCCCTAGATTCACTCATTCTTTAGTGTTATATTATTTAGCCTCAGTGTATTGGTTCTTTCCAGATTTTTTTTTTTTGTGATTCATTACTATTTCATACTATTGTAGTTAGAAAAGATGCATGCTATGATTTCAATTGTTTTGACTTCACTGAGACTTGTTATGTGGCCTAACACATGATCTACTCTGGAGAATGTTTCATGTACACTTGAAAACAATGTGTAATCCGCTGCTTTTGAATGGAATGCTCTGAATATATCTGTTAAGTCCATTTGGTCTAGTGTGTCATTCTATTCCACTGTTTCCTTGTTGATTTTCTGTATGGGCATATCCATTGATATAAACGGGGTGTTAAGATGTCTACTATTATTGTATTACTGTCAATTTCTTCCTTTATGTCTGTTAGTAGTTGCTTTATGTATATAAGTGCTCCACCAAAAAACTGTGAGACTGATTAATGAATTCAGTAGAATTGTAGGATATAAAATCAATAAAGAGCGATTTGTTTCATTTCTATACACCAATAATGAAGTAACAGAAAGAGAGATTAAGAAAACAATCCCAGGGATCCCTGGGTGGCGCAGCGGTTTAGCACTGCCTTCAGCCCGGGGTGTGATCCTGGAGACCCGGGATCGAGTCCCACGTCGGGCTCCCTGCATGGAGCCTGCTTCTGCCTGTCTCTGCCTCTTTCTCTCTCTGTGTCTATCATGAATAAATAAATAAAATCTTTAAAAAATAAAAAATTAAAAAGTCAGTAACAGAAAGACAACTGGAAAATCTTATAAACATTTATAACCATTTAAACTATATATTGCTTCATTTACTTTTTCCTTTCCAAATCCCCTAATTCTAGTTTGAATCTATTGAAAAAGTTGATGAGGCTCTTTTCACATTACAGTTCATGGCTCTACTCCTAAATAGTGCTTGAAAATTTCCTGAAGTGTCATTTTGAAGGATCCTGTTTATTTATTTTTAAGGATTTTATCTATTTGGGGGTTGGGGGGGAGAGCGAGTGCTCAGGAGGTGTGAAGAGGAGCAGAGGGAAGGGAGAGAGAGAAGTATAGTCTCCACTAGCAGTGAGTCCAGGAGCCCTCAGATCAGGGCCTGAGCCAAAGGTAGACCCTTAACGGACACGGACAGAGCCACCCAGGCGCCCCTGGAGTCTCTTGTGTATTTATCTTCATTTTGTTAAAATTTTTATGCCATTTTCATGTCTACCGTTAAGAAAAAGACTTTTTTAATTGAATGCCGTTCAATTCCTACATTTCTTCACTTCTCAAGATAATTTTAAATTTCAAGGAGTTATTACTTGAATCAATCTACTTTTCCCCCTCCTGCTATTAACTATTAACCATTTTCCCTAACAAGATAAGTTAAAAATTAAGGGCAGTCGTTGTTGAAGGTCTGGCTGTTAAGGAAAATGCATGCTAGCAAAACCTAGAGATCGCTTGCATATTTCTGTCACTCTACCTCTGAGAGAATCCTTAATTAAAATCTCTAACTTTGCTTTAAACCAAGGTAAGAATTCAGTTTCTGTAGATCTTCTTTCTGATCTAACAGCTTTTCAATGGAATTATTTTTTTTTTCCTGAAAAATGGCACCCATATATCCAAAGTTGGGGGAAGGAAGCGATGGAAGGAAAGGGTTATGAGCAAGTTATGGAGACAAACTGGGCATATGCAGGAAGGGTTTCCAGGGAGGGTTTATCAACTTTGAGAGAGAACATCTTTGAGTTAGAATCTGTTTTGAAATCTCATTACAGAAGTTAAAACTGGCTGACTTTTGAATGTTTGTTACTGTCTTTTCTTTTTTTTTTTTTTTCTTAAACTCTTCTTACAAATGTTTGTGTGTTGATCAACACAAACGGATCCATGGAGTCGTGGACTTCTAGCAGTCAATTCACAAAACTGGTTTGTATCCATCAGATTGTGAAAGTATTGGGATCAACCCCTTTGTTGCCCGTGTGGCGCACGATGATGCATTCCACAGAAACAAGACAGCCCGGGACAGAACAGAAACACATGACCCGATACACTCGTCTCATCTAAATGATGCTACAGGTAACAAGGATAATTTATTTCCATACAATAGCGAATTGGAGTTTGATTCAGATATTTCATTTGGTTCACACACCAAATCCCAATCAATATAGGGCTTTGTCTTATGTTATTGTTTGTATGACACTTGCTTTAGAATATCAGTTTCGCGGGTTTGTTTTGTAGATCACTACTAATAATGTCGTACTACGGTAATAAGACATAAAGCAGCAATGTCCTATTTTAATCTTGACATTATTCAAATAACTAAATCGACAGAGGGATTGATAGAAATGTAAGAGAACTTTCTGGATGGAGAAAATTTCTGTATGTAGGTCACATGAAAGTATGCATTTGTAACAAATTTGTAAAAGTTCATTACATGAAACATTTAAGATCTGAGCGTTTCATTATAATTATACTGCAAGGATATTCTTCTATTATATGACGTGGAAATGTGGGGATTCAGAACGGAAGGCCAAGAGAGAATTCTTGAGATGCTTCTGATGCCAAAAAAGGTGCTTTTTATTATAGCTCGGGGACAGGACCCTTGGGCGGAGAGAGGCGCAGTGGGTTGTAAGGAGAAATTGATTATAGACTTACACGCCTTAGAGTTGGGGAAGGTAAAAACACAACAGTCTCCAAAAGGACTTTCCTCTGCTAAAGAGGACTCCCAGGATACTGGAGGCCTGACTACGGTCAAGCTAGGTTGCTTTTCCCTCTAGCAATGCCCTGAGATTGGGAGTTCTGGAGGAATGTTCTACTCAGCCTGCCCCAAGTATTTGACAGTGGGCTCCAGATCATAAGAAAATTTAATTTTATTTACATTTCTTTTGCTTTTGTTCTCCACATCATTATATTTTGGTGATATGAAGAAAAATAATCCTATAAAATAACTGTACTCATACCTTGGAAAGAAAACATTCTCTTCTATTTTAAATAAAAGAGAAAAGCGAAGACCTATCTGTAATGAAATTATGCAGCTGCTACTCACATTTATGTCTTATTCTTGATGAGAGAGAAACAAATTTTGGAAGCTGGGTAATGCCTACATATAATAGAGTCATTGGCTTTAAAAAAAAATTTCATATTAAAAATTTCATATACATTCCAAGTCAAATTACAGGGTCTCTGTTAGAGAACATCTCCAAAAAATATTTTCATATCAACTCATATATCAAAAAGAGATGTACAGAAGACATACTTTTGAAAAACTCTACATGTACTTTTGATTTTTCTTAGACATAAATATCTGAGGGTAACTTTAGAGAACATGTATATTTTAGACATTTCTAAAGCTTGTGGTCTCTTTGCTGTGTAAGTATTCAGAATGTACCTTTTTTTCAAATCATTTGAAAAGAAAATTTCATATTTGCTCTTCTGAAGAAAGCTTTCACAGCTGGTTGCTTTGAGTATTTCCAGATATGGTTTTCCAAATAAAAATATACTATTTTCTATTAAGGACATTTTCTCCTGGAGTGCATCAGCTTTTTTCCACAGTAAGTCATTATAAATTCCCATTGAAGTTCCCTCACTAGTTTCCAACAGATACAAATCAGTGCGTGGTACGATGCTATCAAAATTAACCACCACAATATCATCACCCATGTCTTTCTCAAATAATATTGCTTGCAAGTTCCGGGCAGGCATAAGAACTCTAAAAACAAGCAAAGCTCCTACCCTTTTCTACTTGGACTAGATTTCAAATCATATTTGCATAGAAGGGACAGTATACATAATTGTATGTTATTCAGTGACTTAAAAATAATTCATAGTAAGAGTGATGTGGGAAACAAAGGCAGAAAAAAAAATTAATTAAATTTCCTTACTACCTACAGCCCACTGACAAGTCCTTGAAACAGGCAGAGGGACCTTCCTCCAGGGACTCAACTGCCTCAATGTTAATACTTTGCTAAAGTCAAAAAGCAATCTTGGCCTGACAAAGTCCTTTAGAAATTTCCTTTATCTCTAACCACCCCCAAGATAGGTGTTGACAATCATCCCCTAAACATGGGCCCACTGATATACATCTGAAAGGTCTCAAGGCCGAAGTTTTATTAGACAATAATAAATCACCTTTTCCTAACAATAGCTCGCCCCCTCAAGGTCCTGGAGATCTTGCTTTCAAAATCCCTTAGAGATTTATGCTATTCCCTGAACCCCTCCCAACTTGAAAGTATATACTAGGCCCCTCCTCATGACCCCAGAGGCGCTTTCTGCCCCTAGGCCCTATTCCTGTGCTTTAATCACCTTTTTGCACCAAAAATGTTTCAAGAAATTCTTTCTTGACCGTGGGCTTCGAACCTTTACCTTCTTTCCTACATCAAGAGTAAGTATAATGTGAAATGACACAACTTAACCAAAGATTTTAAAGTAATATATTGAGGTCAACCTGCAGCAAATATTTTATTATACATAAAAAAAAATAAAACTCAATTTCAATATTAGGAAGTATTTTATTATCTCATTTGCTAATACTGAAATGATTATTTATTCATTCATCTGTATGTATTGCTCCTCCTACGAGGCTTAGTTTACAGTTATGTTTTTGATATTTTTCACTAATATTACAGTGGGCCTGGGAGAGATGAGTGACTTTTTAATAAGAAACAATTCCATCTCTCTCTTTGAGAAGACATACTAATCCATAACGACTCATTGGATACCCCTTCTTGGGCAGAGACCCAGGTATCTTACCATTGCATGTTTTCTGGGAAGAAATGGGCACTATTATAGTTTGCAGAGATGGTATCTTGAGTCCTATAAATAAATGTGATCTCTACAAGCAACTGCTGTGCTTTGAAATACTGCGACAAGGAGGGACGGCCAATAAACCTTGTGGTTATCTCCATCTGTGCTATATCTGCATCTTCTTGATTTAAGCTTTCAAAGACTGAGCACTTAGTGAGAGAGGAAGGGAATGATTCATTCTCTTTCAAGTGCGAGATATGCTCACACTGCCTACTGAAATGATCGCGGAAGAAATTATTTTCCAGATTTTTACCTTTAACTCCACGCCATTATGCCAAATAATCATCAGGCTGATAAAGAATTTATCATAAATTCACTCGTGCTTTGAGACTATGCGCGTGCAGACAGTAAAGCCTTTATTAACTATTGGTCCACTCACTTTCCTCTGAAACTTTCCTATGTATTCCTTTCTCTATGACTTTACTTACATACCATTTGCCCTTGTATTGAATAATTTACCCTCCCCATCGTCTGAAACAAAGCTAAATGTTACCCAGAATCAGAAACCTTATTGAGAAAATAAGAGAATTTGAAACAAACAGACTGACTTGGCCTGACGCCTACTTCTCCCAGTGAGTAAACTGGGATACATTTGGTTTTGAATCATCTCACAAGTGACTAACGTGAAGAGAGAGATGGCAATGACGGGACCAGTGACATCTCCAATGGTTCATAACCCATCTCTCCTACCTTTTCACTATAATTAAAGATATTCTTGAAAACACTATGTATTTAATTTAATAATAAGGACATGAACGCACCTTGCACCTTTCTTTACTCAGGTGTTTTTAAAGGGGATATGTATCTCCTCCTCTTCTCCTCAGACCCCTAACATCAAAGCCTACACCACATTCTCTCATCTGATGACGGCTCTTCTATTTCGCTGACAAAACAGGTGCAATTAAATAAGTGCTACCTCATTGTCCTAAGGTTCCAGAATTCCTTCCTATACTCTTTGATTCCCTTTTTGTTACAATGGGAGACATTCTGCTGATATCAAGACCAACCCATCACTCTTGACCTTGATCCCACCCACTAACCAATCATATGCTTTCATGCAGCCAATTATCCACCATGTATTTTTCTGCATTTTCATTTCTCTACTATTAATAGTACATTCTTACTAGCATACATACGTGCTTCAAGAAAGAAGAAAAAGTGATCAACACATGAGTAAACCTGACACTCTGGTATTTTCCCTTAATTTGGGCTTCCAGCTTGTTGCTGATGTACTTTGCAGGACTCTTACACTGGGCATGAATTCAGTACTTTGTACTACCAACTACCCACAGTTGGCTTTTGGACTAAAATTGTGTTAATGAGCCCCTACTCTGGCTCTCATTTGGTCAGCGTGCTACCTATGATGCCACTTCCTGTCAAAGCACCTCCAGGCAGCAGCGGTGGGGTCAGGAGTCCTTCACCTTCTGTGTCTTCAGGAGCTAGCATGTAGGACATTAACCAACCCTTTCTCCATGCTCTGTGACGCATGTCAAGTATTTCTCCATGAGTGTCTGCCCTATTTCCTCTAAGGGTGCAAGGCCACACTGCTATACAATGCCAACCACCCTTTCTTTCTTTCTTTTTTAAAAGATTTTATTTATTTGAGAGAGAGAGAGAGAGAGAGAGAGAGAGGGAGGCTCCCCACTGAGCAGAGAACCTGACACAGGCTTTGATCCCAGGACCCTGGGATCATGACCTGAACTAAAGGCAGATCCTTAACCAACTGAGCCACTGAGCCACCCCAAAATAGGCCTTTCTAACTGATGTCCTCTCTTGCCTCAATCACTGTATTGAAGATGTGTTCTCCCAGGTAGATTTTAAACCAGGCTGGAAGGGGGTTGTATTTTCCTTGTCTCATCTCCCTTAAGCACCCACCCAATATGATGAAAGGCACGGATGTGGTCAACATTGTGGGAAATCACATTCTAGGATTAAAATAGTTCCAGCTAGACTTCAAAAGAATTTAAGGTAGGAAGATGTGTTTTGCATTTGTACTATACATGCTGAGCGATAATTCAACATGACAAGAAAACAGATTAACATTCCAATTTTCCTGCATTCCCTAAGTAAGATGTGTTTTTGTAATCATCAACTAAGCACAACACCAATCCATGGGAGTCTTTGAAAAATAGTATTCACAAGCAACACAATGGGTGATAAAGCATCATGAGTAATAATTCTATTTCCTAACCAGCTTAAATTTTTATCAATAAGCTACTATAATTCAAAGAAGTCCATGAATTTTGCTACATATTTTTAACTGGAATTGTTTATATAAATAGGAAGCCCGCAACATAATCCTTTCCCTGAAACCTCGCACATCCTAGAGGAACCCAGAAAGGGTGCCAATCACTACTAAATGAGGCAAAGAGTATGTGCAAGAAATAAAGTCTGGGTATTCAATAGGTCTTAAGACAAATGATTCAAATTGGAGCAAAACAGTAATAAAACACTGGAAAATTTTAAGGGAAATCATTCTATGCAAAATAATAAAATATATGAAAAAATAAAAATGGTAGTTTACCATACCTGTTTGATTATATTTGAGAGGACTTTAATGGGACTTTTTCGAAATTTATTAGCAGCAACTAAGTCCATGAGGGGGACAAATACTAACTTAAGGAAAAGCACATTACACGAAAGAAATGCAATCATAATATACAATGTGACAGCTCAATTAGAAGCCACATGAACATAAATACTAGCTTTCCAAAATGCATGTGATAAAAACTGTATCTGGAAACGATGGAAAAAGAATATTTAGGGAGTACAGAGACAAGGGAGGGAAACTTCCATCTTCTGTAGTAAGAGGCCATGGATAAGGTCTAACATGGAAAAACCACAAAATGTCAGTGTAAACGTAGCATTTAGCAACTTGGAGGTCGATAGAAGAGTTCAAGGGTCAATGCCATTGTCTCCAGGTATCAGAAATAAGGACTTATAAGGGATTAAAAAAGAGGTACTGTTTTTATTATTAGTCACATAGAACAACTTTATTTTGAAAATGTACATTAACTAATTTGATAATATTGACATTTAAAAAGTATTCTAAAAATAAGCATTTGATTTCAACACAAATTCATTTTTCTGATCAGTCTAGCCACCTTTTCTTCTTTTAACTTGTATTTCTAATGGGGGTTTTCTATAGCTAGACATGGTAAAGTAAAAATAGATGTGTCATAAATAATTTCCTAAAGTAGCTCTTTTGCTTTTACTCCCTCCTCTAAATATAAGTATCTTTGAGATAAATCCATCAATTATCCCCTTCCTGTATTTGTATTTTTAATATGTGATTTTAAGAGATATTGCTAAATTCCACAAAAAAAAAAAAAAAAAAGTGGCTGGTGACTGGCTATACAGAAAATTACATACACCTCATTAGAGTCTATTTTTATTTTTCAGATAAATATAAAAAAGTGCTATAATAATATATTTTGTCAGGTGCTGCCATACTATGAGTGACTGATACTCTTCTCATGAAATATCCTTCAAATCATAGGCAATATGTCTGGTCAAAACACTGATACTACTGTAATTATTATCGTAACCAAATTTTCCTTTGATTTCCTTAATTCTTCAGACTGAGCATCTGATTCTAAAGTATAACCTTGACTTTTGCATTTACCTTGAATCATTTTTTCAGGTCTGCAGGCTTTATATTCCAATCTGATCTCACAAATTCATCCTTTTCTGTTTTCTCTGGAGTTTCATCTTCACGGGATGACAATTTTTTACTAAGAGAAGTACAGAACATAACAAGTCAGGTAAAGATGCCACAGCAAAAATTGGCCAAATTCTCTGAACAGTTTCATGGTTTGCTCTACTCTCTAGCAGTCCAGTGCATGCAGCTCAGTCTCATGCCTCTGTAAGATTCAAATTATTTCTTCCACTGATCCTGGGATGATTGTGTTTAGTAGAAATTGGGAAGTTAAATAAATCAGCGCTAAGGGAGTCTCTTGTACTCTGCAGGGGAACCAGGTGTGCCCTAATCTCCACATGGCAGGAAATGGAAAGAGCTGATAGGCACAGAAACATTGCTTCCGTTCTTCTAACTGCTGAAGTATTTAAACAGGAAGGCCATTAGACTGAGACCGTTCTAACGCCTTGGTAACCTATGTAAGCAAACCAAAACAGGCCAGAGTCCATGCACTCAAAACTGAGAAAATCAAGAACCACCAGTCACAAACAACCAACCTTCCCAAATAAGCAACTGCTTAAAACTATGATTAATCAAACAATTTCCTTGCTTTGCTGCTTCATCTTCGGTATAAACCCTCCTATCACCACCCCCGCCCCCCCCCCCCCCCCCCCCCACACACACCCAGCTCCTGCTACTGTGGGTGGAATTCTCCCAACTACCTTTGGTTAGCACGGCCTGATTCAAAGGGACACACGCTCAGATGCACTCCTGTACACCTGGTGCCTTAGTCCACCTTTCAACATGACCTTTTCTAAGAATTGGCTCTTAAACATAGATAGAAGGACGTATCGATAGAAACGTGCCATGTGTGCCTACGGGGGTGGATGGCTATATAAATCTACACGTATGGAACTTCTCTTCCAACAAGGAGAAAAAATAGTAAAACATACACATAAAGTTCTGAGTTTGCAGAAGTACAATGAGAGATCAATCATTTTCTTCCAAGACTGGGAAAACAAATCTCTTTAAGTGACGTGTTCTCCCAGAGTTTTTAAATTTAGGAGCTTAAGGTTTTTTAAATTTGTCTTTTAATGTTTCTTATCTATAGGAGGGTAGAACCATAAGGCTTTGAGGAATAATGTGGCCACATTTTAAGAAAATACTTAAATGCGACTTCTCTACTAAAATTAACCATCTTAAAGTTACTTGATGTTGGAGGGGTGGTTTATGGTTAGTTTAAATCATTTCCCCACTAAAGGAAAATCCCATGGGCATCTGGAATGTTTCTTTATTTTCTCTGGTAGCTATTTTTATTGTCTGTCTAGACTTTAAAACAGGCTTCTAGGTGTGACTAATAAGCCACACGGAAATACTTTGCATCACATTACACTTTCAGATGTTCTCATACACCTTGCCTTAAATTTGACTATACTCATTTTCACTTAGACAAGCTTTCCCAGGGTGGCTGTTCAATTTCAATTGAAGTTAATGGGTCTAATTCTGCTGCCTCTACTGAGATGAGATCACCTTCTGATTCAATGTCAGCACCTTTTAAAAAGAATATCTTTAAGTGCTTTGCTGGAGTCAAGTCTGAAATTAAAGTTTGCAAACAATGGATTTTCATTTCCGGTTATAGAAAATCTAAATTTTATCTGGCAATCAAGAGAAGGGAACAAATTAGAGAAAAGAACAAAATCAGCTATATTCTCACTTCTGATTAAAAATGAGCAGGAAAATAAATAAATAAATAAAAATGAGCAGGAAGGGGCTCCTGGGTAGGCTCAGTCAGTTAAGCCGCCAACTCTTGGTTGTGGCTCAAGTCATGATTTCATGGGTCATGTCAGGCTCCTTGCTCATTATCTCATGTGCGTGCTCTCGCTCTAAAATAAATAAATACATCTTTAAAAAAATAGGACAAGAAGGCCTAGAATGTCAGAGGAGTACTCATGACACTAAAGTACGCTAGAAAAAATTATTTTCAAGTTTCCGAGGTGTTCTAAATCCTTTTAATACCCACTGCAATGTTCTTATTAGACAATTATTTTATCTAAATATTAAAACACTATTTCCATAAACATTAGATTGTAATAACTTTTGTTCTTGCTGATGTGGATATTTTTTTCAAATGTTCTAATTATACATATAATGATATAATTTCTATATAAATGAGAACTGTTTATTGCCTATAATGCATTCATTTTGAATTCCAACATCTGTTATTAATTTGCTGAAAACACAATATGAATTTTTAAACTGCATTAGTAGTATACAAACAAAGCAACAAGCTCCTGGCATTCACCATAAATATATATAAGTGGGTATAAAGCTAGCCAGCTGGTCTTGTGACAAAATTTTCCAAACTGTTCCATGGTATACTTTTCAAAATTGTCAACCTTCATTACATGGTGAAGGTTTTGACGGGTTAAGCATAGGAAAACTATTTGATTACATCTTAGGCAAGTAAAATTATTTTCGCCTGTGTTTATGGATAATAGAAAATTTGCCCAAGAAGTAAAATTGAAAGACTTGCAATTTATGAGACTACAATTTTGCTCTTTTCATTTTTTTTTTTTCTCACAAGGTGGTTACATGTTAGATTTGACTTAAGGCTAAACTCTCTGTCACTGATTGAAACAAGGTGTTGAGTGCCTCTTACATGGGTAGTTGGTAAAATCCTCATAACCACCCTCTGATGTAGTATTATTTTTAGCTTCATTTCACCCGTAGAAATTGAGACTCAAAAGAGATAAGACCCTTTGCTAAACATCCTCAGATTAGAAATCCACAAGGCCTGGTTATAATCAGTCTGTCCATTTGATAGTCCTTAAAGCTTTAGTTCAACCAAATAAATTCAGTTATGGTGCCTGCAAGGCCCTGGCTCTGCCTCAAACACTCAGGGCATAGACAAACTTGTCCCTTCCATCAGATTACCTACAATCAAAGGTAGATAGTCCATCCACAACTGTGCTCGAGATATTTATGTGATGGATGAAAATTACAAGGTGTCTCCTGATTCTGTCTGGGTCTCAGAGAGGGTCTAGGAAAGGCGTCTAGGGAACAGTTGTGACGAGGCCTTGTCTGATAGAGGTGGCTGCTATTCAGCTCCACTGATTTGCTAAATTGCAAAAAGGCAACTCATCCTTTTTAAGTTAAAACGTTCAAAATAGAAAAAAATTTTTTGCATGAATGATCACAATTTTTAAATTGACAAAAAAATTAAAATTTTAAAACCCTGTGAGGCAGATTAAAAAAAAAAGGGGGGGCTAGGTTTGGTTTATAGGCTTCTAGTTTGCAACTTAAATGCAAGTATTTGCTCATTCCATTCCCTCCACTGAGATTCTCTTTAGTCCTTTGAGCTCAGTGAATAGCAAGCATCACCATCTCCACTCCCACCTAAGATTATAATCAGTGACTAGAATTATTTCTCTGATCTTCTCTACTCATGATCTTCTCTACTCACGTCCCCAGTTCCAGGGAGGTGACTTCATTTCAGTTTTTACTATGTCGTGATAGCATTCTCATCATCACCATACCTCAGGCCCCTCTTGCCTGAGGGATTTTTCCTAAAACATTGTGTGTGTGTGTTTGTGTGTGTGTGTGTGTGTTAATGTAACATTCCTTGTTAGAAACTTCTGATGTGTTCATATTACCTAACAGAAGTAAATTATTCTGATATTAAAGGCCTTCTATGAGCTGATCCAATCTACTTTTAGCATTCTGGTTCAGAATTTCCTATTCGTCCTCTATTAATTTATCCTGTATTATTCAGGGTTCTCCAGAGAAACTGAACCAAGAATTGGTTTACATGATTATAGAGGCTGAAAAGTCCCAGCTTCTGCAGTCAGCAAGTTGAAGACCAAAAAGAGTTGATGGTATAATTTCAGTCTTAAGTCCAAAGGCCTGAGAACCAGGAGAGTCAAAGGCTGGAAACATTTGAAAATAGCAAGTAGTATGTGTGTGTGTGTGTGTGTGTGTGCATGCGTGTGTGCTAAACATATGGCTGAACACCTGCTAAACATATGACTGCAGCAGGAAATGGATTAGAACTAAAAGGAGGATGACAACAGAGAGAATCAAGGGAACAGGAAAAAAAAAGAACAACAAAGTATTTAACCTGAAAACAAGCATCAAGTGTGATTTTTGTCAAAACAAGTAGAGTAAAACCACATGTGTTCTTCTATTCAAATACAGAATCAGAAGACTTTTTGCAAAAAAGAAGCTATGATTCATAGATTTCTAAGTTGAGGCTGGAAAGTGTTGCAAGTCAATCTACTACCACAAGAATAGTTACTGGTATAAAGTCAGCCGCTCTTGTATATTTGTCTTAGAATTTAATTGAAAACTGGAATTGTAACGTTTCCAAATGACAGCGGGAATTGTTTCTCTTAAAGAAACATTCTTTTAATCCATGTTTAATTTATTAATGTCTTATTTAGATCCACAAAGAGACCTAAAGAGACACTGATTATAAGCCAAGCTTTAAGAAACATAGATTTAGTGTAATCAAATATGAAAGATAATTTTGTGAATTGAATAATTTTTAGTTAACTTATGCTTCTACTTGGCATACATTATAGGAACCATGATTATATGACTAGACTCCTCTGATTTATAGGCATGAAATCTATCTGAAAATATATTTGGGTATATTTTCAAATGTGAAATGTATACCCGGGATTACACACTAGTTTGAGTCTTATAATCAACATTTATGATGATATTGAAAAGATACTCTGTTCTTTGATTAAATGAGTTTTCAGTTTTCACTATTTTGTTTTATAAAAATTAAATAACAGTCTGCGGTAATGGAAAATTACTTGTAAAGGCACTTTACAATTTTGAGTATATTTAATTCATCATTTAGCATGAAATATGGTGGGTCTTCAAATTGTGCTTTAAAATGGCCTATCATATAAAGAGTTTTAAAAAGAAATACTGATTTCTTGAACTCCAGGGACTAGAATATCTTCCTAAAAATATCTCTAGGTTGAAAAAAATATCAGGTGCGTAATGTCTGAAACCTATGAGAGCTGGGCAAAGAGAGGATCAACTGGTTTTTTGGCTGTATTAATCAGATGTGGAGACCTTGGGGGAGGATGGAAAGGATGTGGTAATTGAAGTCCCAGTATCTGTGGTTGAGAGCTTAGAGGACTGCAAGGATGCTGAAAACACACTGCAGATGACATAGCTGCTGGCAGAGGAGAAAAGGCAGTTGCATCTAATAGATAAATAGTGTCTAAGGCACAATTTGCCTAGAATATCTGTGTCTGGAGAGATGCAGGAGATGAGAAAATGGCAAGAAAGGTAACTCTGGAGTCAGTGTTGGTAACTGGAAGAGAGGATGCAGGATTGCTTAGCAAGAAGAAATGAAAGTGTACTGGGAGGATGGGAGATCAGAGAAGTGAAAGTTACAGAGTAAGGAGTGACTTATGCAGTAGGAGCTAATGGGCACTCCAAAGAACCAGAAGAACCTAGAATTCTTCAATTCATCATTTTTCCAGTGGTATTGGAATTTCCAACGGATTTATTGTCCATCCATCATTTGTCTACAATCATACTGGGGATGCTACAGTGCCCATCAATACATTGTTGAAACAGAGGCGCCCGGGTGGCTCAGTCAGTTAATTATCTGCCTTCAGCTCAGGTCATGATCCCAGGATCCTGGGATCAAGCTCCATATCAGGCTCTCTGATAAGCAGGTGGGAGCCTGGGATCAAGCTCCATATCAGGCTCTCTGATAAGCAGGTGGGAGCCTGGGATCAAGCTCCATATCAGGCTCTCTGATAAGCAGGTGGGAGCTTCCATATCAGGCTCTCTGTTAAGCAGGTGGGAGCCTGCTTCTCCCTCTCCCTCTGTCTGTTGCTATACCTGCTTGTGTTCTCTGTCAAATAAATAAATGGAATCATTAAAAAAGTAATAATAATTAATGAAATGTTAGAAATAAAAATACTGTTTTATCTATGAAAAATAAAAGACTTTAAGTTTTTTTTTCCCACAAGTAATAAAAAATCCTTCAAGCAATAAGCAACTCTATAAAAACTACCAATGCATATCTTGCTGAACATGCTGTCAGAGAAATGTCATTGACTTCTTAATGTGTATTATTTAACTTTTGAGATTTAATTTTATTTGCAGCAACAAATAAAAATTTCGTTATTTACTTTCATAGCACAATGCTATATGCTACCTGCATCTAATCTCTCTCTGTCATTCACAGACACACACACAAAACAATCAAATGTAGACAACTTTTCCCACATGATAGAATAAGGTTCAAAGTTGAACTTTATCTATAATGTCAAATAATTTATATATTTATAGCTGGTTTAGGTATCATCCCAATCCTACAAAAATATTACAGACAAACACCTAAGATTGTATCTGTAAATTTGGATGCATTTTTTTGCGGAGAACTTTTTGAAACCTAGAAGAAGTGAGTATGAAATGGGCCACTAATAATAAATGACACGAGCTCTCTGGGTAAGGACCAATGCCAGCTTAATGGGTTCATTATGTTATCTGCAGTCTCTGAATTATTTTCAGAATAGGTAAGGGATGTTTTCAGTTATGCCTCAAAGTATTAAATAAGTAAGCTTTCCAATGAAAATGAGAAAATTTCTCCTAAGTTAATGTATCATCACAAGCCATTCAGGGAACAAGTCTATCAGAATATGTTTTGAGTCAGCTTTCTCTATTTGTCACTAAAAAGTATATTGATAACATCAGTGAACAGAGGGTGCAATCGGAGTTTCCTCAAGATGTCGGCACATCAGCTTTGCTGTAAAAGAAACTAATTTCGAAATATTTTAATTGCCTACCAATTATAAAAAGGATGGTTATGATTAACAAGTGAACCCTTGGTAGAAATATAATTTCCTGAGACACTTAATAAGAGAGGTTAAGAAAAAACAAATAAAACCTAAAATTGCCATGATTTCATTTTAATCTATAGAATATAAAGTTAATGGCAAACCTCTCCCAGCTTCCCCAGAGTGTCTGACATATCATATTCAAATGTCTATAAATTGAATACAATGAAAATGAACTTCCAGTCTGTCTCTTTTGTTCAGACTTTTATGACATCATAATTTGATATTGAACTAACCTAATTTAGGGGCTGGCAAGCTTTATATGTAAGGGCAAGGTAATACATATTTTCAGCCTTGTGGGCCATATGGTCTCTTCTCAAATACTCAACTCTGTTGTTCTAGCATGAAAATCAAAGATAACAAATGAGCATGGCTGTATTTCAGTAAAACTTAATTATAAAAACAGGCGGTGAGTCAGATTGGACCCATGGGTCCTAGTTTGTCAACCCTGTTTCAATTGATCTTCCTGTCTCCAGTCTTCCTGTTTAGATACTCCTGATCTTCTGGTTAAAACACATGACCCAAGGTGCATCAGGGCACCACACGGGATTCACTGGGACACCCCAGCATATTTTAAATTTTCAAGGGATATAGGATAGCATTTGTTAGAGGCCATGTGAACTATTACTATTCTGTGACTTGGACATAACTACTTAATAAACAGGACCATTAGGTATTTTTTGGCCTGGAAGGTCCTTTAAAAATTACTGATATGTTGAGGCCTGGAACTGAGACAGTTTGGGGCTCTCTGCTCTCTTCTAGCCTACTTTTTCTACAGGATACATTTTCTTAAAATATTGTTTCAGTATGACTCTCTGCTGCTCCAATAACTTCCCTTATCTCAATAATTTCCCACTGATTACAGTAAAACGAAAAAGGCAAACAACAACAACAACGACCTGTCCAATTCACAGATCTCTACCTTAACACAGAACCACAATTCAAGGACTAAGTAAAAAAACAATTAATCCAGAAGTCTTGAAATATGGGTGTTTTTAGACAGGCATCAGGAAAGACATATCACAAGATCAAAGGAAGAAATGAAAAAAATATAGTTGAAGGCATAGTAAATAGATCAATATGATTTATTAGAGAGATTGAAGAAATTTAACAGAGAAGTGAGGGAAGGAAGTGGAATACAGGCAAAGAAAAGCACCAGGCGGGACATAGCTCATGTGCAGGAAAGCCCAGTCAGATCATCATACTACAGGGTCGGACGAATGCTGGATTAGTGGGCTGGGCCAAGCCATGACGGACACTGTGTGCCATACAACAGGCTCAGGATATTATTATGTAGGCAATGAAGATCCATGAAAGGTTTTGAGAAGGTCAAGTCTTACTTTTAGATTTGTAATTACAGCAGCAATGTGGACGAAGAATTGAAAAGACTGGAGATGGAATCAGCAGAAGGAATGCAAAATAAAAATCAAAATTAATGGAGCCCTTACTCAACTATCAGGCAAAATTCTAAACACTTTACATGTATTCACATCTATTCCTCAGAGGACACCTGTGAAATAGATACTACAACTTTTTTTTTTTCTATTTTAATCTAGGACACTAAGGCACAGACACGAAGATTATAGAGTAAGGAAGTAGTATAGTTGGAAATAGAACCTAGGTGGGTAGCCTCAGAACTCATGCTCTTAAGAACTCTATTAATTTACTCTCAAAAATGTAAATGAAAGATGATCTAGGGCTCACTTATGATAGTAGCAATGGTACAAAGAAACTGGAAGTCAGAAACATTCAACTGATAAGGATTTACTGATTAATCCCAAATAAAAGAGAGACTTTGGTGATATTCCTCAGTTTTCAAGCTGTAGTGATTATGGGAATAGCCAGTATAGAAGACTAAGAGTTTGGTTTGAAAAATAAGCTGTTCAAGATTAAACATGCTAAATTTGAAATGCTGAAATATCCAGGCACAGAAATTCAGTAAGATGTTTTGTATATAACCCAACAGCTCTGTCAGAGTCTAATCTGAAGGTACAGATTATAGAACTACCAGAATAGTCAGAAATGGTAATATAAGCTACTTAATTGTTTATGATCATCCAGATAAAGTGAATAAATTGGTTAAGAACCCAAGAGTTCATTAGCATATGAGGGTCAACGGAGGAAGAGCCCAAAAGAAGACTACTGGACAGGTCTTCTAAAAATCCACCAGTTATGCCATAACCTCTTCCTCACCTCCCACATCCATTTCTAACAGGACTCAAACTATCTGGCATATCCATTGCTCTTTATCAATGGTTTCTTTCTGATAAAGCACAATGCTATATGCCATATAGTTTTTGTATTGTAGCCACATGCCATGGAAGTTCTATAAATATTTTGCTAGGTTTTACTTCCATGTTACTGTGAGTTGCTTGAGAAATAGAAGAAACTTCTAGAGAAGCAGGGCAGTATGTCTGCGTTCAATACAGATATTGTCAACAGACCACCAAAGCTGTTCTCTGAATCACAACCTGAAAATGGATGAACAGGTCACCACTTCTCTGTTCCTGGCTCTGGACTGCTGGGAGCGTTTCTTTTTTTTCTTATTATAACTCGTTTGCTGAAGACATCTAATACGTGTTTCTTACAAATTTAAATGCCCAACCCACACTAGTGTGACGGCCCACCACATATTGTGCTCTTTTCCGCTGTGCTTGCCAAAATCGTAATGTAAGCCAGTTAGGCATGAACAGGAATCATTATTAGGACACTGGAAATCTTCATGAAATCAACAGGGCACATTGCTGGGGCTCAGGAACAAGGAGTAAGTGGTCTCTAGCTGTGAAGATCTGATTCCCTCTTGCTTCGTATTCAGAAAAACAGCCTTTTTCTGACTTTTTACATAAAATGGCAGTAAACATGGTTTTAAAAAGCTCTTGAGAATAAAACCTTTAAGCTTTAGAGAGAGGTGGCTGTTATCACTAAGTCAATAAGTCCAAAAATCCCGAGAAAAAGAATCATTATTTAGTCATTTACCCAGTTTGGAGTAATCAGTGGCCTGGTTACTAAATAACATGTCACGTAACCACCTGGAAAATCGCTAGGAAAAAATGTTTGTTGACATTCCCAAATACGTCTACACATTAAGTGTATTTAAGTTATGCATAGATAGCTTAAAGTCAGTCCTCCACTGGATTGTAGTCTACTATATCAACCCTGTTTTCTTCCTATATTTCTTATCCTGATTGGATACAAATCCAAAGGTCAGGGACCTTTATTAACACAGTATAATTAAGGGTTTTGAAAAAAAGTGATGTTGATTTAAAAAAATTTTTTGAGCATAAAATGAATAGGAATGCAGTATAGAAGTGTAAGAGAATTTGCCTGTTCAAAAGGAAAAAGAAATAGGGATTTATTAAAGCAGGAAAGTCACATGCAATGAAGAAAGGAAAACCTCTGTAGACACATTAAAATAAAATTAAATACACTATGGAAATTGTTCATTTAAATTTTTGATAGTTGTGAAAATTACTTCACTGGTGTATATACATTTTTCGCTTTATGGTTCATGTTAGTTAAGCAATGTGAGAGAATTGCATTTCAAAGCACAAAGGCTCAATTTTCACTCACGTGCAGAACACATCTATTTGTTTAATGATTTAATAATCGCCAAGTATTTGTTTTCGGTACAGTTTTATGTGTAATAAATTTTTCTATTTCAGTAACATGTGAAAGTGGCAAAATAAGATTTGTAAAAATATATCCCTTTTTCTTGAAGATTTTACTTATTTATTTGACAGAATGGGGGGGTAAGCACAAGCAGGGGGGTAGCAGAGGGAGAGAGAGAAGCAGGCTCTCCCCACCCGACAGAGGGCTTGACCCCAGGACACTGGGATCATATCCTGAGCCCAAGGCAGATGCTTAAGAACTGAGGCACCCAGACCCCCCTGTAAAAATATATCTTAACCACAGTTATTCAGAGTAAAATTAAGTTCATTTGTATCATTTTTTTTAATTTTTTTAATTTTATTTATTTATGATAGGCACACAGTGAGAGAGAGAGAGAGGCAGAGACATAGGCAGAGGGAGAAGCAGGCTCCATGCACCGGGAGCCCGACGTGGGATTCGATCCCGGGTCTCCAGGATCGCGCCCTGGGCCAAAGGCAGGCGCCAAACCGCTGCGCCACCCAGGGATCCCCATTTGTATCATTTTTTAGCCACAACTAGCTATATGTATTTGACAAATGCTATTTTATTTCAAATTATATTTAATAATATGAAATGAGAATCTTTCTTAGAACTATTACAGCCCTATTTCAATTATATAACACTTTCAATATACATAACAAACTGCATTTTCTTTCAAATTCTTACATAAGAATTTCACTGAAATGTGTAAATATTGCCTTACCTGTAGGCTGCTACGTACGTATACCTGTTGCCTAAGCTTTTGGAGTAATAGGAAGTGACCATCATCACAGCAATAATGACATGATGGCGGATGCAGTGATTATTTAGGTAGCATGACACACTTGTTACAAGAACAAGGTCTGCAGTCATAGCACCTGAATTTTGAATAAGCATACCTCATGTGATCGCACCCCACTCTACTATACTTCTCGGACACTGCATTTCTCACTGACTGAAGGTTTGTGGCAACCCTACATTGAGCAGGTCTATTGGAATCATTTTTTCAAAAGCATTTGCTCACTTACGTTTTTCACAGTTTGGTAATTCTCACAATATTTCAAACTTTTTCATTATCCTTACATTTGTTATAATGATCTGTGATCAGTGATTTTTTATTGTTACCATTGCAATTGTTCAGAGTATCAAGAACTGTACCCATATTAGGTTGTGAACTTAATAAATACCGTGTATATTCAGAGTGCCCCAGTAACCAGCCAGTCCCCCATCTCTGTCTTCCTCTTCCAGCCTCTCTATTCCTCAAGACACAACAATATTGAAATCAGGCCAGTTAATGGCTTTACAATGGCCTTTAAGTGTTCAAGTGCATAACTGTACATCTCTCACTTTAAATCAAAAGCTAGAAATGATCAAGCCTAGTGAAGAAGGCATGTCAAAAGCCAAGATAGGTCAAAAGTTAGGCCTCTTGCATGAGTGAGGCAAGTTGTAAATATAAAGGAAAAGTTCTCACAGGAAATCAAAAGTGCTACCCCAGTGAACACACAACTGATAAGAAAGTGAAACATATTATTGCTTATAGGGACTAAAGCTCCAGTGGCCTGGATAGAAGATCAAATCAGCCACGACATTCCCTTGAGCCAAAGCCTAATCCAAACAAACAAACAAACAAACAAACAAACAAAGCCTAATCCGGAGCAATGCCCTGACCCTCTTCAATTCTATGAAGGCTGAGAGAAATCAAGCAGCTGAATAAGAAGTTCGAAGCTAACAGAGGTAGGTTCCTGAGGTTTAAGGAAAGAAACCGTCCCTATAACGTAAAAGTGCAAGGTGAAGTAGCAGGTGCTGCCTGTACATGCTGCAGCAAGTCTCCAGATCTAGCTAAGATCGTTAATAAAGGTGGTTACATTAAGCAACAGATTTTCTATATAAATGAAATGAAATCACTTTATATTGGCAGAAGATGCCATCTAGGACTTTCATAAATAGGAAAAGTGGATGCCTGACTTCCAGACTTCAAGGGACAGGCTGACTGTCTTGTTAGGGGCTGATGCAGCTGGTGACTAAGTTGAAGCCAGTGCACACTGGCCAACGCAGATATCCTAGGACCCTTAAGAATTAGGCTAAATCTACTCAGTCGATGCTCCATAAAAGGAACAACA
Organism: Vulpes lagopus; assembly: GCF_018345385.1. Taxonomy (NCBI): domain Eukaryota; kingdom Metazoa; phylum Chordata; class Mammalia; order Carnivora; family Canidae; genus Vulpes; species Vulpes lagopus. Next base: position 109,123,404 of record NC_054834.1, on the reverse strand, counting down.
AAGCCTGGATGAGGACGAGTCTGTTTACAACATAATTTACTGAATATTTTAAGCCTACTGTTAAACCTACTACTCAGAAAAGAAGATTCCTTTCAAATATTCCTGCTCATTGACAATATACCTGGTCACCTCTGATAGAGATGTACAAGGGTGACTTGTTTTCATGCCTACTATAACACAACATTTTGTAGTTTCTACTTTCAAGTCTTATTATCTCAGCACACCCTTTAAGACAGCAGTAGAACAGACTGAGGTGAATGCAGAGTGTCTTAAGACCTTTGGCATAAAATCCCTGAGATGATTTTTATTCTTACCTGACTAATAAGAAATGCTGATTAATTATACCTTAAATTTACCAAATGATGAGAAAAGAAATTCTCTGCTATGTCCTTAAGCTGTGCTCATTTTTCATTTTTAACTTTCTTTTTAATCTAAGATGATATATAAAACACAATGCTTATTTAAAGCGTGTATTTGGTTACATGTGACAATGATAGTATGTTGCTCCCAGGATCTTCCGGGGGATTAAAGTATTAAATGTGAATGAGCTTTTTAAAAAAAGTTAAAAGAGAAAAGCATTATTATTTGAAACTAATTGTTACAGTAACAATTAGTCATGTATATCTGAATGTACATACATAACTAGATTAGTAGTTACTAAGATATTATTGCAATCATATTTTTGATACTACACTGTTATATAGGATTTACACCTATTTATTTACTTAGGGCTGTCATGTGTTCCTTCAAAAAATATAAGGGCATATAAAGTAAATATTATTTTTCCCACTTTGGGCATGAGGAAGTCAAGACTTCCAGAAATAGTGTAACTTGCTCATGATCATAGTCATCACTGAAATTCCAAATGATCTGGTGAAAAGTATGCATTCTTTTCACCATATCATCGTATTTTGACTTTTTAAAAATGTCATAGTTTATCATTTATTTCCATTTAATTATTTTTCCTATTTTCTTAATATAATCCACCCTGGCTTATACATTCCAATTTTTAAAAATAGAAAAAAAAAAGCTGTTTTGATGATTTTATCATGTTAGGCTAAGATTTTTAATCCTGGTAATTATCAATTATTTTTATGTATATGCTATGCATACGTAAGTTTTCCAAATTACAGGTTCAAGATACACACAGGCAAAAACACATACACATTTTATAAAATAAGGAAGAATGCAAACCATGATATAGATACAGTATATAAAGATATAATAAATGTGGATATTGTGAGATGTCACTAAAATATTCTTCCATAAAATGGGATTAGTATGGGATGCCTGGGTGGCTCAGGGTGTGATCCCAGGTCTGCGGATTGAGTCCCGCATCGAGCTCCCTGTGAGGAGCCCTCTACTCCCTCGGCCTGTGTCTCTGCCTCTCTGTGTGTCTCTCATGAATATATAAATAAAATCTTTAAAGAAAAAATTTTAATGGGATTAATATGATCCCATTTATCAGCAGTTGTGAGAATGTAAGAAGATAACATATATGAAAAGGTTTTATAAATTGCAAGGACCTGAGAAACTGTTACAGGAAATCATACTAAAATTAAATCTTGAATTTTGAATGAATTCTAGATTATTTATAACTATACTTTATAAATACATACTATAAAATATATAACTATACATTATTACTATATAGATATTATTTATATATCATGAACCTTGACATTTTAATTTATAATCTAAACATTTGATAATCTACTAGAAACTAATTTGCATTGAAGTTTGTTCTTTCCTTTACTATAGTATCAGTAAAAGAAACTCCTTTCAGTTTGTGTTATAAACACATTTGGAATAAATATAAAGATCTACTTCATTTCTCTTCTAGTTTTGGGTAATTCTCCACTGAGAATGGAATTTCCAAATTAAACAATTATTAAGAAAGTTACAATGGGATTTAAAAATATATACAGTATACTTGAAAATGATTCTAAACATTTCTAAAACATTAAAGTCTTCACAGTTCATTACTGTTTCATGCTACAGAACACATCTGAATTACATAAGCCTGTCAGTATATCAGTATGAACCAATGGGGCACCCGGAGGGCTCAGCGGTTGAGCATCTGCCTTCGGCTCAGGTCGTGACCCCAGGTCCCGGGATCGAGTCCCACATCTGGCTCCCCGCAGGGAGCCTGCTTCTCCCTCTGACTGTGTCTCTGCCTCTCTCTCTGTGTCTCATGAATAAAATAAATCTTTAAAAGACAATCAAAAACTGAAATGTATAGTTTTTGTAATTAGAATAATTTATTACATCATAGAATATGTTTATACTTCTTCCCTTATATAATCTCTTGATATTTCTAACCATCTTATAAATATTATAGAGCAAGTATTTCCTCTGCTTCAAAAGTGGAAGACGTGCACTCTAAGGTACTTTGCCCAGGGTTATGCAGTTATCCTGTAGGTGACCCAAGGCTAGATTCTTGATCATCTAAATCTCTATAAAAGGAAGCCAGAGGTTTCCTTAAGTGCTAAAGGAGCTGGTTATAGTTACTAGACTTGCTATAATCTCTTTATAAGTGGTATCAAACCGAAATTTCAAGTACTTTCAGTCTAAGCTTTTGTATTCCATGATAACAGTGTGAACAAGAGAGAGTACTGTAGGCTAAATAAAAGTACATTTATTATGATGCACCCTGGATAGCCATTTAACAATATCCAAATAATATTAAATAACCATTGAATGCATGTGATGATTTTTTTTTTACTTCTTTACAATATAAAGTGAAGTTATTTGACATTATCTAGTCAACAAGTATTTATTGAGTGTACTGTATGCTCCAGGCACTGCTCTAAGTACTTAGGATTCAAGAGGAAACAAAACAGACACAGATTCCTGCTTTTTTGGTAATTAACTTGTTAGCTAAGGATAACTGACTTTATTTATTTATTTTTTTTTTAAGATTTGTTTGTTTTAGGGAAAAAGCGCACACACACGCAGGGGGAGGGACACGGAGGGGGTGGAAGAGAGAATCTACAGCAGACACCACAGTGAGTGCAGTCTGACTCGCGGTTCGATTCTACCACCCTGAGATCACGATCTGAGCCCAAACCAAGAGCAGCTCACGGTTAACCCACTGTGCCCACCCATCCCAAGAGTGACTGATTTTCACTTTGTAAACATAATAAATAAAGTACATTGGGTGGTAATAAGTTCTATCGGAAAAAGGCAAGCAAACTGGGTCGTGCCAGAGGGGTGCTGGGTAAACAATTTTGTATAGCATAGTCAGAGTGAGCATCGGTGAGAGGGTGATGTTTGAACAATGACTTCAGTACGAGACAGTAAATCATACAGATTCAAAAGGAAGAGAGTTCCACTCAGAAGAAACGATTGCATGAAGGGCACTCAGGTAGTAGCAGGCCTATTATCTTGGTGTATCTGAAGAAAAAGGCCACTACGTCTGGAGGAGCGGGCGAGAGAGGAAACAAGAGACCAACTCAATAAGGGCGTGCAGGCCTTCAACATCTGCAGTGACGGGAATGCGGAGCTTACTTCCTCTGCTTGACAGGACACTTTCAAGCAGAGGGAATGACATCACGTGATACATATTGTGACAAAATCACACTTTAAAGTGTTGTGCTGATAACACAAAATAGGGGAGGCCAACTGGGAAGACCAGTGGTGAAGCTAATAAAGTAATTCAAAGAAGAGATGATGAGTAGCTTGAACAAAGCGGAGATAGTGAAAAGAGGTCCGATGGTAGGTATATTTTGAAGGGAAAGCAAATAGGATTTCATGACAGACTGAACGGTATGATTTAAAAAGGGGGGGGGGAGTCAAGAATAACACTAAAGGGGACGTCAGGGTGGCTCAGTGGTTGAGCATCTGCCTTGGGCTCAGGTCGTGACCCCGGGGTCCTGGGATTGAGTCCTGCATCGGGCTCCCCGTAGGGAGCCTGCTTCTCCCTCTGCCCCATCTCTGCTTCTTTCTCTGTGTGTCTCTCATGAATAAATAAATAAAATCTTTAAAAAAAAAAAAAGAATAACACTAAGATTTTTGTCTTAAGACACATCTAGGATAAAGATGTCACCACTGAGAAGGGGCGATCTGTAGAAGGAACAAGCTTAGCATAGAGACGTACCAGAAGTGTTTGGTTGCACGCAAGCTGTGTTTCCCATCAACTTTATCAAGAAGGCACCTGAGACATGAGACTAGAGCTGGAGAAAATGGTCTAGACGACAGATACAAATGAAAATTAGTTGACCTACAGATGTTTATACAGTATTAGGAGAGTAAATGAAATCACAAAGGAGAGAGTGTAGCAGCACAGAAAAGGACCAAAGACTGCTGCGTGGATCACTCCAACCTTAAGAGTTTCAGGGAAAGAGGAAGAATCAGTAAGACACAAGTGAAAAACAAAAAACAAAAAAAGTGCCTCCTAGTGAAGTGGGAGTAAAAGCAATAAAATGTGGTTTTCAGGAACCAAGTGAAGAAACTATAACAGGATAATGCACGCAGTAAATCACACAGTAAACTAATGAGGTGAGATAATCAACCATTTGCAATATAGAGTTCAAGAGTAGTTTCATCAGGGCTGTGGAGGGACTCTTCTGGGTGTCTGGAGAGAGAAATGGGAGGAGCCTTGTTAGACACTGACGATGTAGAAAATCCCCCCCGCCTTTTTTTTTTAAGTAATCTCTACCCCCAACATGGGGCTCAAACTGGTGACTCCAAATCAAGATCACGAGTCGCACGCTCTACTGAATGAGCCAACCAAATGCCCCAAGAATTCTTCTGAGGCGCCTTGCTGCAGAGAGAAGCAACAAAACCCAACAGTGTTTGTTTATTGTTTTTTTTTAAGAGGAAATGAATAATATCTTTTTTATATGTTATTGGGGATAATCCAATAGAGAAGGGGAAATTTACAACATGAGAGACAATAATTGTAGGATCAAAATTCTTTATCAGAAAAAAGGACAGGATGTAGTGACCAAGCAGAGGGACTGGCTTTAGATACTATCAGTTTAATAAGATATATTTTCTAATCCTATATTTAAGTAGGCACCCAGAGGTCTTAGATTTGGTTTCTATATATTCCAACATATTTCTAATTAAATATAAATCAATAACTGTATATGATATTTTGTTCATATTTCCTATAAAGATAGCAGTAAGATCCATCTCCACATGGGGATCCCTGGGTGGCCCAGTGGTTTAGCACCTGCCTTCGGCCCAGGGCATGATCCTAGAGTCCCGGGATCGAGTCCCACGTCGGGCTCCCTGCATGGAGCCTGCTTCTCCCTCTGCCTGTGTCTCTGCCTCTCTCTCTCTGTGTGTCTCTCATGAATAAATGAATAAAATCTTTTTTAAAATAAAAAAAAGATCCATCTCCACAATGTAACATTCAGCAGAGTAGAATCAAACTGTGTTCAGTGTTGAGAAATGACACAGGTATTAAAATGACTCATTCAACAAATACTTACTGAGCAGCTGCTTACCCCATCATTCTTTTCCTGAGTAGATGGGGCTCTTTGTCAAGGGCACGGCTTGAAGTGAGGATAATTAGAGGTCGCTGGATTTCACATCTGTGTGTAATTGCTTTAAGCTTTTGACTAGACTGTGCCAATGAAATAAAAGATTCAATTTGTAACAAGAGAAAGAAGAATTTGCAAAAAGTAGTTTTTAAATTTAAAAAGCATGAACTAAACTTACTGGTTTTTTAAGGCACTCACTCTGGAGACAATCATGATATGATTTTGAATGTCTGATTTCTTTGTGAGTCAGAATTATTCTTCAAGGTATTTTTACTTCTTGAAGAAAGCTCAATATTCTATCTTCATTTTGTGCCTGCTATGAATTGGTCCATTAAATATGCAGCATCCCTTCTTGGCCTAACAGTAAACACTGTTATTTTTTAAAGGATTAAAGCAGACGTACACAGAAAATAGATTAATTTTAACCTACATCATCATTAACCAAAGAATTATTTTCATAAAAATATAAATATTGGCCAAAGTTAAAATTGAATATTAAATAAATTTGCATTGCTTTAGAAGAGATGGATGAAAATGTTTTCCTAGAATACCATATCAAATTTTTTGTTTAGCTCTATTTCTTTAGATTTTAAATTTCACATCTAAAAATATAAGTTATGGGATCCCTGGGTGGCGCAGCGGTTTGGCGCCTGCCTCTGGCCCAGGGCGTGATCCTGGAGACCCGGGATCAAATCCCACGTCGGGCTCCCGGTGTATGGAGCCTGCTTCTCCCTCTGCCTGTGTCTCTGCCTCTCTCTCTGTGTGTGTGTGTGTGTGACTACCATAAAAAATAAAATAAATAATAAAATAAAATAAAATAAAATAAATAAAATAAATAAAATAAAATAAAATAAAATAAATAAAATAAAATAAATAAAATAAAATAAAATAAAATAAAATAAAATAAAATAAAATAAAAAAATAAAAATAAAAATATAAGTTATGGGCAGCCCCAGTGACTCAGCGGTTTAGCTCCACCTTCAGCCCTGGGTGTGACCCAGAGTCCCGGGATCGAGTCCCACGTCAGGCTCCCCACATGGAGCCTGCTTCTTCCTCTGCCTGTGTCTCTGCCTCTTTCTCTCTGTGCTTCTCGTAAATAAATAACAGCTTTAGAAAAGTAAAATAAAATAAAATAAAATAAAATAAAATAAAATAAAAACGTAAGTTATATCTGCCTACCCTTATTCAATTAGCTTGAATTTCCATCCCTTCATTAAAGAGTTTAGTCTGCATTTTCTGATGGCTTTATAATTCTTAAATTTTATATTACGTTTTAAGATAACATTTAAATTGTCTTGATATTATGTATTATTTGCTTCCAATTATAACCTTCACATTTATTCATTTACATTTATAACTATGTATACCAATTTCTGAATATCTCCCATGTCAAGAAAGATGTTATTGCCAATTTATGGCTCTTAAATGCCCTTCAGTCATTTCAAATTTGTTGCTATCCTTTTCTGACAATATATCTCCCATACTTTTTTATTCCCTGCAAATATTACATTATCTAGTTTATAAGTTGTGTGTTGTTACCATTTTCTACTCTTAAAAACATTGGCACCTTCTCCAAACTCCAACTTTCCAGTGTTCCAGATGGCAAAACTGTCTAAACGAAAAGCTCCTCTTTATTACAACCTGCTTTTACTCTCATACTTATTTAAATTGTTTTATTAATATCTGCCCATCACATAAGAGTGCAACCACCTGGGAGAATCCGGTATTGGCAGGTAGTTCACTCTCAGGACTGGTTGACTGGCGGGCGAGTACCCGCACTTATGCACAAGGCACATGAGCGAGAACCTGAGGTCGGGGCCCCACTGTGAACCGGGGGAGCAGCGACCTGGGGTGCCAGGGGCATCAGTGCAGGTGGGCACTCAGCTGGCTGCCACCTTGCCGCGCTGTCACCCACATGCCATGCCGCAGCACTACTCAGAACCCCCGGGCCCGAGGGATCACCACCCAAGCTGGGTCTGAGCTGGGGGAAGGGGAAGCAGCACCCAGGGTTGGGGCTTTCATTTCAGGGTCCTGCAGCCACTACCTCCATGTCCATGAGCACGACGTCAGGCAGAATCAGTCCCATGTCTTCAACCTGCTGTAATAAAGTCTGGTATTTCCATCTACATTTCCAGCTAAAGTTTAAGGATCTGTTGTTGAACCAAGAAAGGGAGATTGTAGCAGTTTCTGTCTTTTCACCCGCTTACAACCATTTATTCTCTTGGATCATTTTTAATTTTCAACCTTTGATTTTAAAACATGAATTAACCGTATTTTTGAGATTCCTTAAAAAATAAAAGCAAAAGTATACATATGATCACCTCACTTCAACACAACCCACTTTACCAAAGAAAATAGAATAACAATTCTACTGGAAGAAACCAAAAACTTCCCTTTTGTATTTTCCTTCTAATTTTGACTGAAATAAATCATGTTGCAGAAACCCAGAGAAACATCACCTGCATCAAGCACATACACACACACCATATACACGAACATGCGTGGCACACACACACACACACACACATACACACACACGTTACTTCTCTACTCCCAAAAGCATTCACAATCTTCTCAACACCCTAATAGTCTAATGTACCAATTCGTGAAGTTTTTGATAACTGCATGAAGTGCTATTGTTTTTGTAGATTTATTTCAAATAGGGTGTTTTAAACTTCCCACTGCTGCAAAATCCAGATGCCACAATGCCACACACCTGTGCAGACATTTTTAAGGGGCAATAAAGGAAAGCAGAAAACATGCAACTGCTTATAAAAAAAATAGAAAGCCCTAAATACCGGGGTACAGGCTATGAGAGGTCACTGATGATGTTTGTATGATGCTTTTGAAAGGATACAGACGAATCAATATAATATTTTACATTATGATTATAAACCATATAAGCTTATTTAAGAAATGCGTGAAAACAGAAATATGCAAAAGCTTCATGCATTTCAGAGATGGCCCCTGATCCACACAGTTTCTGCACTAAGTGCGCAGAAACTATTAGTGATTATCAGCATTTTTATTAATCTTAAAAATCAATGTTAATCAAGTAAGATTTGATACAGAGCATCAGCCTGCGGGCAACAGAGATATTACACGGTGTCATTTTTTTGCTAGGTATTTGGTACGAAGAAGACCAAATACTTCATATGCTCCTCAGGGGCTTTTCTGGCCTTTCACATGTGGATGAAATACAGTATATTTTCCCCCCGGGATTTAGCTTACTATGAGGCATCCTTTCATGTTCTATGGCCGCAGACCCTCTAGGAGGGTCCCGGAATGGCTCCTCGCTGCTGCTGGCTAAGCCTTCCTGCAACAGTCGCCTGCCCTGGTCTTAGCTGCAGAACACAGACCGCTGTTGAAGGCTTTTTCACTTGCAATAAAATGCAGTCGTCTCTGAAGAATAAGGATAGGATTAGGCAGGAATCATTCACCTCTTGTCTTTTAAGAAAAATGTGCTTTTTGTTTCTATGGAGACACATCTCATGACATGATGAAAGGTGCAGGAGAGAGGAGGAGAGAAGCGAAGCACAGGGGGTGACACGACGCACACTCGGTTGGTTCCAGTGGAAGGAACCAGCATCAGGGCGACGCCTACACAGCATCCTCCTGACACTCCGTTAAACGGGAGCTGTTTTGCCAACCCTCACTTGGTTTTCTTCATCATGTAATGTTGTAACTGAGATGTCTGCTCCTAAGTGGCAGTATTCAGACCAACTGTGCCCCTGACAAGCTCTGACCTACCTAGGGAAAGGGCGGTTGCTTATATTCACAGTAAGATAAAAAAGGAAGATAGGATCCAGAGACAAACCATTAAAACACTCTAATAAACGTGTGGTGTACATCATCAATTGCTTTTTCTCCCCTACAAGCATTAATACGTTAAAAAATAAGCTTGAAATATGCTCTATTCAGTGTTAAAATATAAAGATAACTTCATCATCATCATTAATTTTGTCAAAATCGGCCACAAGCGCAGCCCAATCAAAAGTATCACGTGTGCGTGCCTACTATGTTTTAGGGTTGGTTCTTTCTTTTTTTTTTTTTTTAACATATATTAGTTCATTTGATCTTCACAGTAATTCTCTAAATTAGGCACAATTAACTTTTTTATATTTTACTCTAACTGTATCGATGTAATATGACTTCACCAATGTCAGAGCTTAGATTTGAAAAAAAAATACATCTTATACATAAAGGAAGTAAGTGGAGCTTTGCTAATTAACAAGATATGAGTCGTTCATATTAGTTATTTGCTCTCTTATCTTTTTTTTAAAGTAATCTGTACACCCAACGTGGGGCTTGAACTCACCACCCCAAGATCAAGAGTCAGATATTCCACCAACTAAGCCAGCCAGGCACCCCAAGTTACTTGTTCTTTTCATCAATAAACCCACCTTGCATAGCTGCTAGGGCACAAAACATTAGGTCTATCCCTAGCAGAAGGTTCAGAAAGGGGAGAAAACAGAAATAAGGTTGGTTAAGATCCGGAGGCATTCCAGGCGTTGAGATACCATTTAGTACATATGATCTCACTTCAGTTCTCTACAACTGCTGGAGACCAATTCTTCTCAGATGGGAAAGCACATGCCCCCCAAGAATGAAAGTCAGCGCACTCACAGACGAGCAGCTCCTCAGTGCGGGCGCCCGGCTTGGAGTCCGGCCGGAATACCCTCCCTGTGCTCCCATTACATCTCTCCAGATATCCAAGCCTTTGTGTCTAGTTCCACACTATTTCTCTCTTCTCTGTGCTATTGGGTCACAATCTCAAATCACTAAAAAAACGGTTTGTGATTTTCTGTAATTAATTCCAATGTGGTTATTCTGAGGCCTATCATTGAAATATTATCGATTTTCACTATCATACTTTGAGTTGTTTCAATGTTCTAAAAAAAATAATAATAATTTTAAAATGAAGTATTTGGGCAGCCCCGGTGACTCAGCGGTTTAGCGCCGCCTTCAGCCCAGGGCATGATCCTGGAGTCCCGAGATCGAGTTCCACATCAGTCTCCCTGCATGGAGCCTGCTTCTCCCTCTGCCTGTGTCTCTGCCTCTCTCTCTCTCTCTCTCTCTCTCTCTCTCTCTCTCTGTATCTCTCATGAATAAATAAATAAAATCTTTTTTTTACATAAATAAAATCTTAAAAAAATAAAATAAAATAATAAAATAAAGTGAAGTATTTGTTTTGTTTGGCAGAAAAAAAATACTTAGCATTCATACGTTATCTGATATTTGGCCACTAATGCCTTTATCCATAGAGATAAAAAACAATCTGTTTAGGGCCCTTGTAGATTGTTGCAAACTTAAATATATAACCAAAACAATGAAATATTACCCTTAGGAAACTTAATGAAAGGTTTCTTATCTTCCTGCTTTAGACATGATGCTAGTTAGAGTTGAAGAATAGGATGACTAATCACTTTCAAATAAAAACTGAGAATCTTAAAAAAAAAAAAAAAAAAAAAAAAAACAACCGAGAATCTCAAAGTCAGATATACAGGCCTACACATACACCTCTCGCCTGAAATGTGGCTGATTATACTGCAAAGTGAATTGCTAGCACATTTATCATAATTTATAAATATGTTGTAGAGGCAAGTTTTATAATGACTCACTAAAAATTGGGAAACCTCAAATCCCTACCTCATTCATCTTCTGTGTTTATGAAGCCCCAGAAGTGGGACAGCTGAAGGACAACGTGGGGACCAGAAGCAGCTGCGTGTGGTCCTGTGCTTGCAGCTGGTGTTAACAGTCATCATTCTCTCTCCTCCAAATTATGGGGATTTTGTACTGTGTTGACAAGTAACCTATGTGTGCATTATTTTCCCATTCTGCAGCTTCACTTCCTGCTTGGCTAGGTCCAAATTAAAAAAAAAAAAAAAGGCAGTAAAATGTACATATTTCTCATGCACTTACTCACATCTGTCCTATTTGATCATCATGCGTCCAGAATTATTCCATATAAATCTATCTGAATCATCTCTCGTAAGAAATATGCTATTAGGGATGTTGTGATATATCTTTACTTGGTAAACAGTATATTTTTAGTTTTTTATATATATTTGCCATAAGATACAGCGATTTTGATCTTTACAAATGTATAAAGAAAGTGGCATTTGTTCTGATCCTTGAAGAATGCCTAGATGTTTTCCAGAAAGACAAAGAAAGGCAGGACATCTTAGGCTGAGGGGAAACATTACATTGGTAAAGTTGCGGAAGTGTCAGGGGATGGGGGAGCCTGGCACAAATGCGTGTGCTCCAGGGAGGTCTAAGGAATTTCCAGAAACGTAAGCCAATGCCACAAACTGTGACAAGACTCAAGAGTAGTAATGAGTCTTTAAAAAATTCAAATTTTCCCCAGCACCAAATGTGAAGAGGAGCATCTTCCCTCTCCCTTTTCTTAAAGCACTTCCTTGTAATTGCAAATCCTTCCTCTGTCTCTTTGAGACGTTCGGAAATCGTTTAAAAGCCTAGTAGGCCTCTTGCTGGCTTTGCATCTCGGGGCCCTTCCCTGGCGTCCTTGGCACCGGCTTTTTGAAACGTGAACCTCAGGGAAGGTTGAGCCCCGTGTCCCTGTTTCTAGACACCTGGACACAAGGGTAACTTCTTGCTCGTCTTAGGGACACCAGCTCCATCTTCCTTTGACTGGAACAACGGGCGGCCGGTACGCGTGGACGGTCGGGCCTGGCTTTAGGAAGGCGGGAGCTCCCTCTTCACGGTCCCCAGCAGACGGCGTCGGGTGCGGTGCGGCCTGCCTGGATGCTTCACCAACAGGAAAACTATTTTCTTTCCTTTTTGCATTTGTGGAGACCTCGGAGATAGCAGAAGGCTTTATTTTTAATCACGTCCAAAATAAAACCACCAAAACCTCTGTGAGCTGGGCTTAGGACACTGAAGTCTACTATTAGAAAAAGCCATCGGAAGCCTGGAGGGTCATGATCGACACGCACGTGTGCTTTCAAATAATAGGCAAGTCCCTGAGTTGGCAGCCCTGAGGACACCCTGCGATCAACGTCGGGATGCCAACGCCGTAAACTCAGCAGTTTATGACAAAGTCTTGGACGTCAGCTTCTGGGACATATTCCATACTGGTTGACCACCGAACGACCACTACGCACCGTGAACTGATGCCAGCATTGGTGTCGGCCCAAACCACGTCATCACAGTCCTGTGAAGCACACTGTCTTATCGTGCCACAAAGGAAGATACCGAGAGACGTTTCTGAGCGATTTGCCAAAAGTCACAAAAAAAAAAAAAAAAAAAAAAAAACAGAGCTCGTGGACCCAAGATAAATACTTACTATACTAAGGACTGGAACGAAATATGTTAACCAGTTAATCATACGTAGATAAAAAGAATTCTAGATGAGTATGTGGGGTACGGAGAGACTTGGGCGAGGATAGGTATTAACACCAGAGGAAGAAAAATGTCAACAGAACCATTAACCCAACAATATTCTTTCACAGAAAGCACTTCTTGGAAGACGGACCAATGTACAATTTTTCTAAAACTAACTAAAAGGGTACGGGTGTCTACTGGGTAACAAGGTACGGGAGTGCTCCCTGGAGCACGAGGTATAGACCATTACTGCTGACGAGAGACACGCAACTAACAGAGGAAGGGTCCACGCAGGAACTCTCCAGAGAAGGAATTCACAGAATGTCTAGAGAACTTCTTCCTTCTCTTCCTTTTCAATTTATTTTTTTATTTATTTATGATAGACAGAGAGAGAGAGAGAGAGGCAGAGACACAGGCAGAGGGAGAAGCAGGCTCCATGCAGGGAGCCCGATGTGGGACTCGATCCCAGGACTCCAGGATCACGCCCTGAGCCAAAGGCAGGCGCGAAACTGCTGAGCCACCCAGGGATCCCCCCTTCTCTTCCTTTTCTAGAAAAAAATACTAGTAAACACTTCACCAACGTTTGAGTAACTATGAACGATCCTGCAGAAATAGTAGGTAGTGTGTGCGCAGCCTGTGTGTGGATAAACACAAATATGTACACGTACACACACAGCATATGTTCTAAACAAAATGGTGGGAGGTGTCTACGTAAAAACGTGTGTACATACGTGTACATACATATATTATTCCCGATTATAAGACCTTGCATGCTGGCAGTGGTACCTCTGTAAGAATCAAGATTCTCTCTCTGTAATTGATTTCCCTGTTGTGCCCGAGGTTGCGAATCCGAGAAACCACCGAGGAGCCGACACCGATGCAGACACACGGGGGTTTATTAACAAGCTCGAGCTGGGGTCCAAGTGCACCCGACACAGCGGAGCAGGGACTGGGACCCCAAGGGGGGTTACAGGTGGGTTTTTATGGGCTGGCCTAGGGGATTTTTAGAAGGGGGGAGGAATTTCTTAAGCTCCGTTTTCATTCCGATACGGGACTTTCTGTCTCTGTCAAGGGCGTTCTGAGCTGTTTTCATTCTGACATGGGATTTTCTGTCAAGGGCATTAAGCTCTGTTCTCATTCTGTTATGGGACTCCCTGTCAAGGCTGTTCTGTGGTTTTTCCTATAAAGTTCAGCTCTTATTCACGGGGGCCTGAGATGGCTGTGCTTGTGCTACGCTTGTGCTAACGCTTGTGCTAATGCTACACTTGAGGTGGAGTGGCCTTGGTTTTCTCGGCCTCCACACTCTCTAAATATTTCCTCCTGGAAATAACACGGAGCAAAATCGATTGGTTGTTTAATTTCCTATTAGTCTTATAAGTCAATCTGAGATGTCACTAATTAATTTCCTTTGTTGCACCATCAATTAGGTCCAATTAATTCAACTAAATTGAATTGCTTGAATCAAGTCGAAATGTAATTTGTAAGTATAAATGCTTAAAGAAACGTTTCATCAGATCAACACAGAACAGTTATCCCTATTATGAATAAAGGAGATATGCTACAGAATAGCATTTTTTTCCCAGAAATTCCCAACTATAAGGAGGAATACTAAATGTCCACTGATGGACGAGTGGGTAAAGAAGATGTGGTAACACACGCACACATAATGGAATATTACTCAGGCATGAAAGACTAAGATCTTGCCATCTGCGACAACATGGATTTACCTAAAGAGTATTTTTCTAAGTGAAATGTGAGTCAGACAGACAAAGGCAAATACACGTGGAATCTAAAACACGAAGCAAACAGACAAAACAGAAACAGACTCATAGTTATGTGAAGCAAACTGATGGCTGCTGGGGGGGGGGGCAGGGGAGGGGACGGACAAAAATAGGTAGAGGGGGTTAGGAGCTACAATTCCCCAAGACTGGAGAAATAGGCAAGTGGAAATAGCAACTCATGGCTCCCCAGAACAGAGACTCCCAGGTGGAAACTGCAACAGGAGTCGAAAAGCCCCAACCGTAATGGAGAACTTGCTGAAGGCTCAATGGGAAGGACTCTGAGAGGTAAAAATTCAAGGGTACCCAGGCAAAGGAGAACCTCCACAATTTGGGGGGATTTACCTCCAGACCGTCCAGGTTCTCACACTAAATACCAGAGAAAAACCCCCCTGTGCTTCCTGCAGAAATGGAAGAAAGGAACCATTTTCAAATACTCTAGAACACTCCATTGTTGACAAAGCTTACCCTCGGAAGAAGCTAGTTAACCAGAGCCTGACTGGCTGCAGCATTGCCGGAGCCCAGTCTAACCAAGGGAATGGAACTACCCAACTCCAATCAGCTCTCGTCCAAGTAGAAATCAATGACATTGAAAATAGGAAATCAATAGAGAAAATAAATGAAAGCAAAAACTGGGTCTTTGGAAAGATCAATAAACTCAATAAACTTTTAGCCAGGCTAGCAGAAGATGAAGAAGAAAGACAATACAAATCACTAAAATCAAAAAATGAAAGAGGAGTGGCTTTCTCTCAACCGCGTGTCCATCAATGTCCAGCCAAAGACAGGGGCACCTGCTGCAGGCCTCAAGCGAGCCACCATCCCACTCGCAAAAAAAAAAAAAAAAAAAAAAATCCTTATATATCTTTCTTTATACAACTTTGCCACTTACACTGGGATTTAACTAAAAATTTAAATGCTGGGTCGGGCTGTGTGCACAAGTGAAATTACACACCAGACCGCCTTCCAAAGTGGTTGATTTCTGTCCCCAACAAGGCATGAAAGTTACCACTTGCCTGATGGAGTCTGCTTGGATTCTCTCTCCCTCTCCCTCCGCTCCTCCCCTGTGCATGTGTTCTCTCTCGCTCTCTCTCTTTCTTTCTCTAAAATAAATCTTTAAAAAACTATGTAAGGTTATGTCTTAAACTTTTCTATTTCTGTCTTTAAAGAATCCATCCTCTGGGCGCCTTGGTGACTCAGTTAAGTGTCAAACTCTTGGTTTGGGCTCAAGTTATGATCTCATGGGTCCCGCCCGAGTGCTGCACGCGGTGGGGAGTCGGCCTCAAGATTCTTTCCCTCCGCCTCTCCCCCAGCCTGCCAGCGCTCTCTCACATAATCACATAAACAAATAGATCTTTAAAAAAAAAGAGAGAGAGAACACATTATCAAAATGAGCAGATGTTATAGATGTAGTGGAGAGGAAATACAGTGGAGGTACACTGTCTACAGATTCCTCATATACGTTGCCTTTGATTTTAATGAGATAAAATGTAAATTAACATATTAACATAGAAATTATTTTGAAATATGATAGGAAATTCTAACAAAATTGTGCGTGTTTGTTGTTATTTTTCTTGTTGTTGTTTTTTGGTTTGTGACTTGCACTTTTGATTGGCAATTACCTATAAATATACTGAATCTTTTTTTTTAAAGACTTATTTATTTATTCATGAGAGACCCAGAGAGAGAGGCAGAGACATAGGTAGAGGGAGAAGCAGGCTCCTTGCAGGGAGCCCGACGTGGGACTCGATCCCGGGACCCCGGGGTCACGCCCTGGGCTGAAGGCAGACGCTCACTCAACCACTGAGCCACCCAGGTGTCCCTAAATCCTGAATCTTGCTTCCATTATATTATTCAATATTTTTATTGATACAGTGTACATATAATAAAATATACATATTTTTGTGCTCAGTAGGATGACTTCAGGCAAATGCATGACTTCCTCTAACCCACACCTCTTTCAAAACTGGCTCTTTCCCATCTGCAGAAATTTCCCTCATGCCGCTTTCCAATCTCTGTCCTCACGTCATCCCTCACCAGAGCCAAACACTGATCTAATTATAGTCACCATAAACAACTTGACCTCTTTTAGAAATTCTTATAAACGCAATCATACAGCATGTATTCTTTTATGTGTTTTTTTATTCAGCCAATCATCATGTTATGTATATCAGAATATTTAAAATTTTTATTGCTGAGTCATATTCAATTGTATGAATACATCACAATTTGTTTATTATTCTCTTGATAGCCATTTGGGATGTTTCTAGTTTTGGCCTATTATAACTTAAACTCTTATGAAAATTGTTCACAAATCCTTTTATGTATATAAATTTTATTTTTCTTGGTTAGGAGGCGAATTGCTGGGTAACAGGGTAAATATAAGTCAAAATTCATAAGAAACCGACAAACTTTTAAAAAACTGGTTGCAACATTTACATTCCCACCAGCAATGTTTGAGACTTGCTCTTGTTGCATTTTTTTTTTTTTTTTTTACATTTTTAAATGACTGCCTTTTAAATGTAGCCATTCTGGTAGACATGGAGAGGTATCTCAAAGTGGTTTATATTTTCATTTCACTTATTACCAATAATACTGAGCATTATTTCATATACTTATTGGATACCTGTATATCTTTCTGACATGCGTGTTCAATTTTTTTGTATATTTTTATTGGGTGTCATATTATTGGAGTCGTAACAATTCATTATATGTTTTAGATGTAAGTTGTTTGATATAAATAACATTTTGTTCCAATTTGTCTTTGTTTTCTTAAGGGTTGTCTTCTGAAGAATAGTTTTAATTTGATGAAGTCCAACCTTTCCTTTCTAAGATAATGTTGCCTATTCTAGGCCATAAAGATAGTCTCCTATATTTTCTTTTCCAAATTTTTTTTATAGGTTCAGATTCAACATTTAGGTCTATGATTCATCTCAAAATAGATTTTTGTTTATCATGTGAAGTAGCTTTGGAGGTTTTTTTTTTTTTCCTCACATGATATTTACTATTCACTATTTCTCACTGAATTTTTCCCATCGAATTTTTCTGGTGCCTTTGTTGAATATGAGTTAGACATACCTGCATTGCTTTATTTCTGGACTCTCCATTTTGCTCCATTATTATATGTGTCTATCTTCACATTTACAATACACAGCTTGAATTACTGTATTTTTATAGTAAATCTTAAAATCAAGTGGCATCAATCCTCTATCTTTCTTTTTCTTTTTCAAGATGGCTTTAGCTGTTTAGGACCTTTGAATTTTCACATAGATTTGCAATCACCCTGCCCATCTCTAAAGTAGATCTTGATATGCTTTTTCTGGCAGCTGTATCGAATCAATTGATGAATTTATGGAGAACAGCCAAGTTAACGATATTAAGTATTACACTTTAGGAACATAATATGTTTCCCCATTTATTTAGGTCTTCTACAATTTCAGCATTGTTTTCTACTTTCAGTGTGGGAATTTTTTTACACACCTTATGTCACATTTGTCCTTTTATTCTATTATAAATATGATTTTAAATTTTCAATTACTTATTGTGTATGTATGGAAATACAATTGATACTGACTTTATTATTTTTGATAATTTTAATTAACATTTTTGATCACTTATTTTTATTTCAGTTATTTTACTTGTTTTGTATGTATAGATTCTAGAGATATTCAATAATCATGTTATCTGAGAATAAGGATAATAAAACTCTCTACTTCTCTCTTCTATACTTTATGCCTTTTTCTTTTTTTTGCTTTGTGTAATAAAGTATCTGTGAAGTATAAATAGATGTTGTAGAAATGTACAACCTTTAACTGCTTCAGATAATGATCCTAGAAAAGGAGTAAGTATTTGCAAGAGCCCTTCTCCCTTTGCTTATTGTTTACTCCTTGTTTTGTTTTTTACTTCCCAGCTAGCTCCTAAGGTCCACAGCCAGCCTTTCTCTAATTTCTTTTAAATTGTTTGAAACTACAGTGCATCTCATTACCTCATGCCTAACCAGCCTGACTCTTCAAATTAATAGTAATGAATTCATCTATTTACTCATCTGTCTGGAAATACAGCTTACTTCAGCTTATTGACATTTTTAAATGCAACTCAAAAGTTGTGTAACAATAGTACTACAATGATGCATAAAATTGACTTTGAGTAAGGAACACACTATACATTGGAGGGTTAGTAATAAAATCTGAGAATGCTAATGATGACTCCAAGGTTATCATCCCTGCTCAAGATACTCTTTGCAGAGTTCTGCCTCAGAGACCTGTTCTAGTTATTCTTTGTAGAGACTTTGCAGAGATGATCTTGGCTCCCAACAGAAAACAGTAAGTAAAATTAGGATATGCATGATAAAAAAAACTGTTGAAAAAAATGTTCTTTTGGGCACCTTGCTTGATTCATGAATTCTGTTGTATGCTTTTTTTAAACTCAAGAGCATTTCAAAGACCTGATACCGTTTGGGAATATGAAAGAAAAATTCCCTATACTTTTTGTAAGCTAAGTAAGAAACAACAGAAAAAGTTAGCTACTTTAAAGGACAGAGAGATGTACATGAAATCCTAATAGACATTATGTTTATGCCCTTAACTTAGGCAAAAAAAACCCAAAATGTCGCATTGCTTTACATCCTTTAAGTAAATGAATTCTAACCCTAAAATTCCATTCCACCTCTGTCTCTATTAGGATTCCTTAATCAGTTATGGCCATGACTATGAAGAAGTTCTTGGAGCTTGCATCACAGCAAAAGCCAAAGACATCCAACCAGTATTGGCTCATCTCTTCATTTACTTCTTGCCTCTGAAAAGCTTGTCGCCCAGTCTTCATCACTTCATCTCTAGGCCCAGTGTCCAGCAGTTTCCACATCCAGTTTAGTTATAGGGATCTTTGCTCAAGAACTCTGGGGGCAAGTGTTGAGCATCTCTGAGTCCGTCAATCATCATTTGTCTTTTTCTAATTAATATTAGAGCAAAATTGTGTGATGCTTACAGACTCTCGATTATGTACACAATTTACTTTTATCCAAATTCTTTCATGAGCAAGACGCAATTCATAAAACTCTACCGGTAACTGAATACTTTTTTAATGGAAGCAAAATTATGTATTTAAATACTAAATTAAAGAAGCTAACAAGAGAGGATATATCTATGAAAAATTAAAAGAAACTAAGTCGTAAATACTTATATTTAATGTGAATATAGCACTAATAGAAATATAAAGACAAAATGTAATAAATTACAAAAGTTACTTGTTACTGAAAACAGACACCCATAAAAATGAATAATATTTTTAAAAACTTGAGGAACCTCCACAGTTTTCCAGAGTGGCTGCACCCTCTTGCATTCCCACCAAGAATACACAAGGGTTTCTTTTACTCCACATCCTTATTGACACTTGTTTCTTGTGTTTTTTATTTTACCCATTCTGACAGGTGTGAGGTGGTATCTCATTCTAGTTTTGATTTGCATTTCCCTGATGGTGAGTGACGATGAGCATTTTTTAATGTTGTTTGTTGGCCATCTGTATGTATTTTTTGGAAAAATCTTCTATGTTTGAACTGCATTATTTGTCTTTTGGGTCTTAAGTTGTATTAGTTCTTTATATAGATATTAACCCTTTATTGGATATGTCATTTCTAAATATCTTCTCCCATTCAATATGTTGGTTTTTGTCGATTGTTTTCTTCACTGTGCAGAAGCATTTTTATTTTGAAGTAGTCCCAAAAGTTTATTTTTGCTTTTGTTTCCTTTGCTTCAGAAGACAAATATCACACATCAGAGAAATTACTGCCTATGCTCTTACTGAGTATTTTTATGGTTTTAGGTCTCACATTTTAGGTCTATAATCCAATTGGAGTTTGTTTTTGTGCAGAGTGAAAGAGGTACAGTTTCATTCTTTTGCATGTAGCTGTCCAGTTTTCCAAGTATCATTTGTTGAAGAGATTATCTTCTCATTATATCCACTCTTTCTTTGTTGAAGATTAATTGCCATATAATGGTGCATTTATTTCTGGGTTTTTCTATTCTATTCCATTAATCTATGTGTCTATTTTTATGCCACTACCATGTCATTTTAATTACTATTGCTTGGTAATAAAACTTGAAATCTGGAATTGTGATTACCTCCAGTTTTGTTTTTTCTTTTGCAAGATTGCTTTAGCCATTCAAGGTCTTTTGAGGTTCCATACAAATTTTAGGAGTTTGTTCTAGATCTCTGAAAAATGTTATTAGTATTTTGATAGAGATTGCATTGAATGTGTAGATTGCTTTGGGTAGTATAGACATTTTAACAATATTTGTTCTTCCAAACCATGAGATGAAATATTTTTCCATTTCTTTGTGTTGTCTTGAATTTCTTCATCAGTATTTTATTGTTTTCAGAGTGCAGATCTTTCACATCTTTGGTTAAGTTTATTCCTAGATATTTGATTGGTTTTGATGCAACTGTAAATGGGATTTTCTTAATTTCACTGTCTGATGCTTCATTATTAGCATATAGAAATGCAACAGATTTCTATACATTGATTTTGTATCCTGGGACTTTACTGAATTCATTTGTCAGTCCTAGTACTTTTTTGGTAGAATTTGTATGGTTTTCTATATATACAGTATCATGTCAACTGCAAATAGAGTTTTGCTTCTTTCTTACCAATCTGGGTGCCTTTTATTTATGTTGTTTAACTGCTGTGGTTAGGACTTCCAGTACTATGTTAAACAAAAGGGGTGAGAGTGAACATCCTTGTCACATTCCTGACCTTAGGACAAAGCTCTCAGTTCTTCACCAATGAATATTATGTTTTCATATGAGGCTTTTATTATGTTGAAGTATGTTCCCTTTAGACCTACTTTTCAGAGCGTTTTTATAATGAATGGATGTTATATTTTGCCGAATGCTTCTGCACCCACTGAAATGATCATATGGTTTTTATCCTTTTTCTTATTGATGTGAAATATCATGTTTACAGTTTTGCAAATATTGAACCACCTTTGCATCTCAGAAATAAATCCCACTTGATTGTGGTGTATGACATGTTAAATGTATTGTTGGATTCAATTTGCTAATATTTTGTTGAGGATTTTTGCATATATATTCATAAGAAATATTGACTGGCTCAGTCAGTTAAGCATCTGACTCTTGATCTTGGCTCAGGTCACAATCTCAGGGTTATGAGATCCAGCCCCCATCCTGTGGAGCCTACTTAAGAGTCTCTCCCCATCTCTCTTTGCCCCTTCCCCTGCTTGTGCATATGTATGTGCACTCTCTCTCTCTCTCTCAAAAAAATAATACAAATGACTACCAATAGCCTTTGTAATTGACAATTATTTCCCTGAAAAATATAGAGGACATCAAAAAATATAAAAAGGGTAATTCAAAAGCAATACATGGGTGGATTTCACCCAGTATGCTGAACAAATTGTAGATCAACAGTCACATTTTCAGCCTTAGCACTTCACTCCCACTCTCATCTTTCTATCATGGGGCCCTGCCCTCAGAGCCCTGGCTATTTTCTCTAACACTCAGAAAATGATCCATGTATGTGCCTTACCTGGCTTCTAATGCCCCCCCATCATCCATCCATAAACCTCTAGCTTTTCCTTTCAAGAATGTTTGATGATATGTCAGTTAGACATATTATTTGGGAATAATAAATTGTGAGAGTTAACTGAAGTGTAAAATGCTCTACTCTAGGAGTCATGGTGGACAGAACAAAAAGAGCTCTGTCCCAGGGCTTTGTTATCTAAAAGGTGCCAAAATCTAAATGATTTTTAGAAGGCTGTAAATATTTCGAGGTCCCTTCTGTTTTATTACAATAGTCCACCCACACTTTTCTGGTTATGATATCAGCAGAGCTGGATGAGATCAGAGCACAAGATCAGAAACCTTGGACTCACTTTGTTATCAAAGACCACCTCATTTCCCTTTAGACCTCACCCATTCTACACCCCACACCATTCACACATAGACTTAGCTCCATTTTTGACCATCTGTATCTAGCGATGCTTGCCTGAGGAGATAACTTGCTTCATGAAAGGCATGTCAGCAACCTTCAGTTTAGATGATAATACAGTACAACCTGTGAATTAAGTTTATATGCACATTATGATTCAGGTTAAAATGTATGTAGTATAGAGATATACAGGAATACTTGAGATATTAAATATTTTTGCAAAAAAAAATTAAAAAAAATATTTTTGCAGATAAGGCAGTAAGAGTCCAACTAAATTGCATTATTAGACCACGAGCAACAAAATTCTTTCTCACAAACTGAATGCAGATTTGTCAACACAGCAGTGTTAATGAAAAACATGGAATCAACTGACAATGATAGAAAATTCTAAAATTTACAAAAGATGTACATTTCCCAGCTTTTCTTAATCAATTAGATCTAACAATAGGCACCCACACTGCTGCTTTGGAGTGAATGGAAAATGTTTCTTCTAGTTCTCTACAATTATCAGCCTCTTTCAGTCAAAAAGGTGACTGTACTTCCTTATGGACCTGTATAGTCCTGTTGTGAACTTCTAGTCACAACATTTCATTCTCAAATATCTTCATTCTTAGTAGTGTCCCAGTTTAACGAAATGTACATGAATGTGCAACTCATTTACCTTCCTAGTTCCTAATAATATTCTATTCTGCTACCATAAAAACATAACAGAAGAGATTGTTCAGCAACTCCCTAAATGGCCATTACTGCCATTACTTCCATCCTCTAGTAGAAGATCCTTCATCACAAAGACCCTTGTGGACACACTGGAATCCAACTCATAAACTTTTCATAATAAAATTTGGTAATAAACGTCCCTTTCTTCTCTGACAAGGGATTCAGGATGTCAATTTATTTAGGAGAGAGAGAGAGAGAGAGAGAGAGATAACAAAAGAGAGCACAAGTGGGAGGGCATGGAAAGGGAGAACAAGCTCCCCACTGAGCAGGGAGCCCAACATGGGCCTCAATCTCAGAACCCCAGGATCACGACCTAAGCCAAAGATGCTTAATCATCTGAGCTACCCAGGTGCCCTCAGGATATCAATTTAAAGTTGTCTGTGTACACGTCTCCAATGAAGAAGCCACCAGGTAGAGGCGAGGAAAGATGGGACACCAGGTTAAGTCTTAATAGTGTGAATAAAAAGCTTATCTCAATTGCTGTTGTCATCTATGACTTTCCTAGTTTAGAGGGTAATATATTCCATCTTTATTGAGCTAAATGGAGCTCAGTTTCTGCTAGGATGCACACAAAAAGCATCATTTACTTTTATTCCAATAGCTTATTGTTATTAAAAATAAACAAATAGGGGTGCCTGGGTGGCTCAGTCCGTTAGGCATTCAACTCTTGATTTTGGCTCCTATCCTGATCTTAGGCTTGTGGTATCAAGTCCCTATGTCCAGCTCTGTGCTCAGCAGGGAGAGTCTGTTAGAGATTCTCTCTTCCTCCTCTGTCCTTCCCCCGCTTGTACACGTGCACACACACACATACACGTGTGCACTCGAGTGTGCTCTCTCTCCAAAATAAATAAATAAATCTTTAAAAAAAAATAAAACATACAAATATAACACAAATGAAAATTAGATCTATTTTGGTGAAATAAATCAGTAACTTCCCTGTTCTGGCTTCTTTACATTTAATTTTAAGAATTATGCATCTGTTTCTTTATCTCTTTCATATCCTCCTAGAGAAAGAGGAAGAGCGTGTGCGCACGTGTGTATGCACCTATCAAGGAATGCTAGAAGAAACAGAAATCATCCTTTCCAGCTTTTTACATTTACAGAAGTCTGCCCTGGCCTGAATTTTTGAGTCCCCCCCCCACAAAAAAAAAATTTATATGTTGAAATCCTAACTCTTCAGAGATAATGGTATCAGTAGGTGGGGCCTCCTTGGGAGGTTCTTGAGAGTAGAACTATCATGAATATGGACAATGCTCTTTTAAGAGATCCCACAAAGCTCCCTAGTCCCCTCCACAACATGCAGATATGAGAAGCCTGTGACCTGCAAGGCCCTTACGACCTTAGTGCCAGCCTGATTTTGGGCTGTCAGCCTCCAGAGCTGTGAGCAATGACCTGCTCATAAGCCACCCAGTCTGTGGTTCCTTGTTACAGTGGCCTGAATGAACTAAGACAAAGTCACAGAAAGATTCTATGGTCAAACTGTACCTATTCATTTACAAAATGGTACTGAATGAATAAAAATAGATTTTTGTGCATTAAATTTCCTTTCATCACGTTTACTCTTCTACATTTGCCTTATCCCTCATTTGGTGAGGGTGGGGGGAGAAGCTGATGGTCACTGACAACTGAAATGGAGTCATTTACTCATTCTGTAAGATAGACACTCCCCTACCCCTTACAAGATTACACTAATGATAGGTAACTTTTACTGAGCACCAGTGTAACGTAATGTTGTTATTTGTCTTTTCCATTTAATCCTTGCCACAGCTCAATGATATGGGTACTGCTATAATTGACATTTTATAGATCTGGTTATTTTTCCACGGTAATGCACATAATTATTGCAATCATTTAAAAAATAAATCTACTGTTTAGCTTATTTTATATATAAAATATATATAGCTATTAATATACAATAGCTAGATTTATATACCTTATATTTATTTTGTTTTGTATATACCGAAAATACTCTTTATAACGAGGCAGATTTAAATAAGGATAGATTCCATGAGTTATCAAAAATCACACTGCCTAGTAAAGATAAGAAATAGGATATAGACTCAAATGGCCTAATTCCAAATCCAGAGCTATTTCATAGAGAAGCTTGATATAAAGCAGTAGTGTCTTGAAATTAACAGTAATTTTTAAAAATTCTTCAAGATTGAATTAGCTTGGTGCTGGGCTGTAACTCTGGACATATTACTGATAAAAGGAACGTGTACCAGATTATTAAATAGTTTAGTGACTGGTGAAAACTACTCTAGGAGATGGAAGGTTATACCGATGTTCTATTTCTCAGCTTAATGAAACTTGGAAGACGTCTGTTAATATATATCTGAACCCAGTCAGTATACCCAGTCACACATTCCTCAGGCTAATGGAAAAGGCCTCTACTGAATGAGTTTTTTATGTTTATCCCTTGTTATTAAAATGGGGAGGAACATACAGAAGAAAACTATAAATCAGACCATGGGAAGCATATTTTAATTCTAGACTAGACCAAAAAATTGGAACTCTTTCTTCCTAAAAAGGAAACAGAAATAACACTTCAAGTATAGCTATTCCATACTTAGAGTTTTAATTAGGTTCTCCATTTTCTAAGTTAACTTTGGCAAAAAAAAAAAAAAAAAATCTGATTAAGGAAATTATTCTAAAACTTTTGATGCAAGTAAAATACGTAATAACAAATACATTTTTCTATTAGTTCTGTCCATCAATGACATTTTTTTGAAGCAATTAAAAATGGTGAAGACTTTTAAGGGGAACAAAGAATTAGCCACTAGGACTTTTCATCAGGCTTCACAGTCCTTTCATTTAGCTCATGAAAGACAGGGTTAAATGGCCTGGCCTTTCCCAAGGCCTTGGGTATCTTATTTCTCTCGTCCTCAAGCTAAGAGAATAATCCCAGATATGTATGAATTTGGCCCCGAAACATACTCCGAGACAGAATGTGCACAGAATGTTTATGTGGGCCGAAAGCACGTAAAGCACGAAGAAGGAAGCGGAATCGTCCAGAGAAAGCGGCAGAGCTGGAGGGCAGGTCCCACAGTTTCCTTTACCCCACTGGGGAGATCTGAGGCTTGCAATGGTCTCAGCTGTTTGGCGTCAGCGTCAGTCACTGCACCTGTCTCGCCCAGAGGAACGGAGCTGGGCTAAGGTGCTGCTCTCTGTCATTATTACATAGTCCTCAAGCTCTTGTTTGTTTTTTTTTCTATTTTTATGGTATTGGCCGAACTCTGGTAAAATGTTAATGCTGTTATAGCCAATATCCTTGCCTTTCTTCTTAATTTTAATGGGAATGTTTCTAATCCGTCAACATCAAGTCGGCTATCCAGGGGTGGATTCCTGGTGGGCACCATTTTCAATGTGTGTTTCAATTCCTGATGGGTTAAGAATTTGTTATAAATGCAGATTAAATGTTAGCGAATGCTTTTCGAACATTTATCTAGTTGGTTATATGCTTTTCTATTCCCATCTGTTAATGTAGGTTATTTTCTAATGATGCGGCTCAGTAACCAAAGGGATTAGTCGGCATGATCTTTCCATTCTCCATCCATCCAGCTTCCATGGCCTCATTACAGAGAAATGTATGTCCCTACCTCCCGACTTTGGGCTAGGCATGCCACTGGGGTTTGTTTGTGTTTGCTTTTGTTTTGATGCTTTTGACCAATCGTAAGTAGGGGGAAATTAGTCTCTACCGTGTTGGAGCCTAAACCCTAAGATTTATTGTTTTCGCTTGCCGCCATGTACTCTGCTTCTGCTGTGAGAGGAACATGCCCTCACTAACCCGACAGCCCAAGGAGACGGAGAAGGAGAGATACAGGAAGAGTTACTAAATCATGTATGATTTTTGTCCCTATTTTCAAAAATAAAATCAGTCTGCCTTTCTCTTGTGTGCTTGTCTGGTTTTGGTATCAGGGAATACTACTGACCTACAAGGTAATGTATTGCACAAAGTTGTGTATGGCCTATGGCAGTGTATACAATGTCACCAATCATTTGGTTTTATGAACCAAAGCTTCCTAATTTTTATCAATTACCTTTCTCTTTTTAAATTATTTTCCTTCTAGTCTTTTGAGTTTGTTTTTAATTCTGGTTATTTTTGAGCTTCCTAATTTCAGAATATATGTTATTCTCAGAGAACTGTATTGGCTTGTTATATGCATTTTGCTATTTACTACGTTTTAATTCATTCATTTTAAATAGCTTATTATTTCTATTGTTTTCTCTTTAAAGATACATGTTGAAAAATATTTTTTTTCACTTCCAATGGAAAATAAACTATGTGTATTTTGTTCATCTTTTTATTGCCTTTTTCCAGAAAATATATTTTTAATGTATTCAGATTCATTTTTGCTGACTTCTATGTTAAATACTATAAATATTTCAAATACATTTGAAAATAATATGGACATTATATATTGTTTCTTGGATTCATAATTCCATGTTACGTGTGTTCTTGTATACATACACCCTCATTAATACATTACAGAAGATTTTAAATTATGACATTGATGTTCTCTGGTATCTCTCCGTTAATTTTTCTATCGTTAGAATTAAATGCAGGGGCTGATATTATGAATATCTTTATATTTTCAATATGTAAGATTTATTCCTAGTAATATATGTTTAATTACATGATAAAAAGTAAGTATAAAGAATTTAAGTAGTTTATGTACTTTAACCCTTGATAACAAATATTTAATAATTTTACTATATACGGGAATGAGTAAAGATAAAATGACACTGTGACTACTTTCCAATACATTAAGTATACAATTTCACTGTATTAAGGAAAAGAACTGTAGATGATGGAAGATGTAATTTGACTCTTTTTTTGCACATCTGCCTGCCTATACTATACTTTTTTCAGGCTTAGTCTAGAATAGCCTAAGTATGATGCGTCCTTGTTCTTTTTTTTTTTAATATTTTATTTATTTGATCATGAGAAACACGGAGAGAGAGAGAGAGAGAGAGAGAAAGAGAGAGAGAGAGGCAGAGACCCAGGCAGAGGGAGAAGCAGGCTCCATGCAGGGAGCCCGACCCAGGACTGGATCCCAGGGCCCCGGGGTCACGCCCTGGGCTGCAGGCGGCGCTAAACCGCTGGCCCCCCGGGGCTGCCCTGATGTGTCCTTGTTAATAGAAAGGCAGACATTATAAAAGAAAATGCATATCAGTTTTATTTTTCATCTGAATGTGACAGCGCTCAATTACAATACTCTCAGCTTCTGAGTCCTGTTCCTTAGTCTAACAGAGGGGACCTGACACCATAAAAAACAGTCCTGAATAGAGGAGACAAATATTTTCACATCACAAATTGTATTTTCCTCATCATGCCTGAAATCACTGGATTTAGCTAATAAATCCAACCTATGTAATATGTAGCTTATGTGAAGCCTTCAGCATCTCTCTATAAATCGACCAAAACATTTAAGAAACAGATTTCTCAGAGGCCAATAACCGGGTCACTCTTGGTGGCTCATCAGCAACGCCGCTGCCACTGCAGATGTGTCTGTTTGGAGCCCAGTTCCCACTCACAGCGCGGCCCACGCTGCCGCCAGTAACTGACGCCCCGGCCCCCGGCACAGCTGTCGGTGAGATGCGACGCGACCAAGAAACGCAGGCCCCTCTTGACTGGCCATATTCCGGCCCCATTAATCGGGGTCAAAAAACAGCATCATCTGTTTGAATCTAAAAATAAATTCTTAACCTTTCACTAGCAAACAGCTCGAGTCCCTCTCCCAATCTAGCCTTTTCACGGAGACTCTAATAGTTTTGCCTCTTCTGCGTGTAAAGATTTGAAATGCGCCTCATCCTTCTGCCTCTGGCCGGCTCTTGGAGGAAGCCTCCATCAGCCCTAGGCCGCAGGCGATCGGATGACCTGGGCGCCAGCCTTCGTGTCCCCCCAACCTGCGTGGGATAAACGAAAATACAAGGAAGCGCTGTATTACTTGTACTCGGAGACCCCCGGGGCAGGGGGCACGGCAGGTGCTCCACGGGGAGGGGGGGCCGGCAGCCAAGGGGCCAGGGGACCGGGGGAGGCCCTGCCCTTCCTGCGGGGCCTTCCCTGCTGCTGTCTGTCCTCCTGAAGGGCCCCCTCCTGTGCTGAGACCTTAGAGGCCTACCTGCGCACCTGCACCTGAGCACCCCCCCACATCGGGCCAAAGTGGGCCGGATACGCACAGCAGGCGCCCAGGGGGACCAGCCTGTCCACTCGCACCCTCTGTCCCTGTCCCGACACAGAGGCTATCTCCACTGTGCGGCCACCAAACTGATGCCACCGAATAAACAAAAGGCGCATAATAAAGGTGGCTTGCGGGAGAGAGGGATCACCTTGCTCCCTACCAGGTTCAAGCACCACTGCCTGTGACCATCCCTGCCCTGGGGACACAAAGGCCAGAAGCTGCATCCCCCGCTCCCTGGGTGGCCAGCCACAGCCACGGGATCCTGAGCTCCGCAGGCGTGACGGCAGGCCGCAGACTCCACTGGACCGCACAGAACGACGGTGCTACAGCTTTATTACTTTTTTAAGATTATTTATTTATTTATTACTGTTATTATTTTTTATGAGAGACAGAGAGAGAGAGAGAGGCAGAGACACAGGCAGAGGGAGAAGCAGGCTCCATGCAGGGAGCCCGACGTGGGACTCGATCCCGGGTCTCCAGGATCATGTCCTGGGCTGAAGGCGGTGCTAAACCACTGGGCCACCCAGGGATCCCCTGTTGCTACAGCTTTAAAGTGAATATGATAAATTAAGTAATTCCAATTATAATTACATTTCTTGTGATTCTGAGAATTATCATTCATAACGGTGTAATTACTTTTTATTAAAATGACTACTTGTCTAAAAATTTAGTGATGACTTTGAAATGAAGAGAACAATGCAAATGTGACATATCTGGTAGATATAAAGCCAAGACATTGATTACATTTTGATATTTACCTCAAGATTTTAACTTGCTCCCTACTAAATTACAATAAAGAAATAGCTATAAATTTTAATTAAAAAAAAAATTTGCTTTCAGTTTTCATTTCCAGACAACGAT
Organism: Vulpes lagopus; assembly: GCF_018345385.1. Taxonomy (NCBI): domain Eukaryota; kingdom Metazoa; phylum Chordata; class Mammalia; order Carnivora; family Canidae; genus Vulpes; species Vulpes lagopus. The sequence continues at coordinate 109,093,088 of NC_054834.1, read as the reverse complement.
AGTAGAGAAAGGAAGCTATGATTCATCAGCATTTTATTTTAGACCATGTCTACAATGATTCTGTACGATGAATATTTTGATACTTTTACTCCTGGAATTTACTCCTGGAATTATTTATAATAGTCTTTTTTTCTCATGGAAGATGGATCTCAATTTAAAATTGAAATTTGACATTTCACTTACTCAGCTGAGGCTGAGACTAGGTGACGTTACTTAAATAGCCTTAAAACCCATGGGCAATAGGAGACATAATACAAATGTGACCATCGGGGAGGCCCGGGGGGCTCAGTGGTTTGGTGCCTGCCTGCAGCCCAGGGCGTGACCCCGTGACCCTGGGGACCTGGGATCGAGTCCCGCCTCCGGCTCCCTGCATGGGGCCTGCTTCTCCCTCTGCCTGTGTCTCTGCTCCTCTCTGAGTCTCTCTCATGAATAAATAAAACCTTAAAAAAAAAAAACGTGAGCATTCATACTGCAGGGAGACCTTGCACACATCTAGTCTGCTGGGCACGCAGCATAGTCTGAAGTAAGGTCGCAGCTTTAGTGTAAACTGGACACGTCACTAACGTCTCCTTACAACTTCAATAAACACATTTACTCTAAACTATAAAATAAGTCAAAATTTTTCTTACTCTAAACTATAAAATAAGTTAATATTTTTCTTAGCACCGACGAAGAACATACCGCTTTGTCAAAACTACTCAAAGCAGGGGATCCCTGGGTGGCGCAGCGGTTTGGCGCCTGCCTGGAGACCCGGGATCGAATCCCACGTCGGGCTCCCGGTGCATGGAGCCTGCTTCTCCCTCTGCCTGTGTCTCTGCCTCTCTCTCTCTCTCTGTGTGACCATCATAAATAAAAAAAAAAAAAAAAACTACTCAAAGCATTTTCCAATTATGAGCACAGTGAGAAGTAAGGAGGCCAGAACTGGGGTCGGGATTAAACAACATATTTTAACGAAATATCAGTGGCCATTCCAAATGCAAACCTGTTCTATATATACAATGTTCATCAACATTAACATCACTTGATTTTTGAGATCTAAGTGTATGACCTGGAAGCGCACAGCCTGATGACCCAGCTGCCCTTTGCTGCCCTCGCAGGGCCCAAGTCCTACGGCCTCCGCCCCTCCCCCAGGCCCTGAGGCCTGCACTTCCGCCCTCAGCCTCCCGGGTCACCCCCTTCCGCCTACACCACCGGGATCCGCCCCCCTCCCGTCACACAAATGCTCTATCTTGCTCGTCAAAGTCTGAGGCTTCCACTTTCCCCTTAATCCCTGCGGCCGTTACTGTCACCTGGGCCTCGGGGAACAGTTTCCATCCGAAATCCCAGGAAATGAGAACAGACCTTGGAACGCCCCGCACCGGCCCCCTCCGGCACGTGGTTCTCTCCCGCTCCGCGTACCTTAGGCGCTTCTTCCCCCTCAGGACCACCGAAATGCCGCGTCTCCCGCTGCCGCCGCCAGGGCCCTTCTGTGCCTCTCACGTCACTGTTACCCCCCACCTGCCCACACCCTCCCCGTTGTGAGTGCGCCGGGGCTCCTCCCGCCTGCTTACCGCCAGCTCCTCTCCCTTTTTTCTTTTCTTTTCTTTTTTTAAGCAGGTTCCACTTCCAGCGCGGATGCGGGACCTCAGACCGAGCCCGCGCACGTCAGTCACAGGTGAGCCGCCCGAGTCACGCGGGCACCCTGACCCCCGCTCCGCCTCCATCTTTGCCCCCCGCCTCTTTCCTGAGCGCTCCTCGCTTCTTATCTTTTATCGTCTTATTCCATCCCTGAACCTTGTGTCTCTGCCGTAAAATCATCACACACAGAGTGTGCATCGGTCAGACACCCGCGGAGGTCAGCCCCGCCTCTACACCTGGGTGTCCCGGCCACTTCCGGCGCCCTGGGTCAGACCCCCCCTCTACACCTGGGTGTCCCGGCCACTTCCAGTCCCCTGGGCCAGACCCACCCCCTCTACACCTGGGTGTCCCGGCCACTTCCGGTGCCCTAGGTCAGACCCCCCCCTCTACACCTGGGTGTCCCGGCCACTTCCGGCGCCCTGGGTCAGACCCACCCCGTCTACACCTGGGTGTCCCGGCCACTTCCGGTGCCCTAGGTCAGACCCCCCTCTACACCTGGGTGTCCCGGCCACTTCCAGTGCCCTGGGCCAGGCCCACCCCGTCTACACCTGGGTGTCCCAGCCACTTCCGGCGCCCTGGGTCAGACCCCCCCTCTACACCTGGGTGTCCCGGCCACTTCCGGCGCCCTAGGTCAGACCCCCCTCTACACCTGGGTGTCCCGGCCACTTCCGGCGCCCTGGGTCAGACCCCCCTCTACACCTGGGTGTCCCGGCCACTTCCGGCGCCCTAGGTCAGACCCCCCTCTACACCTGGGTGTCCTGGCCACTTCCGGCGCCCTAGGTCAGACCCCCCCTCTACACCTGGGTGTCCCGGCCACTTCCGATGCCCTAGGTAAGACCCCCCCCCTCTACACCTGGGTGTCCCGGCCACTTCCGGCACCCTAGGTCAGACCCCCCCTCTACACCTGGGTGTCCCGGCCACTTCCAGTGCCCTGGGCCAGACCCACCCCGTCTACACCTGGGTGTCCCGGCCACTTCCGGTGCCCTGGGCCAGACCCACCCCGTCTACACCTGGGTGTCCCGGCCACTTCCGGTGCCCTGGGTCAGACCCCGCTCTACACCTGTGTGTTCCAGCCACTTCCGGTGCCCTGGGTCAGACCCCTCCCTCTACACCTGGGTGTCCCGGCCACTTCCGGCACCCTGGGTCAGACCCCCCCCTAGAGCTGAGTGTTCCGGCCTGCTTCTGGCGCCCTGCGTCAGACCCCGCTCTACACCTGTGTGTTCCAGGCCCCTTCCAACGCCCTGGGTCAGACCCACCTCGACCCCCTGGGTGTTCCAGCCGCTTCCGGTGCCCTGGGTCAGACCCCTCCCTCTACACCCGGGTGTTCCAGGCCCCTTCCAATGCCCTGGGTCAGACCCACCTCGACCCCCTGGGTGTTCCAGCCACTTCCGGTGCCCTGGGTCAGACCCCCCTCTACACCTGGGTGTCCCGGCCACTTCCGGCGCCCTAGGTCAGACCCCCCCCTAGAGCTGAGTGTTCCGGCCTGCTTCTGGCGCTCTGGGTCAGACCCCCCCTCTACACCTGGGTGTCCCGGCCACTTCCGGCGCCCTGGGTCAGACCCCCCTCTACACCTGGGTGTCCCGGCCACTTCCGGCGCCCTGGGTCAGACCCCCCTCTACACCTGGGTGTCCCGGCCACTTCCAGTGCCCTGGGCCAGACCCACCCCGTCTACACCTGGGTGTCCCGGCCACTTCCGGCGCCCTGGGTCAGACCCCCCTCTACACCTGGGTGTCCCGGCCACTTCCGGCGCCCTAGGTCAGACCCGCCTCTAAACCTGGGTGTCCCGGCCACTTCCGGCGCCCTGGGTCAGACCCCCCCCTCTACACCTGGGTGTCCCGGCCACTTCCGGCGCCCTAGGTCAGACCCCCCCCTCTACACCTGGGTGTCCCGGCCACTTCCGGCGCCCTAGGTCAGACCCCCCCTCTACACCTGGGTGTCCCGGCCACTTCCGATGCCCTAGGTCAGACCCCCCCCCTCTACACCTGGGTGTCCCGGCCACTTCCGGCACCCTAGGTCAGACCCCCCCCTCTACACCTGGGTGTCCCGGCCACTTCCAGTGCCCTGGGCCAGACCCACCCCGTCTACACCTGGGTGTCCCGGCCACTTCCAGTGCCCTGGGCCAGACCCACCCTGTCTACACCTGGGTGTCCCGGCCACTTCCGGTGCCCTGGGCCAGACCCACCCCGTCTACACCTGGGTGTCCCGGCCACTTCCGGCGCCCTGGGTCAGACCCCCCCTCTACACCTGTGTGTTCCAGCCACTTCCGGTGCCCTGGGTCAGACCCCTCCCTCTACACCTGGGTGTCCCGGCCACTTCCGGCACCCTGGGTCAGACCCCCCCCTAGAGCTGAGTGTTCCGGCCTGCTTCTGGCGCCCTGCTTCAGACCCCCGCTCTACACCTGTGTGTTCCAGCCACTTCCGGTGCCCTGGGTCAGACCCCTCCCTCTAACCACCCGGGTGTTCCAGGCCCCTTCCAACGCCCTGGGTCAGACCCACCTAGACCCCCTGGGTGTTCCAGCCACTTCCGGTGCCCTGGGTCAGACCCCCCTCTACACCTGGTGTCCCAGCCACTTCCGGCGCCCTGGGTCAGACCCCCCCTAGAGCTGAGTGTTCCGGCCTGCTTCTGGCGCTCTGGGTCAGACCCCCCCTCTACACCTGGGTGTCCCGGCCACTTCCGGCGCCCTGGGTCAGACCCCCCTCTACACCTGGGTGTCCGGCCGCTTCCAGTGCCCTGGGCCAGACCCCCCCGTCTACACCTGGGTGTCCCGGCCACTTCCGGTGCCCTGGGCCAGACCCACCCTGTCTACACCTGGGTGTCCCGGCCACTTCGGTGCCCTGGGCCAGACCCCCCCCGTCTACACCTGGGTGTCCCGGCCACTTCCGGTGCCCTGGGTCAGACCCGCTCTACACCTGTGTGTTCCAGCCACTTCCGGTGCCCTGGGTCAGACCCCTCCCTCTACACCTGGGTGTCCGGCCACTTCCGGCACCCTGGGTCAGACCCCCCCCTAGAGCTGAGTGTTTCGGCCTGCTTCTGGCGCCCTGCGTCAGACCCCCGCTCTACACCTGTGTGTTCCAGCACTTCCGGTGCCCTGGGTCAGACCCCTCCCTCTACACCCGGGTGTTCCAGGCCCCTTCCAACGCCCTGGGTCAGACCCACCTCGACCCCCTGGGTGTTCCAGCCACTTCCGGTGCCCTGGATCAGACCCCCCTCTACACCTGGGTGTCCCGGCCACTTCCGGCGCCCTGGGTCAGACCCCCCCTAGAGCTGAGTGTTCCGGCCTGCTTCTGGCGCTCTGGGTCAGACCCCCCCTCTACACCTGGGTATCCCGGCCACTTCCGGCGCCCTGGGTCAGACCCCCCTCTACACCTGGGTGTCCCGGCCGCTTCCAGTGCCCTGGGCCAGACCCACCCCGTCTACACCTGGGTGTCCCGGCCACTTCCGGTGCCCTGGGCCAGACCCACCCTGTCTACACCTGGGTGTCCCCGGCCACTTCCGGTGCCCTGGGCCAGACCCACCCCGTCTACACCTGGGTGTCCCGGCCACTTCCGGTGCCCTGGGTCAGACCCCGCTCTACACCTGTGTGTTCCAGCCACTTCCGGTGCCCTGGGTCAGACCCCTCCCTCTACACCTGGGTGTCCCGGCCACTTCCGGCGCCCTGGGTCAGACCCCCCCTAGAGCTGAGTGTTCCGGCCTGCCTCTGGCGCCCTGCGTCAGACCCCGCTCTACACCTGTGTGTTCCAGCCACTTCCGGTGCCCTGGGTCAGACCCCTCCCTCTACACCTAGGTGTTCCAGGCCCCTTCCAATGCCCTGGGTCAGACCCACCTCGACCCCCTGGGTGTTCCAGCCACTTCCGGTGCCCTGGATCAGACCCCCCTCTACACCTGGGTGTCCCGGCCACTTCCGGCGCCCTGGGTCAGACCCCCCCTAGAGCTGAGTGTTCCGGCCTGCTTCTGGCGCTCTGGGTCAGACCCCCCCTCTACACCTGGGTATCCCGGCCACTTCCGGCGCCCTGGGTCAGACCCCCCTCTACACCTGGGTGTCCCGGCCACTTCCGGCGCCCTGGGTCAGACCCCCCTCTACTCCTGGGTGTCCCGGCCACTTCCGGCGCCCTGGGTCAGACCCCCCTCTACAAATGGTTTATTAAACAGACATGTTCTAATGGAAATAATATTTTTCTTGCTATAGGTTTTTTTAAAATCTAGAAATAAACACCTTTCATAAATGCTGAGACTTCTTAATGGAATATCTGTCAACATTGATCAAGCTGATTCATGCGTTTTTAGAATCACAAATAGGGAAGATACTTAAGTGAACAAGAAATTCAGAAGCCTCTGATTTATTTTTGAATGCTTTATAGAATTTGAATTATTTAAAAGAAATATATTAGCATTTAGATCATGGAAGAAAGTTCAATAGTTAACTTATCTCAGTATCTTGTCTCAGTACCTTATTTTGTACTCATTTTAATATGAGTTTATTTTCAGCTAGCAGTTTATTTTCCAATCATAAAATATTATATTCCCATAAATACTAACTTCATTAGACATTTTGCATCCTTCAAGCCAAGGATGAAATAGACTCAATCTTCTTCTCAAGAAACAATCAGTGTAAGAGTACGCTCATGAACCTAAAACTTTACAGTACCAAAGACACGTTACAATACACAAAATCACAGAACAATCAAGAGAAAATTAAAAGTCTCTCTGTAAATCTCCCCAAATAGAAAAAGATAATTATATGAAATGCTGCTTCTGTAGAAGTGGAAATATTCCGAGGAAGATCATAATTCTAATCTGCTGGATGCAAGATTTTATTTTTCAGGGCCGTGGGCGAGGGCATGTATAGGCAGCACACATAAAGCACTTCCTTTGTGCCAGAGAATTTAAAGGCCTTGAATTTATAGGTGCTGCAGTCTTCACAACAACCTTGTGACATAAATACCATCATTACCTCTTTCTGCTAATAAGGAGATAAGTACAGAGAGGTTAAATAACTTGGCAGTAATGACACGACCCGGCTAAACCGGAGTGCAAACCCTTGGATCCAGCTCCAAAGCTCCCTTACCCAACTGCTGAGCTGCGGCACTTACACTGGATTGATTTACCTGTATTTTAGGGGATCTAAGATACTCCCATGCTGGCTCCTTCTTATCTTTCCCACAATCAACAGAATTTTTCGCACAACCATGTTATGTCTGCCCCTTATCCAATTAGGAATTGTAATCTTATAAGCCACAAACTTTGGTAATGTGTATTCTTATTTTATAGAGGTTACATTTTGAGAAGCAATGTATATGAGAATTTAGAAATCGAGAGGCAGTAGTATTCAGATATCTTTAAATATGCTTATTAGCTTTGATAGGACAAGACATGTAATATTTTCATAGAACCTGTTTCTCCAAGCCTGTTTCAAGTGTTTGCTCAATATGCACCATCAGTGGATCATCCAGTGAATATTCTGGAACACTCTAATTTGAAATTTCAGTCTCACCGCCCACCCACAATATTCCTAATTCAGTATGCCCTGCTGTGCTTTTCTTCCTTTTTATAATTTTGTAACATGCAATAGATATAATTAATTATGTGTATCATTAATGTCTGCCTTCACCGATCACTGCCTCTTTAGAATACAAAATCCTTGAGGGAAAGACTGCTGTTTTGTTCACCGATGTATATCTAACGCATAAAACATTGGTACATGCCAGGAATTCTTTTTATGTATTTGTTAAATGCTCAGAAAAATCAATGAGTAGATCATGAAAAAATAAATTCATACTGTATGATCAGTGTTCCTGTAAAACATGACCAGAAATACATTTTTTTAACCTATTTTTATCTGGGATATATTTATACCGTTTTCTCATGTAGAAAAAGTACACAACTTTTACGTATTTAATGTAACATTAAAACTGCCAATTCAAAGCATCAGTGATAATCTGTAGAATAATTCTTCTATCAGTTTCCAATCTGAGTAGAGAAGAGTCATTCACTAAGCTGAACAGTGAAAAAATAAACCAACTGACACATTTACTTAATGTCTCTGAGCCTCAGTTTCCTCATCTATAAAATGGAGATAGAAATGGTACATATGGGGCAGCTCAGGTGGCCCAGCAGTTTAGCACTGCCTTCAGCCCCGGGTATGGCCCTGGGGTCCTGGGATCGAATACCATGTCGGGCTCCCCACATGGGGCCTGCTTCTCCCTCTGCCTGTGTCTCTGCCTCTCTTTCTCTGTGTCTCTCACGAATAAATAAATAAAATCTTAAAAAAAAAAAAAAGAAATAGTACATATGAAAATTACGTGAGATAACTTACATAAAGGATTTTTTAAAATAGTGTTAAGTATTATGCGGTTCCACAAGAAAGGATGACAACTTCATCTGGATGCTAATTTGAGGGGTAGAGAGGCACTGTACTTGATGAGGATTTTTTTCTCAGATTCACTTAAATATATTCACTTAGCTATTGATTACTTCCCTTTAAAATATCTTAGAATGTCAATATATAGCATGTAAATAGACTAGATCTGTGTCTATCACAACATCTTAAACTGCAAAAATATATTTGTTTTCCCAACCAATAAAATATCACTAGTCAATCTCATGCTAGTTGAAAATGATGACTTTGAGGCCAATGGAGATCCAAGGTGTCAATAATGTAGATTCTCCTCGCAAACGTGTAGTACAATTATGATAAAGCCATAATTTGATTTGTGTAATAAACAAAATAAGTTTTCAGACTGTGCCGTGATACACCAACATCAATTTACATGATGCCATCATACCGAGGTCCCCAAACTATTCTGAAAATGGAAGAATGAGGAGCAACTTACTTTCATCTCTTACAATGAAAATGACAGGACTATCTTAATCTGACAACTCACAGGTGAAAAAAACCTGAATCAGGACTGATTATAATTTCATGTAAATTTGACATGATCACCATTTTGAATTCTTTGGATCCAGAAAGACACAGAAACAATTTAACGATTAGTCTGCAGGCAAAAAATAAGACAAAACTGTTCCAAGTTTTCAGGACTATGAAAAGAATGATAGCCCATTTAGCATATAAAATACTGTTTATTGATCCAGTTTTATAAGCTTATCAATCATCAGTCCTCCTAATACTAGAAATTACACCAGTTGGCTGATACGTTAGTGCTCTAAATAAATGCAATCATTTTTTGTATAAAAATATTCCATAATGCAGTGATTCTCAAACATCGACTATATACTAGAAACAGCTGGAGAACTTGTTTAAAATGCTGATTTTCCTGTACAATCTCAACTCTTTTGTGATTCAAATTCAATAGTTCTGGCATGAGGTTTGGGGGAATTTACATTTTAATAAGCAGACTCACTAGTCGTGGAGCTGTTGATGATCACACTTAGAGCAAGACCGCACCAAGCCTACTATTCAAAAATTTAACTTTACTCGGTACAAAGAAACAAGAAGCTGAACTAATGCGAAAAAAAAAGATATATAGGTGCTTTGGGGACAGTAAATTCACCTGAAATTGGAGCCCTTGACACAAAATATCTCTCCGTCAAAACAATATGCTATTGTGTCTGTGCAAAACAGAGTACCGTGCTCTTAAGAACAGAAACCGGCTTGGGAATCACGGGTGATGCGGGCTAGAGCGCAGAACTGGGGCAACAGCAATCAACTCTGGTACCTGAGAGGCATCAAGTAACAAGGATTTACTTCTTATTTATGCTCCGCATCCGTCACAGGCCTTTGCTTATTCCATCACTCGGGGACCCTGGACGAGGGGGGAGCTGTGCTGCCTGGGGAGCTGGTCTCGGTGTCAGACCAAGGGGAAGGTTCCAGGAGTTCCTGCTGCTGCGAGGGAACACCAAGTCCTGGCTTCAGCAATCAAATACGTAGGACTCGTTGGCCAAAATGAGGAACCAGCTACTTCCCAACGTGCCTACTGTGCGTCTGAATGTGAGGAGGGGAGGGAGGGGGGCGGCCGGCAGTGCCCACCACAGGTCACCCTCGTGTGCTCCTCTCACAACTGCTTCTGCGGCTGCTGCCTGAGCAGCAGTGGGCCGGTCAGCTCGATGCGAGAGACTCACTTACTTACTTATTTACTTATTTATTTATTTACTTATTTATTTATTGATTGATTGATTGATCAAAATGTAATGACCACTTTATAGTTATAAAATGCACTGGAAATAAAACAAGACACATCAAACACTCTGGAAATCAAGAGTTCCTACAAGAAAAACTCCACGTGACGAAACCCCCATCCTTGCTGCTCTTTCTGAACTCCCTTCCTTTCCAATTTTCATCATAAACCTATTTTTGTTTCATGGACCTAAAAGGGGCACCTTTTCTCAGAAACATGCTTTGCCTCCTGAGTACTCTGCAGGATTGGAAGGAAGGGTTCACCAAAATTTAATCCACTTAAGAGATGTTATGCCTCAGGAAAATCTATCCATGAAAAACGCATGAGCTAAGCATGAGCTGCGTAGACACCAACGCCGTGTCTCCTTCAAACAGACGGCACAACCGTAAGATCTGCTGAAAGGGAAGGAAGAACCTTTAATCACTGAAAGATGTTCTGAGTATTATTGACAGAGAAATTCGTCCTATTGACTAATTTTTTTTTTTTACCAGATAATGACTCATTCTCTGACCAGTGCAGCTTCACTAGTTTTTCTGTAAACAAAATTCATCATCCCAGACTGCCTTTTGATTAGTTTAATTAGAATTTCTGCTTCACTGTCACCAAATAAGAGAAACTTAAGGAATGGAAAGAGGTCAAAGACTTGCTTTACTACTCAGTTATTCAACGCAGAACAATACACAATCTGTTCTGATAGTGGAAGATAAGTGATTTTTTAAAACATGATTTCTTTCCTGAACAATACATCTTTCCTCTAAAATTTTAATAGACTCCATGTAAAGTTTTGTGATATTCTTTAGCTTTTGAAGCAAAACTTTCTACTTCTTAACTCTTAGAATAATGCTATTGCTTTTATGATTTTGCTTGGTTTTATTTTATGATTATCAAGATCCTACTTTTTCGCTATAAATGAGTCAGTAGAGCGTCTGTCTATTCTTGTCTTATTAATGTGTATACCTGAATCCGTTCAGTTCTTCAAAAGAAACCAATGTCAGAAAGAGATTGGAAAGTGTTCACACTGTGCTTGCAAAAGAATAATTTTCAAATATTTATCTAGTTTAAGAGGAGCTTGAGTTTCTACTTTCAAGAATTCACATGTCTAACATATGAGATATATATAGAAGTGATTTTAAAGGGCCTCAATTACTTGATTTACTTGAGTAACCTCTTTCATTGTTTTATTAATTGTATGGCATTATCTGGCCTCAATTATTTAAAGGGAAAGGAAAAAGGTAGAAATGGGAATAAGATATAATGTCAATAATTATGATTTCAAACAGATTACTGATGAGCTTGAAGTTATGCCATAGGGATAATGGACAATTTAGGGTTATGTTTTCTTCATGCTGATCAAGGCCTAATGCACATTCTGATTTAGTACTGAAAGTACTAAATGTGATATGGTTCAGTTTATCAAATAATCCTTGTAGACACCACGAGCACGAACTGTTTGGGGCTTTTAGTCACAATCCTCTATATCATGTCAGTGATAACTATTTCTACAACACACTCAAATTCACCAAGAAATACATTGAGGATGTTCCAGCATCTACTAAGTCTCCTGGCAGCCCTTCCAGCTTCTCCTTATTGCTGAGTCTCAAACTCAGTATATTATGTTTCAGACTTCTGTTATGGAGCCATTCTACATTTAGGATCAAAATCCCCTCCAGTTAGCTATTGCTGAATTTAATAAAACAAAGCAAAACTCAAAAATATTTTGAGATTCAGAAATTCAAGTAAAGGAAACTGGGTCTAGATAATTTCTGCTCCTTCATGAATACTAAAAAGTTAAAATATACAAAATAATTTTTAACAGGTAAAGGATAAGTGGAAGTAAAATGTTCCAGTGTCTTTTCTCTCTCTGACAAGTGATAAAAGTACCGATGCATATATCTAATAGGAATGCATCAGGGATATGACATGAAATCTCTAGTATCATCATTAAAAATTGTTAAAGGTTGTTCAAAAATCAAGACAGTAAGAAAAAAGCCTCAAGTCTATAGTTACTTAATGTGAAGAAGTAACAAAGGAGGTAAAATGGAATACAAATCAGATGAGTCAAAGAGCAAAAATCTAGCAAGATACTAGGTTTAAACAAAATATACCAGTAACTACAATAAATGCAATTGAACCAAATATGTTGACCCTTGAACAACATGGATTTGAAGTGCATGGGTCTACTTGTACATGGATTTTTTTAATAGTAATGTAAATATATTTCCTGTTCCTTATGATTTTCTTAATTTTTTTATTTTCTGTAGTTTATTGTATGAATACAGTATATACTACATAAGACAAAATACTTATTAAGGAACTATTTGTTTTAAGGCTTCTGGTCAATAGTCTATTTGTAGTTAAATTTGGGGAAGTCAACTGTTACATGCAGATTTTCAACTTTGCAAGGGTCAGTGCCTCTAGTCCCCATGTTGTTCAAAGATCAACTGTATTTCAAATGAAAGAAACATCAGATTAAGATCATGGGGCTCCTGGGGGCTCAGTCAGTTAAGCATCTGCCTTCGGCTCAGATCATGATCTCAGGTCTTGGGATTGAGCCCGGCGTCAGGCTCCCTGCTCAGCGGAGATTCTGCTCCTCCTTCTTCCTCTGCCTCTCTCCAGGTTGGTGCTCTCTCTCTCTCTCCCTCACTATCTCTCTCAAATAAATAAATAAATTATTTTAAAAAAATCATGCTGCTTATAATAGACACACTTTAAATACAAAAATACCAGAATATTGAAAGCAAGCTTTTAAAATGCATGCAAATTCAACAAAAAAAGAAGATGATATATTTGGTGATGTAGGAAAGACATCAGGGCTCGAAGCCAACAGCCAAGAAAGAATTCTTAAGATATCTTTGGTGAAAAAAAGGTGATTTTATTAAAGCTCAGGGATAGGACCTGGGGGTGGAAAGAGCTGCACTGGGGTCATGGGGAGAGGCCTATTATATAGGTTCTAATTATCTATCTATGTCAAATACTGAGAAAAACAAAAATTAAACACTATGAAATAGAAGGGATGCAATAATAAGAACAAAAGCCAAAATTTACAAAATCCCAAATAAACATCTAAAAGAGAAAATTCATAATACCAAAAGGGGTTTTTTTTTGGGAGGGGGGGGGTGGGCTTGGTTATACTATAGTAGAATTGACACAAGATAAAACAGAAAATTTGAAAAATGCTTGCTTTAACTACTGTCCTGCCTCACCTCCACTTAGTTGACCTTTTTATAGGCTCCCAAGTATATACAACTCAGAAGTACAAGTTTGAGGAAGTTAACATTCCATGGGACGAGCCTCAACCAATGCTGCATAAGAGCTAACGAAGGAACATTTTTCATTTCCAGAACTAAGGCAGACAATTCTGAGGTGCACTCTTCATACCTACTTAACAGTTTCCAGGGAACCGTACCTCAGGTACTCGGAGTAACTAACAGCTTGATTATGCAACTCTGTATTGATTTTCCTCTTCCTCTCTCTTAATTCCCTCACTCCTGTTTTATGGGATACAAATTAAATTACCGTCATCTAAGTCTGTGTCTCAGGATCTGCTTTTTAAATTTTTTTTTCTTATTTTTTTCCCCAATACAGGGAAAGACAGTCCCATCTAGTTTCAAGTAATTTGGATCTATAATTAAAAACCTCTCACAACAAACTCCAGGCCATATGGTTCCATACGTGAAGCTACTAATCATATACAAATTCTCCCAGAGAATAGGAAAAGAGGGAAAACTTCCAAACTCGTTATATAAAGTGAGCATAACCTTGACATCAAAACCTGACAAGAAGATTAGGAGAAAAATTGGGCAAATCTGTCTCACAAATATAGATAATGAAAAATTCGAAACAAAATATTATCCCTAAATCCAGTAAGACATAGATGAGGACAATGGATCATACTCTTGGTAATATAAACATAGTTAACAATTTGAAAACCATTAATATTACTCACCATGTTAATGGCGTGAAGAAAAATCATACAATGAATTCAATACATGCAAGATAACTATTTGAAAAATCCAATATCCTTTCATGCCCAGCATACTATAAATTGAATAAAAATTCTATAATTTTACAAATGTTTCAGCTTATGTCCTCATAGACTAGAGCACATACCATAAATAATGATGATATGTTGAAAACTTTTCCTGTAAACTTGGAAATAAGCAAGAATGCCTGTTCTCATTAAAACAGACTCATTAATAATAAGAAAATTTAAAATCATGTGCAAACTGATAGAATGTAATGGGAACATAGGATTATTCCTGTAACAATCCTGCCAAGATAAATAATGTAATCTAATATGAGGATACATCAGGAAAACACCAACAAAGGGATCTTCTAAGAAGGAAGTACCTTGTGATCTTCAAATGTGTCAAGGTCACAGTCCTGTGGGAAACAAAGGCAGAAGAAAAATCAATTAAATTTCCTTACTACCTACAGCCCATTCACAAGTCATTGAAACAGGCAGAGGGATCTTCCTCCAGCGACTCAACTGTCTCAATGTTCATACTTTGCTAAAGTCAAAAAGCAATCTTGGCCTGACCCCCAGGATCCTGTAAGCCTACTTTAACGTGTAAAAATTCCTTTAGAAACTTCCTTTTTATCTCTGCCCCCCAAGATATATGTTGGCAACCATCACCCCCCCCCCATATGACCCACCCATATACATCTGAAGGGTCTCAAGGCTGAAGTTTTATTAGACGATAATAAAATGACCTCTTCCCAGCAATAGCTAGCCTCCTCAAGGTCCTGGAAATTTTGCTTCCAAAACTCCTTAGAGACTTATGCTATCCCTGAACCCCTCCCAACTTGAAAATATATAATCGCCACTCCCCATGACCTCAGTGCAGCTCTTTCTACCCATGGATCCTGTCCCCGTACATTAATGAAACCAACTTTTCACATCAAAGATGTCTCAAGAATTCTATCTTGGCCATCAACCCTGAACCCTAGCGTCTTTCCTACATCAAACCCACCGGTAAGCCTCCAAGACCTGATGAGGTAATAGCTGAGGGTGAGGGAAATTATAATAACTGCTGGAAGTGAGACAACATGAATACCTGTTGTAACTCCAAAGATCAACTACAGTGTTAGAGATTCCTTCTAAGTTTCCCTCAGGAAAATGGGCCCAGAAGAACCATGGAAGACTGGCACTCTGCCCCGTGGGAAGAGATAAATCTGTTTATATAATGGGCCCCTATAGTGGGTCCCTCCTCACGGCCCCCGTTCAGCTCTTTCTGCCCTGGGGTCCTGTCCCTGTGCTTTAACAGAATCACCGTTCTGCACCAAACACATCTCAAAAATATTTCCTTGGCCATCGGCTCTGGACCTTACCAACATTCCAAACCGACATCATTCGGTGACCGTGAAGGGACCTCTCTCACTCTAGAGAGCTTGCTTTCTGTTCTCACCTTCACTTAATAAACTCTCACTTCCCCCTTTTGTGTCTGCGAGATCCATTCTTCAACCCCGTGAGCCAAAAACCTCACAACTCTGCAAAGGAAGGAATCCAGGAAGATTGAAGAATGAAGAGACTGAGAAAAATTAAAGGGACAATTAAAATCAACTTGTGATTCTGAAGTGGAGTTTTTGCTATAAAAGACATTATTGTGACATTTGGTGAAAACCGAATGGGATGATTTTTAGGCCATGGTGATGCGTCAATATTAATTTCCTGCTTCCGATGGTTGTAATATGGTTATTTGTGAGACCGTCCTTGTTTGCAAGAAAATATTCCAAGCTGATAGAGCTTCAGCTCTGTAATTTAGTCTCAAATGGTTAAAGGGGAAGAAAAGTCCCTTATACTCCTTGTGCAACTTTTCTGTAAATTTGAGATTATTTTTTAAAATCCTAGAATTTATAGGGGACACCTATACTGTTAAGGTCATTTTACCTTTTTAATCATTTAAGTAAATTATTGATTTCAAATTTGGCTTTTTTTTTTTTTTTTTTTTTTAAGGAATCAGAGTTTACACAGATGATCCCTTCCAGAGTCACAACTGGGTGAAATCAGTGTTTCAGAATCAGCTGTTTTTCAGGCATAATTGAAATAATGAGTGTTTACTTTTTAATTGTACTTCTCAATCTGATTACTAAGCATGAATATGTAGTTTCAGTCTTTTGCTCTATGTTCTAAAGACTCATTATATTTATTAAATATACACATGAATCTGTATCAGTATAACAATATAACTCGGTATGATGCAAGAGAAAAAAATACAAACAGAGCCTGAAAGACTATGCTGTCTTTTCAAAAACTATGTTTCTGAAGATGGATCCTAATTTAATGACTATTGCTGTGGGAAACAAGCGCAAAAGAAAAAAAAATAAATTTCCTTACTACCTACAGCCCATTGACAAGTCCTTGAAATAGGCAGAGGGACTTCCTCTGGAGCTCAGCGGCCTCAGTGTGGACACTTTGCTGGGGGCAGAAGGCAATCTTGGCTTAACATTGTCCTGACACCCCAGGATCCTGTGAGTCTACTTTAAACATATGGAAATGCCTTTGAAAACTTCCTTTATCTCTACCCACCCCTCCAGATGTATGTTGGCAATCAGCCCCCAAGCACACGGCCCACCGACCTACATCTGACGGGTCTCATGACTCAGATTTTACTAAACAGTAATGCACGGCCCTTTCCCCAACAATAGCTAGCCCCCTCAAGTTTTTAGGGAACTTCCTTTCCTAAATATCTTGGAGGCTTGTGCTGTCCCTAACCCCCTCCTAACTTGAATGTATATAATCAGTCACCTGTCACACCCCCAGCGCAGCTCTTTCTGCCCACGGTTCCTGCTTTAATAAAAGCACCTTTTGCACTAACAATGTCTCAAGCATTCGTCCTTGACCATTTGCTCCAAACCCCAATATTTCAACATCAACTATGTGGAGGTTTTGTGCAAGGTTTTATTTACTTTTTGAAGGAGTGAGAGAGTGCACAGCAGGGGGAGTAGCAGAGGGAGAGGGAGAAGCAGACTCCCTGCTGAGCGGAGCCCAAATCCCAGGACCCTGAGATCATGACCCCAGCAGAAGGCAGATGCTTAACTGGCTGAGCCACCCGCCCATTTGTGGGTCTTAAAGAGCTACATTTGATATGATTTATGGTTTCCGGGATGGATTTTATATTTTTTATTGCTAAAATTGAGTAGAAAAGTGGGTGTATATTGCTAAAATATTTTTTTCTGATAAGAAAGGTATTTATATGTATCAGACTTACAAACAGACCAGTAATTTTCACAAAACAATCTATTGTGAAATTTTCCTAAGTTGTATTCTTTTTTCTTTTTAATTTTTTTTAATTTTTTTATTTATTTATGATAGTCACAGAGAGATAGAGAGAGAGGCAGAGACACAGGCAGAGGGAGAAGCAGGCTCCATGCACCGGGAGCCCGATGTGGGATTCAATCCCGGGTCTCCAGGATCGCGCCCTGGGCCAAAGGCAGGCGCCAAACCGCTGCGCCACCCAGGGATCCCTCCTAAGTTGTATTCTAGTGATATATTTATTTTATTAAGGAAAATTAGGCCCGACCAATAAAGCTGTGCATACACTATGTGAAATGGAAGCTCATTTTTCAGTGGAATAATGAGGCTATTAAGGTGAAGAAACCTACACAGTTGAACTGCGAATGGTCAGTAGGATCTGTATTGTCAGTATTATAATTACTTCCACAAAATACCATTTCTCCTTTTAATATGCACTTTGTGTGAATGACATGACTTATGATTACCGTGAAATTGTTTTGGCCATCTGAACAATCATTGCACAAATTTCCTATTTAAATGAGCTATCATTTCCATTAATTCATTAAGGATGTCTTCATCAAATGCTTATTATTTTCCACACATGATACATGAAGGGGATTTAGATTGAAATAAAAATGCAGTTAAGATATGGGTATTTTCTTTTTTTTGAATTTTGTTAGTTGACACAGTGCAATATTGGTTTCTGCAGTCAAATTAAGTATGATATGAATATGTTCTTAAGATCTTAAAAAATTATCTTTCAAAAGAATTGGAACTAAAAGCAATTTTAATTTTTTAACTTAAAATAGTTAGGTATCTATTGTCTATCTACAGTTTTTCACTACTGTATGAGATAGAAAGACAGTGTAGCATCAGATTTATAGAGTATTGGGATCCTGGGTGGGCAGCGGTTTAGCGCCTGCCTTTGCCCAGGGCGCGATCCTGGAGACTCAGGATCGAATCCACGTCGGGCTCCCGGTGCATGGAGCTGCTTCTCCTCTGCCTATGCCTCTGCTCTCTCTCTCTCTCTCTCTCTCTCTGTGTGACTATCATAAATAAATAAATAAAATTTAAAAAAAAAAAAAAGAACAGATTTATAGAGTATAATAAAATAGGAGAAAAATAAAACACAATAAAACTTACATGTGATAATTCTTATAAGGATGAAGCAAAGAAAATCAGCATAACATCCGATAAGGGATAGATCATAAAGGAGATATAGGTTGTTGAATAAATTTGTGGGCAGGGAGCTAGGGTAACTTACTAGGGTTTTGTTTCTAAATCTGTGGGAGCATTGTTGATGCTATTTCCTTCTCAGCCTATTCCATGGACTTTCCTATAGTGTTTTATGCCCAAGTAGTATCTAAAAAATATTTTTAAAAATATCTATTTATGGAAAGTGATTTTTCTTTTGTTCAATTGGTTTCTATGGGTTATTGAAATTTAAATTAAAAGGCATATTTAAAGTAACAAATAGTAAAGGTGTTCAACAGATACAACAAAACAAGTCAAATATTAAAATGATGGCTCCAAAGAATAATAAATAAATAAAAATAAAATAAAATAAAATGATGGCTCCAGAATGAGTTAAATTTGAGTATGAGGGATTAGGATGACGAAGATGAAGATCTGATGGGAGAGTAACTGGGCAAACATTTATTCTGTGTGAGGGTACGTTAAGGATTCCTCATGTCAGGCGTAGCAAGAAAGAAAGGCAGAATGGCTGAAATGAAGGTACATACAGGCTGAAATATAAGATTAGACACAGAAGGAGGGATTGGATTCTGTGGGGCTTTGTAGGCCGTATGAAGAAGTTTTGTACTTCTAGGAGCAACAGGACCCATAGGTATCTTCAGTGGAGAGGTGACATGTGCAAATTTGTAATAGGATATGATTGCATGCTTTAAGGCAAGCAATCACTTAAAAAAATACCAGAGAGAAGGTAGTAAAAGGCATAGTAATTTAAGTGGGATAAAGGAAGAGAAGTAAACATCGTTATTCCTCCCCCAGACACGTTAGCAGAGTAGACAGGAAAAAGAGGAACGAGTTCATTGTTATTCGGGATTCTGCTTGTCTGCTATGGGTGAGAGGATCTCCCCTTAGTTTGCGAGTGTCATCAGGTCCAAGCTATTCAGGACCAGGGAATCAAATAGAAGTTCAATCCACAGTGCTCAGTTTGTGACCAAAAAAGGGAAAAAAAAATTGCCTTTTTTAAAGAAGATTCTTGGTCTCTCTTGTACAATATGAAATTCAGACTACTTGGGTTTTGTGGGAGAAATAAATTGGAATTTTTAGTAGAAATAAAGTTGACATTCAAATATAGCAGAATTATGTTATTTTGAAATGGAATTGCCTATATCGTCATCTCTAATTTCAAAAATTCTCTTATGATCTTAGTTTTACTTGTTTTCTCTTTTTCCATTTCTTCTTCTGTTTCTTTAAAAAGTACTTTATGTGCTTTGTTTATACAGTTTGAAATATCAGCTTGGAAACCATGATTTATATGCTTTGAAGTAAGTTTTTAAGAAAAGTTCACAGAACTATAAAAATATTTGCCCTAAAAAGTCTTGTTTTGCTAAGAATTAGGAAACTAAAAGAGCCTGAGGAATGTAGGACAACATGGAAATTTCAAAAACATAATTTAGTTCTTAAGAACGACATGAACTAAAGCTAAACCATTTTGTAATCTCATTCCCTGAGTGAATTCCCTTTGAAAATTTCTGTAAGAGCCTTTTACATTTGACAGGAATCTCTAGATTTAGCCAAAGAAAATGCATTTTAGGTTATGCAATTTAAAAAAGAATATGATTGATTGCTTTGCTTTTTTAATCAAAATAATAAAAAATTTAGCCACTGTAAAGGAAAAATGATTTCAAAGGAAATAAATCATTTATGGGTGAATTTTAGGTATGTTTTAAATTAACTGCTCAACATTGAACATATTTCTCTTATTTTATTCTGTTTAAGAATATTTGTGATAAACATCTGTTCTTTGTTCTGAATAAATTTACATTAATTTACTCCCAAAATTATTTTTAGATATCCTTACTCTCATAAATTCATTATCAATGAAATTTCATTGACTATGAATCAAACCTAAATTTAAATTGATGAATTTAAATTTAATATATTTTGAAGACATGAAAACTACTTTAGGATTTTTTTTGCATGAAGTGAAAATATATACAAATTTGCATACGCCTATTTAAATTAAATATAAATACAAATGTAGAATAAAGTTAAATTTAGCAGATCTGAACTAATTTTACAGCACAAAATATTTTCCCTCTTGAATTCATTAATAAACCAATTAGAGCTTTGATAAGGTTTTGTGAAGTCCCTATTTTCTTCTCAAGTGGCAATTCAAAGATATAAACTTTCAGATTGACTTCCTGCAGATTGACCTAAATAATTCACTATAGGACTTATTTTAGGAATCATCAATACAACTGTCTCTTCCAGTTTTAAGTTTTGTAATCCAAAATTCCAAATTAACATGGTTCGCCAATCGGAAATCTATATATTCTTGTTTCTGATATTAATATAGATGCCTTAGCATAACAAAGATAATTAATTCTAGGCCCCTTTAAGAAGCTATGTGTTGCACAGTAGTGGATTTAGAAGAGCAACATTTTTTTTGTTTATAGTTTTTTTTTTGTTTTCTTTTGTTGTTTTTTTTTTTACTATTGGGTTTATAAGATACGTGATCTTATTCTCCATAGGATGAACCTAGTGCAGTTGTTCTCGTTACAGTTAAGATCTCGAGATTAGATGAATCCACAGGTTTAGAAAAGGCAAATAAAGAGGTCCAGGCGGGTAGGAAGCACTACATTTGGCCTGCAGGAAGCACTATAATAGACGATAGATACATGCTTCATGTCAAAAGAGCGTAACAGTGGAAGGAAAGCATCATCAGATGCAGATACACACACAATACCCCAAAACCAGGAAGCCTAAGAAATACGAAGCAAGTGCTGATTCTGTGGGCTACTCCAGCCTGCAGAACAGAGCCCTCCAGGGATCTCACTATGCCCAAATTCAAATTATCAGTCTCACTGTCATCAATACACGCTGCTAACAAGCTGGTGCAAACTCCCACGGATCTCCTCAGACGCGTGGTCACAAAGCAACACCGTTAATCCGTAGGTTTCATGTCTCCACCACAGAGCAGGGTCATAAATGTGTATTTCTTACTTCAGCTAAGGAGAGCTAAGGCTGATCCCAGACCTCCTTAAATCCTCTCAATACAATCAACCTGCCATCTGATAGCCAAGGCCTCCTTAGGACAAAACGCTCAGAATTTTTAGTTTGCCAATAGTATTTGCCTTATAGCATTCCATAGTAAGATAGATAATTAAAGCTATATACAGATTCTAAACACTTGTCATACCCAAATGTTTAGGCCTGGTATGGAATTAAACAGAGCAGCTACACCTTCTAATACCAGCATGAACTTTCTCATATTTTTGTACTAACTATAATTTTTGCCCCACCCCCCATCATAGAGCTTTTGCTATGTACACATCTACTGAGTGATTAAGAAAACAATCTATCATTAATCAAGTCTAAGACTTCTTCAGGCCAATTGTCCCCCATGAGGATAATAACCTGAGGGGGCTTTAATTCAAGCTCCCAGTATATATTGCAAAGACTTCTCAAATTCAGATATTAGAAAAGATTCACTATATTCCACACAACTTTTTTTTTTTTTTTACTTTTATTTATTAAAGACAAATGACAGAGATGGGGCACACCTGACTGGCTCAATCATGTCAATCAAGAGCATGCAGCTCTTGATCTCAAGGTCAAACCCACATTGGGCAGAGAGCTTACTTGAAAAAAAAAAAAAAAGACAAATGAGAGAGAGAATATAGGTAGTAAGCAGGCCCCCAAGAAATATCCTTGAGCGAGCTTCCCAGGACTCTTTATTCACACACCCTGACCTTGCTCTGTCTCCAGCTTAAATCAACAAGATCTATGCAAACAATTTTAGCTTGGGAGACCTCAAATAAGAAGTCCCAAGCATGGCTTTCGTGCCTCTCTGGCTACATAATCTGCTAGGCTGACTGAGCTGGTTAGGTTGGCTGCAAACCATCAGTAAAGAAACTGAGTTTGGAGGATTTCTAGAATACATTTAGAAATTTGAATAAATCACAAATCCCACTACCCTTATTTTAGCAAAGAACCAAAGACCAAACATTCAGGAATACTGAAAATTGGTGTTTCCAATTCACCTTTAACTGAGATGTATCTCATATATTTATTATTATTTATTATATATATATATATAAAAAACCCGTACTGTACTAGTACAAATAGGTAGATAATAGGACATCAAAAATAGGGAACTCTTTTTTTAAAAAGTGTTTTGTTTTTTGTTTTTTAAATAAACGCTATCTCCAACATGGTGCTCTAACTCTTGACCCGCAGACCAAGAGTCCCATGCTCCACCAATGGAGCCAGTCAGGCACCCCTAGAGAACGTTTATGATACGTGACAAAAACCCAGCTTACAGAGACAAAGACACAAACAGTGGGGGGAAATATTTCAAGGACTAAGTATAGGGGGAAGAACCATTATAGAACTCGCAGGATATTAGGTACAGGCTTTGAAGCAGGGCATAAGGACAAACTACTCAGGGACTAGGGAAGGGAACAACCAAATATGAAAGTGATTCGCAATCTTACATTAAGTTCCTTACCCAAACTTCCTTAAATTATTCCCCCTTCAGAGCCTGTGTTCCCAAGAGTCAGGAGTATGAACAATTTTATAGGCGGGTGTTAAACACAAGAGATTTCAGGACACCACAATAAGGTATAGAACATTCAAGTATATTTGTCGTAGTCAGAGATAAGTGTAAAAAATTGAACCCATCTGAAATATGAAAGTAGGAGGTCAGATAATCAGAGAGAAAAATGCAGAGAGTGATTAGTGGCAGAAATGTTATTCCCAGGGCAAATGGGCTGGGAATGTTCTTCTTCCCAAATAAACCCTGAAATTGTGCTCCCCACCCCGCAGAGACAGAGGTTGTCCAGTATCATTTTTCACGTATATGAGCAAGAACAAGTGCTTCTGAAAATAGGGATTTCCCAAGAAAAAATCCAGGAGAGTTAATTTCTCGATGCCTACTCTTAAACCAGGATTACTACTCAAATTAAGACATGACTTTATGAAGAGTAAGTGTGAGGATGTGGAGAAAGAGGATGGAGATTTTCATCATAGTCTCCAACATTTCCCACTTTGTAGCAGCAAGTCCTCTTTCCCATCTGAAAAATGAGGTTGGGGGGGATAAGCATTTCCTTCAACAGTCAGAACATAATGACAGTATTGCTAAATATGTCTTTGCAGAGAAAAACACTTCTCTGAGAAATCTGCTTCAACATTAGATTTTTTATTTTTTATTTATTTTTTTTTAAATGGACAGATTAGACTCCATTTTTTTTTTAATTTTTTTTTTTATTTATGATAGTAACACACACACACAGAGAGAGAGAGAGAGGGGCAGAGACACAGGCAGAGGGAGAAGCAGGCTCCATGCACCGGGAGCCTGACGTGGGACTCGATCCCGGGTCTCCAGGATCGCGCCCTGGGCCAAAGGCAGGCGCCAAACCGCTGCGCCACCCAGGGATCCCAACATTAGATTTTTTAAATTAGATTTCTTACAATTCCTTCATTATTGAAAAATTTCCAAGATTATTAAATGTATCTTCTCATCTAGAAAGTACAGCTTATATAATTTTTGCATCATATCAAATATTCCATATTTAAAGTAATGTGTTGTATGTGTGTATACAAAAAATTAAAATGAAAATGTATTATAAAATAAAGCATATTTTAAATAACTGGATAGGCCTGCTTTCAATAACCTACCAGGTTAGCAGCAAGCAATAGTCAGAATTATACTTTACTTTTTTGCTTTTCATGTTTTGCTTTTAGTAAAGTTCTATCCTAAAATTCTTCCCAGTTGTATTGGTTTCATCTGATCAAGTGGCAGCATAGACACTATATATAATGAGCTAACTTTCCTCCTCACATCTTTCAACTCAGATTGGTAGAAATAGAATTTATCTTAGATATGATTTATCAAGCCTAAACTATGTAATTTTATATATTTGGCCCCCAAAGTAAGAGTGTTTGAATTGCTTAGGTTTTTTTGTTTTGTTTTGTTTTCTTCTTCTTCTCCTTTTTTCTTTTGTTTCTCATAGTGAGTTAGTCATAAAATCAGCAATAAAACTCAATTCTTCTGGGGGCAACTGGGTGGGTCAGTGGTTGAGCATCTGCCTTTGGGGTCCTGGGATCGAGTCCCACATTGGCCTCCCCACAGGAAACCTGCTTCTCCCTCTGCCTGTGTCTCTGCCTCTCTCTCTCTCTCTCTCTCTGTGTCTCTCATGAATAAATAAAATCTTAAAAAAAAAAAAAACACCCAATTCTTCTGAATCACAGTCTATCATACACTGATGCCCTGCAACATTAATGGTGAATTTCCTGGCTTTTGAAAGGTATGTTTCATTTATGAAATAGGAATAGGCAATCTATATAGTATGCAAAAAATGGCAAAACACAAATTTTTCTATATGAATTGTTCAACTCTACTCTCAATTCTGCTTATCTACAAATCAAAGTTGAACATTGTTTCAAATTAGTACATACCTCGATAAATAACTGTATTATTGATTGGTTCTATTTTAGCTCCACATATATTTTCCATATTGTTTCATTTTACATTAAATAGTGTACTTTATATAATCAGTTCATTGCAAAGACAGAATGTAATTTTTTTCAAAATCTAGATAATCACATTAAAAATTTTTTGCATCTTTTATGGTTTATTTAGTTCATTATATTCCATTAAATCATCTATCATTTGCTTCAGTGAAGCCATCGATGTTTTGTTTACATCTTATATTTATTAAAGATAAAATTTCCATTGCTAAAACTCTCTGAAAGATCTCTATGAATTTCTTTATTAAAATATAACCAAACTTTATTCTTGAATATTAATTTTTTTCAGGGTTAAAATTCCTTCTATCTTCCGTCAGGAAGAGATAAAGTTTACAGGAACATGATTGAATGATTGATATTTAAAATGTATTCATTAGTTTTTTATCATGTGAATTGTCCAGATGATAATACCAATTACACCTTATAAGGCAAATAACTAAATATTGAGTCTGTAGAATTCCAGTAAGGAATATGTCTTTATGTGTGATCCCTAAGTTAACAATAATACTTTATCCTAATGCATTTTTTTTGGTACATTTTCATTTATTCCCATCTAAACAAGTTGCTGAAATGTGTTATTTCTGCTTTCAACAAAGCCTCATTTTAGAAAATATTGATTAAATAGATTATACTTGTAAATTTATGTTATAAATATAATAGAAATGATTAATTTAAGCCAAATTTAGTCGATGAATCATGACGCATGATTCATATATAGTATTTGTGTATGAAGCGAGATCAAAACGGCCTCCACCAATAAGCAATTTGCAATCATGATAAACTGAATTCAGACATTAGATGTGAAATTGAGATCAATGACTGGCAAGCATCTTAACCCAGAATGACATGGTTATTAAGATTCGGAAGGACAACAGTATAATTTATAATGTATTAGTAAAGGACTATCTTCAGGGAAGGTAAAAATCAGAAACAAAGCCAGATTATGATGCAGCGAATGTGAGTAATTACATGATTGTTTTTTTCTAATATAAGAAGCATTTATTAAAATTATTTAAGGTGTTTTATTAGTGTAAGAATAGATGCTAGTTTGAAGTAGCATGTTTGGACATAATATTCACTAACAAGAAGGAAAAAATTTAAAGATTTAATTTAATAATCTTAAAATATTCTCTCTAAATATTCAAATGTTTGATATCAGGCCAACAAGCAGCTGAATCACTATTTGACACATGTTGTTAATTCTGAATAGATTGCTAGAATATTGAATTGATTTAGTTGTGGGGTTTTTTTTTCCTTTTATTTTATTATTATTATTTTTAAGGAGGCTCCAGGCCCAGTGGGGAGCCCAGTGCAGGGCTTTAGCTCATGACCCTGAGATCCAGACCTGAGCTGAGATCCAGAGTCAGATGCTTAACCGACTGAGCCACCCAGGTGCCACTGAACGGATTTTTTCCCTCTATTAATAGTAGAATAAGAGACCAAAGCATGTGCCTTGAGGAGAGGCAAAGCCAAGTTATACACCTTTGCCCGTGATACTAAAGTTCAGAGACAAAAAATAAATCAACTTTTCTTTCTAGAAATACTCTAGATCCAGCCTTCTCCTTGAAGCTACTCTTGCTGGGTCACTGGGAAAAGAGCAGAACCTAAAGCTTAAGACCTAAAATGATTTCCAAGCATTCAAGTAAATGGTTTATAGTGCCCAGCACGGCTCTAACCACATCTGATAAAATTCTCCTTATCCAAGAATGGGTAAGAAAAAAAAAAAAAAACTGAACTAATGGTGAAGTCAAAAAATATGCCACAAGATATGAACAAAGGATAGAACAAAAAATATGAGCATCAATACAAGAGGCAAATAAATATCTGTGAATTTTGGAAAAGCATTACTACATCAATCAAAGTAAACTTCTCTTCAAGAATATTTTCATAAAACAAAAATAGAATCAAATAAAATGCCCTCAAATACAGGAATATTAAATAAACCAAGATGTCCCTACACTGAAATACAACAGAACCTTTAAAATTGATGGGGGAAATGACCAAAGTGGTGTTTAAAAATATAGAGTGTATGAAATATTCATTTATTGTTGTAAAACATATCTATTGAAAGATAAAACAAGATAATAGCTATTATCCTAGGGTAATGCATTTGTGAGTTATTTTTTACATGCTTTTCAGAGACTTTCTGTATTTTTTTTTTTTTAAGATTTATTTACTCATTTGAGAGAGAGAGAGAGAGAGAGAGCAAGCGAGCATGAGCGGGAGGGGCAGAGGCAGAGGGAGAGAGAAGCTTAAACAGAGTCCACCTAAGCATGGAGCCCAACGCGGGGCTCAATCTCACGCCCCCGAGGTCAGGACCTGACCCAAAACCAAGAGCGGGAGCTTAACCCCCTGTGCCACCAGGTGCCTCTGACCTCCTGTATTTTTAGACTTGCTTTACAGTCAATACGTTTTGTAATCAAAAATAAATATTTAAAAAAATATTTTAATGGAAACAGTGGAGTAGAAAAGCATAAAAAAGTAGCCCATGGTGAGAATAATCACTTACTACTAAAGGATAACAGAGAAGGAAGCTCCTTAACTCATTTTTACAAACAGGAAAGAAGAAATCGAGTCTTCCAGTACGCAGCAAATTGAGAGAGCAAGAGTCCCAGGGCAATCATAAAACAATATAAAACAATCTTTTTTTTTTTTTTTTTTTTTTAAGTCTTCCCCTGAAAACTCACTACCTGAGACCTTCCCGTCTCTGTTCCAGAATTAAGTCCTGGCAGCCCCACTGCTATTCACTCTTGGTTAACGAAAGCACCTGATCGTTTCGGTGCCCAAACAGTCCCGTTCTATACTTAATGTACACAAACAGGTGTAACAAAACCCTCAAATTCGGAGTTAAAATCCTTCCATAGTCTAGCCAGACCAGCTTCTCCTACTCCATCTGGCACCTCCGGGGTGGAGAGATCCAGGGACAAGGGGGAAGTGATAGCCTGGTCCTTCTTTGGCGAGCTTCTCTAACCTAGAGTCCAACGTGCAGGAGATAGAGGACCTACCTGGACCCTCAGGACTCCCCCCTCAGCTAAACCCTTAGCGGGGCCCTTCCCTCTCTCATTTTCTTGCCTTCTCTCACAGTCCATGATAGACCCAGCCCTCGGGCCAGTCATTCGTGGGATGCCTTTTCCAAACTACCCCAGGCTTGGCCACCACAAACTCGTATTTTTCCTAAACAGGAGGTAGGAGTTCCTTTGTCCCCCAAACTTCTAAACTCCAGCCGCCTATCGAATGCCCCCAGTAGCCTTAAGTCTTGATCCTTACGGCAGAGGTAAGGGGGAAGCATGATCTCCTCACAGCAAACCGACAACTTTACCTTGAAAATCCTTTCAACGTTGCTTTTATATCCTCACGTGGACAAGAAGCCAAGGGCTGCAAACGCAATTTTTTTAAAACTCTTGCAAATCCTGATACATACACAAATACTCCATTTTCTTATTTCTGGATGAACGAGTACTTGGTGTTTTTAGTCTTGCTGATGGGATGATTGGTCCTTGGACTCCAGTAGAAAACCCCCCCAACCCCCCTGTGTACGGCCATGGAGCTCCTGGAGCTGGGCCTCATGACCAGCCAACACCTGGGTTTTCTTGGGAAACGCCTGCACTTGCTTTTCCTCCTTCTCTGCCTCGTTTCCTTTTCTCCTACATTCTCTTTATTTGAATGACGTTCACCAAACATTAGCCTGGAAGTCGGCCTCAGGCCCTACTTCCCAGGTAGCTGCGCTATGGCCCCTGGGAGAAAAGGGATTTACTGAAAAGAATTTAAGAGGTCACAGTGAGAGGAGCATCACTTACAGATGGTGAAGGGATTACAGATGCCTGTGACACCACGTAACGTCTATTTACATCCTATAGAAATAAAGTCTGAGACACACTTCACTTAACTTTGGATCAATTTATTTCAAATCTGAAGTCTCATGATGCCTCACTTTTTAAGTAGATCTATTACATTCAGAGAGGCTGTAAATCCACATATTTGACCCATGAAAACTCTAAGAGGTCATGATTCTGACTTTGAAAAGGAAGATATTAAGGAGCAATAAAACGAACAGCCTTTCGCACGAGGATATATGGGCAGCAAGGAGCACCTGCGATGACTGTCATTTATTAGGACCTCACGGCCTGAGCACGCTGAGCCAGTAAGAGCTCAATGTCGGAGAGGTGAGCTGACCCCGGGGGGGTGAAGAGCTGCCACTGGCATCCAAATGGTCTTGTACGGAAACATCGTCTCAGCTTGCACCTGGCACATTGGCTCTACTTGCTGACGCTGAAACTGGAAACGGCCACTTGGCATCATCTATCAAAGTCTAGAAGGATAAAGATGCAATCCGGGATGCAATGCAATCGGGGCCAGCCCGCAGTTATGAAGACCATTCCCTGAATCCTCATTGATGCTGAAATGATAGTCCCCATATTTATATAATAATATAAGAACTTTATAGAAAATACTAAAATAATCTCTCCGCATTAACATCAGTTTAGTGAACTTAAGATTCTGGAGTCACAGCTCACTGCTAATTAAACTTCACCTGGAATAAAAGGAAAGTTGTATTTATAAATATGTCATAAACACGATAGTAATACCCCGAATGTAGGGGCGCCCGGGTAGTGCAGTCGGTTAGGCATCTGACTCTTGGTTTCAGCTCAGGTCATGCTGGGCTCCCAGATGAGCGCAGAGTCTGCTTGGGATTCCCTCTTCCTCTCTTTGCTCCCCACCCCCGGGCAGCTTGTGCGAGCACACACTCTCCTTCAAATAAATAAATACATCTTAAAGAAGTAATACCCTGAATATGATGTTATATTATTGTCATTACATAAACAAAATAATTGGTGCAGCCACAACAGGAGAAGGGAATGTTTGTGTAGTGCTTCCGCGGGGTCAGGGCCTGATCTGAGCGCCTTATGCATTAGACTTCCTTCCTCCCCATGTGACAGCCAGCCCCCGAGAGGGCTCTCGGGGTGCCCCTGCCTGGAACTCACTCCTCCGTTTGTCCACTGCCCTCCCACGTTGTGCTGGGTCTGTTCTGTCTGACCAGCAGCATCCAGAGGAAACGATGGTGTGGTGACGACGGTCTGATGGTGGTTGGCTTATCCACAGGCAAAGCTTCCACCCTGGGGGCTCTCGTTCTCTCTCGTCACTCACTATGAGGTAAGCAAGCTTCAGCGGTGTGAGCGACCCTATGGAAAGGCTGTATGGGAAAGAACGAAGACCTCCAGTCGGAAGCCAGAGGTGGGGACCTTCCCACAGCCATGAGTTACACTGGCAGGGGTCCTCCTGCCCGGCTTGAACCGTGAGGTGATGGCAGCCCTATGACTTCTGCAGTAGCCCTGAGCTGGGGACCCCACTAACCCGCTCCTGAATTCCCATCCCTCAGCAGTGGTGCAAGATAATATGCTTTTGTACTTAAGCTGCTAGATATTATTGTTGCATTTGTTACGCAACCACAGATAATACAACCCAACGGCTCTGAAAGGCAGGCGCTATCCCACCTTCCCATCACCTGTTGAAAGGAGTTTTCTTTTTCCATTAAACGTTCTCAGCACCTTTATCATTTATCCACTGATGGTATATGTAGGTCTGTCTCTGGAGTCTATCCTCTTCCGTTGGCTTTTCCTTGCCAGTTCCTAGCAGGCTTCATTACTGCAACGTTGAGGAAGTCCCCGATGTGGTAGCACAAGTCCTCTGGCTTTGCTTTTTTTTTTTCTTTCTTTCTTTTTTTTCTTTGCTATTTTTTCAAAGCTATTTTGGCTGTTCTAGGTTCTTAGCTTTTCCATAAAACTCCTGATGGGATTTTTAGTGGAATTGCTTTGAATCTACATGTCAATTTGGAAAAATTAACATCTTAATAATATTGAGACGCTGTCTAATCCGTGACCTTGAAGTATCTCTCCATTCACTTAGGTCTTCTAAAGCTCTCTCCGCAGCTCTTTGCTGTTTTCAGGTGCACACGTTCTGTTAGGTTTATTCTTTGTAACTTGTTTTTAGCACATACTCCTCATGAAGTTACTTCCAGAGCCCTCTTACATGCTGTGTCTTCCACATATTGTCCACCATGACTTAAAAGTACCATTTTTAAGAAGATTTATTTATATATTTGAGAGAGAGCGCATGTACACGCGTGAGCAGGGGCAGGGGCAGAGGGAGAAGGACCCAGCACAGGTTGCCTCCCAGGACCCAGCGATCATGACCTGAGCCGTGACCTGAGCTGAAATCTGGACGTTTACCAGACTGAGCTGCCCAGGAGCCCCTTAAGTCACATTTTTAAGAGAAATTTGTAACATTCATAGACACCAAGTATTATTAATGAAATACATAGTTCCTCATATTTTAGTAAGCAGAGAGCCATAAAACTAAACCATA
This sequence comes from Vulpes lagopus, assembly GCF_018345385.1. NCBI lineage: Eukaryota > Metazoa > Chordata > Mammalia > Carnivora > Canidae > Vulpes > Vulpes lagopus. The sequence goes on along the minus strand of NC_054834.1, from coordinate 109,062,017 downwards.
CCATACAATCTCTTAAAACTTGGCCACTTAATTTTCTCTGACATTGCTTTAGGCTGTTTCTATGAATATTTTTGATTATACAACTTCAAGAAATTAAACATATTCCATAACTCTATTTATTTTTTTAAAGATTTTTTATTTTTTAATTGAAGAGGATGGTAGGAGGAGCAGGGAGAGGGAGAAGCAGACTCCGGCTGAGCAGGGAGCAAGGCCCTGGTGGCTGGATCCCAGGGCCCTGAGACCCTGACCCAAGCTGAGGGCAGATGCTGAACTGCCTGAGCCACCCGGGCACCTCCCACAATTCCATTTCTTTAAAAATATTGTGATGTATTAAGAATTATTTACTTCCTCGTGATGCCTAAGTTTAAAAATTGGAATGCTTGGGCGACTCAGATATTACCCTTGGCCGTTAATTAGGAGCCCTATGACTCATTAACAGGTGGAAGATAGTTGAAAATACATGGTCCCAGAGGGATGCTAAAGGGCGCGAAGGGAATCACACCCAAGACTAAAATCAGGGATGGCGACTGGCCAGTGGTCCCAGACCAGGGAGCATCACATCTGCAGACGACAGACAGCGGCTCCCTGAGGCTCATGCAAGGCAGTCCCACCACCCGGGGCTGCTCCCGAGGCTCGTGCACGTCAGTCCCACCCCCAGGGCTGCTCCCCGAGGCTCGTGCACCGCAGTCCCACCCCCCTAGGCTGCTCCCGAGGCTCGGGCACGTCAGTCCCACCCCCAGGGCTGCTCCCCGAGGCTCGTGCACCGCAGTCCCGCCCCCCCAGGCTGCTCCCGAGGCTCGTGCACGTCAGTCCCACCCCCCAGGCTGCTCCCGAGGCTCGTGCACGTCAGTCCCACCCCCAGGGCTGCTCCCCAAGGCTCGTGCACTGCAGTCCCACCCCCCGGGCTGCTCCCTGAAGCTCGTGCACCGCAGTCCCGCCCCCCCAGGCTGCTCCCGAGGCTCGTGCACGTCAGTCCCACCCCCCAGGCTGCTCCCGAGGCTCGTGCACGTCAGTCCCACCCCAGGGCTGCTCCCCAAGGCTTGTGCACTGCAGTCCCACCCCCCGGGCTGCTCCCTGAAGCTCGTGCACCGCAGTCCCGCCCCCCCAGGCTGCTCCCGAGGCTCGTGCACGTCAGTCCTACCCCCCAGGCTGCTTCCAAGGCTCATGCACGGCAGTCCCACCCCCAGGCTGCTCCCCGAGGCTCGTGCACCGCAGTCCCACCCCCAGGCTGCTCCCCGAGGCTCGTGCACCGCAGTCCCACCCCCCCGGGGCTGAGATCCCAGCTCAGGAGCAGAGGACCCCACCTCCGACAGCCTGGGGTCAAGGATCCGCACCAGCCTGTGTTCACCGGCCAACGCCCTAAAGCGCCCCTTCCAGGGACACAGGGAGGTCACCCCTGTGACCCTCCCTTCCAAGGGCACCTTGCCTCCTGCTTAAACCCCGACTCCCCAGGCTTTTCCTTCAGCCTCCGGGTGCAGGGGCCACTGGCCATCCCCCGCCCCAACACTGTTAATGGCCAAGTGCAGTGTCGGGTAGACAACAGAGTATCCCGAGACCCCCAGAGCATCAGTCCCCGAGGGAGCCGGAATCAATCCGTCCCTACCTAAGACTAGAGACACTGTAGCTGTAAAACTTTTGCTTTTGTTAAGTTTCCATGTGCTGCCTTCCCCTGACAGCATCATGGACTTTGTGGCGGGAGGTTCCCAAATCCCAAATACTGCAATATGGACATTTTAATTTTGTCACAGCAGTTCCTGTGAAATGTGGCATTCCCAGGGGTTGTCGCCATAGAAGAACCTTCCCCAATACTGTGTGTTTTCAACTGAACTCCAAAGTCAATAATTTCACTCTTCAGGCAAAAAGAGAATTGCTCGCTCAAAAAACACAGTGTTCCCTCTGCTCAGAGTAGGGAGGCCTCATCTCCAGGCGCCCCAGGGCCTTGCCCTGTGTGAGGCTGCGGCAGGCCTGGGCCACTGGGGAGTCTGGGCTGACAGTGACCACTCCCACCCCCAGCTGCCCAGCAGTTCCAGGCAAGAGTACGATGCGGGGCAACAGGAGAATGACCGAGCTGCTTCTGCGGTGTCTGTCAGGGCACTCCAAAGTAGTTGCACAGGATGAAGAGGGACACACTCTCGCTGCATAAAAGTAACCTGGAAGCCATGGAAATTGTTTATGATTCTTATACTTGTGGAGAGTAACGACAAAACAACACGCTGGGTGGGTGACTCTGGGTGACTCTGGAAAATGCTGAGTTACCGAGTAGGAGAGAGAGGCAGTCTCTGAACTCAACGACCTCACGTCCTTACAAATCCCTAGAGTGGTCTCGGCGGATGACCCCAGATCGGGGTACACAGGGCAACCCAACAGGTCGTCGGCCTACCCCGCTCAGTTTTTTTTTTAATTAATTTTTATTGGTGTTCAATTTACCAACATACAGAAAAACACCCAGTGCTCATCCCGTCAAGTGTCCACCTCAGTGCCCATCACCCCTTCCCCTCCAACACCTGCCCTCCTCCCCTTCCACCACCCCTAGTTCGTTTCCCCGAGTTAGGAGTCTTCATGTTCTGTCTCCCTTCCTGATATTTCCCAACATTTCTTTTCCCTTCCTTTATATTCCCTTTCACTATTATTCATATTCCCCAAATGAATGAGAACATACACTGTTTGTCCTTCTCCGATTGACTTATTTCACTCAGCATAATACCCTCCAGTTCCATCCACGTTGAAGCAAATGGTGGGTATTTGTCGTTTCTAATTGCTGAGTAATATTCCATTGTATACATAGACCACATCTTCTTTATCCATCATCTTTCGATGGACACCGAGGCTCCTTCCACAGTTTGGCTATTGTGGCCATTGCTGATAGAAACATCAGGGTGCAGGTGTCCCGACGTTTCATTGCATCTGAATCTTTGGGGTAAATCCCCAACAGTGCAATTGCTGGGTCGTAGGGCAGGTCTATTTTTAACTCTTTGAGGAACCTCCACACAGTTTTCCAGAGTGGCTGCACCAGTTCACATTCCCACCAACAGTGTCAGAGGGTTCCCTTTTCTCCGCATCCTCTCCAACATTTGTGGTTTCCTGCCTTGTTAATTTTCCCCATTCTCACTGGTGTGAGGTGGGATCTCATTGTGGTTTTGATTTGTATTTCCCTGATGGCAAGTGATGCAGAGCATTTTCTCATGTGCTTGTTGGCCATGTCCATGTCTTCCTCTGTGAGATTTCTCTTCATGTCTTTTGCCCATTTCATGATTGGATTGTTTGTTTCTTTGGTGTTGAGTTTAATAAGTTCTTTATAGATTTTGGAAACTAGCCCTTTATCTGATATGTCATTTGCAAATATCTTCTCCCATTCTGTAGGTTGTCTTTGAGTTTTGTTGACTGTATCCTTTGCTGTGCAAAAGCTTCTTATCTTGATGAAGTCCCAATAGTTCATTTTTGCTTTTGTTTCTTTTGCCTTTGTGGATGTATCTTGCAAGAAGTTACTGTGGCCGAGTTCAAAGAGGGTGTTGCCTGTGTTCTCTTCTATGATTTTGATGGACTCTTGGCTCACATTTAGATCCTTCATCCATTTTGAGTTTATCTTTGTGTATGGTGAAAGAGAGTGGTCCAGTTTCATTCTTCTGCATGTGGATGTCCAATTTTCCCAGCACCATTTATTGAAGAGACTGTCTTTCTTCCAATGGATAGTCTTTCCTCCTTTATCGAATATTAGATGACCGTACATTTCAGGGTCCACTTCTGGGTTCTCTATTCTGTTCCATTGATCTATGTGTCTGTTTTTGTGCCAGTACCACACTGTCTTGATGACCACAGCTTTGTAGTACAACCTGAAATCTGGCATTGTGATGCCCCCAGCTATGGTTTTCTTTTTTAAAATTCCCCTGGCTATTCGGGGTCTTTTCTGATTCCACACAAATCTTAAAATAATTTGTTCTAACTCTCTGAAGAAAGTCCATGGTATTTTGATAGGGATTGCATTAAACGTGTACATTGCCCTGGGTAACATTGACATTTTTACAATATTAATTCTGCCAATCCATGAGCATGGAATATTTTTCCATCTCTTTGTGTCTTCCTCAATTTCTTTCAAAAGTGTTCTATAGTTTTTAGGGTATAGATCTTTTACCTCTTTGGTTAGGTTTATTCCTGGGTATCTGATGCTTTTGGGTGCAATTGTAAATGGGATTGACTCCTTAATTTCTCTTTCTTCAGTCTCATTGTTAGTGTATAGAAATGCCATTGATTTCTGGGCATTGATTTTGTATCCTGCCACGCTACCAAATTGCTGTATGAGTTCTAGCAATCTTGGGGTGGAGGCTTTTGGGTTTTCTATGTAGAGTATCATGTCATCGGCGAAGAAGGAGAGTTTGACTTCTTCTTTGCCAATTTGAATGCCTTTAATGTCTTTTTGTTGTCTGATTGCTGAGGCGAGGACTTCCAGAACTATGTTGAACAGCAGTGCGGAGAGTGGACATCCCTGTCTTGTTCCTGATCTTAGGGGAAAGGCTCCCAGTGCTTCCCCATTGAGAATGATATTTGCTGTGGGCTTTTCGTAAATGGCTTTTAAGATGTCGAGGAAAGTTCCCTCTATCCCAACACTCTGAAGGGTTTTGATCAGGAATGGATGCTGTATTTTGTCAAATGCTTTCTCTGCATCTAATGAGAGGATCATATGGTTCTTGGTTTTTCTCCTGCTGATATGATGAATCACATTGATGGTTTTACGAGTGTTGAACGAGCCTTGTGGCCCGGGGATAAATCCTACTTGGTCATGGTGAATAATTTTCTTAATGTACTCTTGGATCCTATTGGCTAGTATCTTGTTGAGAATTTTTGCATCCATGTTCATCAGGGATATTGGTCTGTAATTCTCCTTTTTGGTGGGGTCTTTGTCTGGTTTCGGAATTAAGGTGATGCTGGCCTCATAGAACGAGTTTGGAAGTACTCCATCTCTTTCTATCTTTCCAAACAGCTTTAGTAGAATAGGTATGATTTCTTCTTTAAACGTTTGATAGAATTCCCCTGGGAAGCCATCTGGCCCTGGACTCTTGTGTCTCGGGAGGTTTTTGATGACTGCTTCAATTTCCTCCCTGGTTACTGGCCTGTTCAGGTTTTCTATTTCTTCCTGCTCCAGTTTTGGTAGTTTGTGGCTTTCCAGGAATGCGTCCATTTCTTCTAGATTGCCTAATTTATTGGCGTACAGCTGTTCATAATATGTTTTTAAAATCGTTTGTATTTCCTTGGTGTTGGTAGTGATCTCTCCTTTCTCATTCATGATTTTATTAATTTGAGTCTTCTCTCTCTTCTTTTTAATAAGGTTGGCTAATGGTTTATCTATCTTATTAATTCTTTCAAAGAACCAACTCCTGGTTCTGTTGATCTGTTCCACAGTTCTTTTGGTCTCGATATCATTGAGTTCTGCTCGAATTTTAATTAACTGTCTTCTTCTGCTGGGGGTGGGGTCTATTTGTTGCTTTTTCTCTAGTTCCTTTATGTGTAAGGTGAGCTTTTGAATTTGAGATCTTTCCAGTTTTTGAATGGATGCTTGCATTGCGATGTATTTCCCCCTCAGGACTGCTTTTGCTGCATCCCAAAGATTTTGAACGGTTGTATCTTCATTCTCATTAGTTTCCATGAATCTTTTTAATTCTTCCTTAATTTCCTGGTTGACCTTTTCATCTTTTAGCAGGATGGTCCTTAACCTCCACGTGTTTGTGGTCCTTCCAAACTTCTTGTTGTGATTAAGTTCTAATTTCAAGGCATTATGGTCTGAGAATATACAGGGGACTATCCCGATCTTTTGGTATCGGTTCAGACCCGATTTGTGACCCAGTATGTGGTCTATTCTGGAGAAAGTTCCATGTGCACTTGAGAAGAATGTGTATTCAGTTGAGTTTGGATGAAAGTTCTGTAGATATCTGTGAAATCCATCTGGTCCAGTATATCATTTAAAGCTCTCGTTTCTTTGGAGATGTTGTGCTTAGAAGACCTATCTAGTATAGAGAGAGCTAGATTGAAGTCACCAAGTATAAGTGTATTATTATCAAAGTATTTCTTCAGTTTGGTTATTAATTGGTTTAAATATTTGGCAGCTCCCACATTCGGGGCATATATATTGAGGATTGTTAAGTCCTCTTGTTGGATAGATCCTTTGAGTATGAGATAGTGTCCCTCTTCATCTCTCACTATAGTCTTCGGGGTAAATTTTAATTTATCTGATATAAGGATGGCAACCCCTGCTTTCTTTTGAGGACCATTTGAATGGTAAATGGTTCTCCAACCTTTTATTTTCAGGTTGTAGGTGTCCTTCTGTCTAAAATGAGTCTCTTGTAGACAGCAAATAGATGGGTCCTGCTTTTTTATCCAGTCTGAAACCCTGCGCCTTTTGATGGGGTCATTAAGCCCGTTCACATTCAGAGTTACTATTGATAGATATGAGTTTAGTGTCATCATATCTATTCAGTCCTTGTTTCTGTGGATTGTTCCACTGAACTTCTTCTTAAAGGGGAATTTTAAGAGTCCCCCTTAAAATTTCTTGCAGAGCTGGTTTGGAGGTTACATATTCTTTCAGTTCCTGCCTGTCTTGGAAGCTCTTTATCTCTCCTTCCATTTTGAATGAGAGCCTTGCTGGATAAAGTATTCTTGGTTGCATGTTCTTCTCATTTAGGACCCTGAATATATCCTGCCAGCCCTTTCTGGCCTGCCACGGTCTCTGTGGAGAGGTCTGCTGTTACCCTAATATTCCTCCCCGTAAAAGTCAGGGACTTTTTTTCTCTTGCTGCTTTAAGGATCTTCTCCTTATCTTTGGAATTTGCAAGCTTCACTATTAAATGTCGAGGTGTTGAACGGTTTTTGTTGATTTTAGGGGGGGATCTCTCTATTTCCTGGATCTGAATGCCTGTTTCCCTTCCCAGATTAGGAAAGTTTTCAGCTAGGATTTGTTCAAATACATATTCTGGCCCTCTGTCCCTTTCCGCACCCTCAGGAACCCCAATTAAACGTAGGTTTTTCTTCCTCAGGCTGTCATTTATTTCCCTTAATCTATCTTCATGATCTTTTAATTGCTTGTCTCTTTTTTCCTCAGTTTCCCTGTTTGCCATCAACTTGTCTTCTATGTCACTCACTCGTTCTTCCACCTCGTTAACCCTCGTCGTTAGGACTTCTAGCTTGGATTGCATCTCATTTAATTGATTTTTAATTTCTGCCTGATTGGATCTAAATTCTGCAGTCATGAAGTCTCTTGAGTCCTTTATGGTTTTTTCTAGAGCCACCAGTAGCTGTAAAATAGTGCTTCTGAATTGGCTTTCTGACATTGAATTGTAATCCATATTTTGTAACTCTGTGGGAGAGAGGGCTGTTTCTGATTCTTTTTTTTGAGGTGAGGTTTTCCTTCTAGTCATTTTGCTCAGTACAGAGTGGCCAAAAACAAGTTGTATTGGGAAAAGGAGAAAAAGAGAGAGAAGGAAAGAAAAGAGAAAAAGAAAAAAGAGAAAGAAGAAAAAAAGGGGAAAAAGAGAAGAAAAAGAAAGAAAAAGAAAGAGGATAAAAAAGAAAGAAAAAAGGGGGGTGGGGTGGGGGAAGCAATCAAATCAAGAAGAAAGAAAGAAAAAAAAGCACAAAACAAAACAAAAACAAAAGCAAAAAAAAAAAAACAAAAACAAAACAAAACAAAACAAAACAAAAAACCACGGGGAGTATCTTCCGATTCTGTGTACTTTAAGTCCCTTGACTTCCCTTGGAACTGGTCCGTCTCGCTGGTCTTCTGGGGGAGGGGCCTGCTGTGCTGATTCTCAGGTGTTGGCACTTGGGGGAGCTGCTCTGCCCCTGCCTGGTGCAGGGCTCGGTGGGGGTTGTTGACCCCGTGAGGCCCCGGAGGAAGCCACAGTGGCGGGGGCAGCTCTGGGACCCTGGAGTCAGCCCCCGCAGTAGCTCCGGGGCTCTCCGTCTGCAGGGCCTGGGGGCTCCGGGCGGGGCCGCTGATCTGCTCAGTTCCAGGCAGGAGCGTCCTTGCTGTCCTGGGCCCTCCCGGCCTCTGCCTGTCCCGGGGGAGGCCGGATCCTGGGCTGTGTCCCGGCGCCCTGTGCTTCGGGGCCTGCGCTGTTCCGCGGTGAGGCCCCGGGACCCCCCTGGGAGCTTCCCTTCGCGCCAGCCCTCGGGAGCCGGAGCCCTCGGCTGTTGGAGCCGCGCGTCCCGGCTCTTGCGAGCCGGCCGTGAGGTCCGGCGCCTCTCGAGCTGTTCCCGGAGCCGCGCGCCCCCCGCCGAGCTTTCCGCCGGTCGGGGGCTGTTCCCGAGCCCCGCAGCCCCCTCCGCGGAGCCGCCGCCCGAGCCCCTCCGAGCTGTTCCCGGAGCCGCGCAGCCCCCTCCGCGGAGCTCTCTGCCCGAGCCGCGCCGCTGAGCTGTTCCGAGCCGCCGCCCCCTCCGGGAGCCGCGCCCGAGCCCTCCCGAGCTGTTCCGAGCCGCGCAGCCCCCTCCGCGGAGCCGCCGCCCAGCCCCCCGAGCTGTTCCCAAGCCCCGCAGCCCCCTCCGCGGAGCCGCCGCCCGAGCCCCTCCGAGCTGTTCCCGGAGCCGCGCAGCCCCCTCCGCGGAGCTTCTTCCTCGCCCGAGCCGCCGCCGCTGAGCTGTTCCCGGAGCCGCGCAGCCCCCTCCGCGGAGCCGCCGCCCGAGCCGCCGCCGCTGAGCTGTTCCCGGAGCCCCGCAGCCCCCTCCGCGGAGCCGCCGCCCGAGCCCCTCCGAGCTGCTCCGGGTCCCGCCGAGCGCTGCAGCCCTTAGGGAGCTCGGCGCATCTCCGGGGCGCAGTTCCTCTGTTACTGTCCCAGGGAGCCCGAGGGCATCCCCGCCCTCCTGGGTCCTGCTCCAATTCCCGGGGAGCCCCTTTCCGCGGGGAAGGTCGGTGCAGCTCCTGCTCCTCCGGGACGGGGCTCTCCTGTCCTGGGGACACTCGCCCCGGCCTCAGCCCGGCTCCTCGGGGCCCCTCCCCCTTGGAGGCCTTTTGTTCCTTTATTCCTTTTCCCCGTCTTCCTACCTTGATAGAGGCGCGAACTCTTCTCACTGTAGCGTTCCAGCTGGTCTCTCTTTAAATCTCAGGCCGAATTCGTAGATTTTCAGGATGATTGGATGGTTTTCTAGGTAATTTGCTGAGGACCGTGACCTGGGGACCCTGCTCTGCCCCCATCCTGCCCCTCCCCTTACCCCGCTCAGCTTTGAAGCTCACCGTTTCCCAAAGTACAATGTGTGGTTGGCTTTTTCCAAAATACCTGCTGAAGCTTTGAAGACCAAGTGTTGCCATTTTCACTTAAGGATAATTCCCAAATAGGCATAGAGGTACTTTTCTAAATTACACGTTTATGTGTTTGGAAAGGAATGAAAACAAGGCCCTAAGTTGGGAATACCTGACAAAGGAGAAGAAAAAGGGAAGTAGTAGCTCGATATTAACACCAGAGCTACTGTTGACTCTTTGGCTCTTACAGGTACTTCGTGGGCTGGTGTTATTAGTCTCCCATCATTATTCTCACTGATACGATTCGTGTTTGCCGCGATTCAAAACCGGGAGATAATTCACCTAATCTGGTAATTTGCATCAAGAAGCTACAGGCTTCTTACCCATAAAAGTTCTTACTCTCCAACTAAGTATTGCAGATATTGCGTGTAAGTAAGTTCTGTGATATTGTGTGTGATGAAGGCGGCTGAAACCTTTCAGCTCTGGCTGCTGTCCCTGATAATATTCAGAAATTTCAGCTCTCATTTGGGTATAACAATCACTCATAAAATGCTCCTAGCCTTTTTTTTTTTTTTTAATCTTATTTTTTTGAGAAATCGATGGCTTCCTGGCTAGTGAGATATAAATAAACCAGGTTTCTTTCAGACAATTAAGCACTAAAGAATTAAATTGGTTGTCTGTCTGTGTAAATAGGCTTTGCTTTATTTAACCTCTTTTGTAACCCTGGAATTTGTCTATAGTCTATAGACTTGTCTATAGACTGGACCCTGGAATTTGTCTATAGTCTATAGACAAATAATTTTGTCTATAAAGAATAAAACCCTGAGTCATATAAGTTGTGGACACCAGAACTTGGCTAGAATTTACTGACTAGATAAAAAATAAATCTCTAACACAATTTTATAACTTAGTCCTCTCAGCTCATACCTGTGATTTTTCGGAAAACAACTTAATCTTTTCTTTTATAATGTTCCATTCAGACTGTAGTTATCCTCTCAGAGGAGTTACAAGATTTTCTTTATTTTTCTTTTTAGGCCATTTATATACGGAGAATGCTTAACGATATGCATAGAAGGAAGAGTCTTCAAGGATCTGTGACAGAGGTGTAGGGTTCATCCACCAGTCTAAGCGCCGTCTTATACGTAGGACACCAGAGCAACTGGACGTATCAGGAACATGATATATACAAAAAGGTGTGTCTCCGTGTACTTAGTACGGCTCATACACCCTTAGCTAAGGGATTATTAAAAACAAAACTGTCATTTTCAAATTGCAAGCACGGATTCTTTTTTGTTGCAATATTTTTAGAGAAATATTAGTACAGTGTTGATAATAATATAGATCTTGATTTGAATATATCTATTGATAGAGAAACACATAGTGTTTCTTTGGGGAATTCATGTTTTCCTATCAGTTATTATCATATCATGTTCAAAAATATACTAACATGGATAACCTGCAAATCTGATCCATTAATTCATCACGCAAATCAAAATTAATTACATGCCCAGTAGGCATATGACTTATCTACTCATATATCATAGAGAAAAGGCACAAATAAGGTGAACAGATATATGGTGGGACTTATTTTAGACAAATTTTAAAATAAAACCTTCATAATACGTTCTTTACACAACGTGCTGCAAGCCAACTCATGAGTGGCTCTCGAATGCCACCCAGCTGAGTGCCCCTCGCAGCCCTGCTGAAGGATGCCTCCTTCGATCAAGAATATTTGGATCTCCCTTTAGAGGCCTTGCTGGGATTTAAAGCACTTGGCCACAGCAATTACCAAGCTCCCACATCACACAGTTTCATTAAAGATCCTTTCACTGCTCATTAACATCAGCCAGACATGACATAGGAATTCTCTAGGATTGCTCAGAGGAATTTTAATTTTTATTCTAAATGTTTCCAGTGGATTATGCAATTTGTCAGCGTATTTTATGGTTTGGGGACTGTATCCTATATTAAGTGGGGACTTAAAGGAACTTGGGTGTTCTAAACACCAAACGCGGCGACGTTCAGGAATGAGGTCATGAGTTACGTGGCCTCAGAGAAGACAACCTTCACTTCAGTGTGACGCGGCTTTTCCCTTTCTGGCTGGAAATCATTCTGGAGTCCTAGTTTTATGATTTTTTTTTTTTTTTTACCATAAGGGAAAGCCATGATATTTTTCATTCAACCAAGATGGATTATTTACTTTTTTTGATTATTAACATTTTTAAGCAATAATATTTTAACAGAAATAGTTGTCATAGGAGTCTCATTTTGCACTGCCTTTACTACCATGCATAATTTATCTCTACAGAGTGTCTTTTATAGTTATTACTATTATTCACCCATATTGAAAGCTGTTATAAAGAATTGCTTTATGATTGTCAAATATCCAGTCAGTCCTGAGTTTTGAAAGCAGGACAAAGCTGCTCACTAGAAGCTAAAGGCCAAGGTTTAGACTCAACCAGTTAGAAATTCCTTCCCATGAGAAAGTTCCTTCAGCCTTACTAAGTTCTCACATGGACCCTAAAGGAGGACAAAACACGTCGATGGACATTCTACTAAGACCATCCAAAATGCTGGTGAAGTCACACCCGAACGGGAAATTAGGGCTGCCAAGGAAGGGGGAAATGACTGCCGAACGGCCAAACTCGCAAAAAAAAATGGACATTTCCTAATTAGAGTAAATCAATGCTTCTGTCCGACATGGTTATACTTTTAGGCTCTTCATAAATACGAAGGGCCATTACACAGTAGTATTTTAATAATAGAGACCCTAGAGTCTGACAGATGTGCCTCACTTCCTAGCTCTACCATTTCAAGTTGTAAAACTTTGGCACATTTCATAATTTACCTGAGTCTTATTGTGATCTGTCACTAACTTTTTAAAAATATTTAATTTATTTATTCATGAGAGACATGGAGAGAAGCAGAGACACAGGCAGAGGGAGAAGCAGGCTCCATGCAGGGAGCCCGATGCTGGACTGGATCCCAGGACCCCAGGGTCATGCCCTGGGCTGAAGGCAGACGCTCAACCACTGAGCCACCCAGGCGTCCCTGTCACTAATTTCATAGAAGTCATCATGAAGATTAAAAAACTATGTAATTCCGGGATCCCTGGGTGGCGCAGCGGTTTGGCGCCTGTCTTTGGCCCAGGGCGCGATCCTGAAGACCCGGGATCGATTCCCACGTCGGGCTCCCAGTGCATGGAGCCTGCTTCTCCCTCTGCCTCTCTCTCTCTCTCTGTGTGTGTGACTATCATTAAAAAAAAATAGAATAAACAAAATAACCCTTCTCTACTCGAGCTTTCCTGTAAATGTTGTCCTGTAGAGGACAACATATTAGAAAAAAAAAAAAAATACATAAAAAAAATAAAAAACTATGTAATTCCAAGTGTAGTCAGCTAATTAGTCAGGACTAAGTACTTACTAGTATTATCTACCATTGTTATAGGTTGCGTTTACAGAGTACTTGGTGCCAAGCAAGCACTCAAGAAGCACCAACTTTAACAACAGTAAAAATAACCACTATTATTTAATTAACCAACAAAACATATACAAATGGGTGTTTTTTGTAAATGAGAATGAATTGGACTAGGAACTTTCTTGAGTTAAATAAAAATTTAAGTATTATAAGTTACACATGCAATGTGTACACAAAAATTGTACAATTAGGGTGAATGGGATCACTTTGCTTTTTTAGAATTAACAATAATAATACTGCTGATATTATTATTAAAACTATGTTTCCACGAGCACCTAATTTGATCCAGACACAATCCATAATGCCTTCTAATTCTGAAAGATAATGGTAATTAGGAAAAATAACACTCCCCAAGGAAGTGGGCAGAAGGAGATCCAGATCTTCTAGGGCCTGAAGATTTGAATATAGAGAAGTTAAAAGCTAATATAAAATTATGAATATATAATTAGTTGCAAGATCTTGGAAGGATTCTTTACCAGCCATTTGACTAGTCTGCCTTTAGAAGGAGGTACTATTTATCATAATTTCATGATAAGAAACATGAGCCACCGAGCGCTGAGATAGATGACGGAAAGTCACCCAGCTGGTGAATGTTAGAGATGGGCATCGAAGCTGATATTGTGCTTTCATTTTACAGATGAGAAATCCCAATCCCCATGAGTTTCTATAGCTTGTCAGAGATTCCAGATTTACTGGGCGACGGAGGCAAGATTGAAACCCGGAATTCTAAAGTTCATACTCTCTACCCTAAGCTTTTTTTTTTTTTTTTTAAATAAAGCTCTTTTTATATTTTTTTAAATTTTTATTTATTTATGATAGTCACAGAGAGAGAGAGAGGCAGAGACATAGGCAGAGGCAGAAGCAGGCTCCAGGCACCGGGAGCCCGACGTGGGATTCGATCCCAGGTCTCCAGGATCGCGCCCTGGGCCAAAGGAAGGCGCTAAACCGCTGCGCCACCCAGAGTTCCCTACACTAAGCTTTTGATGCCAACTCATGAAGAATTCTAGCACAGGATATTGAATATTTTTTTCAGCTTTTCATGCTTTTGATCAAAGAACTAAAAGAATAGGCCTTACTTCCTTACCCTGAAGGAAATAAGACTAATTTCAAAGATGAATGGCTACCTTCTGCGGGCACATAGCAGAAGTTATTTTGATGTGTTTTTCTATTAGGTATCACTATATTTCTATTTGCAACACAGTTTCGCATATACCAGTCATCTATTATGTCATAGAATATTTGAGATTCCTAAACAAAAAAAAAATTCCATATTTTCATCCTAAGGCTTTACAAGTTTTAAATTAAAAAAAAATCCACCATTAAATAAATATTATATTCTTTAGAGATATAGACAAGCTTTGTTCTAATTTTAGAATTCAAGAAATTGTTTCATTACTCTAAGTCTCCATAGAACCACCTTTCCCCGTGCATCGTATTGCAAATGTAAATTAGGTAAATTGATGGTTCTCCCCTTGAGAACATAAATGAAAAAGTGAATTCATGCCTGATGTATCTTGATATAATAAGAGACCAGAATAAAGTTGGTGGGAAATGTGAAGAGTTCCACTAAACTTATTTCTCATAGTGCGTACAGGAATTTAAAATTTTATGTGACTTGACAGACTAGAGGAAAGCATGATGGTAGTCTGGTGTTCCTTTATGTTCTTGTGTCATCAGGGTGTGCATCGGGCAAATAGGGGACTTGAGAATCATCAGTTATCCATCAATTCTATTGATGCGAAACAGTAGCCTTACCACTTGGGTTCTTCAACAGGTCTTAGTAATCCTTTCAAGAATTCTCGTTTTCTCTCACGTCACTCAATACAAATACACACTATATTTAAGGTATAATGTTAATCAGTGACATCCTTGAACTGTTAGTTCCCAAGAAGTCACTTTTATGATAAAGGAAGTACAGCAATGAGCTCACGCCTATGTAATTCACTGATTTTACCTTGGGCCAAGCAGGAGCCGGGATGGGATGCTAGGACAACATAACGATCTTAAGTAATGTTACAGATCAGTGGTTCTAATATTTCAGTCAGGTATCGGTCTGTGATTTTTTAAAATATTCATGGAAAAATAATGACACTATTGAAAGTTTTTCATTATATTTTTCAAATAATCACCTTTAACTCTGATATTGTATTTTTCCTTCTTTTGAGATGTTAAAATAGCCTTTCTTTCAGAAAGTAAATGGGAGAGTTATTTTTCATTTGCCTTGGACAAATTAAAAATCAGTATTTTCTGCAAAGCACCCATTTAAATAAAATGTTATTTGACTATACAAATCTAAAAATACAAGAATCAGTATTACCTAGAAATTTTATGACATATATTTTTAGTTAAAGGAATATATATGCATCTTAAAATCCTCCTCAACTAAAATAACCAGTGCCAGATATCCTCTGTTTTCTCTTTTGTGTATCTTCCTATGGATTGACACCTACATGGATATGGATTTGGCTTCTTGAACTGTAGCACTTCTGCAAGTACCACCCATTGGTAGATTTATAGAATTCTTTGTTTGTGGTTATGTCCTGCTACACAAAATCCTCACAGCCCAAGGGCATATTTCTGGACAAAGGGGGCGTAGCAACGAGCTCGTGCCCATCAAGTGTCCTGGGCTTGCCATATGTCGCATATCCTAGGAACAACATGCTTGATAGGGAATGGTAAGCTGAAGATTCAATTAAAATGATTCCTGAGTGATTAAACCCTGCCAGCATCTGTCCTACAGATTGCTAAATATGCCCTAAACAAGTGGCCAACATATTGTGCCAAATTCAGCGCTGGCAGTATGCACAGATCTGTGATTCCAAGGCAATGACCTTCTCTTTGATACGCTACTAAATGTATTGATCTTCCGTCAACAGGACTTTTGGTTCCATAGATTTAGAGGTGCCATTTCCCAATGAAAGGATGTTTCCCCGGACTTGGTCGTGGTTCTGAAGAACGAGAAATTGAGACTCTCCCTGGCTATTTTGATCTTCTATGCAGCTGAACCAACAAGAAGAGAAAAGGCCACTATACTGTGTGGAGTGCTTGACGCCCATGACTAGGGGAAAACTGGGTTACTCCTACTCAATGGGGCCAGTGAGAACTATGTTTATAAGATGCTTTGGCTTGGGCGTTCTCCTGCCCAGTAGCGTTCCTTCTCAGAAAATTCTAAGAACATGGTTGATAGAAGACCAGTTAGGACTAAGTTTCGGCAGAAATGAAGGCTTGGCTTATCCACCGGTAAAGAGTCTCTTGATTGAGGCAGAGGGTAAGAGAAACATTGAACGATGGCAGAAAGCACCTATTTTGGTCAACTTTGGCCTCACTGATGATGAGAGAAAGGGACTATGGTAGCTATATTTTTAGTAATACAAAAATAAGTAAGTTATTTTCTACAACATCCCTTTTTTTCCCTCTAGCACTCTATATGGAGGACAGATGAGTATTTAAAGTTTTCGATTTTAGGTAGGAATAAGAACAAATTAATGGCACCGTTTTATGCTAGGATAGCTGATCAGACTTCATGCTTTCTAATGCAGAGGCAAACTTTAGAAAGAAAATTGGAGTGGGCACTGAGAAGCCAAGAGTAGACTGTCCGAGATATCTTTAAGGTATCTGAGATTCACCTCCTTTCTCCATTCTGCCCTAATTTCTTCAGAAGGCTGATCCTCGTGGACTACATCAATAAGACCACCATTCACACTGGCTTGGGGTTGAATTCAGTCTTTGGGGAGTCCTGGCAGGAAGTAAGAAATAGACAGAAATACAGAGAGAGACTAAGAGAGACAGGGAGAGAGAGGAGAGAAATCGCAAGATATGCATCTCCTTGGCTTTCTCTTTGTGAAATTCCCTTGAGCATGTAAAAGGGTCACATAAAGGTCACATCATCAAGGTGGCTCCTCACCAGGTGGTCTGTTCTAGCATGACTCTTTTTTTTTTCTCCTGAATTCTAGTTTCCTCCCTCCCTTGGACACTTGAGGCATAAGGGAAGTGACAGCAAGCTGCTAGTAGGCCTTGATCCCACAATATTCTTGTTTCCCTCCAAAGTTTGTAATTAGTGCTTTTGGGAATAAACTCTTTTTGAATTATCTAAATGTATGTGAGCCATCTGTTTCCTGTAGGAACTCTGACCGTCTATTTTCATTTCACCCTAAGAGTAGAACACACTGAAGATAGAGGAGATTCGGGTCACAGAAAAATCAGCAAGCAGAATGTACAGGAAGGAACGGGGAAATGAGGGCAGAGAGGCAAATCCACAACGTGCAGTACTTCACCAGTAGAAAGCAACTTGTGTGTGTGTGTGTGTGTGTGTGTGTTGTATAGCATAGAAGTTGTAGCAGACACTCTATATAATATATTGGAACAATAGATTAACATTCTTTTAAAAATAAATAGATGTCACATAAATCTATGGTAGGAACTTTCTGCTGAAAATAATGATTCGTGTAAAAGAGACGTTGCAACTCAAATCAGCACGTCTAAGGAATAACACATGACAAAGAGGAATCAGCAACACTTGATTACCACCATCAGCAAAGGACAGCCCATGGGGACGGTACGCGACCACTCACGTTTATACCCGTCCAGGGGGATTTCCGTCTCGTAATGTGGACAAAACTGTAAGTGAATAGTTTTGTGTTCTTTTGTATAACATGGATTCTCAATTAAACATTATTGACTGTTCTGTGATTTACACCTTTTTTTGTTTTTAAGTTTGTGTTCATAAGTTTCTAAATTAAAAAAAAAAACTTTAGGAGCAAGCAGATATTGTGACAGGCAGAGTAAGTAGATGCAAATAATGTAAATAGTGTACAGGTTAACAGGGTTATGACCTGAACTGGGTGTTCCTGGCCATATTGCGTTTTATCTTAAGACACTGTTCTAGAATTAAGTTGGAGAGTGAAATGATTGCACCAGTATGAAAAATATATTTTCTTAAGAATTTTTACAGCTCTCTAGGTATGCTGCGAGTCATTCATAAATGAAAAATATTATTTATGGGAAAAACAAGCTACCTTCATTGAATGATAATCTAATATTGAAAACTCACATTTCTCCAAGAGTTTCTGATCGTGTTCATTTCCTATGGCATTTCATTTTTTACCTTTCTGTATATATGAAACAAAATTAAACAAGTTATATAATTTTACTTATTAGTGTGATGTCTTGTAGTTTTTAGACAAAGCATATTTACTTTCCCTTTCATTTATCCCCTTGAAACTAGTGCTTTGTGAATTTTTTATCTTGAACCAAATGTTTTCTATCATGTCTCTGAAATACAGACTTTCTTCTCTTAAAGCAAGAAGTTTTGAAGTCAGCTATATTATGTGATAGGTTTATTTTTTAAAAATTGAGCAAACTCTCTAAAAAATGATTAAGCCGTACAATAGCTCCATCCATTATGTTATGTTCTCGGCAAACCTCATAATTTATAAGAGAGGAAAATAAAAATTTTGGCATTA
Organism: Vulpes lagopus; assembly: GCF_018345385.1. NCBI lineage: Eukaryota > Metazoa > Chordata > Mammalia > Carnivora > Canidae > Vulpes > Vulpes lagopus. Next base: position 109,043,858 of record NC_054834.1, on the reverse strand, counting down.
AAAATGCAAAGTGTGGGGCGAACTGAATATTAGTGAAACTGATGATAGAAAAAAACATATAAAATATGGACATAAATATGGATATGATGGAGATAGAGATAAAGAAAATTTTAATTTTTAATGTAAAATAAAAGTAAAACTATTGCTATAGGATAAACTTCTAAAAATGAATAATATTGACTTGAAAAGTCAAACTAAAATAGACAATATCAATTTTGTCAACAAGTTAATAAAAGAAATATCTCACTTTTTAGTCAATCATGTTTTTTTAAAGATTTATTTATTTATTTTAGAGAGAGAGCAGAGGGAGAGGGTGTGGAAGGGCACAGGGAAAGGGAGAGAAACCCCAGGCATATTCCACGCCCAGCGCGGAGCCCAACCTGGGCTTGATCCCACCACCCTGAGATCATGACCTGAGCAAAAACTAAGAGTCGGACGCTTAACCAGCTGTGCCATCCAGATGCTCTTTAGTCAGTGAGTTTTACAGATGCATTGATAAATTAGTTATTAAGTAAAATGCACAATTCAAGTTTCCAAATCAAAATTGTATTATAGTTTGATATTTAAATTGAAAATACTTTGAGAGCATACTAGAGGGAGCAAACAACTGAGTTAGGGGCACCAGACTTCAGAGGGCTTTCTCAGGAGGAGTCTGAGAGGGAGGTAAGGCATTTATCCTGAGGGGTTTGACTACTAGGAAACAGTGAGGTAGCCCATGCCTAAAATTAGTTTCTAAAATCTCATTTTACCAGTATTTTTAAATCTAAGTAATTAATACATAACTGCTGTGACATTGCAGCATTTTGAGAACATGGGATTTGCAGATGTTGTCTAGTGTAGACAGTAAGAAGCTATATTATCAGCTTCATATAAATTAATCCTGTACATATGAAGAACTGAGTTGTTTGTAATTATTTTTGTCTTAGAACTTCTCCCTTCTCTCAGAAAACTGATGGTTTGCATTGAAGTTTTCTCCCATTGAAAAGAATCCTTTGTGAGAATTACTATAATTAGAACCTATGTTTAAACTGCAAAGGATTAATTAAATACGTGGCCTTGACAACTGGCTTAACCCCTCTGTATGTGACCTCTGCTTCGGCTTACTCAACATGTCTAATGTCCTGTCTATCTAGGCAGGAAACTTAAAAAGTCACATTTCCCTGATTCCTCGCAACTCTGGCTCCGATCACGATTTAGATCCTTCTAAAGAGGTGCATTTGTTGGAGACTTAGTCTCAAGAAGAAAATCACTAGAAAAGAGCAACACGGCTAAGGTTTAAGTAGAACAAGTTGAAGCCAAGCAGTGACAGCCCTTTTCTGACTCCTCCCTCCAGCCAAGGCAGTGGGTTCCGAGAGTCATCAATTCAATTGTCATCAATTCTGTTCCAAGGCTGACAAAGCTGCAGGTTCTAGAATCAGTGACCAAATTCCTCAGATTGTGTTTGTCACAGACGGAACCTTCAGGGCACTGGTTCTGTAGGTTCTGTTAGAAGTGATTCTTAGGAGTCCAGCGTATTGACTGATCCTCCAGCCTTCCCCTAACTGTGTGAGTACCGTTCCCCGTAGTGCATCTCTCCTTGCTTGGATAGGAAGATCACCCTTAACCCCACCTGAACCCATACTCAACATGAATGCATGGAACCATCACGCGGGTTAAGGTGTGGGTGATGAATATAAAGCAGTTCAGAGTTCAGGGCTTGGCCATCAGTAAATGTTCGATACGTTAGTAGAGACATCTCCTGGTGAAGATATTTTATTTGTATGACCGTATCTCTTTTATCATGGAAGCAAGATCTAAGATTCCCTGTATGTTTTGCCAGAACTTTGAGTTAATGTCCCAGCGTCAATAAGTTATTTTTACTTTTGACTTGTGTGATTTTGCTTCTCTTTATTATGTTCTTTGTTTCCACAAAAGCCTAATGCAAACATATAGCCAAGCCAATTGAAGCCCGAAGAATCAGGCTGGATAGGTCGTTGCTGGTTGTGTCCGTAATTGATTTAGGTTGTCAAAAGATAAATTGAAAAGTGGTTTATTCTTGTAACTGATCAATGTTGCTTCACTGTGATTCGTTGATTTTACTGTGTATACAGGTACTAATATTTTTCTTTAAAACCTGGAATTGTTTCAAACGCATATTTAAAGTAGCTTTGTTTGGCTCTTCCTTGCATCCAATAAGAATTATAGACTATGGAAATACTTCCGATAGTCGAAGGAAAATAAATAGATGGCTGTTTATGTAGTCTTATTTTCCAAAGATAAAGGGTCACGAAAATGAAAAATAAAAGCCACTTGCTAAGTTATGCAGGAAGTAAATAAATGCATAGGAGATTCATTGTATACAGCGTAATATTGAAGAGTGTAAACATGCACACACACATAGCTGAATGCCACCTGCATATACATCTGTGCACTATGTGTACATGAGCTATGATCACGTAAGGGACAGAACTGAGTTCATTGAATCCTCCTCCAAACCGACAATATTATCAGGTACACATGGACTCTTCCTCCATTTTTTTAAAAGATTTTATTTATTAGAGTGGGCAGGGAGAGAGTCAGAGGAAGAGAGAGCGAGAGAATCCCAAGCAGACTCTGCGCAATGTGGGGCTTGATCTCATGACCCTGAGACCATGACCTGAGCTGAAATCAAGAGTCGGACTGAGCCACCCAGGAACCCCTCTTCCTCAATTTACATTTCTTGATTTTTCCTTCACCATTGGTTATTGCCCCCATTGCCTCTGCCCATTGCTGTCCACTCTAATGTACTTGCCCTGGGTCTTTAATATGTCTGTACCCTTATTTTTTTTAATGATGTTATTTGATGTATGTGTTTTTAGCTTGGACTAATGATATTTCCCTACAATGTAATTTCTCCAATTTTTTGTCATTCAACCTCGTAGTTGAAGACTTTTGCTTTAAAAAAATAAAAAATAAAAAAAAGAAGACCTTTGCTTTATGTTCATCTAGTTGTAGATCCTAAATTCCACACAGTATTCCATTTCAAATCACTTTTAATTTTTCTGTTCATGGACATGTAAGTGTCCCCAGTTTCCTGCTACCACAGTCACGCAATAATGGATGATGACAGTGTGATTCGAGGGAACCCTCAGTAGTGGGATTGCAGCGTCAGAGGAAACACACAGTTCCAGTTCCAGTAAGATTGGTAGTTAGCCTTCCATAGCAGCCCTTCCAGCTGACTCTCATCAGCAAGATAAACCCGCTCTTAATTGTCTATATTCTTTCCAACACTTGGTATTATCTGACTTGTTATTTATTTCATTTCTGATGCATATATAACATGATAGCTAGTAGGAAAATATATAATCCCATCTTTCCAAACCAGAGCATTGTTAATAGTTAAGAGGATATAATGATAATGCAAAGATATAAATCATAAACAGGCCCTGCTAGGCAGGCCAGGGCTCAGTCTGTAACACGGATGTTTTAAATATTTGTATTATTTGATTATTTGTAAAGTCGTACATCTTCTCACAAACACCTTAGCCGGCAGATAATTCTTCTAACAAATACTTGTCTCCTCTGAATGTTTTTCTCCTAGTTTCCTGTCTTTTTCTCACTAGTGGGCAGAGTTTCCTCTATAGTTCTAATCCCTTGGTACGAGCTGCTATCTTCTTCCAGGCTGTAATTCACCGTCTTGCACTCTCTATTGTTTCCTTCATTGAAGGGAAATGGAAGTAAACATATTTCTATCCTTTGGAGATTTTAATAAGATTTCACATCAAAGTAACAAAAAGTCTCTGTTATTTTTAGTGTGAACTCTATATCTTACCTTTCCCATTGAGGCCTTTGATCCACCTAATACACACGTCTGTGTTAGGTTGATTTCCCGGGAAGCCTTATTTTCCTACAGATATAAGCCACTTTCACAGTTCTACTCCCTATACAATCTGTCCTTGTCCCACAAATTTGTTCAACCACAACAACCATACACCAAGTTCCCTCGTATTCATGGAACATTGGTTTCTCGACTATCTGTTACGTGGTCCTAGTGTTTTGGTTTTTGTCACGTGCACATATATGAGGTTTTGATTGTATATTTTTACATTCTGTCTTAATATCTGATAAAAGAGATAACCTTTGTGTTTAGAACTCTCTTCGCTATCTGAGGGCAATAACTCCTACATGAAAAATTTTAAATCAAGCAATAAGATTCTACAAAATTTTTTTTTGGAATGTTCATTTAAATTATATTGAATTTATACATGAGCTTGAATGCCAGAAGCTTTCCGGGGTTTATATACAAACACCATCACCATAATGTTCAGAAGAGAAGCTACTATCTTCACACGTGATTCATGCTTATTTTTTTCCTTCTAAATTTGATGATAGAACAACTGCAAGGTAGAACATAGGTCGTATCTAGCTTAGGAGAGTCCAAGAAATTCTATGTTTTATAGAAGATGGGCTAGAGAAGCTGGTATTTATGTAGAGAGTCCCAGTTCAGAGCATCCGTCCCAAGAATAGTAAGCATTAAAAAAGTCTACTCCTATCCATATCTCTGGCTCCCACCCTAAACACTCTCCAATTTCCTCCTTATGAAGCGAATTTTAGGAAAATATTTTGCCTTCCATGTTGATTGCTTATAGAGAAAAATATATGTATTTTTTGCCTGGCACAAAGCATTCTGGACTTCTTGGCAGTCAAAGCCTACTGCAAATTAATTAGTATTCTATGTTAGTTTGTCATATGACTTCTTTCCAGAGAAACTTTTATCATTAGACATTATAAAAACACTAAGTTTCTATATCTTAAAATAATGAGATCTATTGCTTGTATGGACAGCTGCCCTAATTACTGTCGTCGATGTAACATACTCCTTTAAGGCGGCATCACACTCTCCATTGCCGGGTTATCTCCCATTCCTTTGTTTTTTTTTTTTTTTTTTAATTAACTTTTATTGGTGTTTAATTTACCAACATACAGAAAAACACCCAGTGCTCATCCCGTCAAGTGTCCACCTCAGTGCCCGTCACCCATTCCCCTCCAACACCCGCCCTCCTCCCCTTCCACCACCCCTAGTTCGTTTCCCCGAGTTAGGAGTCTTTATGTTCTGTCTCCCTTCCTGATATTTCCCAACATTTCTTTTCCCTTCCTTTATATTCCCTTTCACTATTATTCATATTCCCCAAATGAATGAGAACATACACTGTTTGTCCTTCTCCGTTTATGTATACAATGGAATATTACTCTCCCATTCCTTTGAATCGGGGCTTGCCTTCTAACTTGCGGCTTCCAGTATGATCTTAGAAACCTCAGGTAGTTATTTGAAGAGGCCGAGGCCAGCCTCCTGAAGGATGAGAGAGATGCCAACACAGCTTACAATCAGCACCGACCTCAGAAGTGTGAGCTGGGCTGTCGTAGGCCATACAGCTCCAGTGAGCTCTCCGTTGACCAAAGCCATGATCCCGGTGAGACCAGAGAGGATCACCTACCAAAATACACCCAAATTTCTGATCCACAGAATTAGAGTAACTAAAATGGTTGGTGTTAAGCGAGGCTTGGAAAACCACAACCCTAAAAAAAAAGAAAGAAAGAAAGAAGGAAAGAAAGAAAGAAAGAAAGAAAGAAAGAAAGAAAGAAAGAAAGAAGAAAAGAAAAGAAAAAAAGAAAAGAAAAAAGAAAAGAAAAGAAAGAAAAGAAAAGAAAAGAAAAGAAAAGAAAAGAAAAGAAAAGAAAAGAAAAGAAAAGAAAAGAAAAGAAAAGAAAAGCACAACCCTCAAGCCAAATCCAGCTTTTAAGTTATTTGGGTATGGGACTTCTACCTAAGAATCATTTTTATATTTTTAAGAGACAACAATAATAGTAACATGCAAAAGCAACTGCGTGTGGTCCACGTAGTGTAAAATATTTACCATCTCGCCTTTTACACTTTTTTAAGTCACTATGTTTAAGTTGTTTGTATGCAGAAATGTATAAAATCCATGTCAAAGCTTGAAACTTACTTGTCAAAGGAACCAAAGTGGCTCTTTGGTAGAACTAAATTTGAAAGAAAATCAATGTACACTGAAGGGGATTTTATTCCTTCTCACTCAAACTGCATCCTTGAATACTCATATATATTACTTATAATGAAACTACCAAGATCACGTGTGCGTATAAAAACGTTTTGTAAATTATAAGATACTATAAACTATAAGGTGTGATGATCGATTTTGAGAATAGAGAGTCAAATGATGACTAGCTTCTGCATCATGGTGGACTGTATAGCAAAGGTACTTTCCAAAGTAACTTATTAGCCTTATCAAAACATGAGAAAATAAATCTGCCAAGAAAAACATAAACTTCATTTTTAGACACATTTTCATGCTTTATATATTTTCCACTGATTTCCTATTTTTTTTAATGTAGAGTCAAGAATTTTTTTTTATTTTTTTATTTTTATTTTTTAGTTTTATTTTTAGAGTCAAGAATTAATTAAAGCAATAATTGCTTATATAAGCTACATAGACATACATGTTGAATCATATTAATTTTGCTTAATTTAGTCTAGCTAATGTTGGATAAGTATGCAACTTTTCTATTAACATAATTTTAGCCTTACATGATTTTTTTAAGATAGATAGATGATGATAGATAGATAAATTTAGTTGTTCGTTGGTTACCATCATTTTCATAAAACTAATATACTCCTTAAGTTACTATTACCTGCTTGGATTCCCAGGCATAAGCTTTTATGCAACATAATTATGCTGCCCTGAGTTGTTACCTAAAGGCCTTAAACATCATTTATCTGAAGAAATGCATATTATATAAATATTTCCAATATTACGAAACAAACATTTTTCTATGCAATCTTTGCTATACAGATTCTGTTATGCACATTAATATGTTCTAATGTCTCTGTTCTATAAAAGTCAGGAATGGTGAGTATGGTATCATGCTATCCTACTCCGCCATGCTTAGCTGACGCCCTTATTTACGGTATGTCAGGTGGTTCACCACCAGTGGCATTCCCAAAAGTAGCTTCAAGGGAGGTCAGAAAAAATTACCTTTATTTGGGAGGCCATAAGTTCAGTTTTAAAATGTCATTATTATAAGAGACGTGGAAAGTGGATCTTGAGTAGACTGAGCATGTACCCCAGTTTGCTGGGTAAGTGCAGGTAAAAATACACCTGCTCTTCTAGAATCCCTTCAGATTTAAGCCCCTTCACTGTCAGATGACTTCCAAGTTGGAAAATAAATTATATGGTTTCCCTAATATTAGAGGAAAAGTAGCAATCTCCCCTGCAGACGGTATTATATTTAAAAATGCTCTCCTTACTACCAGTATCAATACATCTTAGACTTAGAACTGCTTACCATGGTAAGCAGTTTCAATTGCCAATTGTCTTTCTTCGTTACCTATATTTATATTTCCCTTCTTTCTCAGACATAAAGTCAACTTCTTTTCTTTATCTATTATTATAATTCTAATTTGATCCTACTTTATTTGTTCCACATGACTATCAGATCATTTATACTGATGGAAATATTCTTTCCATTGATAATAAACTAATTATAGATAGTTGCAGGATAAAAACTCTCATTACCATGTTTCTTATTAACATCACAGAAATGCATTCACTCAGATTTTACCATGGCAAATGAGGATTTGGTATGCAACGCTTTAGAAATCAACAGAATGCCATGATGGATGGTTGCACGAGTCACTCTGTATTCATATTAAACACAACCTATCCTTTAAAAAAGCCAAGGATTTTATTAGTGTGTAAGGAAGATTTTTATGGGGCAGCCCCGGTGGCTCAGAGGTTTAGCGCTGCCTTCAGCCCGGGGTGATCCTGGAGACCCAGGGTTGAGTCCCACGTCGGGCTCCCTGCTTGGACCCTGCTTCTCCCTCTGCCTCTGTCTCTGTCTCTCTTTCTCTAATAGATAAATAAATAATAAAATCTAAAAAAAAAGATTTTTATGTGTAGATTTCATTACAAAAAGAATTTCTCAACTGCTTTTGAATATATATTACTTAAGTTACCAACACAGTGATTTACATGATTATTTTCCTTCTTGTTCCTTCCAAAATATTTATTCTATAAAGTGAACTACAATTTTTCATACACCTCTGTCATATAAAGTTGATCATGTACTATGACTTTCAGTCATTTACTAGCAAACAACTGACTCACCAAAATATCATGGGTCATGAGATTTCTGATTCACTGTGCATAAGTTTGCTATTTCATATATGTTTTCCTAACTGGGACTTGGGAAACAAAAAATCGTTTTTGTCAGTCTAGATTTTTGAAGACTTTCGTTCAAAAGCATCTTCCCCAGGACCAACAATGAATGCTACTGATAGATACTGCTTTGTACAGAGAGGACAATACTGCTGCTATACATGTTCCCTCTACAGAGCACTCAACTGAGAATGAGGCTCACAGCTAGATAATTGCTTATTATATAAAGTATCTTTTAAATTAGAAAGGATCATACATAAGAAAGCATTACTGAAGCAATACTGAATCTTGGCGGATTTATTTTGGGGAGTGACTTTGTCTGCTTTTTTTGATTCAGTATGTCAAGTTTAGGTGTTTAGAAATCCTATATCCTAATTCTGAGCTGGAAATCCCAGAGTATTTTTGTCCGATTGTGTTTCCATTCAATGCAGGGATCTAAAGTTGTGCTCCAATGCCCACATGAATGCAAATACCTAAAACAATTTTGTTTCCCTAGGAAAGTCCTGTGAACCCCAGAATTAATTGTATTGAGAGTCCTGTAGTCTCCCCTGCAAACTGTTTCTTCTTTTGTGCCTACAAAACATATGAAGCTGAGAAAAATGAGCACAGAGAAAATGCAAAATTCATTGTTATGTAGATCCAGTTAGGCACCTAGCAATATAACTTGCATAAATAATTAACAAGACTCAGAGGTGTTATGTTATGTGACTAATATAAAACACTGGAGTGCCCTCCATTGCAGACTTAGGGACAGCTATGTAACAGAGTAATCAGTTATGTCCTCAGTCCAGGGAATAATCAAGAAATTATTTGGGCAGCCCGGGTGGCTCAGAGAGCTAGCACCGCCTTCAGCCCGGGGCATGACCCTGGAGACCCGGGATCGAGTCCCACATCAGACTCCCTGCATGGAGCCTGCTTCTCCCTCTGCCTGTGTCTCCGCCTCTCTCTCTGTGTCTCTCATGAATAAATAAATAAAATATTTTTATAAAAATAAAAATAATAAATAAATGTTCTAAGAATATATCCATATGTAATCCATATATAATACATATTAATAAGTATATAATCAATCAATCAACCAATCAATCATTGGGTAACAATAAAAACAAATCAGCCATTTAGAGAGTGAAAAAATAAGCCACATACTGGAAGAAAATATTTGCGAAGCACGGCTGATAAAGGACTACTACCCAAATATACAAAGAACTCTTAAAACGCAATGTCCTATGTCACAAGGGAATTGCAAATTCAAGCAACAATATATCACAACTCATCTCTTAGAATGGCCCAAACACACCACAGGTTATACCAAGGGCTGGTGAGTATACGGAGCAACAGGAATTCTCATTCATTGCTGGTGGGAACACAAAGTGGTACAGCCGCCTGCTGCCAACGTTTGGCAGGTTCTTACAAAGTGAGCAGCAGTCTTAATCATTTGATCCAGCAGTTGCGCCCCTTGGTATTTACTGATATAAACTGAAATCTTATGTCCACACAAAACCCTACCCACAAATATTTATAGAGGCTCTAGTCATGATTGCCCCAAACTGGAAGCAGCAAAATGCCTCTCGGTAGGTGAGTGGGTGCCCCGTGGTGGTACAGTCACACCCCAGAGCTCACTAGCCCCAAAAGGAAATGAGTATTAAACCACAAAAAGGCATGGAGCAAAGTTAAATGCGTATCTCCAAGAAAAGGAAGCTTGTCTAAAAAGACTATGTAGCGTAAGATTCTAATTATATGACTTTTTTTTATTTTTATTTTTTTTTGACATTTTTTTAAAAAGACAAAACTGTAGAGAGGTGGTCATTGGAAGAGAGGAATGACAGATGGAACACAGACGGTTTTTAGGGCAGTGAGACTGTTCTGTGTGATACCATAAAGGTCGAATGTATGACGCTAGGGTCTGGCAGACCCGCCGAGCTGTCCATACAATCGTCAGCCTCAGTGTCAACTACAGACCTTTGCACTAACCTATCAGTATTGATTCATCAATTGTAACAAACGCGCCACACTAATGCATGAGGTTAGTAATAATGGAAATGGTTTGTGAGGTGTGGTAGGGACGTCTGTGCTATCTTTTAATTTTTAGTGTAAAACTAAACTCTCCTAAAAAGTAGTGTGTGGGTTAATTAAAAAACAGTCAATCAAACAATGATCATTTACAATATTCAGGTCTTTAATGCTGAATTAATGCCTTTCACTGAGAAGTAGATCATCACCAAGATGGTTCGTGGCATTATTTATAATTCTGATTGAATATATGGAACAGTGAATATTGACTGAAATGGTGAATGCGTAGATATACTGCAAAATCGCAAAAATTAAGTTGGTGTTGCATGTATTTGGGACAGGGAGGACTTCCCAACCATGCTACTTTGTTCTGTCCACGTCCTTGAGTAATACAATATGTTTATCGTAATTTGTCATTTCTAAAAGCATAGCAGGAAAAGTTAATACGATGGATTTTTTTTTTTTTTTAAATCACAATTTAATGCAATCATGACAGGATGAAAAGAACGGAATGGCCCACTATGAAACTAATAGGGGTACATACAGAATGTCACATCTCTGGCAAAAATATAGGGAAGATATAATCTGCTAGTAGTTCACACTGAAAAGCAAACAATAAGAGATTCTTAGCTGAACGCAGGTGTAATACAGTCTATCCCTAACAAGGGGTTGTATTTAATCTGCCTTAATTTTTTTTAATTTCTATTTTTCTTTTTTTTTTGTTTTTTGTTTTGTTTTGTTTTGTTTTGTTTTGTTTTCAAAAACAAAGAGAGGAAATAAGCCAACTGTGAACTCCACTCCAGCTGGTTAGACTGCATCTGGAGTATCCTGCTCAGCTTTCGCTGCCTCATTTTAAGAGAGCCATTGACAAGTTAAAGCATCTTCAGAAGAGGTAAGGTCTTGAAATTTGTAATACGAGAGCTGAAAAAATGAGAATGTTTAAGCCAAAAAAGCATAAATAACCAATAATAGTTACCTGTAAATACTTGACATCTCCCTGTGGAAATAACTTTTTTTTTTTTTTTTTTTTTTTTAGCTTTACAGGAAAACTAGAAGCAACAGGTGAAAATTACAGGGAAACCCATTTTATTTCATTGAATTTCACTTAGGAGAACATAAGTTGTTCACACAGAACTTGACTATATTAACATAACACAAAGACATTTATTGATGTATTTTATTTTCAACATAATTAGAATCCATCTATTCTTATGAAACATCTGTAAAATAGAATGATAGAAATCTTGAGGGAAAAATATACATGTTTTGCCACTAATTGTCTATTATGAAATTATAGATGGATTATGTCAACGGCTCTCCACATGAAAGGCTCAGAAGTGCGTAATTTCTCCTTGTAATATTTAAAAAGGACTCCTTTCATCACTCAATTATATGTGCATATTGTCTCAAGTGAAACATGCAAAGATGTAGGAAGAAAACTTTCGTCATCTCCACTCATCCACCCCCTTTCCCACGATTGTTGACTTAATTTCAAGTCTTTTGTATGTTCTTCCAAACTTCTCTACATTCATCTGAACATATTAAATACACGCACGTGTAGAGGCCATTCTTTTCTTTTGCTAAAATATGGATCACAAATAGGACACTTAAACTTTGAAAGAAATCCTCTTCCCCAACCTACTGGCCATTCCTCAGATCAGAAGCCTTATTCAACCTTTCTTCTGTCTCATTGTTCGAGTTTTTTTCGTTTTATACTGAAATCATGCTGCCTGCAACCACTCATCTTTGTACGTGTGTGTATTTCATTACCATCGCCTTTATTTTTCCATGATATTATGCAGAAACATTTTTTAAAATGGAAATGCTGGGCTAAATAGTGTATTGTTCTGGTAGCTTAATAGATGTTACAAATTACTTTTCAAAAAAGTCGAAGCAGATCATGAACAACGAAAGAGAGTCCCATTTTCCCCAGGGTGTCATGGCATTGGGTATTACCAGGTGTGGCAAAGTTGAAGACAAAAATATTAATTATTGCTTTAACTTGCATTCCTGTGAGGTTGAAAATATTCCTAGAAGATCTTGTCATTGTTTTATTTCTTCTATGAAGTGCCTACTATAATAGGGTTATCCAGGATATGAGCTGATGATACATTAACCCAGAAACTTCGATGGCTTAATGCAGGAGAATTTTCTCTCTCAATCATGTTACACACCCGAAGTGGATTAGCAGCAAACCTAGATCCACAGTCACGTAGGGACTCAGACTGAAAAGGGCTCTTTGGCGATGTATCCGAGCCACCTGTCGTATTTGCCCCCAAAGAGTCTCCAACAATTCCAAGGGCCGTGGAGGAGACATATCAACGCCTCCAACAGTATCTGTGACCTCTTACGCTAACTAGTCTCATGGTACCAACCTACTAGTAAGTCTGGGAAACCCAGATGAGCTATATTTGCTGAATATTTGATGGCCACTAACCATGTCTGCAACAACTGCCTGTTTTCTAGCTTAATATTTGTCTTTTCCTAAATGAATTTATCAGAAATATTTGGAGGAGATATTAATTTTGCATAATTTGCATTATAAAGATACATTTGTTTAGCCTTTATTATTATTATTGTCAGCTACTTTGTGGCACCTTTTGCCATACAATAAAAATGTAGATTTAAATATATCCCTTTTATATTTTTCAGACCTTTTGTATTTCCTGAATACCTTCTGTGTTCAGTAAGACCTGTAGCAGGTCATTTTTCTATTGCTTTTGTAGAATATCTATTCATTTTCTTCACATTTGAATATTTACTTCATTGACATTGATTTTTAAATAATGAAGTAAGAATATGGCTTTTCTTCGGTCAGATGATTAATCAATGCACAGCAACATTTGCTAAATAAACAATTTCCCACTGAATTAAAATATTTTTTTCATAACACTGCATTGATTCCTTTCCTGGCTTTTTGTATTTTCTACTAGTTATTGTGCACCTCAGTGAGACAATACACTTCTTTTTGCACACGATGTTTCATACTCACTTTGTTTATCTCGTAAAGCAAGCACAGAATCTCTGTCAAATCTTCTTCACAATTTTACTAGATGTAGTTCTTCTGAACCATAAAATCCCATTTAAAATCTAAGGTAGAATCAAATTGTGATGGAATTGCTTAAAATTATTCACTAATTTTGCAATCACTTCTACGTAGCTACATGGTTTCTCCATCTTGTGCAGGGCTTGTTTAATGCCCCTCAATAAGACACTGAAAAAACTATATAGATATTCCATTTTTGCCATTAAATTTTATTTATTGTTATTCTATAATTTACTATTTACATGATTAGTATTTACTGCCATAACAGGATATTTTTACTTCCATTTTCTCAAATCACCATTTCTCAATGGTGATTATGAATAGAGATAAATGCTACACTGATTTTTGTATGTGTACATTAACCTAAACAATCAACAGATCTCCTTGTTGATGGACTTGCAGTTTCTTCAGTTTTCTAGGCATTTCACTCCAGTTATCTATATCTAAGAGTAACTTTCTCTATTTTAATGCATATACAAATTGTTTTTTTTATTGTCCTTTTGCATTATATAGAACAGCACTGTCCAACAGAACTTTCTGTGATAATAGAAATGTGTTAAATCTTCACTAACTAACGGGGTAGGCTCTAGGCCCACATGGCTAGTGCAGCTGTGGAATTGCCTTCTAAACTCCATTTAATTGTAAACCATTTAAATTAAATGTTCACATATGAACAATGGCTACTGCGTTGGACAGTGCACATCTAAAGTGCCAAAACGAATATTGAAAAATATCATGATAATGGACATCCCTGCCTTTTTAATTATTTTTAATTATATCAGCATTTCGTTATTTTATGTGTTGTTTGCTGGTTTTTTTGTGTATTTGTGTGTGTATAAATATTCTCAATTGTTTTTAAGCAGTTTCTGTCCATCCCTCTTTCCTTATTAACATTTGGAAATGTAATTCAAATTGGATACAGAAGTTAAGTAAATATTTTTTGGCATTTGGTTTTTCTCCTTTAATGTGTATGTGTAAAAAATATGAGTATGTGTAATTGCTTAAGATTGGTGCCCTAATTGTGAACAAGACTTATATTTCTGTCTAAATCCTTCTGTTTCTGATGTTCTTTTCACACTATGGGAAGTTATATTTCTAATCAATGTATTTAGAAAAACAATAGTGCTGGGGCACCCAGGTGGCTCAGTCGGTTAAGCGTCTGCTTCAGCTCAGGTCATGACCCCAGGGTCCCGGGATGGAGCCCTGCATCGGGCTCCCTGTTCAGCGGGGAGCCTGCTTCTCCCTCTGCTCCCTGCTGGTAATCTCTGCCGTTATCTCTGTCTCTCTCTCAAAAATAAATAAATAAATTAATTAATTAATTTTAAAAACCTAAAAAAATAATAGTGCTAAGTGAATTATTCTAGAGCTTCTTAATGTGTTATAATATTGAAGTTATGACAAATGTATAAAACGACAAGAAACATTGCATTTTTCTATGCTATACAGCATTTCATATTACATAAAGTTTTAAGGCTTTTGTCATAAAGCTTTAATGTTTAAACAGAGCTGTTAGTAAACCATAAGAAACTTGTTTTTGCATGTGTGATTAAAAAAAGACAAATACATTATGAACTGGGAAGAATAGTATTTTTTAGTGATTGAAAATTTTATTTCATTCATGAAAGTTTTTACTAAATTTAAATAATGGGGCACCTGGGTGGTGCAAACATTTGACTCTTGGTTTGGGCTCAGGTTGTGATCTCAGGGTTCTGGGATCCAGCCCAGTGTCAGGCTCTGCACTGAGCCCAGAGTCGGCTTCAAGTTCTCTCTCGCTCTCTCTCCCCTCCTGCTCAAGCTCTCTCTCTCTCTTTCTATAAAATAAATAGATCTTAAAAAAAATAAATTTAAATATCTTTAAAACTAAAATATATTCTTCTTCTTGACTTTTGATTATTAAGAAGTTAAAGAACAGATCAAGAAAATAAAACATTACGCCAGAGTTACCACGTAGTAGTTAAATTCTTTTGCAAATTTTGCAGTTGTATTAAAGTGAATTGCATTAAAACTCATTTATTATTGGGCACCTGTTTCCGTAAAACTTATTTTATAAGACTGTAACAATTAACAAAGGATGACAGATCAAACTCAAGTAAATATAAAAACATTGTAAAAATATTTTTTTCTTCTATAAAAATCTGGAGAAACTTGTAATCATTTGGAATATTTTTGTGTAATCAGCAACTGCTTCATGTTGACCCTAAATTTCAGAAAAAAAGTTGAATGTGACGCCTAAAAATCTGGAGAAACTTGTAATCATTTGGAATATTTTTGCGTAATCAGCAACTGCTTCATATTGACCCTAAATTTCAGAAAGAAAGTTGAATGTGACGCCTATGCCAACATGAAACAATTAAAATGGGCTTTTACTTGAAATGTTTCATTTCTAACCAGCGTCTTACCCGAGATAAGCAGGGAAGCTCCAATTGTAGGTAAAATAAAAATTAGAAAGTCCGTGAGCTGAAAGCTCCTTTTCTTGTCCCCCCTAGACTAAGTCTGAAGAGCCCAGTCCTCCCTTCCCAGTCCTCCTGGCTGGGAGAGCTGGGGTCCAGTGTGGCCTCCTCGCAGATCCTTCTGTCCCTCCCCGCCGGCTGTCCCCCCTTTGCAACCCAGGAGGGCTCACCAAGGAAAGATTTAAGACAAAACCAAAAAGCCCGGCACCAGGAGCCAACGGCTTGTTGTTTGAACATCAAATGTCTCCAACGTTGTGTAATTTAGCTTCACGGTCACTGAAAAACATAATTTCGTCCTGTTTTTCGCTATGAGCCTAAACTGCTCTAGAAACATTAAGTTTATTCCTGCAAAAAAAAAAAAATTTGTCATATAGAGAAGGAGATGTTAAAAAAATAGTCCACTCGGGGCACCTCTGGAATGATGATTTTAGATCATGAAACCTTGTAGTGTACTCGCACCACGGCAGGTGTTGAATAGACACTTGTGAAGTCACTGCACCAAGCGTGTACCTAGCGAGTGGGCTGGTGGCAGTTTGCTTTGTGAAGGATCACAGCTGTACCCAACCGGCCCTGTCCTCCGTGACGCTAACCTGGCCAGAGTCGGCCCTGTCCTCGGTGACACTAACCTGGCCGGAGTCGGCCCTGTCCTCGGTGACACTAACCTGGCCGGAGTCGAATAAGAAATGAATGAAGAGCGACTGGGGAAGCTCTGGGGTGGAAGAGGTGGGAGCGAACCAAAGGCCTTAGGGGGCTCATGCACAGGACCTGACACAGGACAGGAGTCGGGGAAATGTCCCAGGCGCCGGGATGGACTTAGGGCCGTGGCCCTGCGGGTCAGCTTTGGGCATGTTCCTCCTTGGTCTGCCCTGGGGAGGCCGCTTCTTCCCCAGTTTGCATATATGTCTTCTCATCTCGGTCATCACCCTCCTACACTTGCTACCAAGTGCATAGTATGTGTACGAATCCCCCCCAATTTTTTTCTGTTTTTAATGCTTCTCTCCTAAATACACCTGCTAGTACATCCAGCCTGTGTCTGCTTGGATATTGCAGCATCGGTTCGCCTGCAACTGCAGTAAATTATGTGCTGGTAAGGAAGTCAGCGCAATCGACCATTCTGTGAAATAAAATGCCTGTAGCAAGGGTGCTGGAAAGTTCCCGGGTAGGATGGTCACTGTCACTGGGGGTTCGTGGCAAAGGCACATGCACATGCGCCAAGAGGACTCGCAGCCCAGGGCTGGATTCTCACAAAGGGTCTCGCTGTGGAGCCGAAAGCATCTTCACAGTGATTAGCACCCAAAGCCACCCCGGCGTTGCCAGGTCGCCAGGCTCCCCCAAACTTAGGGGGGAGGGAAAAAATGCAGAACAATAAAAAGGCCGGACTATAAGTATATCTAAAAGTATGTCTAAAATCATTAAATAAAAAACAAGCAACTAAAAGCATATACAAAAATTTACGAAATCATGAGAAAAGGTGGAGTTGAAAGATCATAGAGAACTTCAAAAATTAGAATGTAAGCGCTGCAGCCGGAACCTTTAGGGAGTCGGGCCAACAGCGGGTTAGGCGCAGAGCCGGGAACTGGGGGGACTCGGGGCACAAGCGCCGGGCTGCACCCTGACCCCCTCCTTCCCGGGAGGGAGCACCCTGGGCCCCTGCGGTGGCTTCTGAGCCGCGTTCCCCGCAGCACCTGCCGCATGGGGGGGCGGAGTGGGGGCCCCTCAGCAGGCCGCGAGGGGCGGAGGCCGCGGACCCCAGGGAGCCCAGGCGGCCCAGGTGAGCCCCGCACCTGCCGCCCCCCCCAGGGTTCCTGCCTGGGCCCCACCCCCCGTGCACCTGTCGCGCCCCCCAGGCCTCCCACCTGGGCCCCGCCCCCCAGCACCTGCCGCGCCCCTCCAGGCCTCCCACCTGGGCCCGCCCCCCCGCACCTGCTGCCCCCCCGAGGGTTCCTGCCTGGGCCCCGCCCCCTGTGCACCTGTTGCGCCCCCCCAGGCCTCCCACCTGGGCCCGCCCCCCCGCACCTGCTGCCCCCCCGAGGGTTCCTGCCTGGGCCCCACCCCCCGTGCACCTGTCGCGCCCTCCAGGCCTCCCACCTGGGCCGCCCCCCCCCGCACCTGCTGCCCCCCCCAGGGTTCCTGCCTGGGCCCCACCCCCCGTGCACCTGTCGCACCCTCCAGGCCTCCCACCTGGGCCCGCCCCCCCCGCACCTGCTGCCCCCCCCAGGGTTCCTGCCTGGGCCCCCGCCCCCTGTGCACCTGTTGCGCCCCCCCCAGGCCTCCCATCTGGCCCCGCCCACCCGCACCTGCCGCCCCCCCCAGGCCTCCCACCTGGGCACGCCCCCCCAGGCCTCCCATCTGGCCCCGCCCCCCCGCACCTGCCGCCCCCCCAGGCCTCCCACCTGGGCACGCCCCCCCAGGCCTCCCACCTGGGCACGCCCCCCCAGGCCTCCCACCTGGGCCCGCCCCCCCGCACCTGCCGCCCCCCCAGGCCTCCCACCTGGGCCCGCCCCCCCGCACCTGCCGCCCCCCCAGGCCTCCCACCTGGGCACGCCCCCCCAGGCCTCCCATCTGGCCCCGCCCCCCCGCACCTGCCGCCCCCCCAGGCCTCCCACCTGGGCACGCCCCCCCAGGCCTCCCATCTGGCCCCGCCCCCCCGCACCTGCCGCCCCCCCAGGCCTCCCACCTGGGCACGCCCCCCCAGGCCTCCCACCTGGGCACGCCCCCCCAGGCCTCCCACCTGGGCACGCCCCCCCAGGCCTCCCACCTGGGCACGCCCCCCCAGGCCTCCCACCTGGGCACGCCCCCCCAGGCCTCCCACCTGGGCACGCCCCCCCAGGCCTCCCACCTGGGCACGCCCCCCCAGGCCTCCCACCTGGGCACGCCCCCCCAGGCCTCCCACCTGGGCACGCCCCCCCAGGCCTCCCACCTGGGCACGCCCCCCCAGGCCTCCCACCTGGGCACGCCCCCCCAGGCCTCCCATCTGGCCCCGCCCCCCCGCACCTGCCGCCCCCCCAGGCCTCCCACCTGGGCACGCCCCCCCAGGCCTCCCACCTGGGCACGCCCCCCCAGGCCTCCCACCTGGGCACGCCCCCCCAGGCCTCCCACCTGGGCACGCCCCCCCAGGCCTCCCACCTGGGCACGCCCCCCCAGGCCTCCCACCTGGGCACGCCCCCCCAGGCCTCCCACCTGGGCACGCCCCCCCAGGCCTCCCACCTGGGCACGCCCCCCCAGGCCTCCCACCTGGGCACGCCCCCCCAGGCCTCCCACCTGGGCACGCCCCCCCAGGCCTCCCACCTGGGCACGCCCCCCCAGGCCTCCCACCTGGGCACGCCCCCCCAGGCCTCCCAATGTATCATACAGATTTCCTTGCTTCAATACAATGGCCTAATAATAGAGGAAATATTGCATTTCTCTTTTCTTATAAAAGATTTTAAAGATTTTATGTATTTATTTGACAGACAGAGAGGGAGAGAGGACACAAGCAGGGGGAGCGGAGCAGCAGAGGGAGAGGGAGAAGCAGGCCCCCCGATGAGCAGCAAGCCCAATGCAGGGCTCGGTCCCGGGAACCTGGGATCCTGATCTGAGCTGAAGGCAGACACCCAGGCGCCCCACATTTTACCCTTAAACATGTATATGTATGTATATATAAATGTATATATAAATGTATATACATACACACAATGTGTATATTATTCCTTTAACAAATAATGACATTTTGTTTTCTTGAGCCAAATTTTGGAAATTTCACACATGTTTTAATACTCAAAGATAAATATCAGTGTACCTTTTACCTCAATTTTAAGCTTTTTAAGAGAGAAAATCTGGGGTATTAAATGAGAACTCTTATAAATAATAAAAAAAAAAAAGCACACCAGAAATGAAAAAAAAAAAAAAAGAAAGAAAAGAAAGAACCAACAAAGAATATAAATAACACTTCACAAAAGAAAAAAATGAAAACGTTTAATAAGAAAATGAACATTTGACTTCATCATTACTCAATGGACTGCAATTTGAAATTTTTGTATGTTTTGCCTGTCAAACTAAGAAAACTTTTTTAAAAGTGTCTTTGAAGGAGTTGGTATATGGGTAATATCATAAGCTGATTTATGATAGTTTGTTAAACACTGATTTGAAACTTTCTAAAAGTTTTAAGAAATTAATCAAGACGTGAAATGAATAAACGTTTGTTTTTACATTTCAGATATTGAAATTAGTGAAAACCTCTACAAGATAAATTAACACAATTCCGTATAAATTAAGGAAATAGAATTTTATGTGAAGCTCTTGGAATAACTTTTTTCTAAGCAGCTTTAAAAGGAGATATTTTATAAGGTGAGATTCTCTTTCGTTTGCTGTAATCATTACGTCATTAGTGACATTCGGTTTATTGCTCTAAAATGAAGGTTTCAAGGGGACAAGAGTTTTACTTGTGTCATTCCTCAGTGTTTCCTTAGGTCCTAGATCAGAGTTTGTTATACAGTTTATAGTAAACATGTCCATGTTGGGTATTTATATGCTGTTTTATTTTACACTTTGAGATTTTTCCTAAGAAATTTGTCGGCAAAAATATTTCAATAAAAACATATAAAGTTATGAGAAATAGCTTTTTAAATCTCTAAAACAGGGATCCCTGGGTGGCGCAGGGGTTTAGCACCTGCCTTTGGCCCAGGGCACGATCCTGGAGACCTGGGATCGAATCCCACGTCGGGCTCCCAGTGCATGGAGCCTGCTTCTCCCTCTGCCTATGTCTCTGCCTCTCTCTCTCTCTCTCTCTCTCTCTCTCTCTGTGTGACTATCATAAATAAATAAAAAAAATTAAATCTCTAAAACAAAGTTTATCTCTTTGCAATATATTTATGATTCCTAAAAAAATCCTACTCAAATTATGCCTGCCAACCACTCTCGCTTTTGTAGCAGTGTCTTGTGTCATTAGACAAAGGGAGACAGATGAGCATAAATCCACATTAAGTGAGTCCTTTTTCTTCAGAATTCCAATTGGCGGTGAGCAGCATTTTGGGGAAGGAGGGTTTCTTTTAGAAAGACGAGTGAAAACACAAATACTTAAGAGACAAAAATAAAAACACTTTTGTTTTGAATAAAATAAATATATTGAATGAAGAATTATTACCCAAGTAGTTATTTCATATCAGATACTTAGAAACCAAGTAATCAGGGTCAAGTAAAAATGACAAGGAATACTCCATTTCTTTTTAAACTATTACCTGCTCCACTTAAAACTTCTTTGAGATAAATTGTCGTAAACATAATTTTTAGACCCTAACACTGTACAGATTCATCCTAATGCAACCAAGCACACATTGCAGACAGCAGTTAGACTTTTACTCACAAACTTGAACCCTGAGGAACAAAACAAAACAAAACAAAACAAAACCTTGAACCCTGGGCTAAGTCTTCTCTCTTTTTTTCGTAAACATAATTTTTAGACCCTAACACTGTACAGATTCATCCTAATGCAGCCAAGCACACATTGCAGACAGCAGTTAGACTTTTACTCACAAACTTGAACCCTGGGGGAAAAACAAAAACAAAAACAAAAACAAACTTGAACACTGGGCTAAGTCTTCTCTCTCTTTTCCTTTTTTTTTTAAATTTTTTTTTTAAGATTTTATTTACTTATTCATGAGGGACACAGAGAGAGAGAGAGAGAGAGAGAGAGGCAGAGTCACAGACAGTGGGAGAAGCAGGCTTCATGCAGGGAGCCCCACGTGGGACTCGATCCCAGGACCCCGGGGTCATGTCCTGGGCCCAAGGCAGACGCTCAACTGCCGAGCCCCCCTCGCATCCCTAAGTCTTCTTTTTAAGTAGACACACCACACTTTGTGCATGTTCTCCTCTTCCTAAAGCTCAACAACCCTACTGTTCCTGCCTGACTTTCTCCGATTCTGTAATAACCAGAGGAAACATTGTCAGTGAGCATCTCCATAGTTTTCAGCCCCACCCTGTCCCATCCCACGAGGAGTCTTAGCTCCTGGGAGGTGAATCTTCTGCTGGTGTCACGGTACGACTGGAGGACGTCGCCACGGGCCTCATGGGATACAGAGGTCCACGGATCCGTGGCATCAACCTGGCTGACTGTGAAGAAAACAGGCCTAGTTCCTGTGACATAAAATAGATCATCGATACCCATGTGGTGGCAGGACTACAGACTTTCTAGAGCACATTTCCTGTAGTTTAGATCCTTTCCTTTCAGTTAAAAGTCGAAGCTTTCTAACAACAGGATGCTGACGTACCAAACAATGAAACGTTTGCAATGAAATAGCACGGAACTGCTAAAATAGTGTACTCGAGGACTACGTACTGTGGAAAAAAAGATGTTAAATGATTAAAAACAGACTGCGTATGGATAGACACGGTGCCATTTTGAAAACAGACATAAAAACAGACGTATGACAGACATGCATGCGCATAGAGCTCTCTGACTGCTGAGAATATATCATTTTTGTGATGCCTCCAGTCAGGTGATGTATAGGAGTAATGGTTTATTCGAGTTTGGTCTTTTCTATACTTTCCCTATTTTTAATACTTAGCAGTTACTCTTATTTAATCGGCTATTTTATCGAGTGCTATTTTATCTTATCTGAAATGCAAATCAGCTGAAGGGATGCCCACTTCCTATATCTAGATGAGCTTTGCAGAGAAGCCACGTCGTCATAGGCCCAAAGCTCGCGGAGTAGAATTTCAGAGGAATAACGTGGGACAGGGCATGGGTCAGCGTAGGGCCCGAAGCTACAAGACCCTGATACCCTGAGGTTTGCCAGAATTGGGCTCACGGTTCAACAAAGCTTCTAACTGGAAGTAGATGTTGTCCCCTAGGGGGTGATAGATATGCTAAAGGGGCACTTGGCAGGCTCAGTGCCTGAAATAAATCTTGGTTTCGGCTCAGGTCATGTGGTCAAGCCCCGGGTTGGGCTCCACATTGGGCATGGTCCCTGCTTAAGATTCTCCGTGTCCCTCTCCCTTGCCCCCACACCCCTCAGCCTTTTAAAAAAAAGATTATCGGAGACATTTTTAGTTGTTGCCCTCAGGGGAGATTTGCCCCTGGCATCTGATATAGAAAGGCCGGCCGTGTTTCACGGGGCCCAGGAAAGCCCACTGCACCAAGGAATCATCTGTCCCCAAATGTCAATAGTGGAAAGGTCGAGAAATCTGGGATAAATATAAAGTTAAGCTGCTGGGGAGGCCAGCAGATTGGAGGAGGTTGTAGCGAGTTGAGTCAGCTGTGCTACTACCCGCTCTGCAGAAGCCCACAGCTTCCCAAAATTGAATTCTGTTCTTATCTGGAAGGAGGAGCGAAGAGTCTACGGGCCTGGGTCTCCCTCAAGTTAGTTGATGTTTGTGGGGAGCTGAGGTTAGGGTCACAGAGAGGACAAGGCTGACTGGCTGTTCTCCCGTGCACTGAAGCTCAGGGCAAGGTCACAAGTCACATCGCAGGATCCGCCGGGCTCAAAGGGGAGGGCCTATGAAGGGGGGGCTTTCCTGGCGCCACATCAGATGTGTTCCAAGATCGAAACGCGATGTCACAAGGTGTAAAGTGACGTCGAGACTACATTTTTTTTTTAATTTGCCCTTATGTTTATTGCAATATTATTGACAATAGCCAAGATGTGGAAACAGCCCACAGTTCTTACAGTCAGATGTAGACACAACAAAAAGCATACTGGGTCGGCCCGAAGGGCCCCGTACACAGGATCACATTAGTCTCCCTGCCAGTTGTGACCCTGAAGCCCCACCCAAGCATCCTTTCTTGCCCACGACCGAGTAGGATGGGGACTCTGGGGCTCATAGCCAACAGGGCCTCCATCCTGCTCCCACCGCGCTTCCATAGCACACCGAGGATGCTCTTACAGCCTCCACGTTATTAGGCACACGGTTCAGTCAACGAAGTTGACGCCTCTGCCTCTAAAGAGTGACGTGGCCTCCCCCAGAAGAACCTTATTTATTCATTATCCTCACGATACAAAGGAAACGGAGGCAAAAATTAGCCCCCTTTGAGAGTAAGATTCTGAAGGTATTTGTCGCCCCGTGGACAGTGCTGCGCCCCAGTCCACGCAGCCTGCCAGGGCCTCTCACCGGCCTTGTGATAGGCCACTGGGAAGGCAATCAGTGCCCTTAGAGGGGACACTTTCATTGGTTCCACACACTTGTTACACCAGCACTAACTGGTTGTCCATTCTCCAAAACCGGTAGTGAAGCCGCCCAGGAAACGCTTAGGCCTTTCATGTGTATTGACTCTGAAAATCACAGAAAAGAACAGTCTCATTTCATAAAAGTAAAAGACTCCCCACTCTTCTAGACACATGGGGATAAAAATGGTCAACTAATGTTTCCAGAACTTACTCTTTTTTTTTTTTTTAATGTCGCCTTGATGCCATATTTTCTGCCTTCATTTTGGCAGGTTTTAGAATTTCAAAAATTAAACATTTTGGAGACAATGGACAGTGGAAACGTTCTCTATCTAGTCTCTCATTGTTATATGTTCTGGTTGATTTTTAGCTTGAATATTCATAAACAAGGAAAAGTATCAGAAATAAAATGCCAAGAATCCAAGTAATGATCGTGTACAATTGATAAATGCTAACATTTTCGTATTTTCTATGTATTTTATGTAAAAGTATTGACATTTTGCTGCAGTGTTTTATATAAAATATAGTATTATGCAGTATTTTTATATAAAAGACATAAAAATATGACAAATGCAGTTGAAGATTGCACTATTTTTTATAGCCTGTCCCAGTTGTATTCCTCTCCTTTCCTTTCCAGAACAACCAACTAACATAAATGCATCTCCTTTCATTACACATACATCTTTACTTAATATATGGTATTAATATATGGTATTTACGTAATATATGATATTAACATATGGTATTACTATGTTTCCGAAGTTAGGGAAATGATATTCTTCATTTTGCTTATTTTTTTTTTAAGATTTTATTTTTCAGTAATTTCTATACCCAATGTGGAACTTGAACTCACAACACCAAGACCAAGAGTCACATGGTCTACTGACTGAGCCAGCTGGGTACCCCACGTTTTTTGTGTTTTGTTTTTAAGGTGTTATTTATTCAGGAGAGATACAGAGAAGGGCAGAGACACAGGCAGAGGGAGAAGCAGGCTCCATGCAGGGAGCCCGACGTGGGACTCGATCCCAGGACCCCGGGGTCACGCCCTGGGCCGAAGGCAGATGCTCAACCGCTGAGCCACCCAAGCGTCCCCCAAGGTTGTTTACTTACTGATTTATTTTTGAGTCCTGGACATGTTCACAGATATTATGAATACCTACTTTTCCAAATAATATTCTATCAAATGATTGCCACAACATATTTATCTATTCCATGTGGACTGATTTTTTTTTTTTTTGTCTTTAATTTTACATTTTTACAAAAATACTGCACTCGATATCACCGTCAATATCCACCGGTTCACAAAGCAGTGTGTAAATTCTTTTAGCATAATAGAGGTGGAATTTCTCTATTTCTAGACTTTACATAATTTAGAAATTACTAGAAAGGTAACAAAACATTTAAAACAGAGAGGGAGTGCAGCCTCATGGTTAAGGCTGTATGCTCAGAATTCAGACTATCTGGATTCAGATCCCACTTTGATTGATTAGCTGTGTGAATTTGCACACATGAAGGAACCATTTATCTTTATCTCCAAATGGGAGAATAGTATCACCCATTCCATGATGGTCTCTTAAATACGACGCATGGAGAATAATGTCTGGCACCAGGTAAGCCTTAAGTAAACGTCAAGGATTGTTACTATGTCTGCTACTTATATTATTGTTTTTATATGTGTAGCTACGTTATCCTTCATCAGAGAGTAAGAAGGGCTCAGGGGTTTTGAAGACTGGACGTGATTTTCCAGTTAGTCCAGTTCTTTCACCCGACGTCGGGACGTCTTTAGGACGTCATGCCTCCCACATGTCACTTTCCCTCCTTTCTTACTTTTAGGAATGGGCACACTCCTTACCATAGGATGGCTTATCTTTTTAAACTATAATTGGTAGGAAAGTTATCCTAGTTTTAAGCTAAAACTATGTGTCCCCAATATCTTCATCCACCTAACTCTTCTCTCTGGAGCACAATAGCCTAAATTTACTGTCATTTCTACACAATCATCTCCTGAATACTTTAAGATAACACATACTATGACTTCCCACACTTTGAGTTTCTCTTCTTAAAATTAAAAATCCTAGCTTACATCAGTATTTTTTAGACATAAGATACACAGATGTGTATGCCTTAAAAAACTAGGTTTTATCTCACTACCCTGAACCCACTCTGCTTTAACAGTGCTCTCTAAAAGTCGGTCCAGATAGGAGAGGAAAATACTGTAAAGTGAAGAGTGCAGTATTTGAGACCTTCTTTGAAGAGTTGTGACGGTGATTAGAAATATGTAAAAGGCTTGGCACTAGAAGGCATGGCAGCTGTCCTCTGGAGGACCCCTGGCTTGGATGCCCGGCACCATGTCCTCTCCTCTTACTCCTTATAGACAAGACCCCATTGGATCCACCTGTTCTTGCCTCACCATGTTATCATTAGTTCCTTGTCTCTGTCTCCTCATCTTCATCACCCTGCTGATTACTCTGATTCAGGCTTTGCCACCTGTCTGTCACCTGGAACGTGGCTATCATCCTGCTTCTTGAGAACAAAGCAGCCTGAGTAACGTTGTAACCTCAATACTTTGTATAGTGTCTAACACATAGATGGACTAAAAAAGTTTTCTTTTCTTACATAGATTTTTAGAAAGACTTTATTTCAGAGATAGAAAGAGAGAGATAGAGCACAGGCAGTGGGGAAGGGTAGAGGGAGAATCAGGTTCCCTACTGAGCAGGGAGTCCGATGTGGGGCTTGATCCCAGGGCTCCAGGACCAGAGCCTGAAGTGAAGGCAGATGCTAAACCATCTGAGCCACTCAGGACCCTTAAAAAATAAAAAGTTTTCAAAGAGAGAGGAAAAAAAGACATATGAAGTTTGTCATATGTCTTGACAAGACATATGTCTTGATATGGATCAAGTACCCGAGGTTGTTGTGACCCGAGATTGTATGATACTTTTTAAACAGACATGTCCTTCCATATGACTCACCTCACAGAGGTAGGTGTATAGCAAATCCTATACTCATCAATGAAAAGCATAAAAATGCACTTCTTTATTCATGTTTTAGAGACACAGATATACATTCTAGATTGTGACCGGAGTTAAACCAAATAAGATGAGGGGAAAAAAAAACCAAACACATTAATGAAGGTGAAGGTTCTAAGTAATCTCACCATGTTGTCTAATAGGACATGTGACTCTAGATTTCTGGAAAGAAAAAGCCAGGAATTCAGCTTGTTTTATTTTTCCTCTGAGACATCACATTTAAAAAATATCAGTAAGTAGCAATAACTGTGAAATGCCATGCCTAAGCACCGATGACACAAAAATGCAGCTTTCCCTATTTTCTTAGTTAATATGAAATTTTATAAGGAAAATCATTTGCTCAAGGTGTCTGCCTGTTAATAACACAAGTTATGACTGATTGTCCGGAGGAGAATCTCCTGAGAAGGCGAAATAACCCTCAACCGTGACTAAGACGTTCAAGGTCCTACTGATACCACCACTTCTCAATAATCATTCTCATAAAAAAGAAAGAATTTTACTATTAATAAAAATATGAACTAGATGAAGCAAAAGCTACATCAGGATTCTGGTTCTCAGGTTTACATGTAAGCACTCATTTTTATTTCCATGTGAAAATTCAACCTCATTAGAGAAGAACTTATTTTTCTATAATTGGAGTCAGCTTGTGACCATAAAATTCCTAAAGACCCTTTTGTTATTACTATCTTGCTTCGTAAGAATTTACTTTGAAACATGCTTCAAATTGATTGGTGTTTAATTTTGTTTGTACTGGTGTTGACCATCAGTAAATTTCCGGAAAGCATTTCCCCAAAATTACTTCATATTCTGCAATGAAGTGCATAGGAAAGAAAAAAAGAAAGAATAGGGCTTCAGAGAGACAGAAGGAATGGGGCTCAAGGGTCCAATTTAGTCTAGTACACAGAGTTACATAAATCAATAATATGGATGCAGACAAGATAATATATCTTTGAGGGAAGAAGGTATATAGGTAGAGAGTATATTATTTATTTCTGCCTAAGTTATGCTTGATAGCAAACTACCCAAAACTCTACGGGGCTTTTACCAAGAAATGGCTTATTTTCAGTCACCTTTGTGGCTCATCCGTGTGGGTGCCCCATTTCTTCTTTATTGTGAATCCAGTTTAAGTGAATGACCCTCCTGTGGGACAGGAGAGTCATTTGTCAGAGAAAATGAAAAAAGAAAAAAAGAAAAAAAAGTATAGAACCATAGAATTCATAAGCTTCCCGTAAAGCTCATAAAAATCTGTTTAGCTGCTGCTTATTTGTTTTTTTTATCCGCTCGTTCTATTAGCCGAAGCTCACAATATAGAAAACTTGATGTCGACGTGGACGCAAAATATACTCTTAACCCCGGTTATCAAACTGGGACCCTAAGGGAGGAGAAGTAAATATGTGTGAACAAATAATGTAATCCACCGCAGAGGGAAGCAGAAAAATAATCTAAGTATTCCCTTTCTCTCTGGCATGCGTCTAATTCCCTGTTTCCCTATGAGAAGAATTGCTTTTTTGGGGGGGAAATCTCTTTTTGGAGACTAAGAAAATTAAGGTACTTAATGGTTAAAACAATATTATTTTTTACATTAGTAAAAATAGGGGCCTCATAGCTCAACTTGTTAATAATGAAATTAATAGAGGCAACTTTGCACCCATGTTTCTCTGTGCCAGATCCATCACACAGGGTTTCTATGAATACAGTTGGATGAAATTTAGAAGCCATTCTTTTTTTGCATTCGAGATCTGAAAACGTAGACAGCTTCCAATTGTCGATGAGTCTTCCGTAATCCTCTTTCGGGAAAGTGAACTACAAGCAGTACAGGGTTTAGGTTCTGGGTAAAGGTGGAGGGCTGAGACAAGGATGGCGCTCAAGCACGCATCCCCCACCTAATCCATCAAAGACCTGAGTAGTCACACTCTGTGTGATGAGTAATTAGCTGAAATATAAAGTAATAGAATGTCTAATGTTTCATCACAGTTGAGAGTAGACAGGAATGCATGAGATGAGTGTTGGATGTGATGACACTCAATTTTGTTCAAGACGTTCATGAAAACTTCTGTATTCTTCGATTTGTGACATCCTGTCAAATTCCACCGTTCTCTATCTTGGAACAATGCAGACTGTTCTCACAACCCCTTTAAGGAGCTAACCTCCTTCCGGATTTGTCTCACTCGTATGGAGTTACCTGAGCTTGCTGAAATAGTCAATATATTTTAACGGACGAGATTCTTAATGAATAAAATTAGGAAATGTTTCCCAATACATAGGACAAATAAAGGGGGGAAAGAGACGATTTTATACTTTGGATAAGAAATGCACAGACTCACAGTAGGAGCCTGGAATGTTACTTGAATTGTGTGAGAGCTGGAAGGAAACAATGAACAGAGAATGGTAAGGAATGAAAAGGAGAGGACGTAGTCTTAGGTGGGGGCTTGAGACACCCAGGTGACTGGTTGGGTACGAAGAACTTGAAGATACAATGGCAAATAGTCAAACTGTTGGTGAGAAACATTTTTATCCAACTAACTTAGACTCGTCCACAGTGGAATGCAAACTGGTGGTAAAGCCACAAGAAGGAGCTCACGCAAAGCTCGGGAAAGAGAAAAGCGGGGTCCACGGAGCCGGCTGTGACCGGCTGTCCTATCGTATCAGTCATTTATGGTCTTTGGGACAAGAATATGCCAGTTTGTGCAAGTGCATGGAAACAAAATAGTGAAAAGGTCTCACCGATGCTAAGCACAACACAAACATGAAATGGATGATCTCTGGGAAATTGATTCCCGCTCGGCTGTTGCTCCTTCAGGTAGAGTTGCCCACGTCATAAAGAGCAGATTTCTTCAATGACGTTAGGGTGTTAAGGAACAAGAGCTGAGCCCAGGAGATATGAAGGTCTGACGGGCTTTATTAAGCAATTCCTAAATGTGGCAGCCTCCCATCTGGAAGAGGGAGCAGGGCACCAAGGAACCGTACAAAATGCAAGGTTTTTATAGGAAGGAGGGTGGGACAAGAAGGACGTCAGTGAATGGAAAGAAAGGACTGTTCCAGGTAAGGCCGCCCGTCCTTAGGGTTAAGGGCATGAGGCGTTATTAGGTGGATTAGCTGCCTCTGGGGGACGCGGAGGGCCCAGCGACAGGTCACCTCACGGGCGCTTCTCAGGAACTTCCTGAGGAACCAGTTAAGACTCCCACGTCGGGGAGGTGGGGATTACAGGTAGCTGGTGTGAAGCCCAGTTTGGTGACTTGGCCTATGGGATGCCATTTGGGGCCTGCGGTTTCCCTTAACAAGGGAAAAGGGATTGAACACGAGCTTGCATGTTCTGAGTACTTAGAAGAGCGTGAACCAGTCGCGAAGAAGGCCTTTGCCCTAGAGCTGGGGCATCCCTCATCTCACCCCCCCACCCGGCCTTGCTCTTGCTTCCTTCCCGCCCTGGCTCCTGGGGGCTGCACGCTCTCGCTCACCACCGTCCTGTCACCTGGCTGTCCCGACACCTTCCCCTTGCACGCGCCACGAGCTGCCTGCCCTTGCCCCATCCCAGCGTGTTAGTGAAGACGTGGGCACTTACTGTACACTGTTCCTAGAGCTCCTAGTTCAAGGGCTAAAGAAGGAATCTGACCGGCTGAGCCTACCTCGACCTGGGCAGAGCCTGTGTCTACCCTAATCCCCCAACAGCCAACTCTCCTCACCTGTCAGGGTAAGAAGGGAACGTTGAATGTGCTTGACGGGCGGGATATGAGGTAGTAAGGGATGGTGACTATGTCGCAGAAGTTCCTTGTTAAACCTGAGGTTTTAGCACACAGCAAAGCTTTATTTTGGTGTGAAATACAGACTTTGTGGAAAGGAGCACAAAAGAATAAACATCTGTGCTTTGAAGTCAGACCGCGTGATTTGAATCAGAGTCCCACACGCTGTACTCACTCTTCCCAAACCTGTGAAATGGCCGTTGAGAGGGAGTGGAATTGGTCACCCCAAAATATGCCTCTTTGGCATCCAGGATTGTTTTAGGCTGGATTTTTTTGGTTCGGCTTTGGGCTTTTGTTTTTGTTCCTTTTTTTTTTTTTTTTTTTTCTGCCAAAGTAGAAAGATAGAACATGTTTTATGTAATATTTCATTGGCTTGATTTATGGCTTTATTTAAATTTCTTTAATTGACGTATAGCTGACACTGTTAGCTTAGTTTCAGACGTACAACAGAGCGATCGATCGTCACGCTCTCCGCACGTGTCGCCACCCACCGTCTGTCACCACACAGCAGCATTACGACACCATTAACTCTATTCCCTGCGCCGAACCTTTGATTCCCCGAGACTTATTCATCCCGTAACTCAACGTCTGAATTTCCTACTTAGCGTGATTATTTTGTGAAAAGTGACAGACGCAGGAAAAGCTTCGGACGTGGAGCAGTTACCCTTTTCTAAGGGACATTCGTGTTTCCAAGAGAGATCTCCATCTGTACAGGTGTCCCCTTCTCTGCAGCAGGAAGAGGAAAACATCTAAATCTTTAGAAATAACAATGGGGAAGGCAAAGACTTCAATTTGCACAGCGACCCAATCTTGGGTACTGTCTTCTCCCCGGAGGCGCCCATAACTGGATCACCCATCCTCCAGCATTAGTTTTTGTCTTTAGAGATGTTTAAGGCGGTGGTTTGGGCCACTACAAGGACTTACTCAGTTTTCCTCGGTATCTCCCATGTGTACAGGAGATATACGTGTTATTAGACTTCAGTTTGTTTTTCTCCGTCAATCTTTCACTGCACATTGGTCTCAGCCAAGAACCTAGAAAGGCACAGGGAAAATTACTTTTTCTCTCCTCCACCGTAGTCAGGAAGGAAGAATTTTATCGGTCCTTCGGGGTCCTTCTAGCTGCTATAAGAATTAAATTGACACGAGACAGATTAATGGGAGAAAAGCACGTTAACTTTCTGCATCTGGCTAATCCACAGGCACGGACATTCTAAAGAAAGGCCAAATAAGGTATGTGTTATTCTGAACTAAGGGGAAGGGAGTAAGGGTCTAGGACTTCAAAAGAAAGGATTGCAACTCACTGGAAGATGGAAAAAAAAGAGCAAATGTTTTGTAAGCAAACGTTTGCAGGACCGTCAGAAACGATGAGACCTCGTAGACTGCTCCCACAGGACAGGCCGGGTTCCTCTCTCCCTGCGTTGCCGGTTCAGGTCCCGTCGTGCTTACGTCCAGCGCTAGCTCCAGGCCTGGAGCAGGTCTTCTGTCTCCGTTCTTGCAGGCGATTGTGGGGAGGTGAGTAGGCTTTTTTGAATCTGCTGGGTTTGGGTTGCTTTTAACTTGACCTCTTATAGCGGTCTTCTCGCCGCAGGGGCTGGTCTTGGGGTGGCCGGCCCTGGGCACCCACCTACAGAGAAAGGACCTTCCTCACAAGCTGGATGAGGGACCCAGACGAAGTAATTTCCTCTAGATACCTCATAGTCATTCAATACACAGGAGTGATGTTCATATTAGAAACCGAGAGGACAGGTTAGCCCTTACGCAGAGACGACAGGAGTGAGGCAAGGGAAGGCGAAGGCACAAAGACCATGTGAAATGGGAAACACAAGAAAGTGATGGGTTTTCCGGTCAGATGAGCTATAGGCCTCCAGGCCCAGGAGACCCGGCGGCCCCGAGCCGTCCGGCCGTCATTGCCCCAGGAGCACACTCAAGGTTGGCCTCGGTGACAGCACCTCAGCAGGGCAGAGGACGTACCTGCGGCCGTGCCAGTCGTGGAAGCTGTCAGTCCCGCACACTCCATGGTCGCACACAGCAGTCAACGTCCGTGGGGGCTTGGCCGCGTGTGCGAGGCTGTGGGGACAGCTTCTGTGTCCACACCTGCCACACCTGCGCGTCCGGGTCGATCCACTGGCTCCTCCTATCAAACCCAGGACTTTGATTACCTTAGGGAAGGAGACAGAGGCGCAGGGAGTCCACGGAGTGGGCTCGGGCTGCGCGCCTGGCAACCCCCAGTGCAGGGCTCAGGGCCCAGCGGTGGCCACGCCACGGGCGGCCTCTCTGACCACAGGAGGGTGCAGCGGGCCTCAGGTTTTTTCATTGCTGTAGAGATAATGTGGAGAGAATAATTTGAAGGACAAACTGGGGGGGGGGGGGGGAACGTGCATTTTGCTGGGGAACAATGCGGTGATAAATAGGGGCTGCTTAGGAAATCCCTGACTGGGGGGGGGGGGGTGTTCCTGTGTCTTGGACTGATTGCAGCAGGAACCCCAGGAAGTGCAGGCAAGAGCTAAGAGCTGTTCCAGGGTGGTCCGGGGCTGTTGCCCTTGTCGGGCCCAGGGGAGCAGAGCCTTGCAGAGGGCCTGGCGCGGCCTGCAGGCGGCCAGGGTGGCCTCGGCAGGAAGGCCGGCCTCCGGCCTCCACGCAGGAGCCTCTGGCTGCAGGCCAGCAGCCCCGGGATCAGATCCTGGAGCCGCCCAGGGGAAGACGCAGAGGAGATAAGCCCCCTCCCGCGCCTGCCTGCCAGGGAACAGTATCCCCAAGCCGCCCGGGAAAGCAGCCTTTCCAAGAACTTTCTGCGAGGCTCTGCTGGTGAGTAGGTGGCAGCCTGCCCTCGGGCCTGCTTCTTCCAGGGAGGAGGGCGCTGGGGGCCCGGCTGGGGGAGGCCCGACCTGGCCGGGGGCTAAACACAGGGAACCTCTATTTCTATGCAAACGAGGTGCTCAGCACTGTCTTAGGCAAATACACGTGCCCTGACCCCGTTGTCAGAGGGTGGCCCGGGGCGGCCTTTCTTATGCTTTTCAGCAGTTCTTGGCTAATTGTGTCTGTTTTGTTGGAATTTCCTGAGGACTTGCTTTCCTTTTCAAATACCGTTTATTAACACATAAGGGCGTGTGATAAAGACCCTGGCCGGCATGTCTAGAGAACCTTCTGGTTATTGCTTTTAATTGTTGATAGTCACAATGCAGCACGGACATTAGGATCCTTGTCATCAAAAGGAGGTATTTTATGTCTCTGGTACCTGATCTCTAAGGACACGGCTGCAAGCCTGCAGGGACCGAGGCTCCTGTTCCAAGATGCTGAATAAGAACATGCAAGGATTCCTTTAAGTTAGTTAGAGCCACAGATCACGCACCCACATGACGTGCTGTCGCCTTCACGCTGGCTGTGCAATGACATTAAAATTCGCTCCTGGTAGTGAGCAGAAGCGCGTAGTCCCGAGGTCCACGGGCGCAGAACGGGAGTGGGACGAGGCCACTTAACTAGGGAGACGCTCACTGGTGTGAGTATCACCAAAAAATGAAAGCCAGGAGCAGCGCCCTGTAGGAAGAGAAGAGGAAAAGATAAGCAAGAGCCACACTGAGTCACAGCGCTCTGGAAATTAGTCACAAAATGACTTGGGAAATTGGGTGATAAACACAAAGGGCACAAGCCGGCAGGAAACCTACAGCGGCCTGAGAGCTGACGCCCAAGGGCCCCACAGTGACGCCGGCAGGGAAAGGTGGCAATTCTGATGCATTGCAAAGTCTTTAAACCGAACCAAATCCTTTCCTAAAACATTTTCAGATTTTTTTTTTTTTTTGTCGTTCATCATTCTAGAGATGATCATTTCAAAACATTGTTATCTGTGTCTCATCTAATCTTTAAGCAAAAAAGTCAATCATGTCCGAAAATGGGTTGGAGCCTGCAATTTAATTTAGAGCCTACAGGTCAGTAAAATGATATAAAATATTCATAGGGATCAACAGAGATTAAAACTATTAATGTAAACACAGATAATTAACATTATAGAGGTAAAACTTTATAATACTTCTAACTTTTTTTTTTTTTTACTTCTAACAATTTGAATAGTTGCACTAGGAAACCAAATTTGTTTTTAGGTGAGTGACTGTAGACAGCGTCTTGCTGGAGAACTTTAATGACATTACCAATGACGTTACTATTCGGTTCCTCTTTCTATAAGGTTTGCTGAGCGGCACAAATTTTGTTTTGTTTGTGTTTTTTTAGAGGTGTAGTCTGATGTCTTTAAGAATTTGTTTTATCTCCAAGGATTAGATCAAAATTGCTCTGGGAAATGTGGTTTGTGTCCAAATGAAGTATGCCCTCATTGTGCTTGCCGGCCTGATTGTAACTCTGGGCTTCACTTACTTGTTGGTCATAGAACTATTTTGACTAGAACCTTCTATGAAAAACATTTCTGCCAAATTTAAAAATAAAATAATCTATGAAGTGGGAAATTGGTTTTGAATTAATTCATAGTTTTCATGATATTAACTTACTCTTTTCTTCAGAATTAATTTCCTGATCTTTGTTATCTATATTATTCAAATTCAAATAATTGGACAAGACAGCTAACTACGGGAAGAAAAGACCAAGTTCAAAGGGCTTAACTTATTCCCAGAATACATAGCAACTAACCAAATAGTAAATGTGTTATTTATCCTTTGGAAATGGTTGGTTTAAATTCAGTGTGTACAAACTTTTAATTTATGAGATTTCACCTCATGTCATTACCCTTTTAGCAAAAAGTAAGTAAATAAATAAATAAATAAAGCAAGCCAGGTAAACATTCTTGCAAAATAAAAAAAAAAAAAAAGTAAAGGGCAGGAAAGGCAAGATGAAAAGGGAAGGGAATATTAGACTACGATTCTGAAAAATATTTATTAGTATACTTTAGATAAATTGAATGTTGATATTGGTTAAAATAAGTTAATTGTATTGCCAATTTATTTTTGCTATGTAGACGTGATTAAGGAAATATACTATAATGTAATTCACCTATTTCAATTGAGGTTATCTCCAGCCCCCTCCCTTTTTTGCTTTCCATCTAAAATATTTAACGTGGGAAATTAATTTACAGAGTTGTCTTCTTAAAAACATTTATACCTTTTATAGAAATATACCAATACTATAATTCTTTCTGATTTTTTTGTCCTTTGGAGAAATCTGAATTCAAGAGTAACTATTGAAGTCCTTGTTTCTGAATATCAAATCTCACCAAAATGAAGAAAGGGTGCAAGTTCTTTCAAAAAGTTCTTTCATGCTAGACCGTCTCTACTGGGTCTCTGGGATCTTCAATGACTGGTTTCTGGGTGTGATGTGTCATTTCCAGGAGCCCAGTCTTCTCATTACTCCTCTCTCCTTGTTTTCACTTCTTCTCTAAGTGGCAGTTATCTCCTAGAATCAGAGCTTAAGATTCAACTACCAAAAGGTTGAGGGCGATTTAGTCTTTTCCACATCTCTTCTTTCCAGAACCGATGACAAAAAACACTGGACCCATGTCTAATCTGCTCTCTTCATCTCTCTTCAGGCCCTCCTTTGGGATTCTTTCTTTTTTTTTCTTTTTAATTAAAGATTCCTTTTATTTATTCATGAGAGACACACAGAGAGAGAGAGAGAGAGAGAGAGAGAGAGAGAGAGGGAGAAGCAGGCTCCATGCAGGGAGCCCGACGTGGGAATCGATCCCCAATCCCGGGACTCTGGGGTCAGACCCTGGGCCGAAGGCAGATGCCAAACCACTGAGCCACCCGGAGATCCCACCTTCTTTGGAATTCTATGTTCTCTCTCACTTGGAACAAGTGTGTTTTCAAACACATTTGAAATTTATTTTAAAAACAAAAGAGTAAAGGGACACTATGGTCCATAATGAAGTCCCAGTGATGCAATACTTCTATCCCAATAGTTTCATCTGCTGGGCCACAGTTTCCTGAGGTATCATGGACTTATTGCAAGGAATTCCCAAATCAAAATGTAATGGTAGCATTCTCTCTAGATTGAATACATATTATATGTTGTTGATTAGGCTATTTTGACATCAGAAATGTGAAAGTATCAGTCAATACGGCACTAATAAAATGTAGTGTTTTTATCACCAAGCATAATGTGCCATGGACACCCTTCAGCTGTAACACAGCTTCAGCACCACCACCACCACTCTGCTGCCAGGCTCAGTTTCTCTCTCTATTCATGATTCTTATCAATGCTAACCTATCCTTGAATCCCATAATAACCCATCTCTAAGCATCACCTCATTCCACAAGGCTTAATAATGGAGTGAATCTCAGTAATTGGTTGAGTCTTAAGAATAATAGTGTTTGTTGTAAAATTTTGATCATGTTTTTTAAGGCTCATTTAGGAAACTTCAAAGTATCTCAGAAAATGAATCAAAATGATTATTTCGAACTGTCATATGCCTACTCTTGCTCTTTTTGTACCAACTATTTTCAAATACGCATGAATACAGAATGAATGCATTTCTGATTCATGCGATATGAATGAACCCTGAGAACATTATGCTAAGTAAAATAAACCAGACACAGTAGAAGATTTAGTGTATAATTCCATGTGTATATCCAGAATAGACAAAGTCACAGAGCCAGAGAGTAGATCAGAGGTTACCACCTCTAGAGGATGGGATGAATGGTGAGTTATTGCTTACTGCATACAGAGTTTCTGTTTGAGGTGATGAGAAATTTCAGACATTGATAGTGGTGATGATTGTACAGCATTGTGAATATAATTAATGACACAGGGTTGTGCACTTAAAAATGGTTAAAATAGCATATTTCATGGTGTATCTACTTCACTACAATAAAAATAGTAAAACTATGAATAAGACTTCAGTTTGAAGAATTCTAGATTCCTAATGATATTCCCTTTACATTTTCTCAATTAATAGACTCGAAGTACAAATATTATAATGTTAGATACCTGAATTTTTAAAAATCAAAACAGGTCTTCCTGTTTTGTTTCCTGATGAAAATTGGAACATATTTTTACCTAATATTGCTGTACTGGAGGCTAATGTTTTTCAGTCATATTGTCTTCTTTGGTTTTGATACCAGGGTAATTCAGGCCTCACAGAATGAGTTGGCAAGTGTTACCTCCCTTTCGGTAAATTTTCTGGAGTGGTTAATATAAAATTTGTAGCATTTTTTTTTTCTTTAAATGTTTGGTGGAATTTGCCAGTGAAACCATCTGGGACTGAAATTTTCTTTGTGGAAAGGTATGTAATTACAAAATTCAATTTAAAAAAAATAATTATAGGACTATTCAGGTTCTCTATTTCTTCTTGAGTGAGCCTTGGTAGTTTCTGTCTTTCAAGAAATTGGTCTATTTACCTAAGTTGTCAAATTTATAGGCATAAAGTCGTTTATAATATTTCCTTATACTAGAATCTATAATGATGTGAAACCTCTACTTCCTGACATTAGTAATTTGTACCTTCTCTCTTCTTTTATCAGTCTATATCAAGGTCTTTGCACTTTTAACTTGTGTGTTTGTTTATAAAATGGTAATTGGCTGATGAGCATTAAGGAGGGCACTGGGTATTATTCACAACTTGATGAATTATTGGACTCTACATCTGAAACTAATGATGTACTATATGTTGGCTAATTGAATTTAATTCAAAAAAACAAAATGGGCTTTTAGGCAACATATAATTTGGTCTTGATGTTTTGTTCAATCAGGCAATATTTGCCTTTTATTTTTTAAAGATTTTATTTGTTTGAGTGAGTGTGTGTGTGTGTGTGTGTGTGTACATCCACTGGAGTGTGGGGAAGGGTAGAGGGAGAGAAAGGGAGAGAAGTAGACTCCCCCAGTGTAGAGCCCAGGGCAGGGCTCAATCTCATGACCCTGAGACTGACTGAACTGAGTCAAAATCAAGAGTTGGATGTTTAACTGACTGAGTTACCCAGGCACCCCAGACAATATTTGCCTTTAAATTAGAACATTTACATTTGATGTGATAATTGATAGGTTTGAATTTAAGTCCCTCTTTAAGCTATTGTTTTACTGGTCCTATCTATTTTTGTTTTCTTTTTTACTTATTTGGGGGTCTTCTTTTAAATTTAGTATCATGTATGATAATGTTTTATCTCCTATGTTGGTTTATTTGCCATCATTCTTTTTATTTTAGTGGTTGTTTTGGGGCTTAGAATATACAGCTTTGATTTATCCCAGTTTTACTTTCAAGAGATATTAAGCCATTTCTCTTCTAGTATAAGAAACTTCAAACAGTATTTTTCTACTTTTCCTTCCCTGGCCTTTGTGCTCTGGCTGTCACACAATTTGTTTCCATATACGTTATTAGTAACATACTACAATGTCATTATTCTGGTTTCAGTTGGTTAAAATAAACTTAATTAAATACCTTTAGACTTACAGAAAACTTATGAAGCTAGAAGGAGTAGCCATATGCTCCCAACTCCTTTTACTAACGTCGTATATTGGTATGACACATTTGTCAAAATTGATGAGCTAATTATCTTTCAAACAGATTTAAATGTTAAAAAAAATCTTTTATATTTGACCATGTAGTTACGTGCTGTGGCATCTTTACTTTGTATAGATCCATATTTCCATCTGATGCCATTTTCCTTGGTAGGCACACTCCTCTCTTTCCAGGACTGCAGTTACATGTATATTAATTGGGATGTTTACCTCACCGCTCAATTATTTATATCAGTTGAAGCAAACATAATCCCAAATGATAAATATTGTAGACAAAATTTATATTTAGTATTAGAATTTGATTTTATAATCATGTACGAGACTGTGCACATTATTCAAGTTTCTACACATCTTAGTTGAGTTCTGTGGTTTTAATCACATTTAGCATAGTTGTTCAGTCTATGAGGAAAGGAAACAGGTACACAATGAGAAATCATTTTACATCTACATCCTAATGTTAATGTGGTTTATCAAAAAATTGTGAGATAAACAATTTATCCTAGAAATGCCTAGGTTCTTCTTTTGGTGCTAATAATTTTATTCCATCTGATTCCAAACTTCCCAGGATTAACTTCTTTTTGTATGTTGTGTGTTTTTTCTCTTAAGAAAATCCCGATGAATGTATCAACTGAGGAAAGATGTTTAATTAAGGAGAATTTAGATTAGCCTCAATTCACATGGCAGGAGAGATTTTTTTTTTCCTGTATGTGGTCAGCTCCTTTAAAGCCATTTTAGATTTGCATTCATCATTTAAATAAAGTCCCTAAAAAAGTAAAGGTTCTTGAGACACCATTGTTTGCCATTACATT
Organism: Vulpes lagopus; assembly: GCF_018345385.1. Lineage (NCBI taxonomy): Eukaryota > Metazoa > Chordata > Mammalia > Carnivora > Canidae > Vulpes > Vulpes lagopus. Next base: position 109,004,002 of record NC_054834.1, on the reverse strand, counting down.
TTCATACCAACTTTACTTTTCCCACTGCCACTTACTGCCACTTACTTCCATATTATTATCTCCATATTCAGAAGCCAGAGAGATACAAGTGACCATCTATCCTTGTAATAGGATGCCTCACTTAAAAACACATAAATGAGTGGACATCCATGAGGTCTTCGGAAATGTGTACGAAAAAAAATATCTGTGCATATGTGTATCCGCATTTCAGAAAAGTGTCTGTTGTTTCCCTCAGATCTCTCAGGAGCGTCCATATCACCGTTAAGGATATATCAGAGACATGTTTAAATATTTAAAGAAAACAGTATATAGAGTTAGGATCAAAAAGAGTATCAAGTAGTAATATGTCCTGGAGAAGGCAAGATAAGGAAGTTATCTTTATAAAGATTTTTAAAAAGATTTTTAGGAGTGCCTGGGTGGCTCAGAGGCTTAAGCATCTACCTTCAGCTCAGGCTATGATCCTGGGGTCCTGGGATCTATCCCCAGTCCAGCTCCCTGCTCAGCAGGGGTAGGGGTCTTCTTCTCCCGTTCCCTCTGCCCCTCCTCTTTACTCATGTTCTCTCTCGCTTGCTCTCTCTCTCAAGTAAATAAAATATTTAAATTTTTAAAAAAAATTTTAATCAATCTCTACACCCAAGATGGGGGTCAAACTCAAAACCCTGATATCAAGATTGGCATGTACTACCAACGGAGACAGCCAGGTGCCCCCTCTTTATAAAGTTTTTGGTGTGATGTAAGCCATAAAGTTATCCATGAAAAATAAATCTTTGAGAAAAGATGTTTTTGAGAAGCCAAAGAAGAGAATAAGTCACTTTAAGATCACTTTCAGTTCTTTCATTACAATTGAATATGCAGATTCAGTTTTTAATATCTTCAAAGCTGAACATTACCTATTTGCTTTTTATACATTAGATCCTTTGCATGATACAAAAAGTATGCAATGTCATACATTTTAATAATGTATAAGTTAACTTAATTATTAAGATTTAAAGTAGCTTACCAAAAAATCAAAACTCTGTTCTCCATCCTCAGAAAATTAAAATCAAAGGAATTAAGTAGGGCATTTTACGAGAAGATGTTATCCAATTCCTAATTATATGAGTATGTATTAGATTAAATTTGGATAGGAGAAAAAGATGACAATTTGGACAAACTAACTCGTCTTTATAAAAATGTAAAATAATGAGCATTTATTGTAAGGAACCAAGAGAAAAATAAAACTATTTGTTGGATGCTCTGAATGAAAAAGGAAGTGACACCATTGCCTTTCATTCTTTGGGCTCATAGTTCTCATTCTTTTATGGGTCTGGCATTTTATTTACAGTCTTAAATGGAAGTAGCTGTAGACCAACATGCTAAGGGTTCCTGGAGGTTCATGACTCAGATCTGCTGGGGCTCTCTGTTCCTTTACAGCAATCAAAAAAAAAAAAAAAAAGAAATCTTGCCATTTGCAATGACATGGATGAAACTAAAAGGTATTATGCAAAGCAAAATAAGTCAGTCAGAGAAAGACAATTATAGTATGATCTCACTCATATGTGGAGTTTAAAAAACAAAACAGGATCATAGAGGAAAAGAGGGAAAAAATAAGACAAGATAAAATCAGAGAGGAAGACAAATCATAGGACTTAATCATAGGAAACAAACGGAGCGTTGCTGAGGGAGTGGGAGGATGGGGTAACTGGGGGATGGATGTTAAGGAGGGCACGTGATGTGATGAGCACTGAGTGTTATATAAGGCGGATGCATCACTGACCTCTGCCTCTGAACTCAATAATGCATTATATGTTAATTAATTGAATTTAAGTAATTTCAAAAAAGAAAGCCACATTTAATATATTTAGTTCTTTTCTTTCTCCTCACACCTAAATTTACTGTATTCATTTGTATTTTTTCCATCTACTTTTATTTGGAGTTATGCCTAGGTTCATTAGTAGATGAACAGAATTGAATTCTCAGAAACCTCCATTTTGGCTTAGATATAGAATACCAACTTTTATTTGTTTTTTCCCCCTTAAAGAATAAAAATGGGGGCAGTATGCTATGACAAGTTTTGCTTTTAACTAAACTGGGTTGGTATAGGAATCAGAGTCACTATAATGAGGAAAAGTGAGCTCAAAAAAATGAATGTCACCTCTTTTTTGAAAAAAAAAAAAAAAAGAAGAAGTCTTACAGATTTAACTGTAAAACCTAGAGAAAATAATTCCATACATATTTTTCTAAAAGACTTTTAGTTATTATGGGTAAATATGTCATGAAGAATCTTTGATCTTTGGCATTATTTCTTTTATTATGCATTTCTACTTGGCTTCCCTTTGTCCATTGTAGTTTTAGTACTAACAGATCTGTATCACATTCACTTCAGACTTAAAGAATTTTAGAAATATTTTTACATATTTACATTTTCCCTATTCATGACTTACAATTATCTCTTTATTCTCTCCTTCCCTCCCATCACTTCTCAATTTTCCTTCTCTATTTCACAGGTCTCTGTTCTCTCTTAACTAGAAATAAGAATTAATATTTCTTATTATTGTTTAGATTGTTTTTCCTTTTTAAAAATATACATACAAATTGTTTCTTTAAATTGTTTTAATTGATGAAATTCCTCTTGACTTATTTTGCTTATAGGACTTAGGCTCAAAACAGAATAAAAATCCCCTAGTTACAATTTGACGAAATTTAGTTTTTAGAGATGATAAAAAATCTGAAATTCACTTTAGGGGAAAAAAAAGAGGAAGGTGTTTCCAAGAATAGTGGATTTTTCTTGAGAGAATAGGAAGTGCAGTTGCCTTTTCCTTGAATGGTCACAATTCCCATGTTTGAATTGAAGTTCTGCCAATTTGCAAATGTTAGACTTTGGGGGGAAAAATCTGTTTCTGGGATTCTGTGTTCTCATTAAAAAATGCTTATCCCTATGGTTTCTTTCATCTCTAACTGTATATAATTGTATCACCATGCTCTCCACTTCTGTTTTTGTTGATTTTTTAAAAAATAAATAGTTTACACATGTATGCTATTTGTTTATAACATGGAGATATTCACTCTTTCTCCCTGGTGTCACCACTTCCTTTCTACGGGATTTTCCTTTACTTTTTTTTTTCTTCTTACATTATAAATGACAAGAAGTTAGGCCTCCACAGTGAACAGCTTTTAATGTATCACTCTTAGAAGAAACTTTATAAAATCACATCCGACAACTGCTTGTTGTCGGAAAGAAAGAATAACAAAGCTTTCTATCAGTGAGATTGTCACAATCTAAAATACAGATACATGTCACGATTTGACTGATGAATGAACATCAGGGAATTTCACATTACACAATTCTCCAGAAACATGACTTCCTGTAATAAGAACCAGACCCAAGAGGCATTTTCCTAGTGGATTAGCCAATCTTTAAGTAAACATAGGTAGAGTCAACAGTTTGCAATTATTTCAAGAGGTTTCTTTTGTTGTTCTGATTTTGTTTTATTTTTGAACCACTCTGTGTTTCTAGTATTAATTTACTTACCAAATCAGAATGTTTTGCTTATTTTCCATATTTTATCTTTACTCTCTGTATACTTCTAGAACAATCTAAATATTCGGCTCTTTTAGAGATGCCTGGTTGGTTTAGTCAGGAGACTGAGGAGACCATGCAATTCTCCATCTCACAGTGGTGAGTTCAAGTCCCATATTGGGTGGAGAGATTACTTTAAAAAAATAAATAAAACACACTAAAATAGTTTTTTAAAAAACTTTTAAAATTTGACTCTTTTATAGCCAAAAGATCAGACATTATTTTAATGTCAACACAGCTGTAATGATAAAAAAAGAAAAAAAAAAAAAAAAGAGGATTCTGACCTGGGCTTGGTAGTACTGATATTATTTACCCCTCCTCCAAGCACTTTCCAATCAAAAACAGTTGAAACAAATTGATTAATAACCAGTTTGTGAGAGTAAAAACAGCAGAATGATTGCCGGTTAGGTTATGTGGCTGCTGCTGAGACAAAGTCACAGCACCACCAGCTTAAATCATGAGGCTACTTACTTCATTATATTGTCTTATTATACAGAGCACAGAGGTGATACGCTTCAACACTGGTTAGCAAATCTGTCATTTTATTTCCATTATTTATAGCAGGTAGAGGTTTTTTTTTTTTTTTTTAAGATTTTATTTATTTGAGAAAGAGAGAGAAAGAAAGAGGGCACACGCTGGGGCTGGGGGTGGACAGTGAGCAGGGAGCCTGATGTGGGGCTCCATTCCAGGACCCCGGGATCGTGACCTGAGCTGAAGGCAGACGCTCAACGCCTGAGCCCCCCAGGAGCCCCTAGCAAGTAGGTGTTATCCCCGAGAATCTCACTCTCACAGATGGTTGCTTCAGCCCCAGGCATTGCATAAAGACAAGTGAGCAGTCGTTATGTGGCCTTGCCCATGTGGCTCCATTTAGAGCAAGGACCTTTTTCAAAAGTACCCCATTCTCAGCCCTGGAAAATAGCACACTGTGCTCATATCATTGGCCACAGATTTATCATAGAGAAACAATTAAACCATTCACTGTGAGAGAAGGGGAATCCCCGATTAATGTGGATCAATGAAGAGTTTATTATTTATAAATTTGCTTCTGGAGCAGACATAGGCTATCTACCTTTCTCTGAGAACTGGATTTATGAACATATTCAGCTCACTAATATCAACAAAAAGTGGTAAAGAATGGTGGTTCAATAAACAAGATAACTGAAACAACAGTTTAATAAGTTAAAAAATACAGCTGAAATAAAAAATAAAATGAATAGAGGGGGACCTGGGTGGCTCAGTTGGTTGAGCATCCCACTCTTCAACTCAGGTCATGATTCTGGGGGTCGTGAGATCCAGCCCCAAGTAGGGCTCTGTCTGCTTTACTCCCTCTCCCACTGACCCTCCCCCTGCTCATGAGAGTTCTCTCTCTCTCTCTCTCTGTCTCTAAAATAAATAAATCTTATTAAAAAGTTCAAAATTCAAAATAACTGCACTGGTCTAATGTATATTCCCTTATAAAAACATATTTTTCTGCATGGACATCAATTTTCCTTAGATTATCTTTAAAAAGGCATATATTTTTGTATTCAGGTTTTAAAATTCATATTTCCATGATTATTCCCCACTTTATCTTTTACTCATTAACAATTTAACTTTGTGTAATATTACATTCGGTGGATGGATGTGCTGCCCCAATAGTTGTCATAAGGTTGCATATCTATATTAAAAGCAAAACATTTTTATGATAAAATAAACATGGGTTTGCATTTAGCCATTTTCATATATTTAAATTTACAAGTGTGTGATATTGCTAGCTTAAGATATCATCTATAATTTTGAACAAAGAATGTACACATGCAGGAAAAATTGATTATTAAATAATGTTACTTATATATTTCCTCTTGCTCTTGCCAACACTCCTCATAGTCTTGCCCTCTATGTCTTTTATGTCTGTCCAATTGTTAAAATCGAACTCTGGATCCTTCAGAAGTTCAATTTTATATCTGGAGAGAAGGAGCACTGATTTTTGAAGGCACAAATTATTATGAATTTATAATTTCGAATCCCAGGAGCCCATAAATTAATAAGAATATTTTTAGTATCTCCCTTCATTTCATCTAGAGAAAATATCAAACCCTCACATTTTTAAAAGTCCACTACTTCTCAAAATTTTGAACAATCTCAACCTCTTATTCACGTAGAGAATTGAATCACAGCAGGAAAATCTACTTTCTATTTTTCTCTTCAACACCTCCCTCGCAAAACACACATGCACATGACCATACCTGAAAATGTATCGTATTTCCCTACTGCCTAAAGTAAGAAAATCTCTTGTTTTATGAAATATATTCTTTTCTTCAGGGCAAAGTTAGACCCTCTTCACCTGTTGCCTGGGATCCTCTATTCATTTTAGAGGATCATCTATTCATTTTAGTTTTTTTAAAAAAATCTATTTATTTATTTATTTTAGAAAGACAGAGAATGCATGTGGGGGGGGGGCGGTAGAGGGAGAGGGAGAGAGAGAGAGAATCCCAAGCAGACTCCCCGAGGAGCAGGGAGCCTGAGTAGAGGCTTAACCCCAGGGCTGTGAGATCAGGGCCTGAGCTGAAATCAAGAGTCGGGTGCTCAACCCACTGAGCCACCCAACCACTCCTCTATTCATTTTATTTTTTGTTTGTTTCAGCTTTTGTCTCCCTCTCTTTAATGGCAGTAACATATAAAACTATTCCCTCCACAAAAATTTCCCCTAAAATGCTCTCTTATATTTCAGGATGCACCTATACAATGATAGCCTCACTCGCTGTTGTCACAGCCTCTGTTCCACTTCCTTCGGTAGCTCCCCCGCTGCTGCCCACACCACTGGGCCAAATCCTTTGTAATTTTGCAGGATGTGGACAATGTCACTAAACCCCATGCTCTTTTTTTTTTTTTTTTTAAGCTCCTGTTTTACTTTGAACGCTCTGTGCTTTAGACGTTGTCAACTTGCAACAATTTCTCGGAGTGCCCACTTCCCTTATCGTTCTTGCCACTGCAGTTTTAGGTTTCCTCCTGCTTCCCTGGGCTATTTCTTAGTTGTCTTCTCAGATCTCTTTTCCTCATCCTCATTCTTGGGACTTTAGTTCTGGGGTGTTCCTTTCTAATCTTCACACTCACCTCACACAGTCACAGGTTACATAACCTTAAGTTTGTAAAAACACTTAAAAGAATGCCTGTTCCGTAGCAAACGCTATGCAAGTACTTGTCAAATCAATTTCATCCACTTTACACGTGTAATTATCATTTCTAGTTGGATTCTCATATTTCTTACTCTAGTAGAGATGTCTGCTCTGAGCTCCACATCTACATGTTGAGCTTCTTATGTTATGGCTCCAATGAAAGTCTTACAAATACTTCAAACCACCTCACATTGAATTCATCACCCTCCTAAGGTAACAAGCTCCTTGCCTTAGGCTTCTCAACTCATTGCCTGGAACTCTCTGTTGATCCCTTTGCTAAATCGGGAACTGTAGCTGTCCTTGATTCTTCTCTCTTTCTCACCTTCCATGTCATTTAAATTATCAAATTATCTTGAATTTACTTTTTAATTTCCTCACAAATCAGGACACTTCTCCCCACCTCCCCTTCTAATAGTATTATATATCACACACACCTCTCTTTTTAAGTTTTTATTTATTTATTTGAGAGAGAGAGACTGGAGAGGCAGGGGAACAGAGGGAGAGGGACAAGTAGATTCCTCCTTGAGCAACAGAGCCCAGCATGGGATCATGACTTGAGCCAAAACCAAGAGACAAATGCTCAACTGACTGAGCCATCCATGTGCTCCTTCAACTTTGTTCTTTAATCAAAAATTTTTTTTTAATGTTTGTAGATATGGCTTCTATTTCCACTAAAATTTGGAGAAAAAAGGCACCTTTTCTAGATGTTCCTTTGTGTAGACTTGTTCTAATCTATTCATTCAGTCTTTGCTGAGTGAACTTCGGTGTCTTTTTCTCAAGTGTAAGCGACAACCCCCCACCCACCCCGGGTTTTTTAAGGCTTTGATCTATGCCCCTCTCAAATGTGATTAGCTAAGGCTTGGGTCAAAAACCAACTTCCCATATATTTGGATAGAGTGATGTAGAAATATTTATACAATAATAAATATAACCGCTAATGAAGTATAGACTTTAAACCAGGAACAGAAGGCATTTAGGCAACTCAATCAAAAATTATAATAATTATAATAATGACCACAGTAAAAACTTATTTGGGTTAATGAATTGTACTTGTAGGATTAACAAACCAGAGAAATCGACTTTTATCCTGTAGTTCCTTTGGTGATACAGTCTACTTACGGTCTTGAATTCACAATAAGGTAATATTTCAAAGACAAATAAATACAGACAGATGTTAAGTAATTAAAATATATTGAATTATATTTTCCTGAAGTGGATTTAGTCTCTATACCATAAGTCTTGCTTATTTTAAGGAAGCTGTGGGGAAGTCCAGGATCCAGTTTTGCCTCTGTTGCTTACTAGACATCTTAGCCATATGATGTTGGAAAATAGATCAGTATCTCTAACACAAATTCAATATACCTATTGGCTGTACAGCATTATTGTCAAGATACAGTAATCTAATAGATAAGAAACCATTTTGGGGCCCCTGGGTGGCTCAGTCAGTTAAGCAAGTGCCTTCACCTCAGGTCATCAGGGCCTGGTGTTGGAGCCCCGCATTAGGCTCCCTGCTCAGTGGGGAGTCTGCTTCTCCCTCTCCCTCCGTGCATGCTCTCTCTCTTCCACTCTCTCTCACACAAATATACTTTAAAAAATCCTAAAAAGAAGAAACCAAAAAATGTTAAAACATTTACAAAAAGTGACGTTTTATAATGATGTATCTCTGTACTTTTAATATCGTTTCTTAAAATAAATGTGGTATGTATTCCATATAGTCAGAGCCTCATGACATTTTATCTTAATCTCAATCTTATTTCATAGATAAATAATCCTGATGCCAAAATAATGCTTATAATGATGACTCAGTGTCCCAAGAATGTGGGCCTTAAGGGGAAGGTAAAAAAGAGATAAAGAAGGCTCTGTACGGACTTGTTAGAATTTGGTATGTGGCAAAAGTGCCTGAGACCTCTCTTGGGAAACTGCTCACACATTTGCATTCTCACAATGTATTTATTCAAAAAATACTCTTTTCCTGAAGAAAGTCCGGCTCTCAAACTTCTCACCAAGATTATGCAAGTTCAGAAATTCTACAATCAGTAGCAAGAGTTGGAAACCGATTAAGGATAGTTTTTAAGAAAAATCCATTTCCGGTCTCTAGTCATTATGAATATTTGGAAATTTTCCATTGAAAATACTACTTATAAAAAAAATGAACTTCAAAACATAAAGAGAAAAAAGAACACTATTAGAATCCCTGGAGGGTTTTTATCTTTCCCCTCTCCTACTCTAAGTTTTATTCTAATTTTTTCCTTCTTCATTCATTATCCTTGGTGTTATTGTGCAGCAAACTCAGCCAAGATGAGAAGCAGCCAAGGAAGCAAGCACATAGGTTAAAGATAAAAACAGACTCCAGGTTTTAGTGGGCAGATGCGTAGCTCCCCCAGGGATCAGCCAAATTGAGTGGATGGCAGTAATAAACACCAAGAGGATAACAACATTAGCCACTGCTGAGCAGAAAATTGGAATTATTCTTCAAGCTATTTTCCCCCTCTTTTCTGGTTGTTGGGTTTTGTCTCTCCTGTTCTTTCATTGGTGCACCACAAAGAAGCAGCCAAAATGAAATTTCTTTCTTTTAGACATGGCAAAGTATGCACTGATCTCAGAAATTAATAGTAAGACTTAAAAAAAAAAAAAGTTCAACAATCTGTGAAAAAGAAAATTTTAACTAGGAAGCTCAAATTTCAACTAGGAAGCACAATGCTGATGATATATAAGTAAACACAATATGTAATTTTTCCAGATTTACTTAAAGATGGTAAAATAACAGGTGTTATTAATGATAGATCAGTGACCGTCTGAGCCGTCTTATGTCTTCCCCAAAATGATGTACTAGAAATTTAATGCTGTAATTCCAGCCTACTATTGGTGTCTTCCACTCTCCGTGGGCTTTTTGCCCTTTGAATCTGGTCATAAGTTCCCGTCCACATCGATATCCACCGCCACTCCCTTGAGTGCTCTTCCTGTCTTCCTGTCACCAAAGCCAAATTGCCAACATATTTCTAGCTCCAACTGACTGTGATCCTTAGAAAACTATTCCCTTTATCTTAAGACCTTTACTATTCACCTTATAACTTGTAGCCCAGCAATTCTCTTTAAAGCCCTTATCACCAAATACAGCACAATCTGGAGTACCGGGGGTTAAGATTTCAACATAGGAATTTGTAGGGGGACACAACTGAGCCCATAACACAGTCTCACTCCAGACTCCTTCTGTTAACCACTAAACAAACCTAAAAAAGAGAAAATAAGGGAGGGAATGGGGACAGTGTGGGGAGGGGACAAGGAAGAAAGGAAGGAAGGAAAAAACAGAAGAGAAAGAAAAAAAAGGAGGAAAGGAAAAAGGAGAGATAATTACTTAGGATTACAGCAATGGAACATTACTTGGATGCATTTGGTGGTTCTTGGTTTCCATAAGGAACAAAGCTATTTCTACTGTGGTGATATACTTGCCAAGCAAACCAGAGTAACCTTGTAGGCAGCTAGAGGCTGGGGACTTTTTAGACATTGCTGAGGACCGATTGGCCAGTTCTCGGGAAGGCAGCCTCGTATGGTGATATGACCACGGGCTCTGGAGTTACAGAGATGCAACCTTAGCTCTGGCTCATTCTATTTGGGAAAGTTATATTCTTTTTCTGAGCCTCAATTTTATTTTTTTTTAAGATTTTATTTATTTATTCATGAGAGACACACAGAGAGAGACAGAGAGAGAGAGAGAGAGGCAGAGTCACAGGCAGAGGGAGAAGCAGGCTCCATGCAGGGAGCCCGATGTGGGACTCGATCCCAGGACTCCTGGATCACGCCCTGGGCTGAAGGCAGACGCTCAACCACCGAGCCACCCAGGCGTCCCTCAGTTTTCTTAATATGGGTATAATATTTCATATAGGATAAGATTTTTAAGAGGATTATTGTTGATGTGAAGTACATAGATAAGCTTATATGCTTAATAAGTAAAAAAAAAATCTCAAGGTTCTTCCCTTTTCCTTTCCATTTTTGGCTCCTCTCTTCCTAGATTCATACATACCACTTCCCTTCCTTTCACATACTCTCTCAAGAATATTAATATCATAAATAAATAGTGAAATAACAGATAATACATTTCTCTTTCACCTAATTACCTCTTTTCTAAGTATACCTTTTGGCAACTGCCATCTCAATGCATTGGATTTTAGCAATCGCTCTTGCTCCTCTTTTGATTTGGAAAATACCACTTAAGCAAAATTTAATAAACATAAAGTCTACTCTATTTACCTTTTCTTTTAAAAGTTTCCCTTTAAACAAAATTTTTAATTGAACTATTTCATACTTCCAGAAAGATGAAATAAGCAACATAAAAAAAAAAAACCCACAGCTTGAAAAAGAAATATGGATGGATGACCATGTGATGGACTCCATCACAACTGTTCCTAATCTCTTTATTTTTTGACGATATTGGAAGAAATAAATAAAACTGCATGGCTGTATCCGAAGATTCATACCGTAACCTAATTTTAGCTCACAAAGTATATCCTAATTAATTCATTTATTCATCAAGTACTACTTAGTCATCATTTTGGGTACTGAACATAGAATCGTGAATGTTATATAAAGTGTCTATGTTAAGAATGGAAAATGCTTTAGTGATGGAGATAGTGAACATGTACACAAATAAATATGTAAGTGGTGATAAGTGCTGTTCCGAAAACAAAGCAAAACATTACTAGTAGGAATGGGATATGGTGCAGCTGCTCTGAAAAACAATCTTGCAGCTCCTTAAAAGATTAAGCGGAATTGCCATGTGATCCAATAATTCCACTCTTAGTTATATGCTCAAGAGAAATGAAAACATATGGCTGCTCAAAAACTTGTGCACAAATGTTCATAACATGATTCATAATACCCCAAAAGTGGAAGAAGCACAAATGCCCATTAACTGATAAGTGGATGAATCATGTAGCTCTACACAATGGAATATTTTCAGCAAGAAAAATAAATGACATCCTGATATATGCTATAGCACGGATGAACCTTGAAAACATTATGCCAAATGAAAGAAGCCAGATACAAAAAGCCATATAGTGGATTATTTCATATGAAATATCTAGAATTACGTGATATTTAGAGACAGAAATTAGATTAATGGTCACCTAGGGGTGTAGAATGGAGAAATTGGGAAGCAAGGAGGTAATGGCTAAAGGGTAAGGAGTTTCCTTATAGGATAATGAAAATATTCTAAAACTGGGGCAATGTTTGTACAATTCTGAAGATATATGAGTAGCTACTGAACTACAGAATTGTTTTGAAAAATCAAATTTACTTAAAGTAAAAATTTGTGCTCATCAAGACATGTAGATGAAAATGAAAAAAATAAGCCATAAACCGAGATAAAATAATGTATATGTTTGGCAAAGAATTTATATCCATTAATCGACAAAGAATTTCTGTAATTCAGTAATAAAGAGGCAGAGAATCTTAAAAAAAAAAAAAAAACGGTTTACTGAGATAGAGAATGATGAGGAACTGGTGGTGGTTACTTTTTAAATATGGTGCTCCAAGGATCCAAGGAAAGGATATCTGCAAAGGGTCCTAACTAATAGAAGGACACTGCTGTTCCAGTATTTTATAGAAGAGTATTCCCATGACAAGAAGTAGTAAGTTCAAAGTACTAAACCTTTTGTTCAATAATTAGTAGTTTCATTGAAACCAAGGGATTAGTAGGCAGTATCCACAAAGCCAAATAATTACAAGAAAGATGGAGAGGAAATAAAGGGAAGAGGCAGCAGGAAATGACTTCTGGGCGCCCCTTCCCTTGGCGAAATGGCCCTGCTTCATGATGCTGATGATACAACAAAACATTTCCCAGCTCCTACCTCACATCTGTAACTGCTTTTCTACGGGTCCGCTTAGAAAACATGACCTCAAATACAATCTGTCCAGATTAAATTCATCACTAATGTGCACCCCAATCAACAGAACAGTAACATTAATTTCCCTATTTGTACGGCTAGCACAACAATTCTCTCAGGATATACTTGAATTCTCTGTCCTTCATATCTTGTATTTAATCAATTACTCAATTTTATCAATACTTAATTCAAAAAGTGTCTCAGACTTGCTGTCTCTCTGTAGTTCCACGGATAGTCCCTGTTCATAATTTCAATCTGATCCTCTGCATCATTCGAGCGGTCAATCCCACTTAAATTTTGCCCTCCCAACATCTTTCCATGCATGCTGGATTTTATTGAAGCACAGATCACATCACACTTTCTAACATTTTTCTGGTTCAGAAAATCTACTGACTTCTCCTTAAATGTCACATTATTTGCCAAGGTATTTTCCAAAAATGTTTTGTGGGCAAATAGCCCTTTGTCATATAAGTTTGGAAATACATTTACTATATTCTCCTATAGAAGATACAGTTGCATGTTACCATAATAAAGATCCTATAAAAGTCCTACAGTTGAGAAACCTATATGTTTTTAAATCAGATATACATATATATTAACGTATCAACACTTTTTTTATAAAGATTTTATTTAGTAATTTATGAGAACACTCTTTTAATGTAACAGCTAATAACATCTTGCTGAACTTGTATTCTGAGAACACATCTTGACCTAAAAGGATAAAACGGACACTGCAGATTAGCATTAAAGTGAATAGAAAATGTAAGTTATACAACAGAATCATAAATTATTCTGTAGAGTGTATAAAATCTGTTAATTAAGATGAATAGATTTTTATTTTTTTTTATTTTTTATTTTTTTTAGATGAATAGATTTTTAGAACTGGGATGGAACTTAAGGACAATGTAGCCAAAGTCATGAGTTTTATAAATCAGGTTTAGAAATTTAAATTTATTTCCAAAGATTACTTAACAGGCTGCTGGCAGAGCAGCTAGTTTGTTGCCCCAAAATGTAAATACTATTCTTATTCAAGGTAAATAATTGAACATGTATTTATTGTCCACTACTATGTGCCTGGTGTATACAAAGACATCCTGAGAATTTAGGCATTTCACATTGCATTTTTACTTAACACACTTGGTTACGTGTACTTTCCTAAGGGCCAAGGGTTTCTCTCGATTTTTAAATCTCTCTTAGCGTCTAACGTATTATTATACACAACTAGTCACCAACATAACACATTTTTATAATATTTTCTTGCTTAAAAAACTTCTGATATTGAATTCGAATTTAAAGGGGATTAGCAAGAGGGAGAGTCCTCCTCCTGGCTCGTGTCCTCACATAGTGGAAGGGATGAGGGATCTTTGTGGGGTCTTTTTTATAAGAACAGGAATCTTCCCCCCTAAGACCTAATCATCTCTGAAAGGCCCTACCTCCTAACACCAGCATAGTTGGGAGTTGGGATTCCATATAAGAATTTGGGGAACACAAAATAATTCAGGTGATAGCATAATCCCACCAGCAATGGTGAAGGCTCAAATCATCAACACTTTAGAAGGTCAATTTTTATTAATTTCCGTTGTACTATCTCACAGTAGTGTTAATCTTAGTTTTCATGATGACTGATTATGTTGAGTATCTTTTAATATGCTTATTTGCCATTGGCCTATCATCTGAGAAGTGCCCGGCCAATCTTTACCCCATTTTAATTGGATGTTTATTTGTAATTCCTTGTAGATTTTTAATGCATAATCTCCGGATACATGATTTCAAACACTTTCTTACAACTTGCCTTTTCGGTGTCTTAGTGGTGCTCATCTTGATGAGCAGAAGTTTTTGATTTTAATGAAATCCAATTAGCGGTATTTTACTTTATAATTGGTGCTGTCTGTATCCTGATTCAGGAATCTTCACCAACCTCATCACGAACATATTCCCCTATGTTTCTTTTATGAGGTTTAATGTTTTATCTTTCCCATTCCGATCTTTGAACTCCTTTGCTTCAGTTTTTCTGTATGATACCAGGTAGGGGAGTAGCTATTTTTAATGGCGCCAGCTATTCGGGAAAGTAGAGGGCAGAAAGGCTCGGTGGTCTGCTGTCTTGTTTGCCACTTTGCAACGTAACTTAGTGATGTACTTGGAAATTTTAGAAAGGAAATTAAATACAACGATCTGTAATGAGGTCGGCTCACTCTAATTGATCTCTACAAATTATAGTTTTATCAGGGTCAGAAGAAGCTGTACTGGTTTTTCCAGTGGTGTGCCCAAGTCAATCTTTTGCCCCGGGAGGCTGAGCTACTCAGTGCTCTTGGTCACTCTTCAGAGGCAACATTGTGGAGAAGAAAGAGCACTGAACTGGCGCTCGGCTAATTGAATTCAACTTCTGGATCAGCCCGGAGTCAGCTCCGGCTTGCTACAGTGCACGCTCTCAGGGTTATCTGTCCGCCTCCCTTCCCTTCTCCTGGAAGCAGCAGTCCACTCCTCCCGGGGCTGCCCTTGTCCGTTCCATCCTCAAACTGCATACTTGGGCTGGGATTTGCAATGTTACCCCATCCTACTCCGCAACCCCAGAGCAAGTCCTTTTCGGCTCCTCCAGATCTATGCTAGTCTCCTGACAGCTTTTCACCTTAGACACACCTGGCCAGAGGTGAGGGGGCACTTCCTCCAAACTGAAACCATCAGTGCTGTACTCAAGCTGTTTGACACACGTCCGTCAAAAGAAGCAGTCACACAGTCACACTCTTTGAATGGAAGACTTTCAAGGTTTAAGACCCTGGAAATATCGGGGCTGTGCACCCCTCTACCTAGGGCACGCTGGGCTATGCTGAACCAGACTAAGACTCATCTAAGGAATGCAAGTGCTCGGAGAGACTCCTGGAGGCATTCGGCTCCCTGACCCTCGGCTCCAACCCCAAACCTTCCTTTCTACTCCTAGATTGTCCCACCTTCTCTAGAATGAATGAGCTGGTGGCCTTTTGACCCAACCTGTTGGACCTGGCTTCTGATCCTTGCAACCGAGGAAAGTCTAAAATGTCTACAATTAGGCAACGTTCAAGGCTGATAGTTTTAAAGAAAGTCACTTGGGCTTAGAACCCAAATTCTCATCAAGGTCTTCAGGCACGCAACCGTGTCCTGCTCCCCAAGCCAAGGGATAGAAAAACGTGCTATATTTTACACTCAAAATCGAATAGGGTTGTATAGCTCTGGAAATAGAAGAGTCCTTGAAAAAATGCATTTTCAGAAATAAGATAAAAGCTAGAAGTTTAGCTGATAGACTCTCCAAAATTATATATATGTGTGTGTGTGTGTCTATATGCACACATAGACACATGTATATCTGTGGATTCAAATAGGTTGTGACATGGAAGGTACACAACGTGGCTACTGACTAGAAATCAAATATATGTTAATATGCACAGAGTGGGTGAAAGGATAGGTTGTACATTCACTAGCGATTTTCATGAAGCTTAAACCGAAACGGCATTACCTTATTATTCATTATAAAGCTACAGACACCTTCACGGTGTACACTGCAGCTATTGAAGCGTGAGAGCAGGGTTCTCGTCTCCCGGAGCCGAAGAATGAATCTTGGGGACACAGGACAGTGAGCAAAGGGATGGACGTTGATTGTGGCTCTGGGGGTGAGAGGGCTCCCGACCCAGTGGCCACTTGAGGTTTTATTGGACACTTGACCAGGGAGCCTTGGCCTTGATGTTGCTGTGCCACCTTCCTTGGAGCAAGGCCTATTGGAAACACCTTCAGGACTGACTTCTTTGCAGCCTGGTCATCTTCTGTGATTGCACCGCAGCCACGAAAGAAAAAGACTCCCTAAGGTCTGGGACCAGGTGGGGGTCTGCTCCCTTATCTCTGGTTTCCTTCCATCTCAGCATTTTGGGGACCGCTGTGTGAGGCGGCTCCCGTGGCCCCTGCCCGTGTGTCCCTACCTAAGCCTGCCTGTCCCTTACTCACTGCCATTCGCTCGAAGAGTAAACAGAGACTCCTGAGAGCTTTACTGATAACATTTCTCTTTCCTTCCTGACTCTGATAACATCAGTGGCTGAACCTGTGCATACATCCCTTGGTTTTTGCTTCCTACGCTATATGAGCACATTTCCTTCCACCCCTGAATCCAAAGTAGAAAGAGCCTTAACAAAATTTCACTGTGGTTTTCCATTATTTTTCACCGTGGATCTCTAGATCATTTTGAAGGAGGAAGTCTCACTTTCCTGATGAAATCTGTTTCCCTCAGAGTGCAAATGTGTTGGTTTATCACTTAAAGTCGCTTTTCTGTGAAACTCTTTTGAATCAGTTAACTGCCTAAATCGAGGGTGCAAGACTGGGGTAAAGGACTTGCTAGAATGCTAAACGTTTCTGTTTTCAGCAGCTCTGTCTGCCATCTCATGGAAAATCTGGCTGGGAACTTGGTTGTAAAAGCATACATATATTTCAAAGGGAACAAAGACAAAAATTTGGAAAACGTCTTTTCTTTTTGAAGAGAAAGACTGAAGTCAAGGGAAAGAGAAATCAGGAATTCAAAGTTGTACTAATGAAATAACAGAAAAATGCCAGAAATATTAAAAGATAATTAATTCTGACAGAGAAAGAAGAAGAGCCGTGAGAAAGATATGGCAAATAGAATTGCAAATGGATCTTAGTCCATATTTAGCCACGTTGATCGGTATTAACGGATGTCTCTCAATTATTGCCATTTTAATTTTATTTTCGAGGGTGAAGTAGGAGTTGCATACTTGAAATTAGACATGTTAGACATATGCACTGAACATAGGCATGTCTACAATATTAAATGCTACATATACATGTTTTACTTATGACTCATGGAATTTGTGGACAGAGGTGTATGAGAATACGTGTTAAGTATCATAAAAATTCACATCTGGAGGTGTGCATAAGGCTCCTGGTGGTCTACAGATAACTCGACATTAACTCTTCATTAAATATATCTGGGTTCTGTATTTCAGAGATGATTTATACAATGAAGAAAGAACAGATTTTTTGGGTGTCTGCATATCTGCTGCTTAATTGTGCCTCTGCCCCTCTTAATGCCGTCCTTGATGAAAGTGAAGAATACCCCGGCATTACAGGTAAAGCGTTAGAAACATTCATCTTCTTCAGCTATTGAAAGCTCTCAATTTTAATCCAAAAATTTAATATATTTTTCTCCATTGTGTGGAAAAAATAGTCACTTATGGAAGTGACATTTTTCTTGGGAAATGTCTTAGATGCAATTTGTCAACAAAAACCCCAACTGGGCAGTCAGGGTGGCTCAGAGGTTTAGCAACGTCTTTGACCCAGGGCATGAGCCTGAGGTCCCAGGATCAAGTCCCCTGTTGGGCTCCCTGCATGGAGCCTGCTTCTCCCTCTGCTTGTGTCTCTGCCTCTCTCTCTGTGCCTCTCATGAAAAAATAAATGAAATCTTTAAAAATAAATAAATAAATAAATAAATAAATAAATAAATAAATAAATAAAGTCGATCGCATTCAAATAAGTTAATTGGCAGAAAATATTAGGTACATCATTTAAAAGAAAAATAACAAAAAATTTATATACGTCAATCAATAGTTATTTACTCATTTTGGTAAACTGTTTACATATGTATTTTAGAGATTGGCTTTATGGGTACTATATAGTTGGTGTGAAAATTATTTTTAAAAAATTATATAAACACCCAAGTTTTACATTTTCGATTGCACACAACCTCGCAGGAAGCTGAAAACAGTCAAGTGCACAGGTGCATACAACTCAACGTTACTTAAAGATTTGACCAGTATTAACTAGATAACTTGCTAATTAATCAATTCATGAAAATTGTGTTTGGTGCTGAAAATACCCATGTCTTTTGTAGATGAAGGTCTATGTGTCATAATAAATCTCTGTTTTATGTTGCTCCACCTTATCAGATTTGGGGTCTGAAAATTTACCATTCTATCATTTTTGTCGGTTCTATTATTTCAATCGAAAAAAATGTCAATTCAGTTATCAAAGAAATCAAAACTGTGATCTGGTATTTTGTAAACTAAGCTTGGATTTTTTTTTTTTTATCTTTAAAAGTTGCATGAGTGATTGAGATAAAACTCACATGTTCATAAATAATTACTGTCAAATGAGTGTGAAACAACTTCATAATAACTTGTGTGTAGAAGGATATGTTTTTAATCCTTCTAAGATTTCAGGGCTTACTTATTGTTTTATGACCTATATAGAAAATATAAAATAACATTCCAATTATTTTATTATAAAGTTTTAACATTACTGAAATGTGGCTAATACGGGACATTAATTTGATATGGATCATTAAGATAACAATAGCTGGAGGGTAGGAAAGATTTGATAAAATGATCTAATCCACCTTTTATGATGGGTGTATCTTCTCTTTCAAAATATTCAGAAAAGTTTTGAAACTATAGGACAATCAAAAATGATCCTTCTAGATGATTATATATTCACAAACTTGTTCTTTTATTTAATGGTTTTAAAAATTTTTATGTAATTTTAAATGATGACATCCATTCATATTTTTCAAAGTATATTATTTTATAGTGCATTAAATAAAACCCTCTTTGGGAAGATAACCTAGATTTAACTCAGTTTTAATTTGGTAGAATACTGCTGCCCTCTAAAGGGCAAACTGGCTTAGGTCATTTTAAGGTTTCAATGTCTCTCGGAAGTGATCATAGTAAATACTGAAAGTCTTAGAAAATATATCATAGACAATAATCAAGGAGTATTAATGGCATTATTGGTCTTATTATTTTGGTAGTAGCAACTACAATTTTCAGGGTCTGTCTTACTGATAGATTCTATAAGCAAATGCAACTTATTTAAAATTAGGCCTCTCAATATTATTAGACTCTATAAAATTTTAAAAATTTAGTTTTCTCAAGTGTCTTCCCAAGATATGAAATTCCTCTGTGACTAAAATAAGTGACTGGATGCCGAGGGAAAAAAAAATTCTAACTCAAGATCAAAAGAATTGCCTCATTCTATTTTAAAATGTGGACAGCACTGTTTTTGTTTTAAAGATTTTATTTATTTATTCATGAGAGAGAGGGGCAAAGACACAGGCAGAGGGAGAAGCAGGCTCCCTGCGGGGGCCCCGATGTGGGACTCGATCCTGGGACCCCGGGGTCACGCCCTGGGCCGAAGGCAGACGGTCTACCACTGAGGCCCGCAGGCGTCCCGTGGACAGCATTAAGTTTTCCCACTATTGTTAAAAAAACCAACCCTGGTAAGTAGAAGAATGGACCATGATGTGTATGTATTTGTAATACCAAACACTAACATTTTCATGATTAGGGAATGGATTAATATAGTGTGATATGTGCATATATATATATATGATTATGGATATACTGTTGCTTTTAAAAAGCTGTTTATGTGTAACAACATGACACAACCACGGATTAGGGAGAGCAAATCAAAGAGCTGTCCCTTAACGTCTGTCCTTAGAAACTGCTGAGTTTAAAACGATGTGTCTACATACTTGCAGTGGCAACACACTGGTTACTTCACAACGACTATTCAGTTCCATGTTGGTCAATTAGTGTATGTTTAAGCCAAATCCCTAACAAGAGTCTAGAAAAAATTATTTGACATCTTCTTTTAAGAGTTGATACTATCACTGTTGATAAAACCTGTTTTTCTCTACGTTTATCAATAAAGTTTATAAACTTTACTTACCTTCTTGAAAATTTCGGATAATTTGTCCTGGTGTCTTCGGCCTATCTTATTTCGCTTGTACTTTATAAGACAAAAAGAGTACTGATGAGGAAACGAAGAGGAAATACAGAACAGTATCACCGTGTTGGTGAGTGCTATCTACCTCCTATTTTTGCCTTGTAGATGAGTTGCCACCACTGAGACTTTTACATTCGTTTTGTGCTTTGAAAGCGGATAATGGCCCATGCAGAGCAATGATTAGGAATTATTTTTTCAACATTCACACTCAACAGTGCGAAGAATTTATATATGGGGGATGTGAAGGAAATCAAAATCGATTTGAAAGTCTGAAAGAGTGCGAAGAAAAATGTGTAAGAGGTAGGTTTCTGGGGACGCTTATCACCCACGAGCCTTTAGGCTCCTTTAACTTTAAAAAAGAAATGTAGGGTTATTAGATCTAAGTATAGATTTGATAATTTCAATGTTAATATGTTTCTTTGACCTTGAGCACCTATTTCCTCTTCTTTCTTCTCTTTGGAAGTGCTGGACATATTGTGAACACAGAGGAAGCAGTTCAGGGGCCTCTGCGGGGCCTCGGTTTGGGTGATTGCCCGGTCATTTTCCACTCATTGTATCTCGTTCTCGTCCCTACTGGGCCAAGTACCCTTTTGTGTTGGGTTGGATAGCACTGAGGTTCAGCACCTTGGCTAGAGGCCTGGCTGCCTCGCTCTCTGTAATTCTCACGTTTTCGGTTAGCAGCCTACACATTTTCATCAACTGGCCTCTGTCCTCAAATACATGCTTGTTTCTTTTGTACAAATCACAAATCTTTCATTTCACCATCGTTCAAAAGTTACCCTTTACTTTAGAAATCAATCGAATATAATTATTCGGTTCTTCAGTGACCCCTTTGCTTACGGTATCTCCTAACACATAGTTACCACGTAGCATATAAATGGGAGTCTCTTGCTTCTACCTCCTTATCACATTTTCAACAGCCGCTTATTGTTTGAGTATCTGGGTGTTTGTGTAGTGAGCTGCTGCTCAGTATAATTGGCATATAGGAAAGGTATTGCTAGGCTTTCAAAAAATCACCTAAGGAGGAAATGTCATCTTCAGCTAATAGAGTAGCTGGAACTGAACTTCCTCACATAATATAAACGACTGGAAAATTGGACAAAATATATATGAGGCAACTGTTTGCAGACATTAGTCAAGAGGTGGCGCAGGACCGAGGCCTCGGAGGGAAAGGAGACCTATTAGGTGAGCCCAGCAATCTCAACAGCTCTCTGCATGGAGGCAGAGAACCACAGCCAGAGGAGAGGAGCCCAAGCATGGGGTCGTGGGTCTCCCCGGTAGAGAATATGGAGATTGGACATTAGGACACTGAGGTCACTGGGTTTGGAGGCATAATTTGCAAGAGAAAGTGGACATATGTAGAGAAAAAGTGAAGAAGTCTGCAAAAGAGTCCCTTTGAGTTTGTCCCGGAATAGCAAAACTGCATGCAAATAAAATATTTGTCTCTACCTGCTAAATTATATATTTTATCATTATGTTCATTGTAGTTCACGTCTTTATGCATGGGTAAAATGCTGCTTAGTTGCCATGACAAGGTAGGAATATTATTACAGGAGCAGCCAGTGAAATCTCTCAAAAGTGGTCCTCTTTATGCCGAAAACCTAATTATTTTAGAGTTAACCAAAAGATCAAGGTGATTATTTAGAGAGATTTTTGGTTGTTTTAATGTGTGTTGATTACTTCAGCGTAAATTGTGAACAGAATGTTATGAAAGCTTCATTATTGCAATTCATATCACTTGTTAAGTGCTTTTCCCAGTAAAGGGAAGATAGTATAAATATAGGAGACAGAAAATCAAAATGTGATTTACATTTTATATATTAAGGCTTGAAAGCTGAAGTTTTGTATGACTGGGGGAAACCAGTGAGAATTCTCTCTTGTAAACTACTACGCTTGAGATAAAAGCAAGTCAAATAGTTCAGGGAAGAGGAACTATGACTGAGTTTAGTTTGCTATGTATGCACAGCTCTCCTTTTGCATGTAAAGTTGTTTGATTCATTTTTTCCAATGTATAATTTTGTTTGGTGTATTTACCTATATAATAATAGAGACATGGAAGCAAAGCTAATAAATTTTTTTTAAAAAAAATAACAATTAAGTTTATAAAATAGCTTCACATACGTGGCTTTCAAAATGTTTGCCTTTTGGGTTATTTGCTTTTTTCCCTGTAGCCTAAATGACGTTATCTTAGGTTGTTATCACTTTGAAAAATAGGTGTAATATAATGTGGGACATGAAAGAATTAGATGAAAGAGATCTACATGGTTAAAAGTGATCTACATTCAATTTCATAGAATTGCATCAATTCCTGAAACAGGTTTAAAGGTTCTAGAATATGCTGTTTATATTCATTACTATTTTACTGGTTCAGCTAGTTGTGATGTGCGGCTTTTCATGGAGATTCAGATGAGAATTTTCTCCATAGGGAATTAAAGAGAATGTAAATACTTTTTCCATTCTCTTTATTTTTAACTTTGTCATTTCATGTTTTGTTTGGAATCATGAAGACCTATTTAGTCCTGAGAATCTTCTGCCCATACAATCATTCTCCCACCTGGTTAGAATATTTTTGAGGCTGATTTCAACAAATGAGAATCATTAAAAGTTCGTCTTAGGGTCCCACCCTCTACGCCCCCACACAAGAGAAAAAGATGAAGGATGGGGGTGAAATTACAATGACTAAGATGTGTCATGTAATTATGAACTCATTTGTTGGATGTTAATTATATTATGATATTCATAATAAAATATTTAATGTATGAATTCACATATGTTGGGGTTCAAGGAATCACTAAAATGAGAATTAGTAAAACATACTCTCATTACTCCTGAAGACATTAATAAATGTTATGTTCTAAATAAATCTAGGAAAAGATGATAATTTGCTGTAAAACTTAACTGTTTCTTCAGATTGTAACTGGCATAAACATCAGCTAAATAGGGTGTCCATGTTATTTTCAGAATCCTCAAAGATAATCATTGGGATTACAAATACATGTGAATTGTAGTGTGTGCCAAAACACACATTTAAGTTAGTTCACATGTATGCCAGCTAAATTAATCAACTTGGAATGGAATCAGAAAACAAACAAGTTATCTCTTTTAATATTGCATGAACACTGAAATCAAGCATTTCTATGTTCCCATCCAATGGCTATTGTCAGCAGGCAAAACATGAAAACGATTAATTAGCAATCTAGTCTGACATAATATTTATCTGTATGTATTCTTTCCTTGTTCTCATGAATTAAAACTGTAACAAGTTAATTGTACATTAAAATATTTCAGTATAAGCTTATTACGACAATCCACTATCTAATTGAAACACATTGACAGTTGGTTATTTACAATAAGAAAGACTCCTGAGGTTTCCTTAATATTTAAAATACAATTAGGAAAAAAATATATATATTAAAATATGTAAATATATATATTTTACTATATATATATATATTAAAGACTATTAAATAAAACATAGGAAAATTTAAAAAGAGGCCTCATTAACTTCTCTTTCAAATATGTTTTATTCTCCAAAGAATAACCTAACTGCTGATTTTTGGCTGAAAAGGGCATATAAGCCAACTCATTCCCCCACACCCCCTCTGTTTCTCTGGCCATATAACTAATTATAAACTGCCTTGATCAAAGCTTTTCTCTGTAAAACAAGTGATCATACAACAAACACCATTCAGCCTTCCTGATGTTTACATGGGCAAATTAAAACTTCACAGAGTATATCAATTTGAATTTCATAATTTATCACTTAAATTAAAACTTAGAATCCATACTTGAATATAGTGGATCAAAGGCAAGTAGGATTCTAGTTTTTGAGAGGACTGATTCCATTAATTCTTTGAGGATAAACCAAAAAAAAAAGTCACAGATACGTTTTGCTCTATTTCTCTTCTGTACTTGGAAATGATAATAAAACTTATAATTGGGTTGAAACAATGCAGTAGGGGAGGGAATCAGGAAAGGAGATAATTCTGGTTTCTCCTACCTCTACTGTCAACTTTCTATAGAAATTATGTTTTCACATGCAAAGTGTGCTGCTTGAATTACTTTCATATTTCACATTATCTTAATGATTTTTAATCAGAGGTGTTTCAAATAGCAAATGTAGTTCACCATGAATTCTTATTTTTGCTGATGTGTTAGAAACTTTCAACACCGGTTTTCAGACAGTATATTAAAATGTAGATGGCTTCATATTTATAAAAATTAAAATTATTTCATTTTTAGAGAAAATAAGAAATTTAAGGTATTTATTGACATTATGTTTAAGAATAATTTTAATGGTAATAAATACACCATCCTAGTTTGTTAAGTTGAAATTTATATATAATTTACCCACATAAATTGTGATGATTGATGCACATATTATTTTTCTTGCAGTTTTTCCAAAGACTAAGACGGAGACATTAGAAAAAGGTAAATATTCACTTATATGCTAATTAGAATTTAGGTAAGACACTAAGAAATTGAGTTTTAGTTCTCTTTGATGCGGAGTTCATCTTAAATCCATATGATCTTTGAAATGGTGTTTTATTTCAGTGGATATAGTGAAAAATTAAAAATGACATATATGATATTTGGTAGGGAAGTCTTCAAACACTATATTTACTCTCATTCTAATGCTATATGATATTTAATAATAAAGCAGTTGAATTCCGTAGCCACGCATATGCTACTTTAACATCTCCGGAACAGTAATTCAGAATGCTGCTAACATGACTGCAGTTCTCAGATCTCTAATTCCTCGATAATCTCAGCACTGTGTATCTTTAGTAAGTTTTATCCAGTATTTTGCTGAATTCGTATGTGTCTTTGAGTTGTCAACAGTCTATATGCAGAAGTAAATGGAGATATTTAACAATATGTGATTGCTTTTGTCAATATTATTTACCGTGTGTACATACTTTTTATTTTATGATTCAAATTATTTATTGGTTTTAACTAAAAATAATCTTCTGATGAATATATTATATATATATTACTTATATATATAATATATTATATGTGCCCCATGTTTATATATTAGCACATGAAAAAAATATATCAATAGATCAGGGAAGACACTCCTTTCAGTAAAGATCTAGAAACTGACTTGGTCCAATTACCTTGTATGTCATTTAAATTTGAATGAGGAAAATATTGAACAAAGAAATCAATTTAACTCAGGACATGAAAGAGTTACAAAATTCAAAGTGTATTTTAATTTCTCTGATTTTGATTTAATTGTGTGAGAAAGAACTGAAAACTTTTGTGACTGATAAACTTAAGACTTACTAGACTTTGAATCAAAATTTATAAAATAAATTCAGTGGCAAAATTTATACAAACACCATCATGGATGTACTTATTTACAAATTTTGAAATAGCTTTCTATAAATACTGAACTTACAGAAATGTTCAGTGTTTCAATTAAATGAGACTCATTATCTGTAGTATCAAAGAATACAGGATATATACAAATAGAGGGTTTTGTCCGCCAAGCAAAAGATGATATCTTCGTGAAAGGAAATACCAACACACCAGGGTATTTTTTTTTCAAAAATGTGAAATTAGGAAAAAGTGATACGCAGATAAAATATACTTTTATAAAATTATGTTATTTCACATATACTTAATGATTTAGAATTCATTCTTTTTTTTTACTGATTCATATTTAATGACATTTTCCCCAAAATGTAGTATTATATTTTTACCAAAGTCAGTTGGTCCCAAACAGTCAAAAATTGTGTGATTTGAAAATCACAGTGTCTGAAACCACTATATGAAAAGTGTTTGAAAGTGGATGAAAAACAACCTCGTAAATCACAAAGCACAGTATAAATTATTAGGAGCAAGGAAAAAGAATCTGATATGCAAAGAAGCATGCCTCTGCTATGAACTGAAGGAATCACCTCTGCAGTTTGAACCCCTATTTCCTTGACTATAAAATGAGCACGCTAAGGGAAAAATAAAGCTCTTTTACCTTTAGCAAGTCTGAATCTACATTTTTTTTGTGAGTTTTGTCAGATTGGCATTAACTTGATGAAGAAAAAAATGTAACATTTCCTTAGATACAAGGTAAAAGCGTCCCCCTTTCTGTGTAGGTTTATGGATTTCTTGATCATCCTAGAAGGGTGGTAGTAAAAGAGCAAAATAAGGCCTCCTCGATTTTGAGTATAATCCCACTCAGTTCACTATACTGCTTTGCTCAGTGAGATCACCAAGCCCCCAGATCCCCAGCCTGTAGAGTTCGACTTCAGCATTTACAGGAAATACGACAGTAAGTAGGAGACCCAAGGATGAGAGACTTGCTGTGTCAAAGGAGGAGCAAAGATGAAGAAGCAACTTGAATGAATACGTTTGTCCAGAGTCAGGGAGGTAGGTTGGAGAGCTGCTTGGCTTAGCAGGCGGTCAGAGGGCAGTGAGGTAGATATGTGCTTAGGTTCCTAGTTAGGAGTTCCTCTTCCCTTAATTCTTAATTGATATTATACGTGGAAACCAGAGAATAAAGCCCAGCTATCAACACCATTCACATGTGTTAAAAAGGGTGCAGATGCCAAAACCAATCCATAATAAAGACCTCTGTGCATTTGGACTTCTAACTTTGTGACATGCTTCCTGGCATCAACACTGGGACAGGTATGAAGACGACCTCTTTTTTTAAAATAATTTGGCTTAAGACAATTGTCCAGTAGGCAGCCTCAGACAAAAGTTAGTAGTGAAAACAAGGTGGTGGGCGGAAGCTCGTCTGTAGCTAGTCTGTACTCTGTGTTTTAACTGAGCGTTAGGTCTAGAGCAAGGATTGTATTTGCAGGTTTGTAAGAATGTTTCTTTATCTGAGGAATATGGGGCATGGATTTCTTGATTTGTAACCTTAAACTGTAGGCCCAAGAGAATCATTTCACAGGTGTTCAATTTCAACTCTGTCTTAAAATAAATTTATATCCTAGAACGGGGGCTCATAAATAGCAACTTCTAGTAGTGTAATTTCTTAGCTATACTTCTCAGCCTAATTTCTTATTGTTTTCTATTCTTTAGATGCAATATATTTTACCCACTCCGTTTCCTTAAACATAGAATTCTTATATTCTCTGTTAAGATGATTTAAAATTTCCTAAGAGGCAACTGGCTCACTCAGCAGTCGAGCGTCTGCCTTCAGTCAGGCCATGACCCCAGGTCCTGGGATCGAGTCCTGCATTGGGCTCCCCGCAGGGAGCCTGCTTCTCCCTCTGCCTGTGTCTCTGCCTCTCTCTCTGTGACTCTCATGAAAAAATAAATAAAATCTTTAAAAATAAAATAAGTGAAATTTCATAAGAAGTACATACTAAGGCCAAAGCCAATCAAAATGATAGCAATTGAATATATTTTTCCTCATTCTCTTATAAAAAAAGTATTATAAAAATCTAAAGAATTGTTTTTCCCTTGTCCCATAAATTACACTTAACCTCAAAAATTCATACTATAGGGATAACAGTAACATTCACCTTGAGAAACAAGAGGCAATAAACAACAAACAAAATAACTTTCAAATTGGTATACCTTGAGAAGTTCCAGAAGACAGAGAGTTTACATTACATGACAATAGGATGTTTTACTTAATAAAGCAACGCCCTCCTAGAAGATCAGTGTTTCAGAGATTTGCAATTGTTGCAGAAATCGTTAACAGGATTACATATATGCTCTTTTTACAGTAAAACACTCCTGAGTTCTTGCTTCCTTCCTTGAGATAGAAGAACCAGTTGCTTTAAAATGTGAAAGAATACCATAGTTCATCGTTGTCACGCTGTGATGATTTAGTCACAGGGGGAAAAATGGGGAAATTGGAGCTTTACTGTAAAAAAGTTCAAGCCCCATATTTCTTGCGACCATGATTTTGAGAAGTTAATTCTCTTCTTTGTGGAGGATTATGTAGAAGGCCTGTAACGTGGATCACGGGGACGCACCTGTCATGACAGCCATGTCCAGTCTGGTTTGGAGCACTGTCAAAGAAGGGGCATTAGGTTTTTTCAAAAGCCTCTCTAATCCCTGCACATGTATTTCCTTTCTGCCTTTGCACTGTTGGAGTCACTCCAATGCTGGGAAGAAGAAAAATAAGAGACACAGTGGTGGAGGATGTCATGCCTAACCTGGTACAGGTTCCGGTGTAAGAATTCAGGAAACTCCAAGAATAGCCGTGAAAGCTTCCATCTGCCTAAGGCTTCTACTCCAATATTTTTTAAAAAATTGAAACCATTGTAGTGAAGCAATACGTTACACTCCCTTTCCTAACGAGAGCCTACCCCTGAAAAAATAGGAAATATTCCTGTATCTTTCCTAAATGCCAATGCATGAAGCCTAGTAAGAATAACTGAACCGAAAAAAAAAGAATAACTGAACCGAAATTTTACCATCATATTTTATAATATTATGAATTTTTGAATATGTCTTCCAAACCAAGGGTAAAATAACAATCTCTCTTACTCTTTCGATTCATGAAATAGTGGATAGCTGTCGCCCTATTAATTTACTATGAGGAATTTAGAACTTGAAATTCCAGCGGCAACAACGTGTGACGACAGATAACGTCTTCCTTATTCTAAATGTCATCGTAGACCTAGTGGACAATTGCAATACTGTGCGGTTGGGGATAAAGTTCCATTTCTACCTTGTAACTTGAACGTTTCATGTATACTCCTTAAATAACTTCATTTTAGTTATTTTAGACACTTAGCACGATGAAGTCATTCACAAAAAGGAATATTGCTTTCTGACGTTCTTATCAGTTCCAGAAAAGCCAGATTACTGCCATATGAACGAAGACAGCGGACTCTGTCGAGGTTTTGTCACTAGGTATTATTATAACAACGTGTCAAGTAAATGCGAAGGCTTCAAGTACGGTGGGTGCCTTGGCAATCTAAACAACTTTGAAACGCTGGAACAATGCAAGGACACCTGCGAGGGCAGTAAGTTTATCTCCCATCTCATTTTACTTCATTTAGAGGCATTCTCTCAAAAATAAGGCATCTTAAAGGATGCTCACATTTACCCAGATTTCGTTTCAGCCATACGGATAAAGATATATTAGCACCCACTAAATCTGATATAAATTAGTCACTATGTTAACTTAAAAAAAAAGGAACAGAAAATTAAGAAATGTCTAAGGGAATTTATTTCCATAGATTTTTTTTTTTTTAGGTTACATTATTTAATTTTCTTTCCTGAGAATATTTTGGTGTAACGTAAGCATAAGAAGAGGGCTGCTGAAATCCCTTAGGTTTATAATGATTTGAGGGCAAATCGTTCTTGGGAACCTATCATCTCAAATCAGCTTTACCTGACCATAACGTTTATTAAAGGATTGCCTTAAACTTTGTTACCTTTTTTTTGACCAAGAACTACAGTTACCCAAGAAATATGATCTTACAAATATAGTAGTTCTTGGTCAAAAAAAAAGGTAACAAAGTTTAAGGAATCCTTTAATATATAAAGATTCACTGTTCCTGAATTTAACGTACATGTGAATAAAAGTTCTAGAAGTCTAGTCTTTCATATTTATTCAAGGTAGACCACATGTGTGCCCACGTTAGCTGGGGGAGGGGGGGGACTCCCCGTTGAGCACAGAGCCCAGGGCGCTCGACCTCATGACCCATGACATCTGACCTCAGGGAAAGGGAGAGTCAGCCGCTCCACCGACTGGGCCACCCACATGGCCCTGGATGTCTACTCTTCTTGACACAACTGCTGTGCTCTGCTTTATGCGTATAACTGTGAACTGAAGGCAAGTTGTATTTTGATTGGCTGTTTTTTTTTTTTCTCAGGCAGTGATTTGCAGATGGATGAAACAGTGAATAATACAGGATCGCTTGGGTCTATGAATAATACATCCCTGTTTAATTCTGGGGATAGCCTATTACCACCTGATTCTGAGGATAGCCTATTACCACCTGATTCTGGGGATAGCATGCCACCTGATTCTGAGACTGGTGGATCACAACACGATTCTGAGAGTGGTGGATCACAACACGATTCTGAGAGTGGTGGATCACAACACGATTCTGAGAGTGGTGGATCACAACACGATTCTGAGAGTGGTGGATCACAACACGATTCTGAGAGTGGTGGATCACAACACGATTCTGAGAGTGGTGGATCACAACACGATTCTGAGAGTGGTGGATCACAACACGATTCTGAGAGTGGTGGATCACATCACGATTCTGAGAGTGGTGGATTACATCACAATTCTGAGAGTAGTGGATTACAACACGATTCTGGGGATAATGCATCACCTCTTGTTTCTGTGAATAATGACTCTTTCACTCCCCGGCCTCCCACGGTTTCCAGCTTTTTAGGTAAGAGTCTCTCTTTTTTTTAAATTCCTCCCAGAAAAATATTATGGTAACAATAGAAGTGGAGTGTAGATTAGAATTTAGCTTTTAAAAAAAATAGGTCTTGTTATCTAATAATAGGTGTGTTGAAACACCGAGATTCAAAATGTTTGTTTTTCAATCCCATAGGGGTGATAATTCTCCTCTATTTTAGGGTATGCTTTGAAGGAAGCTTTTGATTACATATCATATGAACATTTTCCTACGATATTTAATTCTATGCCAAAGTGATCTTATAAACTAATGCTGGAATTATCAGCATCAACGTCTGATGGTAAATTATCCTCATGGCAATAGAGTGCTCTTTAACTGAGCATGACACTACTGTCAAGGCCTCAGGTGTTCAGTCACAGGACAGATTAGGAAATTGTTGAATAACCATCACCAAAAGGTTACGCCACTCCACGGGGAATTATCTTTTGGATTTCCGCAAAATTCTTTTCTGGGCTATACCCTCTCAACATATTTATCAAATGTAAACAAACATACAGGAAATATGCTCACAGAAAATTCAGAGCTGGGCAATAGTAAAAAATATGCAAAAACGTAGCCAGAAACCACAAATACCGGGGCAGTGAAAAACAACAGAGAGAGCTGAAAGTTAACACGATGAACACAAGGTCCTCCTAAACTTCAAAAACCACGTGTGCTCAATTCACGAATCAGAGATTTCCCTTAGAAGCAGACCGTGTGAACATTTCAAATGTGAGGTTGACAAGAGTTGACGAAGTTCTGTAGCTGTTAGAATCGCAGCCCTAGGGTAAAAAAGAGAAAGCGTCCGGAGCGGAGCGGGCCTTCTCCATCTCAGCCCTGTATCCGAATCCGATGGGAATCAGCACTGGGAAGTGTTTGAGGAACTGTCTTCACAACCAACACACTAGCAAGCAAGCCAACGGCAAACAGAACGTGTGCCCAGGTGCACGCACGCTGCCGGTGTTGGCCATTCCCTGCCTAGCTGAGGGATCAAGTATCCAGGCCATGGCCCCCCTGCCCCCATCACGGCTGTGGGGTTGGCGCCAGGCCTGAAATGCCAGACCTTAGGAGCCACCAGGAGGACGGAAACGTGGCTACAGGAAAGCTGGGAGGTGTAAGGAGATGGGGGATCTAAGGAGGGAACGCTATATATCTGTGCCCTCAGGACTTGCAGCACCATCCTATGGAAGGCAACCCCACGTGCCTCCCCCAGGCCTCTCCCCACATCCCCATCCTTCCTCATTTCCCTCAGCCCAGCCTAAGAACCAGGATTCATTCATGAAATCTAAAGTATAAGTCTCTTTCTGTAAAGTGTTTACTTTTTAAGGTGAAGTCTTAAAAAATAAGTGGGCACCAAATGAATTAAATTCCCCAAGTTGTAGGCCCTCAAGCCGCGTGCGTTCCAATAGCCCTGGAGAGGTCACAAAAGGCATGCAAAATTTCAGAGAGAGCTTGAAGACAGTATATGCAAATGCTTTTAGGTCCTTAGATTAGATTCTTTCATTAGAGCAGTGAAGTCAACGCTGGGTGAATGGGAGTCTAATTTTTAAGCACTACTTAGTTTGTGTATAATGATAACGGTACATATCTTTGTAGTTTCTGATGTGTTATCTGTAAAATTAAGTAATTTCATTGCATTGTTTTTTTGTGTCCTTCCAGCCCTGTGTCTTTCAATGACATTTTGTTTTATCCAGTTCAGTATCACATGTTGAAAAGCGCGCAAAATCTCACTGTGTGAAATATGTGCAAGTTTAGAATAACGGACGTAATGGGCTTAAAGAGACGTGCGATGCAGTATATCTACTAATAAAATAAATGCATGAAATCAGTTTTCAGTATGTTTCGGTATTTTTTGCTTGGATTGCTTCACTATTTCAAGTAGAGATCTTCATTCGTTTATCATTATAAT
The DNA here is from genome assembly GCF_018345385.1 of Vulpes lagopus. NCBI lineage: Eukaryota > Metazoa > Chordata > Mammalia > Carnivora > Canidae > Vulpes > Vulpes lagopus. The sequence continues at coordinate 108,971,408 of NC_054834.1, read as the reverse complement.
GAACGGAGTAAGTTAGGGGATGATGGTTTTGCCTTAACGTTTCGTGAAGTATAGAAATCGTGATTTTGGGCAAGCACACTGCCAGAAGAGAAAGGAGGAGACAAAATAAGGGTGAGAAAGAAAATGAACTTGCAACACTGTCTGATAAATGTCCCAGGTTTTTATGTAGCTGTACAAGAAGAAGTATAAAAATCAAATTAATGGTAATAACAGTAGATTATCAACTAAGGAAACAGTAAAAATTCACAATATGAATTTAAATGAAAACAATATTAATAGCATTAATAATATTATGAGGATTTTTATTTAAAATGATAGACATTTATGGGGCCCCTGGGTGGCTCAGTCAGCTAAGTGTCACATTCAGCTCAGGTCATGATCCCAGGGTCCTGGGTTCGAGCCCCGCATTGGGCTCCCTGCTCAGTGGGGGCTCTGCTTCTCTCTCTGTTTCATTCTCTTACTCTTGTCTCACAAGGAAATAAAATCTTTTAAAAAAATTAAACTATAGACATTTAATTCTTCACACTAATTGCATTTAAAATTAGGGAAAATCTTCCTCCTTTCTTTGTCTAGAGAATTATCTTATTGTTTTATTGTATATATTTGCCTCAAAACCTAAATTCCTTTAGCCAGTTGACTCCTTTTCTTCTTTTTCTAGGAGTATTCATTTCCCATTCTTTTGTTTATATTTGTATTTCTGCTTTTGAGATTTCTTTAATATTTATACTGTATGTGTGATGCCATTGATAGCATACCATTAATAAAGTTTTAATATTTCTGTGCACATAGTTAATAGAGTCCTCTCAATAGAGCTCATTGGTAAATGCTTATAAAAGAAAAATTAATGTTCTCAAGTGTTCATACCAATTCTGGGCTTTTTTTAAAAGGAATTATTTATTTTATTCTAAGATTTTTTTTTTAGAATTTTGATTTAAATTCAATTTAGTTAACATATACTGTATTATTAATTTCAGGGGTTAATTTTGTGATTCATCAGTTGCATATGATTCTGGACTTTTTGAGTGGAACTTGACCCATTGATTAAAAAAGTGACTTGGGGCACCTGGGTGGCCCAGTCGGTTAAGTATCCAACTCCTGATTTCTGCTCAGGTCACGATCTCAGGGTCGTGAGATTGAGCCCCGCATGAGGCTCAGTGAGGACGCTGCTTGAGATTCTCTCCCACACCCCCTGCCGCCACCCCTGCTCTCACTCTCTCGTGCTGTCTCTTTAAAATAAATGAATCTTTTAAAAAAAAGTGATTTATTTTAATGGTTGAGATTCTCTCCCACACCCCCTGCCGCCGCCCCTGCTCTCACTCTCTCGTGCTGTCTCTTTAAAATAAATGAATCTTAAAAAAAAAAAAGTGATTTATTTTCATGGTTCTCATAGCCCTTTACTTCTGTATATCAAGTCTTAATAGCTGCCTTGGGACTGCATCAGCTCTATGGTATTTTGGAAAAATCTTCTGATCGACCTTAAAAGCCTGCTGGCAACTCAGCCTCACACTTGGTCTCTGTGTATTTGACTTAGTCCTTACCGCTTCGTGGCAGCCTCTAGGTCAAGGGAAAATGATTATCACTCTGCAAACCATTTGGGTACCTCAGGCTCTCTCTCTCTCTCTCTCCCCTGACGGTATTCGATGTATAACCTACTGGCCGGATTCCATATACATATTTAAAAAATCGAGAGAGAAGAACACAAACACAAAACATAAACATATACAGACACACACAGACACCTTTTAAAAATTTTTTGGTTATCATTGGCCTTTTGGAAGAGATGTCATACAAACTGCCTGAATGAAAGTCAGACACCATCACTGATGCAATCAATTTACAGATTTGCAAGAAAATACTGTTGCCTATTTGGCCTCTTGTTGAAGATTTGCTCACACATCATGACCATGTATAATCTACAGAGGCCCCCGTGTAGTTGCACGTCGTGGTTAATCACCAGCACTGTCAATGACTCTGAAAACCCCACTTCATCAAAAACCCACTTAAATAGATCCCCCCCATAAGCATCCTGTTTTTCATAATGTGTTCTCAGACCCAGACGCACAGAAACTTTCCTCCTCACTTATGTCTGATGCCTCTTATGCTGATTTTCTGACAAACCAGCTTTCTAAAAATAGGTGACCTATGGAGAGGATCCGTAAGACCTTCTACTTCCCCGCAGCCCAGCTGGCCAGAAACAAAAATGTAGCGCTTCCCCTCTGCCAAGACGCTGCCACCCGGACACGGTCACCCTAGGTGACCACTGACTACTGCTGCTAATCCTTTTCTTCCTGGACCTTCTCTGCTTTTAACAAGAATAGATTTCACCCCCTTCTCCTCTAGAGAAGTGTTTCTGAAATTTGAATACAGATACCTTTAAAAGAAAAAGAAACACAGACTTCTAATGCGTAAATGAAATTGCCTTGTACGACACTAATCGTATACGAACAGGTGAAATATCTCATTATATGTCCGACCGTCCTACAGCTCCAAGTCAAAACTCGTTCACACGTGAATATAAATGACACAAGAATGAATTAATAATACTACGGTGATGGCACTTTTTCATTGAAGTATAGTTGACGTACAGTATTATATAAGTTTCAGGGGTACATTCGTGGTGATTTGACACTTACATTATAAAACAATCCCCATAAATCTAGTTACCATCTGTCACCATACAAAGTCATGACAATATTGATCATACACCCATGACTTACTCTATAAGTGGAACTTTGTCCCTCTTGATCATGACAATATTGATCATACACCCATGACTTACTCTATAAGTGGAACTTTGTCCCTCTTGAGTATTTTGAGTACTCCTCTAGCCCCTTGCCCTCTTGCAACCACAAGTTTGTTCTCTGTATTTATAAGTTTGTCTTGTTTTTTAGATCCCAGTGTAAGTGAAATCACATGGGACTGGTCTTTTTCTGACTTATTTCATTCGGCATAATACCTTCTAGGTTCAAATGGAGAGATCTCGTTCTTTTTTATGGTTGAATGATATTTCATCGTGTGTGTATCTACACACACATCTTTATCCGTTCATCTATTGATGGACATCTGGGCTGCTTCCACTTCTTGGCTATGATAAAAAACACTGCAGACAATGTAGAGATGCCTACATTCTTTTCGAAATAGTGGGCTTCCTTTCTCTGAAAACCCAGCGGTGGAATTATCGGATCACATGGTTTTTCTATTTTTAGTTTCTTGAGGGGGCTCCATGCTGTTTTCTGCAGTGGCCGCATCAATATATGCTCCCATCAACAGCACAGGAGGGCTCCTTTTCCTTCACATTCTTGAGAACACTGGTTATTTCTTATCTTTTTGTTACTAGCTATTCTCACAGGTATAAGGTGATAGCTCATTGGGGTTCTGATTTGCATTTCCTGGAGGATTAGTCATGTTGAGCCTCTTGTCGTGTATTTGTTAGCCATCTGTCGCTCTTCTCTGGAAAAATGTCTGTTCAGGTCATGTCATGTCATGTCATGTCTGTTCGGGTCATATGCTCATTTTTTAATCAAATGGTTGTCATTTGGGTGTTGAATTGTACAAGCTCTGTATACATTTTGGATATTAACCACTTTTCAGATATATCATTTGCAAATAGCTCCTCCCATTCAGTATGTCGCCTTTTAGTTTTGTTGATTGTTTCCTTCACCACGCAGAAGCTTTTTAATTTGATGTCGTCCCACTTGTTTAGTTTTGCTTTTGATGCTTTTGCCTGAGGAGACAGATTCCTACAATATTGGTAAGACCAATGTCCATGGGTTTACTGTCTACGTTTTCTTTCAGGAGTTTATAGTTTCAGGTCTTTAAGTCTTTAATCCATTTTGAGTTTATTTTTAAGTACAGGAAGTGGTCCAGTTTTATTCTATTGCGTATAGCTGACCAGTTTTCCCAAAACTATTTATTGAAAAGACTTGTCTTCTTCCTCACTGTATATTCTTGCCTTCTTTGTCATAGATAAATTGCCCATATAAGCTTGGGTTTATTTCTGGGCTCTTTTATTCCATTGATCTCTGTGGTCTATTTTAGGTGGCACATGTATCTGATTTTAGACGGCACATCCCTATAATTATATGACTTTGGTATTTACTGCTACAGAGCAGGTTAGGAATGAGGAATAAGGTTAGAAAAGCCTGTGCTACTCTATGTTGTAATTCTCCAACTACCCTACTTCTATTTGAATAATGACCAATCTTTGAAGGAATAAGTTTAAAAAACATTATTGTAAGAGGTATTAATTGGGAAAACCCCACTCTGTCTTTTCTAGGCCATGATGGCATGTGGTTTCTAGTCTTCTGTTTCATCTTCTTGCTATTAAATGGATAGCTGACTGGCCAATGCAAATATGATTACAGAGTACACACAACCCTGGAACTTTGTTCTGTTATTTCTAGAATTAGTCCAGGTTGAATATGCAAACATGACAATTAACTGCCTGTAAATATTTGAGCTCTTTGAACACTGTTTGGCTCAGCTCTGTTACTTGTAAGACTTGTTTCCAGTTTCTTCACTTGATGACCTATTATGATTAACCATCTTTTTCCTGTTCAAACTTGAAAGACTTCAACTTTACGCATGTAACTTACGGTAGGAAATATGTAAGACATTCTGAACCTGAGCTTCAAAGCAGAGACGATTTGGAAATTGGATATAAAAGGCAAGTTGTGACAGCTTTCTCTTTATCTGGTAACTATTAAATTATCTTTGCTCAGTTCTTTTTATTTTCTAGTCAGTTTTCAGAGGATGTATCATAGTAGTTAAGAGGATTGGCTTTATTGGGCAGAAAGACATGGGTTTGTATTCTAATCCTGCTATTTGCCAGCTCCTTTTTGTGGCCTTGAACAAATTACACAACTCTTGGCCTCATGTTCCTCGTTTGTTATATGTGGAGAGTAATAAACTCATAAATTTTTGTGATTTAATGATGACATATGAAATTCTTATTCCCATGTTTAGCACACAATAAGGGCTCAAAAGTATAAATATTTGAAGGTTTTTATGGCAATTACCTAGGGTCAGTGGACATTTATAGCAGGAAAAAATAATCAGGGGTGTTATTTGTATACATTTTATTAGTGATACTTTTTTTTTTCACATAACTAAAGCCTGTAACCTTGATCTGAAGTATCTTCATTCAATATACATAATACTATGATTATCTGAAATAAGGCAAATCAAAATTTCAAAATAAAACACCAACACATATTTATGTCTTTGGATCATATTCTCTAATCAGAGGACTTGTAAACCTGTGTTTCCAACTGTATCTTATGACCTGAGGTACACATCCATTATACTTGTTAATGTCAGTTCAACCAATACTGAGTGGCCCCTATAGGATGGGGATTGTCACAGGGACTGGGAGTCTGTGAATAACATGTCAGAAAGGTGGTTTTGTTTTTTACAGGCATGCCTATGAAATGGGGTGGGGGAGAGATAACAGAGGTGACTTCAACGCCTACACTCTATGCTAAGACAGAGGCTGCACCTGTGCTGTGGGGGACAGAATCAGGATCTTGTGCTTCCATCGAAGGGTGTCAAAATTAAAATTTTGTCTTTTTCTAGACCTGGGTCCTGCCTTCTACCTAAAATCTTGGATTCATTTGTGTAGATGCTGGCGAATCCATGGGCATAGCTCACAATTCTATCTTTATCCGGGGATTTTTCTGAGTAAAGCTACAATGAAAGAAAGTCATGATAAAATTATACATCATAACACTGTTAGGACTATGTTTCATATTATAATTGCATTTCATATATTTTAAAAATTCCATCTTCTAAGTCAATCAGTCCAAACATACCAGAATTGTCTTCCCTGTAGCTCTCTCCCTACCCACAGTCAATGTGGTGCTTAATGTTATTCATTTCCACTACCCCTGCTTCAGTTGGGCCTGTCTTATATTCCCCTTTATTGCAAGTCTCCTGCAGGACTCTACCTACGCGTGTCTAGGGAGGATGTATCAAGAAAGAGCAGAACTGGGATCCCTGGGTGGCGCAGCGGTTTGGCGCCTGCCTTTGGCCCAGGGCGCGATCCTGGAGACCCGGGATCGAATCCCACATCAGGCTCCCAGTGCATGGAGCCTGCTTCTCCCTCCGCCTGTGTCTCTGCCTCTCTCTCTTTCTCTCAGTGACTATCATAAATAAATAAAAATTAAAAAAAAAAGAAAGAGCAGAACTGTCTTTTTCATCCTTCAATATTTTCAGTTGTTCATTAATGTCTATATCATAAATTCCAAGTATATTAGTAATCAAAAACCTTAATTGGATCTAAATCAACCCTTCCAGCCCTACACCCTGCTCTCCTCTCTATGCACTCTTTTCTTCAGATAGCCTGGAGTTTGCAAAATACTCCAAACTAGGAACATTCTGACTTGTGTGCTTTCCTTCGCCCATCCCCTCCCCATCTCTTCCACTTGTTAAAATTTCATTCTTCCTTACAAGCTGATCAAGGGACTAAATAAAGTGTTTTCACCCTTTGCTAAAATCTTACAGGGTTTTCAATTTTCCAGATGTCTTAAGGAAAAATTTCTTTAATTACAAGTCATAATTATCTCAGGATAAATTATATTCATAACAGCCTCATAACTTGTAATTTTACCATGGTTTGCTTGCTTTATGGCTTTATTTAGAAAAATCCATGGATAAAGATAACTTCGGGAACTCTGCACAGGGATTAGACAGTCATCCAGGTAAAGAAATCCAACCCAATAAATATCTACACGACTTTTCTTTGTTAACCTGTGGAAGCTTCCTTCCTGGGGAAGGTGTCTTATATTCTATCCCTCTTGACCTTTCAGTTTCATGTGCCCTAGCAGCCTGCTTTTTACATTTTACTCTCAGCTAAGTTACTGTACGTGTAGACAAAAGAAAAAAAGGGGGGAAAAAAGCTCCACAGTACTCGTTTCCCCATTCCCTACGTTTTTGTCTTCGAGACAGAATGTCAGTCTCTGTCCATCTCACACCAATCCTCCCTTGGTAGTGAGTGGAGATACTGCTTTTCCCATAGCATAGATTTACTATCTGTAAATGATAAATTTACAGGTGACAGGTTTGTTTAGGGACTTCTAAACATCACCGTGGAAGTATAAATTTATATAAACATTTAGTGGAAAATTCAGCAGCATGTACCAGATTACAAACTGAGCATAGCTTTTGCACGATTCTAATTTTAGAAAGAACTTTAGAAATATCTGGACCAGTGTACAAGGATGATCATGAGCCATTATTTCTGGAATTGAAAAAAACAACCTACATCCTCATGAGTAATTGGTTGACTAAATATACTTTAAATGAACACTCTTCATATTAAAAAGACTGAGATATACATGAACAAATATGGTAACATTCACAAAATATTATCAAGTAAAAAGGCACAGAGTAGAATGCTAATCTGTTTGCCTATGCAAATAATTTGGAGGAAAATACACACCAAAACACTGATAATGGTTAGGTGACAGGAGTCAAATTATAGAGAAACTTTGTTTTATACTTGTTACATACTTTTGTATTAATTCAGTGTCTTACAATGGTAAATTATAATTGCAAAGCTAAAATCTTTATATTTTTCTTTGCTAGAAAATCATGGGGAAAATGTGTTATTCAAAGGGAAGATTTATTATTCAATTCCCTAAAACAATGTCAGAAGACAAAAAAAATTGTCAGCAAGTCATGGAGTAATTCATAAATCCTACATTGGTTTGGTAAAATGAAAGCCTAAATATTAGGCATGTAAAACGGGGACAGAAAGACACCATGGAAAAGGTTCAAAGTGACTGTAACACGTGAAGTTCACAGTATACATTTCAGAGAAAGTTCACATAAGCCACTTTAAATATAAAACAGATTTTGGAGCGCCACCTTACAGGTTAGCAGCCTTACTAGATCATGGCAGTGGATCCTGATTCTGAAGCTCATCATAGATCCTCTAAGTGGAAGCTATTCAACTCGTTATTAGTGGCGAGATCAAGACAGAATGCGTTTGGGCATTAAATCCCCCTTGGAAAATGAACAGAGAAGTCAGGTTAGTGTCTTTTTATTCTATCGTAAATACCTGTGAATGAATATAATCTAGACCCCAAAATTACATTGTGCAACTACTTCAAAACCTTTATATTTTCTTTCATTCTAGATATTCATGTTTGGATTTTGACTAGGTGAGTGTCTGTATTTATCTAGGATAAATATGTTCATTGAAAACAGTCAAGCGTATCTCCTCATAAGGAGCAAGAACCTCAATTTCCTCACCTTTGGAGATCAAAACGGATGATGATCAAGGACCCAAAAAAGCTTGGGGCTAAAATGTCCTTGAGAAACCAGCTGCTTCATTATTTTAATGATATTACTGCCTATGCTAAAGTAATCTTATGATATTCTCTTTTTTAGAGAGCAGTGGGGAGGGGCAGAGAAGGAGAGGGAGAGAGAGAATAGCAAGCAGGCTCCATGCCCAGCGCAGCACCCAACACTGGGCTCAAACTAACGGCCCCGAGATCACGACCTGAGCCAAAATCCAGAGTCAGATGCTTACCTGACTGGGCCACTCAGGTGCCCCAATCCAATGACTATCATAGCTACTTAGACTTAAAATGATTTTTAGAGAAATGAATTAGTTGACACAGGAAGTCTAATTCATGTTCTGAAGAATAATGGCCTTATAAATATATAAATATATATATAAATATATAGATAGATAAAAACACATTCTTTGCAATTAATTTCAGTTATAACTTAGAAGTTATATATATATATATGTGTCATATATATATATATATATATATATATATATATATATATATCACAACATTCTTTGCAATTAATTTCAAATTTTAACCCACTGTATTTTTAGTGTTAGGAACCCCAATATTGATCTGGGTCAAAGGAGAGTTGTATTCGGTGATCTGTGCAGGTGGTAATTAAAATCAGGGCAAAGTGAGGTAGATGAACACCTGTCATCGGGTCGGTCATGGACAGATGCTTTTTGAGTAGGAGCCGGTATCTGGTAAGAGGAACAGCTCAAGTCTATACACCGGTTCCCAGGAGTCGGAAGCCGCATAGCAGACATCCTCTGGGACAGAAGCCAAGAGTGTCAGGTAGAGGAGACTTGATGCCAGGGACAAATGAACAGGTAGTGACACTCTCGAATGGCACCTGTGCTGGTCAACTCTCTGTCTGCTTTCAAACAGCCTTCTCCTTGCTTGTCCAGTACCTCCATTGTACCCTCTGCCTCGGCTTTTGAGTAGACTTGGTGAGCAGCAGACGCTCAGTGGGAGACTCGGGGACCCAAAGCAGACAGAAGCGAGGGTACCTCTCCCCAGCAAACCTGTGGTGTAGCCTCCGCGGCCTCGGAGCCGCCTCCACGGTTGCCCTCAGTCCAGGCACTGCTTGCTCCAACCTAGCTTGCTCTCATTTTGAAACAGCCTTGATTTGTTGTGCGGCCAGGTGTACTACAGGTCGAGGGAAAAGAAGGAGGAATTTACTTTGCGTCGTCAGAAATTTCTCTCTGTCCTGGAATAAGAAACTTTAGGTAGAACATTGCTATTAAGACATGATAATCAACATCTGTGAAGAGGACGTGCACAACCTGCAGGTGCCTCCATGTATTCCAGCTTCAACTTACTGTGGGCCGGGAAATCGTGTGTACAAAATGCAAAATGAAACTGCTGTAGAAGTCCCATCATCAGCCAGGAAGCATCTGTGGGGACTTGCTGAGAGTTTTAAAAATAGCACCTTTCTCTCCTTCTGGGGTTAGGCTAGTTGCTTGAGGAGTGTTTCTTTTGTTTCTGGATACAGGTGATGACTTTGGAAGCTCATGGAGACAGAAGTGGTAGCAACCGATAACCATCTCACATTCTAGGTTCTGGATTCATGAGAATCCAGAGCCCAGACGCTGGAAAAGTCTGAGCAATAGCAGGGCTCAGCTACAGTAGAGCTCTACTCACTGTCAGAAAACCCATCCTACAGACACCGTTAGGGCGGGCAGGGACTTCAACGGCCTCTTCTGAGTGAGGCCCGCCTTCCTCCCAAGAGTGTTCAACTTTTGATTTATGATGCCGATGATCATGCACTATAGCCCCCAAATAAAAGGACATAAAAGATAAATTAGACTATAGGATTTTGAATGCTTTAGTTTTACAGATCCGGAGGTTTTATTTTTAAAATTAGTGTTTATAGACCTAATCAAATACCTAAATAATACTGTATTCTTTATGTGATTACAGTTCTTGACTTTTGATGCAGAATTTTCTTTTCATCTCTCTACAATGTCTTCTATATTCTTTCTATGGTATTCCCACTCCTTTTTCCGGAATTTCTCTATGACATGAGCCATTATATCAAGACACTCTAATCTCTATTTAAATTATCAAGAAAGGAGGTAAATCCAGATTCTTATTTTTTTTCCCAAGTCTAATTGGGATTATACTACTGTTCATTAAGTCATATCAGATCAAATAATTCCTGAATTTTCCCCTCAAATTGTTTCAGTCTACTTCTTTGTCAGTCTTTTCATCTGGGGTTTGCTTGCCCTCAAAGCACTTACCGCCTCCTGCCCAGCCCATTGCCTTCATCGCCGGCTTCCTCAAAGGTCTGTTTCCGGCCAGTTTTGTACACTTAGTGTCCCTCTTTGTCTGCATCTGCTGTGCCACACCCGCTAGTTGGCAAAGCCACCAAGGTCTTCTTATATTGATTTCTCACCATCGGGCAACTTGCCTGCAGTTTGGGTTCACTAATATCAAGTGGTTTAGGTCTGCGGCGAGGGCACCAGCTTCCCCTTGTTGACAGGAGTTCCCGAAAGAGCTGAAAATTCCCCTTGTACGGAAACTATTTCTCTGCTTTGCCTTCAGAAAATGAGCGATCCTTCTAATCACCCGGGTTGCATTTTCTTTCTTCTTTTTGTAAAGTGGCTGGTCCCAGTAAACCTGTAAATGTTCCATCTTACTGGCTTTGGCAGTGTTCCTTCCTTTGCAAAAATATCTAACTCAGGGAGACCTGATGCTTCAATTCACAAGAAAACCTTCTTGCTAAATCAAACCAACTCTCCAGGGATCCTTCTCTGAAGCAGAAAGTTAGAATTTGCTGCACCTGAATTCCTGTGTTTGAAACCAGGATTGTGTTCCATCATCTAGAAAACCCAACCCAACCCAACCCAACCCAACCCAAGCTCTTCCTCAGCATCAGTGTGTACGTCCTACGATGAATAAGGGTTCCTCAGCAGGACTTTTTCCTCCCTCATGAACAGTCATGAACAAAAATGATATGGCAAACATTGATAACTTGTTAAAGTGAATATGGTTAACACATTTTTGTACACTTTTGCATAGTGGGTTCCCTTATTACGTACAACTAGATTTTTCATTATCAACAGGAACCATAGCACTGCCCTTTAATAAATATACCTACTTTTTTATTTACTAGAGGAAGGTCTTACTGTGGTGGACAGTTGGAGGACACGAAAGCCTTCTCCTAGAGTTGAAATACAGGAATTTCACGGAGTCCTACTTTTACTCATTCAGATTATTTGTTGTCTTATAGTAGGTGTATGTACAACAGTAATCAATACATAAATAATATGAAAGTCAGAGTAACCACCATATAGGATTTACCATGTTTTCTTGATGTTTTTAGAGTTTTACGGTCCTTCCTGGTGTCTGACCCCAGCAGACAGAGGGCTGTGTCACGCCAACGAGAGCCGATTCTACTATAATTCAGTCATTGGGAAATGCCGACCTTTTAAGTACAGTGGATGTGGAGGGAATGAAAATAATTTCACTTCTAAAAGAGCATGCCTTACAGCTTGCAAAAAAGGTATCAAGGGCATCTTTCCTATTAATTCACTAGCATCTAAGATAACAAACTGCATGGAAATTATGAACAAAGTTTAAGAAAATATTATGAAATTCATTCTATTTATAATAAGAAACCAAATATTATAATTTAACTACTATATGTCCCCCTTTCAACTACATTTAGAGGCTATTGCTGCAGATGTTAACTACAATTCCTTGTAATGTGTCTTTCACAGAAAAATCTATTTAAAACAAAACATTTTATTCTTTTAATATTTACATACTAAGCTTTCATTTTAAGTGATGATATCAAAATGTGTTTAGGCTATCTTATAATGCACAACATTAATGTAGTTACTAACTTTTTTCTGAATATAAAAACAATGCATGTTTATAGAGTCTTAATATATATAAATAGAAACCCCCTATAATTCCATCAACCATACGTTTGGTTTAATAAAATGAGCATGAATTTCTAACTGAAGATGAATAATAAAAATCAGTAACATGCTTATCCATTTTTGCTAATTCTTTTTTTGTTGTTGTTGCTAATTCTTATATATGTGAAGTGACTTCCTTAGAAATACGTTGTTCTGCACAAAGACGAATTAAAGGCTTTTAAGCCAAGTTTTTTGTTTTAAAGATTAAAAGATAAATTTGAGAACATTTTAGATAAAATGTTTTATTGTATCACTCTATTACTTTATTATGCATAATTGTTTCTCTTCCTTCTGCAGGTTTCATGCAAAGAATATCAAAAGGAGGATTAATTAAGACCAAAAGAAAAAGAAAGAAGCAGACCGTGAAAATAGTATATGAAAAAATTTTTGTTAAAAAACTATAAATTTGTTACACTATTACATCAGCTCTAAATATTTTGGATGAAGCTTTTCACTATATTTTTTTTTCTTTCGTGAAATCCTTTTACTGAATATTTCCATGAGTTTTCTATGTACATATTAACTGCTATTAATACATTTGTATCAGAAGTCATTTCTTCGTCTATTCAAAGTGCATAAAGGGCTGACTACTCTGAATTTACTTATTCTCTCAATCCTTTTCTATTTTCCATTGGCTATGAATTATCATATTACTGGCCACATCAGATCAGTCCACTTTTTCCTTTGGTGACCAGCCGTTTGAGAATATGGTCGTGTATATGATGATCTCCTTTGTAACTTATGCACAGATTAAAAAATACAGCTATTGAAGATCAAGCACGTTTTGGATTTCACATCTAAAGTGCTGCCAACCACTTCCTTCTGTAAGGATATCACTCTATTATGCATTTAACTAGAGCTGATACTAATACAATTCCATCATGTGCTTCCCTCCCTACACATACTTTGTCTCCTTTGGCATAAACCAGTACCTCAAATCAATCTTGAGCCAAACTACTATCAGAACAAAGAGTCAACTTTATTATGTGCCTGCCTGATTTTGATTGATTTAACTATTTTTTGACTTGCTTATGATCCACGATATTAGTAAAAAATGGTTGAACAGTTGGGTGTTAAGTACCGATCATGGGGCGAAGGGAAGCTTGGTAGGAAGGGAAGTTTTTAATGGCAATCAAAAGAAAATTGTTCATGTACTTCCTAATTTTATTGTTTAACAAAAATCTCTCTTATGCCAAATAGTAAGAATGTTTAAATCTAATGAAACTTATTCATTTATCATTAGGCTTTGCACATAGTATAACCCAGTAACTCATGTGTAAGGCGGGGGAATAAAAAGGTATTTTATTTCTGTAAAAGAGGAAGATTCTACTAGAAAGTCTATGTACTTATTCACTGTCAGTGAGCCAACCTTCCTTTCCTGTATTCCTTCCTTTCTCTGCTGAGCCACGTACCCTCTGGCATTTCAACAGCCTCCTAGAAATTTCAGTTCGATAATGTTCATCTCCAACTTTGTATTTAAATTTGAACTTTTCATCTAGAAACAACTACTTCATGCACTTAGTTTAGCTGACTTCTCTCTAGCAATAGTATTAGAATTCCGCTTGTTCCTTAGCCTTGAAAGTTTGAACCCAATCTTGACTTCTCAGTTTTCTTCAGACACATATTTGATCAGTCTCTCAACCCTGCTGCTTCCTTTTTCATAAGCTTCAGCTCCAGGCCTTTTGTCCCTATTGCATTCTTCACATCAGTATTGATTTAATTCCTAAGATTCAATTCAATATATTTCTCCACCTCTCAAAATTCACCAAGGACTCATTAATTGGTACTTACCCCTACCCCATCCCCCACAATTTCACTTTGATATATATATTTTTTGACTTAACTACTGTTTTCTTTCTTGACTATTTCAATTTAATTAAAAGGGTATATACATTGTTCACTGAATACATCTTTAATTACTCAGCTTGTTCATGCTGATTTCCAACCTAAAAATATGATCTCCTCCCGACTATTTACATGAATTCAGGGTCCAGCGGATGTGAACTATAAAAATCACTGTTTTGAGGCTAAATATGAAGTCCTAAGATATCATTACAAATCACTTTCATCCTGTGGCTTAAAAATTATATCATTATAAAATAGTGTCAATTTATTCACTTAGAAATTTTATATCCTGATTATATAATACATATATATAATGTATGTGTATAATACAAATATACACTATATATATATATATATATATATATATATATATATATATATATATAAGTAGTTGCCTTAAACTGGATCTTTGCTATGGAATTTGAGAATTTAGATACCCAAATCCCTGTGACATATGGTTTGTTGTCATTTATACATGGAGAGCAATACGTTTAAATAAAGGGTAACATGTCCTTAGGTCAAGTGATAAGTTGACACCAATGACATATAAATAACACATTACTGAGTTCAATGTTTTCTCCAACAACATTCATGGCATGGGTTCATTACTTAATCAAGAAAGACTCACATTGAGATAGTTTGCAATGTTTAATGCACGAGTATTATTTTTACTGTGTTTTTAAATAAGAAGCCCTCTGGTGGTATTGTCTTGCCTTGTTTTACATAATCAAATACATCTAACTGTGAATTTTATACAGAATTACATTATACAACATTTATGTATATTTACCTACTTTGTTTATTCTATGTTCAAAATTAACAGACCGTGCTGAAAACTGCTCAAATGATTTCAGTTTTTACATTATAAGAAATAAAATATTATCTTGATTAACAAAGTATAACTGTTATACTCGGGAAGTTTTTTATACCTCAAAAAATATAGTGCTCTTCAGTTATTACAAAGATTGAGTCCTAAGACAAAGAAAAAAATTGTTCCATAAGCTGACTTTTACCTCCTTTACTGGAAATTGCTAATGATTTCCTTTCAATTACAAATGTGAATTCATACGACTTATTTGTCGAAAAATTGATACACTATGCTTTACAATCCATACTCCATTCCATACATATTTCTACTAATCATCTTATATAATTATATATCATGTAACTATACATTTTATAAGTGACTTCCAATCTTGACTATTGAAGGTGTCCTGGCCCACTGCCGTACCAGAAGGAAGAAAATGACATTAATCAACTACTTAGGAGAAATCTTGAGTTCTTTTATCAACTGCTCCTATTTTTGTCTCCCTTTTATGAATTATTTGAATTTAGTTTCCAACTTTTGACTTTCGGTTCTTTCTCAAGAACTTTAGCATAAACATACCTGAATTGCTTTTCCTGCGTCCTGCTCTATGGAATAGAGAAGATCTTGTTATTCCCTTAGGATCAATCTCTGAACTACAACCACATAGCTGGTGTCTTGGCTAGAAGTATACAGACCACTTTTTAGGGGAGTAGTGATACATGGTAATTCATTTCATCAAAGAGAAGAGAGAGATGTGCAGGCATTTGGTCATCTAATAAAATAGAGCATTACGGCAATGAATAGGATTTCCTCATCCAAAAATTCTGGTCAAAATTAGAAAGGCCAAAGGTATCTTACTTCAGTATAGATGGACTCACAGCATCATATTGTCAAGGAAACTCAACCTTTATTCCTGATTCTGCTGCCCAACATCTTTTGCCTTTATTTTTTAATCTCACAGTGTTTCAAGATGACTTCTAGAATTTAAGGCCCACATTCTCTCAGGTGATGTTTTCTAGAAAAGTTTAGACACTCTTATCTCAAAGAATTGAAGTCCTGGTCTCAGTCACAAAGCATGAAAGAAATAACTGATAAGCTGGACTTCACTAAAATTAAAAACTTCTGTTCTGCAAAAGATAATATCAAGAGACTAGAAGACAAGCCATGAACGGGGAGAAAATATTTCAAAAGATACATCTGATAAGAGATTGTGTGTTCAAAATATATAAAGAACGTTTAAAACTAAAAAATAACCTTATTAAAAAGTGGGCCAAAGACCTTAACAGACACCTCACCAAAGAAGATCTACAGATGACATAAGCATATGAAAGGTGCCCCACATCACAGGTCATCAGTGAGATACACATTACAACAGTGAGCTCCTATGACACATCTATTAGAAGAGCTAAAATCAGGTACATGGACATGGCCAGATGCTGGCAAACATGTGGACAGAGCAAGAGCAATTCGTTTTTTATTGGTAGGGATGCAAAATGGTTATAGCCACTTTGGAAAACAATTTGGCAGTTTCTTACAAAAGTAAACATATTCTTATGTACCATTTAGCCATCATACTCCTTGCTATTTACCCAAATAAGATGAAAATGTTTGTCCACACAAAAGCCTGCACACATATCTGTAGCAACTTGATTCATAATGGCCATAACTTGGAAGCAACTAAGATGTCAGCAGATGGATGGATAAACTGTGTTATATTCAAACTAGGCAATATTATACAATATCAAAAACAAACGAGCTACAAAACCATGAAAAGACATGGAAGAGTTTAAAGGAATGTTACTAAGTGAAAAAAGCCAATCTGGAAAGTCTACATGCTGTAGGATTCCCCAGAATATGATGTCCTGGAAAAGACAAAACTATGGAAATGGTAAAAAGATCAGTGGTTACCGGGGGTAAGTAGGAAATGAAGGATGAGTAGATGGAGCATGGGATTTTCAGAACAGTAAAAATACCCGGTACTATAAGGATGGAAATACGTCATTGCGTATTTGTCCAAATCCATAGATTGTGCACCAGGGATGAACCTGTGTAAACTATGGGCTTTGGATGATCATTATGTGTCAGTGCAGGTTCATCAACTGTAAGAAAAGTACCACTGCGCTGGGGGTGACAATGGGGGAGGCCATGCATGTGTCATGACAGAAGATATACAGGAAAACTCTGGACCTTTCCTTCAATTTTGCTGTGAATATAGAACTAAAATTTTTTTTCTTATTGAAAAAAAGATCCTGGCCATACTCTTTTTGACCCAAATATCTTATGGCCAGCCTTGACCCAAATATCATGCTTAGAGAAATGTGACTTTCTGATTAACCAGGTTTGAGTCACAAGGCTACTCCAGGTATCCAACTGGCATAAGTACTCTCTGAAATTTGTGATCTGACTGCCAGAAGAGTTGGGTCGAAACTGAGGCCTCAAGCACAAAATTCGAGAAGACATTAAAAAAAGCAGTAACCAAGATAAATAACATTGCAATGCAGTATTTTTAAAAACTAGAGCAATTCATGATGAAAATATCAAAATTATTAAAAAGACAGGTTCAGTAATATCCATATTGGAATCTGAGGCAAAAGGAAGAGAAAACCAATAATACCAATGATGGTTAAGAATATAAAGCTGGAAAAAAATAATATAGATGATGGTCCACATTTGGCCATTTTTTGTGTAATAAAAGGTACAGACAGAAAAAATAACCCAAATTATCATTTAATAGATAAAGTTCACTTGGCCATATTCAACACCTGTTTCATGATTTAAAACTTTGAGCAAATAGAGATCTTCCTTACCTAATGAAGCATGTCTATCTAAAGCATACAAGAGGATATGTCGTGGTAAAGTTTCAGAAACATTCCCATTAAATTCAGGGACAGGTTTTCCAGGTAGTCTTCATTTTACACCAAAACAAAGAGAAACTGAAATTTGGCACGAATTATATCACAGTTATTTTCGCATCACATGCTTATCGTAAGTGAAAATCCAGGAAAATCATAAACAGAAATAATGAGTATAGCACGATGGTTACAATGAAGTTCAACACCTGAAATCAACAGCATTTTTGTACACTAAATAGAAAGAGAGAAGTTCACGGATGGCCAGCTGGTCAGCCAGAAGAGCAACTCCTCCAAGGACATCCGGGGCGACAAGATCACCTGGATCGAGGGCAAGGAGCTGCGAAACCATCGGGCTGCTCATGAGCAGCATGGACGACCTGACCCGCCACTGTAACGGAAAGCAGGGCAACTACAAAATCAATGGCCAGATGAAAGCCATGGTTGCTTGTTATCCAGGCAATGGAACAGGTTATGTACGTCATGTTGATAATCCAAACGGAGATGGAAGATGTGTGACATGAATATATTATTTTAATAAAGACTGGGATGCCA
Organism: Vulpes lagopus; assembly: GCF_018345385.1. Classification (NCBI taxonomy): domain Eukaryota; kingdom Metazoa; phylum Chordata; class Mammalia; order Carnivora; family Canidae; genus Vulpes; species Vulpes lagopus. The sequence continues at coordinate 108,953,122 of NC_054834.1, read as the reverse complement.
AGGTAAGTGGAGGTATACTTGGAATTTTTCCAGAAGGCAAAGCCCAGTTTGCTGACATTGAACCCAAATTTGATAGACTGCTGTTTTTCTGGTCTGACTGTCGCAACCCTCATGAAGTACAACCAGCATAGTCTACAAGGTACGCAATAACTGTTTGGTATTTTGATGCAGATGAGAGAGCACGAGCTAAAGTAAAATATCTAACAGGTGAAAAAGGTGTGAGGGTTGAACTCAATACGCCTTCTGATTCAACAGTAAAGACATCTTATAGAGCCTTTGATCCAGCAATACCCTCCTTCACCTACAATAATTGTTGACGCTATTTGTTAATTTGTGAATATGGATAAATGAGATAAAGAAAAATAGACAACCAGTTGGCATTTCAATAAGGAAATAGAAACAACTTTGTCGTGTTGCATCAGAAAGAAGACTCTGACTATGTGACTTTGTACTGTATGACTGACTCCAAACCTGTGATTGCTTATGGGAAGAGTACAAGCTGTGCCACCAACTGAGAATGGTGTGGACATCTGGACATGAAATAAATGCCCTAGGTAGAATTTTTTCATTCCTATATTTTGCCAGATCTGTCGTCTAGATGAGTTCATTTCATCTCTCCCTTTTTTATAGAGTCAAGTTTGAATTTGAAGTAATTTTTGTATGACCAGGTACAGTACATCAAACTGAATCGAGAAAAAATTCCAGTATTACTCCCCCAAATAGCATCGATCTATTTTTGTAAACTTCTTCGTACTATTAAATTTTGCCCTAAAAGGCCCCTTATCATGATTGTTGCCAGTGACTGATGATGACTTTCATTTCCTTTTTACTTACCATGAGAAAAGGAGCACTTTAATCACCAACTGAAAACTCAGACTGTTTTGTTGTCCTGTCTTTTACACTAATTTGAGCTCTTAAAGATTGCTGCTGTCATGTTTCCGACATTGTTAATGACTAAATGTTAACAGTAAAACTACATCACTGTTTACTACCAAAATAAATAAATAAATAAATAAATAAATAAATAAATAAATAAGTACCAGCCACAACAGAATAAGAACCCTAATACACATAACAATAAATCCCATAAAAGATGTATACATAATTTTTTTAAATCCTTCAGAAAAAAAATCAAATATGTTGGGGAACATAAGAGCTAAATATGCTTGTCTTTATTGTAGCCCTTAGTATGTGCAGAAAAAGGTCACGAGCGGACATGAGATTATGAGGGAAAAAATGTTAAAATACATAAGCATCTTTTGATGCTTTTGAGAGAGAAGGAGCACTCGAGGAGGGGTAAAGGGAGAGGGAGAGAATCTCAAGTGCGGAGCCCCGTGTGGGGGCCCATCTCACAGCTCTGAGCTCGTGACCTGAGCTGAAATCAAGAGTTGATTGCCTAAGCAATGAGCCATCCAGGCGCCACCCTACACAAGCAGTTTTTTTTTTTTTTTTTTTTTTAAGCTCAACAGTATTCTTTTATTTTTTTATTTTTTTTAATTAACTTTTATTGGTGTTTAATTTACCAACATACAGAAAAACACCCAGTGCTCATCCCGTCAAGTGTCCACCTCAGTGCCCGTCACCCATTCCCCTCCAACACCCGCCCTCCTCCCCTTCCACCACCCCTAGTTCGTTTCCCCGAGTTAGGAGTCTTTATGTTCTGTCTCCCTTCCTGATATTTCCCAACATTTCTTTTCCCTTCCTTTATATTCCCTTTCACTATTATTCATATTCCCCAAATGAATGAGAACATACACTGTTTGTCCTTCTCCGATTGACTTATTTCACTCAGCATAATACCCTCCAGTTCCATCCACGTTGAAGCAAATGGTGGGTATTTGTCGTTTCTAATTGCTGAGTAATATTCCATTGTATACATAAACCACATCTTCTTTATCCATTCATCTTTCGATGGACACCGAGGCTCCTTCCACAGTTTGGCTATTGTGGCCATTGCTGATAGAAACATCGGGGTGCAGGTGTCCCGACGTTTCATTGCATCTGAATCTTTGGGGTAAATCCCCAACAGTGCAATTGCTGGGTCGTAGGGCAGGTCTATTTTTAACTCTTTGAGGAACCTCCACACAGTTTTCCAGAGTGGCTGCACCAGTTCACATTCCCACCAACAGTGTAAGAGGGTTCCCTTTTCTCCGCATCCTCTCCAACATTTGTTGTTTCCTGCCTTGTTAATTTTCCCCATTCTCACTGGTGTGAGGTGGTATCTCATTGTGGTTTTGATTTGTATTTCCCTGATGGCAAGTGATGCAGAGCATTTTCTCATGTGCATGTTGGCCATGTCCATGTCTTCCTCTGTGAGGTTTCTCTTCATGTCTTTTGCCCATTTCATGATTGGATTGTTTGTTTCTTTGGTGTTGAGTTTAATAAGTTCTTTATAGATTTTGGAAACTAGCCCTTTATCTGATATGTCATTTGCAAATATCTTCTCCCATTCTGTAGGTTGTCTTTTAGTTTTGTTGACTGTATCCTTTGCTGTGCAAAAGCTTCTTATCTTGATGAAGTCCCAATAGTTCATTTTTGCTTTTGTTTCTTTTGCCTTCGTGGATGTATCTTGCAAGAAGTTACTGTGGCCAAGCAGTTTTTTAAATTAAGAAATAGATGAGGGAGATCTCTAAGCTCCAAAGACATACAAAATGAAAAATGGATAATAAAAAACAAGCAAATTAGGAAATAAGTTGAGGAGTCCAACCTTGAAGTAAACAAGGTTCAGAAAAATGGAATAGCTAAAAGCGTGGGGAGAGAGATTTTAAAGATGTGAACAGCGTAGGTTTCCTTTATGGAAGTTGGTGTCCCCTAACCAACCAAGGAAAACCCACCCAGCACACACACACCCTATACACACGTGACATTTCAAATACTAGTGATGAAGAGAAAATTCCTAAAGGACAGAGAAGAATGTGGGGGAATAATCAGGGAGAAGTAGAAACAGAGTGGAATTGTGCCTCTCAATTGCAAGAATGAAGGGAGCCAGAATAAAGTTGGATGTGCAAGTGTGAGGGAGGATAACAGCTGTTCACTCGTTAAAAGGCTTTAATGCTAATTGATCTTTCAATTAGGTGCCTGGAATGCCTTCCCAGAAAATAAAAGTTAATTAAAATACAGTTGTTTAATGCTGTCACCTTCCATCAGAGGCTTGGGGGAGAAGATCTGGAGTGCGACCTAAGGTACCGTGTCTTGCACCAGTGCTGACACTACTTGGCGGTGACTTTGTCACCTATCTCTTTAGCCTCACTCACATTTACTCATACTTGAACAAATGAACCAGACGGCCTATAAGAACTCTTCCAATTTTGCCATCTTGGGTTTTTATGGGGATGTCCTCTATTTAAAAGCATTCAAAACCAATACCCAGCATGCCAAAAAGTGCAAAGATGCTCTGCGATCAAAAAGACAAACAAAAACCACAACTAGGAGAGGCGGGGCAAGATGGCGGAAGAGTAGGGTCCCCACCAGCTTACCTAGAAAACTTTCAAATCATTCTGAAAACCTACGAATTCAGTCTGAGATTTAAAGACAGAACGGCTGGAAAGCTACAGTGAGAAGGGTTTGCACTTCTATCCAGGTAGGAAGATGGAAAAACAAAAAAAACACAACTGGCCAGGCCCTTCTCTTGGTAGTAACCACGTCTCCTCAAGCCAAACTGGTCCATTTTCAGGGGTCGGCTAGATTCCTTCAAGAGCGGCCTGTGCTGATGCAGCTTGCCAAACCCAAGCTGACCACGTCTCTAGCGGATTTTCCTTTTCAGTGCCTGATTGATTTCCAGACATCAGATTTTTATGAGACGCTTCCAGTGTATTGCCCTGTAGGGGTTCCATTCACTTTGGGAGATGCTGAGTGCCTGGACATTTTGGCTTTGCTTAGATTTTTAAAAAAATTCTGAAACACTTTTTTTCCTCTCTCAAGATTATATGCATTCTAGGAAAAATAAAACATGTGCTTCTGATTTGCACCGTACCATCAAGGCATTTCAAGCTCATGAAAGTTCTGAAATAATGATAAATAATTTGATCTTTCTTAAATCATTCTTTTAAAATATTTATTTTACACACACACAGAGTGTGTGTGTGTATGTGTGTGCACACTCACAAGCTGGGGAGGGCACAGGGAGAGGATATTCAAGCAGACTGCAGCTGAGCACAGTGCTCCGTGCAGGGTTCCACCTTCGGACCCACGAGATCACGGCCTGAGCCCAAACCAAGAGTCGGATGCCTCACTGATGGAGCCACAGAGGCGCCCCATATTTTAAAAATCGTTCTTAAAGGAACTAGCAAAAACTAGTGAAAATAAATTATCTCTAAGTTTGGCACTAAAATCTATTCTAACAAGATTTAAGCAAAGCCGATTGTAGCCAAAATTAATTCATTCTGTCAACATTGCTGATGATGTGCTGTTCTCCTCATTATGAGATACCATCAGTTATGAACCTGACCGTTGTTGGGGTCTTGATCTATATTTAATCTGCATTTTCACACAGGTTGTCACTTCAACATACTGATACCTTAAGCTGCAGATACTCTCAAGTTAGAAGCCAGGGGAATCTGCCACTTCCTTCTTCCTTCATCAATTTTTGGAATTAAAAAACAAGAGGTTTTACTTTCCAAGAGTCTATTTTTTAGACATATTCCCTACTCTCCACAAACAATCCGCAACGTTTGCAAATCACTCTAGGGTAATTTCTAGAGTTTCTAAATGTGAACAGCTGTGAGCTACCCAAATGATCCATCTCGCCAAGAAATTGCCACTCTGGAGAAGAAACAAACAACTGTCAATTTTCTTTCTTTTTTTTTTTTTTACTCAAAATATCTGACATTATTCAATGAGAAAGTCTTTGGAATTGTCAAGATAAGTACATTAGGAAAATTTTTATTTTACTCTGTATACTCTCTTTTTCTCCCTCACAAATGATACATGCACACAATCAACCAGGGAGGGAGTTCTTTAAAATATAGTAAATCTTCAGAGTTTCAATAAACTGTCAGACACAAATATTTTAATATTTGTGTAATATTTTAAGGAGTATGGAAGAAAAAAAAAAGGAAAAAAAAATCAAATCAAATAATGAAGAGTATAGAATTTGGATCCAAATCAACTTAGATTCGAACTTATTAGGCCTTGGTTTCCCTAATGGTCTCTTTATTGCGAAAGGACCATGAGGATGAGAGCACGCGTGGAAAGTACTCAGCGCAGTGTCTGCCAGCTGTTAGCCTTTAGTAAAATGGTCAACTACTCATACCACAATTTGTTCATTATTCAATATTTTTAGTAACCTGCTTCTGAGATAATTGCCCAAGGTGATGAAAATATTTTTAACATGGAAAGTTGCATAATGTGGGTAAAAAGGGGGTAAAAAGAAATCAGTGAGTGTTCTTTTTTATTTCTCTACTGAACCCATGTAAAATTTACCTCACAAAATTTAAATACGTCTTACATTTCTAAGAAATTTTGAGTTTAAAAAATGACCACCCTTATTCCTGGTGTCATCCTCTCAAATGCACCAGCATTCATAATATGAATAATATTGAAAAATGCATGATCTGGAGAGAAACCGGAATACAAATGTTTTAAATGGGAAAATAGCTAAGCTAGTGGAGTAGCTTTGATGTAAATTTGCTGGACACTGTGCTATGCTTTCCTATCTTGCAAATACTCACTTTCCTTTTTTCTATGCGGAATTATCTAACTGAAGCCCCAGGAACCAGTATCAGTTGACTTATATTCCATACAAATTTCTTCCAAAAGTTTCTGAAGTAGTTCGCCAGATAAAATATTTTGCTAATAATGTTATAAAGAAGGACGGGATTAAAAACTAAATCACGTAGGTTTCAAGTTCCAGTTCTACCAATTTCCAGTTGTATAAATTCACCAAGATTCCATTCCCTCATGTGAAGGGTGAGAATAAAACCCTCACAGAGTCAAAGAAAGTAGCTAAAGCCCATAGCATAATTCTGGAAAAACGCCAGCTATCAATGTTAGTTTTCTTCCTCGAGTTCCCCTAAAACAAAACAGGCACTACTGGATGTCAAGAACGTAAAGATAATACTAATTAATCACTATTCATTATTGAATTTGTCTTTGTGCTTTACAATCAACCCAGAATAAGAGAGTCCTTTCCAATTACAGTGTTTTTATTTTCTGAATATCCACAAATACCATGAGAAGGGAATTTTAAGGATCCCACATATATAAGGAACCATGGTTAACACTGTGGACGTTGACTTCGGTGAATAACTTTGCAGAAAGACATGGAAACACTTGAGAGAAGAAGTTTTTGTACTTGCCTCCTCTCAGCAGCCCCAGCACCGCAGCCAGACCCAACCCCACGGAGACAAAGCGTAGGGCCTGACCTGGATGGGGAGACCTGTCACATACAGGATGAAATCCCAATTCCTCACCATCATCTACCTGGTCCCACAGCTTACGTTCTGATGCATCCACGTGGGTCTCTCTTCTTTCTGCCTGTGGCCCAGACCCTACTGACGGTCTAGACGTGGCACCTGGACAGATCTCGTTCACTCACAATCGTTTTCTGGCAAACCCTGTGTGGCTCCCCCTTCCACCCCCCCTTTACTGAGCCAGCGCCCTCATCCCGCAGTTGCTGGGGGAATGGGCTGCTAAGAGCCCTCAGCTGCGTCCTTCTCCAAATTGTCCTCAGCGGATGCTAACTCTTCCTCTAGAAATCACGTCCCCCACTCCCCGAGGGCCTCACACACGGAAGACGGATTCCCTGGCACCAAGGGAGGCCCACTCTGCCAAGCAAATTCCACTCCAGAGCCCTCCCCTGGTCCAGCAATTGATAGTTTGGGTCAAATCCAGATTTTACTCGAGACCACAGGTTTGCTCACCTCATCCTTTTCCCAAATCTGCTCTGTTCCCCTAATGCTTTTGCCTAAAGCCTGAAGATCACTCTTGGAGCAAACCACTGGCATCCGAATCCTTTCTAATCTATGGACTGTCTCGTATTTCTTCCCTTCTAGGTTCCAGAGTCATTATTACCTTCAGAGTCAGTGGTTTTCTGCAGGAGATGTGTTCTCCCTCCACCCTGTCCTCCCACCTACTCAGCCTGATTTGTGTCAGTCATCGAACTCTCTGCCTTTTTCTTTTTTTCTTTTTTTCTTTCTTTCTTTCTTTCTTTCTTTCTTTCTTTCTTTCTTTCTTTTTTTTTTTTTTTAGCAAGCGGAGCATCTAAGCAATATAAGCAAAAAAATAAATGTATATTTCTTAATGTCTACCTAGGGATAGAAAGTAAACTCCTTGAGATCAAGGACCACGTCTCTACACCAGACCTCGTACTTGCAATATCTTTCCAAATGTTTGGCACATGGTAGGTAATCAATTAATATATGTTTAATAGACGATTATTGTTCAGAAACCTTGCTTTCTTATGATACAAATGTTTATAGAGATACATCTTAGAGGAAATAATTATGCCCTCAAATAATGTCTCCTTCAAATGTCAGTTGTATTAAGCCAAACAGGATCATGGCCAATTAGTGATTGATTTTTTTGTGTGTGACAGATAGTGATGGAACATATGTTTTTTATGCTTGGATACACTGTGGGACTGATTTAGCACAGGTCAGAGACACCTTCACTCTGTTGTAAGCTCTTGAAGGTCTGGTTTGGATTCCTGGTCAGGTACACGGGAGGTAATTCCCTGTAGCCTAGCCATGGGCCTCAGAGATGTCTAGCTTTAGATCACTTCAGATATTTAAATATACACATTAAAAAATAAATAAATAAATAAATATACACATTACACGTGTACATGAGACGTATGTTCATTGGAAGACAAAAGATGGTAGGTCTCTTTTGTTTTAAATCATCATCAAGACCAATGTTTTTCCTGCTTGTTTGTTTTTAAGATTTTATTTATTTATTCATAGGAAACACAGAGAGAGAGAGTGGGAGAGACACAGGCAGAGGGAGAAGCAGGCTCCATGCAGGGAGCCCGATGTAGGACTCGATCTCAGGACCCCAGGGGTCATGACCTGAGCCCAAGGCAGATGTTCTTTTTTTTATTTTATTTTATTCATTTATTTATTTATTTTTTTTCAAGGCAGATGTTCAACCGCTGAGCCCCCCAGATGTCCTGATGGTAGGTCTTTTTATTTTATTTTATTTTATTTATTTTATTTTTTTTCTTTTTAATTTATATTTTAAAATTTATACTATGTTTTCACATTTAATTATGATTTTGCCTTTGCATCTATTTTATGATGTCTTTTGTCACTATTTATAAATTGATACTTTAAATGTATAGTGCACAGGAAGTCCCTCCCCAGTGTAACTCTCGTTAGTATGTGCACCAGAATATTTTCTTAGTAATCTTCCCTAGTTGTTGGGATTTATTTTTTTAATCAGAGAGGGAAAAAAAAAAAAAAAAGAATTTCATTTTTCAGCTAGGGAGCAGCTTTTTGCAATTTGAGAATGCTCAACACTAGATGGCAGGATGAGACTGTAGATACTAATTCCTCAAAGTCCCGTGTAGGATCTGCTACTTTCTCAAAGGTGTTGAAAATTCTGAGGCAAATATGTTGTATTATCCTTTAATATCCGTACTGCATATGGTTCCACATTCCTTTATGCTTAAAATTTTCCACCGTACATAACAGAGTAAACTATTGAAGAGAAAAACATAAACTATTAATAACTTTACAACTTATAGAAATATGACAATAGCTGAGTAAAGAATCTGGAGTGGGAAAACTTTCATGCAATTTGGCATGTTTAGAACTGAAAGCGCGGGCGTTTAATCATACGCCACTTAGGTCCACACACAGAAACTCCAAGTTAAATAAACCATTTATTCTTGTGACCAAGATTGATATTCTGCAACGCAGAAGCAATATGGCACCAATTCACAATAAATACGTATCCACAGACAAAAAGGGCATCTCTTTCAATGCCAACTAAAACTATCCTAGAAATAGGGAGAACTATTTTAAACTCTTCTGGGAAAGGAGACTTAAGTTTCCTAAAGGGATTACTCACCGTCCATATTTACGTTACTTGTCAGTGCCATATGGATAAGCATGGCTGGGGGGGACCATAGATCTATATTATTTTCTTCATTCAAATCATGTCATTTTTGAGTGTGGAGATGGAAACTGGGACTAGCCTAGCAAACTGGGGCGTATGATCACCCTCACGAAGGATGTGCACTCTCAGAGAGTCCATTTTGTACTCATTTAAGTGAGCATCTATAATTTTGTTGTATCACAGCATCAGTTCTGAATTCATCCGTGATGTATCTCATTTGCCTGTGTTAGCTCTTTATTCTAGCAAGGGTGAATGCTTCTGGAGGAGGAGAGGCTCAAACAATCATGAGTATCCACAAAAAATATTGATTTTCTTGGGAGATCCAAATCCATCAGAACTTAATAAGAATGATTAAAACAACAGGCAGAGTCGTAGCCAATTGTCTTCAGCGTGTTGTTGGACTCTCTTGGGGAAACACCTCGTTCGACACTAAAGCAGATACTACCTCTAGGTTAGGGAAACTGTTTTCTCTACCCACGGGCGGATGTAATATTACTCATTTCAATTTTGAAGCTTTCTGCCCTCTTCCAACTTGTAGTCTTAGTAGATGTTTAAAAAAAATGACATAATTTCCCTCGAACACCATCAACTATGTGCACAATTACAATTAAAAATCAGCACTTTGGTTTTAATAACAGAAAACAGCCTGTTCACTCTGCATGACCCAAGCCACTGGATCCGGGCCCTTGTACTGAATGAAGATTCATTTCGTGATGAAATAGCTTTAAGTACGCTGAGCACTTGCGAGGTAAAGTGATAAAAGGTCAGGTCAACCTATTACCTTAGTAGAATTTCTCGATGCAAAGATGATAAAAAGTATGTGTCTCTCCTCGAATCATTGGTACATTTTTAGTCACGTACGCATGTGTAGCTTTGCGGATGGCGGGGATCATCTCCGTGTAAGTAGTGACTCCAGAGCACCGGCAAAGCAGACTCACCACCGCAGGGCTCATACCTGAAACAAAACTTGCAACATAATCATAGAAATAGAAGCCGTTCCTACAGATCTTTCTAGCATTGTCCCCAGGGGCAGTCTGTCCCTGCTACGTTTCGAGTAGAAGCATTTTGTTTTGTTTTGTCTTGTTCACTTTTGTAGCAAAACCATCCTGCAAGGCCATAGCTGCACAAATTCAAAGTCGCCGGCGCAGGTGCAGAATGAAATGCATTGATCCACATTTTGGTCCATTTGACTGAGTCTGGATTAGTCAGTCACTAATCCGGAGACTGTGGGCTGGCCTCCTCCTGAGCCGGAGTCCAAGCGCCTTTCACCCGGCAGCCGGTGTGCATTCCCGGGGCACGATGGCACTCCTAGCCCGACCCGGGCCGCGTGGACAACGCTTGTGCAAGGCCTACCCTTGTGCAACCCTTGTGCAGGGCCTACCCTCGTGCAACCCTTGTGCAGGGCCTACCCTTGTGCAACCCTTGTGCAGGGCCTACCCTTGTGCAACCCTTGTGCAGGGCCTACCCTTGTGCAACCCTTGTGCAGGACAGCGAGGCTGCCGAGCAGCATGTGCATCACGTCCCAGGCACACGTTGTTCCTCAGTTCTGCAGAAAGCCTACTGAGGCGCTCTGCGAGGCGGGTGGGACTCCCCGGGGGTAGTGACAGTGGTGACCATGGAGAGGCAGGTGCTGGAGGCCTCACGGGCGTCAGTGTGTGCTACCCACGGCTACCCAGCGAGGCCCATCTTAGTTTTCCCCAACTCCCCAGTACGACTACTACGCATTGGGCTCACAATAACAAGCTTGGTCGCTAGGATGGGTGGCGAGTGTCTTCAATCTGTGTGGAGAAAGATGATCCTACGTGTGTACGAGTGCACGATGCTGGCTAGCGGAGTCATAGCACACGGCCTAATAATCACCTCGCTCATTGCCGAAATATTTTCATTTTCTTAAATACGTGTCTACGTGTCATCATCTTTCAGCGTGAACTTGAGAAATTTGCATTCTCCGTCCTTTGTCCTGTCCCCTGGATCCCAGAGTGGCTGCCTGGAAGCGCTCGAGCCATTTGTTTCGTTGGGAGCTCACGACACGGCGACTCTTAAGGATCTGGTCAGTGGGGCAGCTGGCCCATCAGCTCTAGGAAGGCCTACAGGTGCGCCTGGAAAGCGCCATGTGAGTGTCTGCAGGGGCTCCAGCCACGTGCCCCACACTCACTTGGGTGTGAACGTGACAACCCTGCAGGGCCTTGGGGTGGCAGCCGATGACAGCAGAGGGAAGAGCTTCGGTGGGACAGCCCTAGACAAAAGTTCAAAGCACAGACTCTGCGGTCCCTAGGCTTCACTAGTGTGGGGCAAATGAAGTAAATGAATCTTTGAAAAAAAAAATCAATGCTTTCACGAGCTTATTGGGAAAAGTTTTAGATTTTTATGACTTAGGGTCGACAGCTGCGTTCACCCTTCCAGGCGTCAGTGTTACACTCAGCACGGAAGGCGAGGACACAAGGACAGGCCCACTCGGGTAGGACACTGTAGGGTGGGAGTCCTCTGACTTTGCAGACAGGAACAGCAAGACCTATAAAAGGCCCCATGAAAGGTCCCACACAGAGAGAGGGTCGGAACCCGGCCTGGGATTTGGGGCCTCCGGGCTTCCCGCTTCTCCTGGGGACTCCTGACCCCGCGCCCTCCCCACGGTGGCAGGACTCAGGGCAGCCGTCCTCAGGGGTTTCGGCCGCCAGCCTGATGAAGGAGCCCTTGTTTGTGGGGTTCTGTGGGGCCGGGCCTAATCTGCAACGTTGACTTTTCCTCTTAGGGGCTGGAGGAGATGCTCAAACGAAGTGCCTCCCAGCAGCCTGGCAGGGCCTCTCCCCAAAGCGCACCTGCGCATACAGTCGTCTGTCGCCCGCACCTGCACTCCTGCGTCTTCCTCTCCTTCACTGGCACGCGTGCATCACTCCGTTGCTTGCAGGCAGACATTAGGATGTGCCCTATTTTTATATGCATGTGTTTTTATTCACCTGGATCCCACTGATCTTAAAACCCAAGTTGTATAATAAGTTTCTTCCATGGATCCGGGTAATAAGAAGTGTGGGCAGGTGCCTCGGAAACAGTGTCCCTTTAATTTACGTTGCCCTTTCCTCTTTCATTCGTGAACGAAAACCGTGAGCATCTCATTTTGTTCCCGAATGTCAGTAATCGACTAGTTGTCCAGCGCCTCTGAGCTCGGATTTACCAAGATACGGAGACTTGAGTGATTATCAAAGGCTCTTATCTAGTTCTAAATGTCGCGTAACTTATCGATGCAAATTCTTAGAGATACAAGCGATTTTAGATATTATTTGATTCGCCTCTTTTTTAGTCTACAGATGGAGACATTGATGCCCGGAGCTGCTTAGGTTTCAGCAATGATGCTGATTGATGTATCTCACACATTTACTGGATTATTAAAAGACAAGTGTGTCTCAAATTTAAAGCATTCTTCCTCGATACTGTCCAATGATTTATTAAACACACTTGGAATAAAACTATGTGTTGAGGGAAAACACTTCCTATAAAATTAGAATATGTTACGTATTTTACATGATCACTATGGTTGTAAGTCATCCACATTTTTGGTAGGGTTACTCTGAGGGATACGTGTAATAATATCAATCACTTTTTAATTCCATAGGTGATAATGACAGAATGAAGTGCAATATTTCAAAACGTGTGTAGTCATTTTACATTTATAAATATATTCTCAAAAAGCTACTTTCCCTAATATACATGCCTACATGTAACGACAAAACAATCCTATGGGTCTGTACACACACACACACACACACACACAGAGCATGTGTACACACACTGGGATTCGTTTATGACACATACACACTCAGTTATGTCTTAGACAAAGTAAAAAAAAAGTGTGGAGACCTACAGGAAAACGTCTCATCGTTTAATTGTGAGAAACCGGTGTGAGAATAGCTGTGGGTCTGAGAGCTCGGTCAGAGTGGGGTCCCGGAGCCAATCATGATGCGTGTTGGTATGGTTTGTGCATTCACTCACGAAGGCAAGTTAGATAATAGTTCCTCGACGCTTTGCAAAGTGCAGTTCAACACACACACGCACACACATGCACATATATACACAGATGCACCCACGCACCCACATGCACACACATGCACGCACAAGCACACACATGCACACACATGCACACACACGCACACATGCACACACATGCACATACATGCACACAAGCACACATGCACACACATGCATGCAAGCACACACACACCTACATGCACACACATGCACGCAAGCACCCACGCACCCACATGCACACACATGCACACATGCACCCACATGCACACACATGCACACAAGCACCCACGCACCCACATGCACACACATGCACACACGCACCCACATGCACACACATGCACACAAGCACCCACGCACCCACATGCACACACATGCACACACACATGCACACACATGCACACACATGCACACACATGCACACAAGCACACACACACCCACATGCATACACACGCACACATGCACACACCCACACCCACACACACTGCCCTGACGCCTGTGATCCCCGGAGCAGGGGGTGCGCTCGGATTTCCTCCAGGAGGCAGGCAGCTCAGTGGCAAGCAGTGACAGCCCCCGTCCAGGTGAGCTCCAGCCGCCGAGGTGCCGCAGCACCTGATGTCTGTGTGTTCAGGCTGCTCTTCGCTCCAGCCCCGGCGGAGAGGAGGGCTGCCTGCCTGGGGTATGCTATTTGGGGAGGAAAGTAACCTAACACTAACTGCAGGCGGGGTCAGAGTGATGTAACAGGAAGCTCTGATGTTTCCCTTCGGCTGCTGAGCACTTACAATGTGACAACACTTGCAATCTCCTCAGAACAACCGTGTCTCTGCAGCAGAGAGAATCACCTCCTGATCTGGGGACATCGAGCTCTGCTAACCGGACCTCAGCCTGTCTGCGGGGTCACCTGGCAAGGCTTTGCCTCTTCCTCACCTTGCCCGGGGCGGGGGGTGAATCTCTTCTGCGGAATCTCAGAAAATCAAATTCCATCCTGAGACTATTTCACCAAGAATTTCCCTAGAAGCTGCGCCGGGTAAGTACATTATTCAGAACAAATACATGTCGTGTGCGAAGGCTCATCCTTTAGTCTGGCAGGGTGTCTGTGTGGGACGTGGGGGTCGGACTAATGTCCAAGCATCTTCTCATCTATTGCAAATGTTAGGGAAACGACAGGGCTTTACTCCCAACTGTGTACACAGCCTATTACTACGAGGTATTCTTATGCACCGTGACATTCCGGAAGACAAACTGAGCAAGGAATAAAACTCCAAATGGATTAAAAGGCAAACTTCGAACAAATCTCTTAATCGGGGAACGATGCCCTTTAAAATTTGCTCTGCTATTAGCTAAGCTTAAATTCTGACAGCTGGAAAACATCCCCCCCCCCCCAAGAAGGGTCTTTAAACTTTTTATATTGTCAGTACTCCGAGAAAGGGGGATGGAGTAACTACGTATGGGGTCCTGGAGCCTCAGTCACTCTGCAGTTGGGGAAAATGGAGAATTAGAAGAAAAGTGATCACTCTGGATTTATGAGGTTTGTCTCCCATTCGCCTTTCACCTTTATTTACACATACATCTCTGACTATTGGGCTAATAGAATTTTCATTGTTCATTGTTGCCAGATGTGGTTAAGTCTCTCCCTTGCTAACCCTGAATGGTTTCCGCTGTATTGGATCAGGGAGTGGGCTACAAAAAACCAAAAAACCGAAAAACAAGAACCCAGCTAGGGTCAAGGAAATGTTACTTCTACATTAACTGTAATTTTACGATTCTTTAGTTAATAATATATTCCTTCAATTTGTCTGGTATCCTTCTGCAAGCTTTGGGGGGCAGGATGTGAAATAGAGATAACTGTGCATAAAGTAACAAAGTTTTCCCAAATATATATATATATATATATATATATCAGATTATTAAACAGAGAAAGTGTGTATTTTTTTTAATGAATGTCCAGAAAAAACTTACAGTAATGTTGAGATGAAACATCTGTTAATGCTTCCTTCGCCAGTACAGATTGTGCCGGATTGTGAAGGGACAATCGTCTACCTAAGTGGTGGTATAGACACATCATAAATCTGTTGCTAAGAAAGATTAGATGTCAGATTCGAGTTCAGATTATACTGACTGATTTAGTTTATTTATTATAAAAGTTAGATTCAGATATGGGTTCAGATTATATTGACTGAATTAATTTATACATATATATATATGTATATATTCTTATCTATGTAATGATACTCTGCAAAATGTCCTTCAATGGGGAAATCTTGCACTTCATCACCCATAATCTGGCGCATTAACAGTGGACTACAAACTCATTCTGAGTAACTCCCTCGTAATTTTCTACTCAATTTTTCCACAAATTACTCCAAATAATGGAAACGTCAATTAAGTCTTGTTTTTTGTGATTCTTAAAAATATTATGCCTGAGTTCTGATTTCCTTTCAATCATTAATTGTATTGAATTCTCTGATACATGTGCAGGAAAGGAAAATGTGTTTTTAGAAGGTGACTTTGTAAATAACCATTAGATAATTGGGGAAGGAAATGAAGAGAACACATTAAATGCCTAAACCAAAGCCATGGGCTAGTAACAAAAATTAGAATAGCATTTTTTAAATTAGATTATTTTCTTAGCAGGAGGTATTATATTGAGTTAATATCATATTTTATAATAAGGAACTCTCCAAAACTTCTCTAATTGTTACTTAATTGCTAACCAAAACCCCATAATTTTCTTCCGTAACTTAATTAAGTTTTTGCAACTGTACTAATAGTATGATTTATGATTTTTATTTTCAGAAAATACTGTTGAAAACCACTAAGCAATGAATTTTGAAGGTCAAAGACTTATTATTTGAGAAAATCATTGAGCGTTTGAAATAAAGTTTGCTTTCTTTAATGATAAGAGAATATCAGAGGATCAATGCATGCTTTCAGCCATAAAGAATTAACTTCTTTTTCTAGATGCTATAGGATCAGAAGATCAATGCAAAGTTTAAGGCCAGTACTCAGTATGAAACATAGGATTCAGAAATCATAAGAATAGTGTGAGCTGAGGCATGTTCTACCTGTAATATTCAGTTATCTTAAAGAAATATGCTTTCTGTTATTACTACAAGATCTTTTTTTCCTGATAGATCTTAGCACATTCCAAAATATTCTTTTGTTAGTTAAAATATGTAGACTTTTAGAATATATAAAACTGATCATCCACTCTGAAAAAAGAAGATTGGAAAAACAGGAAAATAAAAAGAAATTAGAACTGGTTCTGTAATTTTTAAAATTGTATTAAATGAGTGACCAAGGTGTATATACTCTACTCACTGGTGATGCCTAGCATAAGTTTAAATGAACCAAAACCCTAGCATATTTAAGAGAACCTTCATATTCATTCTATGTGTTTTAACATTATTTTACGAATAATGAATTTATTTCAGTAAGAAATTCAAAATAATATCAAGGCAAAGAAAGATGACTTTATATGCTTTACGTTAATGTGGAAAATTATTTGATAAACACATAAAACTAATCAAACTTCAGTTAATATGTTGTCATATATTTTAACTTACATCATTTTTGTGACCACTAGAACATCATTTTGCTTTCAATTCTTAGCTCCATGGTTAAAATTTCATAATAACTTAATTTTTAAGAATTGTCTTAGAGATATTTATACAAAAGTTAACAAAAAGCTGTTTAAAGGATCAAAACGTACGTTCATGAAACAAAACTGATTTCATACTCTAAGTATGACTGTCAACACAGCTTTAAAAAATGTTTTTAGAGGTATCATGATTATGATATCAACTTTTCAAGAAACAAATATATTTAAAGGACATTATTTGAAATCATTGGCTTTATTCTCTAGCTTATCTTTGTTTGGGATTCAGAGATAGTATTAATCCTAAAACATAAGCTGTCCCATTGCAACTGTGTTAATGAAGGACACTCAGGGTCAAATTTTGTAGCTCCTCTAAGTTCTTGATTTAATCAGACTATCAAAGAATACACTTAAGATGAAAAGTCTGCACATAGCTGCTTAAAACATTTGTCTCTATCTGGGTTTGAAGCCCATGCATGAACTAGAAACATTTATAATTTCTTAGGAAAGCTCTCTTTTTCTACCAAAGTACTTCCACCATGCAGCACTATTAAATTATTTCAAGAAATCCTCTCATTTAATATAGGAAAATGTTCTGATGAAATTAGATGGAAAATAAAAATTTATGAGAAACACAGGATCAGGGCTACCTACTAGATATTTCAATCATTTTCCTTGTTTAGAATTCCCACAGGAATTCCTGCCCAAATCCGTCAACAGCAGTTACACAACTCAAAGTATCTGGATAGTTTTCATACCTTAATTTTGGTTTACCTACCTATAATTTGGTTTATAAATTTGAAGATATATAGTCTTAATTGGTATAACATTGAAGAAGTGATAGATGGAATATATTTAATTGTAAAATTTGGAATGTAAGTATTGAGCTTGTGTTATTTAGGGAAAAAGAACATATAATTAGATATATGAAAATTAAGTCAACAAACCATGGAAATGATAGGAAATATATTTTATACATTATATTACCATTCTAATTTAAACAGAAAAGTCCGCAATAAGTCTAGATTATTATTTTTTCATGTCTAATTAGTATTATAATATTGTACATTAAATTTGATTAAGTCAACAATCTACATTTTCCAATATTTGTGTAATCTTAAAATAAAATTAGTTTTTAATTTAATAAATTATTTACAAAAAATGAAGAAATAAATTTTATTTTTAACTACACAATAAAAGTCTTACTATTATTTAAAAATAAAATAGAATCACTGGTTGTAACTGAGAGTCTATGTTTATGAGATTAGTAGTATTAATTATCAGATGATAAATTGCAAATATTTTCCTAGAACAGGTTTCTTCTTTTTTTCCTTTAATTTGTTTACTTACAAGACGCAGTATTCTACAAAACTAACACACTGATATATTATTGTTTGCAAAAATGATCAAAATAGTGTATTTATTTTTTAAATGTAAAACAAGTTTTATCTTTCATTCCTTCGTGCTTTTAATTAAATGTATGTTTTTTTTTTACCTTACTAGCAACTAAAGGGACAAAAATCTCAACTCAACCCTACATAAATATAAATAAGTAAATATATATATATATACATAAGCAACCTACTGCTATGGTATAAAGGCTATAGCTCTGCTTCATTGAGGTTGTTGGGTAGAGCCCAATTTTCAGAGAAATCTTATTCCCCTTACCTTGGAATGTATTTTTTAAACTAAAAAATGTTAATATGGCATAAACTTTTGTATGAATCTGTCATTATTTTTTGAGTGTAGGTTAACCTGAGCTCAACTATGTTTCTTGTAAAAGCACAGTGACTCCTGAGCATGTCGTTTGGCACAGTAAATAACAGCGCTCTAGTAAACCGTGCCTCTCTCCTCACAGCTGAGTCTCAGGGAGTTCATCAGCATATTCATGAGCACACAAGCTTGGTTTTATCAATCAAAACTAAGATAAATCTGCCTTATATTCAAGTATCAGTTTCATAAATTCTACAATGAGTATTAATTGAATCCATATTCACTGATTAGCATAATACCAGTTGTTTAGGTATTTGGGGCATAAATCACAATTTTGCCTTCTTTCCAAGGATAATTTGAAGGGGAACTTTGGTAAGTGCTAGAGAAGAATGAAGCATGTTATAACTGAAAATAAGGAGGATCAAAACTATGTGAAAAGAATGTCAAACAAAATGTGTGTGTGCACGCGCACGTTTTCCTAACTATGTAGTTGTCTTCAAATGTGAGGCAAGAGAGCAGACTTACCTCTCCTTAAATAATGGATTCTATAATGTGCCCAAATCACACAGCGATTCAAGGGGAGGTGGCAGGAAATGAATCCTGGCAATCCAGACTCCAGAGCTCTTGCTCTTAACCCCTCTGCTTCCCTTTCCAATTAGTGGCTGGAATCTGGTCCCCCTGGTGTGAATGGATATTGTCCCCGGAAGCTTAGGTGGAAGGGCAAGCAGACCTCAGATACATTGAGGGTTTGGTTCTAGATCATCTCAACAAAGTGATATAATAGACAAAGCTGGTTGAATGAACCTTTTGGTTTCCCAGTACTTACAACAGTTATGTAAACAGTATAGTACAAGAGCATTATGTTTTAAAACAACATATATACCTTAATTAAAAAACACTTTATTGCTAAATGTATATGCTAACCATCACCTGGAGCTGAGTGACCTGTACTCTCTTTGCTGGCGGAGGGCGTTGCCTTGATGATGATGATGATGATGATGGCTGCTGACAGATCGGGGTGGTGGTGCCGAAGATTGGGGTAGCCGTAGCTATTTCTTAAAATAAGTCAATAATGACGTCCGCTGCATGCACTGACGCCTTTCATGCGTGATTTCTCTGTAGCACGAGATGTTGTTCGATAGCATTGTATCACAGCAGATCTTCTTTCCAAATTGGAGGCGGTCCCCTCAAACCCTGCAGCTGCTTTGTCAGCTAAGTTTATGGAGTTTTCTAAATCGTTTGTTGTCATTTCAACAGTCTTTGCAGCATCTTTATTAAGAATAGATTCCATAAAAAAAAAAAAGAATAGATTCCATTTCAAACCATTATCTCTGCTCCCCCACAAAAAGCAACTGCTCATCTGTTAAAGTTTTATCTTGAGGTTACAGCAATTCAGTTGCATCCTTAATTTCTACTTCTAATTCTAGTTTTCTTGCTCTTTTTTTTTTCCTACCACATCTGAAATGACTTCCTCCACTGAAATCTTGAACTCCTCAAGGTCAGCCTTGAAGGTTAGAATCAGCTTCTCCCAAACTCCTGTGAATGTTGATATTTTGAATCATGTGTGTTTTTAATGGCATCTAGAATGGTGAACCCTTTCCAGAAAATGTTCAGTTTACTTTGCCAAGACCCATCAGAGGAATCACTATGTATGGCAGTTTTAACCTTATAAAATGTATTTCTTAAAAATAAGACTTGAAAGTTGAAATGACTCCTTCATCTATGGGCTGCAGGACAGATGCCGTCTTAGCAGGCATGAGAACGACACTGATCTCCTTGTACGTTTCTATCAGAGCTCTTGGGTGACCAGGCGCATCTTCAATAAGCAGTAATAGTTTGAAAGGAATCATTTTTTTTTTTTCCGAGCAGTTGTTCTTGACAGTGGGCTTACAATATTCCTTAAACCATGTTGTAAACAGATGTGCCATCGTCCAAACGTTATCATTCTATTTTACAGAGCACAGGCAGGGGAGGTTTAGCATAAATCTTAAGGTCTCTAGGACTTTTAGAGTGGTACATGGGCATTGGCTTCAACTCAAAGTCAGCAGCTGCATTAGCCCCTAAGAGGAGAGCCAGCCTGTCCTTGGAAGCTTTGAAGCCAGGCATTGACTTTTCCTCTCTAGCTATGCAAGTTCTTTCTTTTTTTTTTTTTTTTAGCTATGCAAGTTCTAAATGACATCTTCTTCCTACAGGAGGCTATTTTATCTACATTGAAAGTCTGTTGTCTCCTGTAGTCACCTTCATTAACGATCTTAGGTGGATCTGGATAACTTGCTGCAGCTGCTACATCAGCCCTTGCTGCTTGACCTTGCGCTTTCATGCCACAGAGATGGCTTCAGTCCTTAAACCTCAGGAACCAACTTCCGCTAGCTTCAAACTTCTTATTCAACTTCATCACCTCTCTCAGCCTTCATAGAATTGAAGAGGGTCAGGGCCTTGCTCTGGATTAGGCTTTGGCTCAAGTGAGTGTTGAGGCTGGTTTGATCTTCTATCCAGACCACTGCAGTGGGAGATATGTGACTCTTCTTTTCACTTCAACACTTAGGGGCCATTCTAGGGTTATTAATTAGCCTAATTTCAATATGGTTGTATCTCAGGGAGTAGTGAGACCCAAGGAAAGGGAGAGAGATTGGGGAAGCAGTCAGTACACACGACACTTACTGGCAAGGTCAGTGGTGCCCCAAACAATCACTATAGTAATATGAAAGAACACTGATCCCAGGTCCCCATAACAATGTAATAATAATAAAAAAAGTTGGAAACACTGAGAGAATTGCCAAAATGTGATACAGAGACAAGAAGTTAGTAAATGCCAGAGAAATGGTACCGATAAGCTTGTTAAACACAGGATTACCACAAATCTTCAATTTATAAAAAATGCAATAGCTGAGAAGCACAATAAAATGAGATATACCTGTACATAGTAAGTGGAATCTGCCCTTGGTAATTTCCCACCTTTCTTTGTGTATGCATTTCCTTCCACTAAGTTCTTTCATCTACGCCTGCTTAACCCTCACCTTCCTCCACACCAAATGCCCAGTAGTTACTCTCCAGCCTCCAGTAGTCAAGACTAGCTTGGAAAACAAAAATTTTGCAGAATTCTTTCTTCTTCAGAAAACCTCAGTGTTGCTCTTACAGCGACAATTGATTGGATGGGACTCAGACACATTATCCAGATAATCTCCTCTACTTAAAGTCAACTGATCTTAGATGTCAATCACATCTACAAAAATCCTCCATAGCAACATCCAGACTAGTGTTTGATCAAACCAGGCACCATAGCCTGGCCGAGTTAATGTATACAATTAACTGTTACAACAAGTGAGGGACATTCACCCATATTTGCTCTGTTTTCCCCCAAATTACTTAGGTTTTTAGATTTTGGAAGTTCTTTAAAAATTTCTCCTCAAATGATAATTGGAATTGCAATGTGTTCATTAGTTAAATCGAAAATGATTAACATCTTAATAATGTAAAGTCATCTAACTATGAGCATTGAGCATGGTATATATTCTCCAGTGACTGAGGCCCCCCCCCTTTTTTTTGGATGGGGGTGAAGTCTGATTACAGGTAGAAGAAATATTTAAAACAATGATATTATAATTAAGGGGGGCTTACAGGGTATAAGGTTCCTATATTCCAAAAAAAAAAAAAAAAAGTAGCATGTTTCATGTTTTTTCTCTACATGACTCATAAAACCTTCCAGAATTGCCCCTTCTCTTATTAAATTAAAGACTGTTCTTATTGCAGCCTATCTTATTTGGGGAATTTTCTGTTCACACCAGAATTTAATTCTGTCAGAGAACAGTTTGTTTTTTAAGTTATATGACTTATTGTTCTTGAGAGGTGCAAGGGTTCAACAGGATGATCCTCAGTTCAGCAAGCTCTCACAATGTGCCAGGCCCGATGCTTGCTGCTGCAGGTTAGCAAAACAGGACCCCGCTCTGGACCGCATCAGCTCCACCTCAGTGCTCAGCACAATTAAAATATGCACCTTCATCTCTCCTGCTGGCTGCCACTCTACTTTTCATCTTGTCACAAGGTCAGGACTGAATGCCTGAAGTAGGGTGTTTTCTAAAATGACAAGATTTGATAAATGAGATATTTTTCATACATATTGATTACATTTTGGGAACCTTGGATTATAGATGAAACTTTTGTAAAACAAAACAAAACAAAACAAAACAAAACAAAACAAAACCTCAACTCTGAAAGAAAGAACGACAGTCTAATGGACTCTACTTAGCCCACCATAGTATGTGCTTCGGTGAAGACGTTCTGAAATACCTTATTTTCAACTGCTTCTAATATGACTTTGACAATTCATACTTTAACACAAAGATTTCCTTGCATCTATATCAACTGCAAACATCATGGCTGGGTGAGAAATTGTTCACTTTTAAGACAGAATGTGATTAAAGAAAGATAGTCTTAAAAATAAAGCTTTGAGAGTGCACCTGGGTGGCTCAGGGGTCGAGCGTCTGCCTTCAGCTCAGGGTGTGACCTCGGGGTCCTGGGATGGAGTCCTGCATCGGGCTCCCCGCAGGGAGCCTGCGTCTCCCTCTGCCTGTGTCTCTGCCTCTCTCTCTGTGTCTCTCATGAATAAATAAATAAAATCTTTTTTTAAAAAAGAAAGCTTTGAAGAATGTTTGGTTTCATTAATTTGAACAGGAAAGTCTTCAAATGAGATATGAGCAAGTATTAAGGTCAAAAACAAACTGACAGGGGTGAAGCCCCAAAAATGATTTTCCTAAATATCGTTTAATATTTTAATTAATTGGAACTCTTCACATGAGTTAACCTCCTTAATTAGGCACTTTCCAAAAGGATTTCCTGTGCTGTGTTCCATGTTATCAGTTCAAAATTATTCGAAAACACTGAACTGAATCTTTTTGATCATAAAATTAATACATGTCCATATTTAAAGAACTAGATTCCAGCTTATTTCCTTCAAAATAAATACACCAAAATTAACAGAGAGTTTATGTTTGGGTCATTGTATAACTCAAACATCCTTTGAAAATCCATTAATTGTGTGATTTTTTTCAGGTTAACCCTGAAAGCTGATTATTCACTAAATTCTAACTTCATAAAAGACTACATATTCAAAGTTGCAAGCTCTCAACTCTATCGACTCTGGTACTATCTGTACCATAAAGGACTACATGTTCAAAACTGTTCATGTTACATATAGTTTCTGAAGCCAGAGTCCTGAGTAAGGTAAATAAATCTAATTAATGAGTTTCTAACTTAGAAATAGGAGACTCTGGCTCAATATGTCTTCGAAGGACTTCATTGAGTGTAAATATGATGTAGATCCTGAAATAGCGTATGCTTAAAAAGCAAAAAATTACATTTCTACATTTAGACAACATTCTACTTCTAACTACTCAAAGTCTTATAGACTTCAAGGACTGGTCTCCATTCTGGCCTATGTTTTTATTCCCAGATATAACTGCAGAACTTTATAATCATGGAAGGACGCGGCCTGTAAATATAACGTAGGAGCTTTTCTATCTTTTCTATCAATCCTAACTCAGATAACTCTTTAGAATTAAATTAAATTTGTAATTAACAACAAACATCGTGCATCGTATTTATTGATATAAGATTATAATAGAGATTAATGACAGGAAACGTATTTGAATGAATCAACGGAGTAACTTTCTGAGTTTATCATGTCTCCTCTACTCTTCATCACATACCCACCATTACAGCACCTGAATATGAAAGAAAATGCTAATCTTTCTTATGTGTGGGCCCATAGTTCCTGAACTCCAGACTTCAGTATTTCTTCTTCCTTCCCCCACAGACAAATTTACTTCTTGTTAATATTTCTGATATCGATTGGTATAAAATTTTAAAAAAGATAAGCACCTTATCTGAAGTAAGATTAAAAATTATCCATGGGTTTCCATCAGGGAGCACAGAATGCTCTTGCCTCAGTAATCCATAGGCCAGCTCCCTCGCCCCCTGTAGTCTTTGCTCAGGTACAAACTGTTCCCTGGGACCTAACCTAGACACTATTCCAAGTCAGCTACACCTGCACCACCATGACCCTTTGGCTCATCTTCATCTATTTTGGTTTGTCCTAGCTTTTTCCCGTAACACCAATCACATTTCAACAAACCATCAACTATAATTTACAAATTTTCTGTCCGTATCTTTAACATGGAAGCTCTACAAGTACAAGCACTTCTGCTGTTTTTTTTCTTTATTCACTAATATATCCCAAGCATCTAAATAAATGGCAGCACCTAGTAGGTGCTTAAGTATTGCTTAATAAGTGATTAAGTGAGTGAATATGTTTCTTTGTCTCCACAGAAAACTAAACAGCGACTCTATGTGATTTTTGTATGCAGTGTACAAGAGATGTTAGAGCTGAAGCTTTGGAGGTGTTAGAAACACAACCCATGGCGAGGGAGAAAATATTCAGAAACTAATTATCATTTTATTATTCTTAGGTCAACCTAATATTTATCACTCCACTGCTTTTGTAAAGGGAAATAAATTAGTAAAGATGCTTTCTGTAATGTAGTTAGTGTTCAGGTTTCACTGAATTCCAAGGAGTGACCTTTCAAACTAGGGTAAATGAGAAGGTTGCTGGGCATTTTAACACAAAATGTTGAAGCATTTCCCCAAATGGCTAAACAATGGCTGAACTTGGCAGGAATTCTTGTTGAAACTGGCAGACCTGCCAACTGTGGCCTCCCAACAAGAGTCTTGCTCCATTACTGATTGCCTTTCTGGACAATAACCCTAAAAAGTCTATAGAAGGAGAAAAAAACCCATAGCAGTGACATTGAAAAAAAGTGAATCAATCTTTTAAAAATATGTATATATGTAGAATCCAAATTTAATTCACAAAAAATTATACGACTGTTTGATAAGTGATGAGTTATGTGTGTGAAAATCTATGATTCATGAAGCTTCTAAGCGTTGATTTGTAAATATGGAAAGACAATTCTAAAAAGAATGCCAACTGTCAATGCCCTTTCATTCTTGTGTAGTTTTGGAAGCTTTCCAAATGTAGAGCCAAAGAACTATTTTCTAAATGGAAATCTATATTTGTCATCAAGTAGAGTCACGGTTTGTTTGAAAACTTCATGGTGGAGTTTCACAAAATATATCTTCTGAATGGACTCCTCTCATAAGTTATAATAATATTTGTCTTAAATTTAGATTCTCTATGTGTTGAGATTCATATAGCTAACTTGATTTTCTTTTAAAACAGACTGCTAATCATTCATTCACCTAAAAATATCAAAATCAGATTTTTTTTCTTCTGAGCCCAGATATGCATGTCATTTATGGAAACCATAATCTTCCTTTGAAAAACAGACTTCTCAAATTATGCTCATAATATTCAGAGAAAATACGTATATAAAATATGTTAAAGTTATTTTACTGTTTATTTCAACATATTATCCGACTGACTTTTAAACCTCAAGCAACAAAACTTATCTGGATTAAACAACCCTCCATCCCAAATGAAGTATTGCTCCAAACATTAAATTGTCAAATAGCTTCTTCTTGGCACCATCCTTTCCTGTTCTTTAACTTTTCTTGAACTTCCTGGCTTTATTGGATATGGTCATTATCGAATAATGTGCTTATAATCTGTTTCTGATTACAAAACATAAATGATACCAATGCCCTAACAAAAATGTATTTCGTTTTAAGGATTAGTCTACATTCAATTTATTTCTGGTATGTTTACATATAGCATCACAACCCAATATTCTATAACATATTTTCTTTGTCCCAGGTAGCTTAAAATAGACAAAATTAATAATAATAAAATTAAGCTGAGACCAAGAGACAATTGACAACTTTTAATCTAGATAGGCTTGGCAAAATGGTGGGGAAAAGCACTTAAAAATAAACTTTACATCAATAAGAGCCCCAATAAAAGTTTCAATGCAAGTACTCTGTACTAAATTATTGTACAGGGGAGCCTTGTGGGTTCAGTCTGAAGAGCATGTGACTCTTGATCTCAGGGTTGGGAGTTCAAGCCCCACGCTGGGTGTAGAGATCACTTAAAAAATAAAATCTTTTAAAATAAAATAAGAACTTAAAGAATAAGGAACTCATTTAAAAAATAGACTGCAAAAAATGACTAATTTCTTACAGGGAGCAGACTCACTTTATACTTTCTCAGGCTAGTAATCAGCTCTTCCTATGACAGACACTCCCAGCAGTCTGATTCAGAAAAAGGCAGTGCCAAACTATTTGTTCTCTCTCATCAAGATTCAGCAGAGACACCACATAATCTTGAGAACTTTTTCTAATAGTGCTACTTGTAGGATGAAAAAAAGGCTGTTCTGAGGTTTGAGTAATTGCCTGACATAAGAAATTGCTGACAATTTAAAAAGGTTTCACTAATTATCACAGTTGGCTCTCCACTGCTTAGTGGATTTAAAGGTATATCCTAATATTCATATATTATTTTAGTGATTTTTCAGCCTTTATATATGCTAGATCACCTTGACTGTGTTAAGTATCTCTATTCTAGAAGATTCATAGTAACACCAGAGACAGCTAGCTCGCCTACAGGATAAAATATGATCTTAAATCAGTTTTGAAGTTCATGATGTTGCCCCAAACAAATGTGTGTGTGTGTTTTTTAAGATTTTATTCATTTATTCATGAGAGACACACACAGAGAGAGGCAGAGACCCAGGCAGAGGGAGAAGCAGGCTCCATGCAGGGACCCTGATATGGGACTCGATCCCAGGTCTCCAGGATCACACCCTGAGTGGAAGGCGGACACTCAACCACTGAGCCACCAGGTGTCCCTCCCCAAACAAATGTTATTAACAATTCTCTAATTAGTCCTATTTTAACTAATTCCTCTTTCCAACTGTCCTCACCTCCGATGTCTCTAAAGGAACAAATGTGCTCTCCATCTTCACATGCCTCCCACCCTCGGAGTTAATCCAGAACAACGGTATTTTGTTACAGGTCTGGTGATAGTGTCTTTGGTAAATGACAAGATGGAGGGTTTGAAGATTCCCCTAGAAGCTGATAAAACAAGACATGAAAGGAACAAGTTAGGGAGTGAGGGGACAATCTGGAGAGCAGAGAAAAGAAAAGGTTCAGAAAATTTTTTATCTACAGAACCAATCTCTATTTCTATCTATCTTTATCTCTATCTATCTCTATCTCTATCTCTATCTCTATCCATCTCTATCTCTATCTCTATATCTCTACATCTCTCTCTATCTCTATCTCTATCTCTACCTCTATCTCTATCTCTATCTCTGACTGTCAGAATGTAATTGACTTAGAAATTATCGCTCACTGTGTGAACATGAAACCAGAGCGAGAGATGGGCCTTCAAAGTAAAAGAAATTAGATCAAGAAAAGGGGGGTGAACCAAAGAGAGAAAACGAAAGAGAAGATGAAAGAGGCAATAAACGGAGATAAGTTGGTTCAATAAGATATATTTTATTGCCACAAAGGTTAGAAAGTAAAAATCCAGCCCTGAACTGCATAAATTAAGATGCGGAGACGCTGTGAATACTTGGCCATGTCTACCTCGTTAGTATGCAAATGCCTTCCAGCTGCTTGGTCTAACAGCTCAGATAGCAAGACTTTACCTGCCCTTTGGTTTGGGAAATTAGGTTGAGGGTTAAGCCTAGAAGTTATTCCTCCTGATAAGAGGCGAGGAGTGTTTATGAAGCAGGTATGAGAAGCAAACACCAGCCCCTGGATGATAATCAGACTCTAAGGCTTGGGCCCAATTGGTCAAGATAATGTCTGCACAATTAAGGATTCATGGAGTCTGACCCACTGGCAAGTGTAGCCTGTGGGGGACACTTTCTCAAAAGGCAGCCCAGACATGGAGCTGGGTTAATCACAGCACATCGAAAGCAGCAGGACTGGTTGGTAAAATACAAATGACCGGGCTCATTTCAGACCTACCAATTCAGGCTGATGGCTCAGCGTGGAGAGGGGAGAAGCCTTGAATGAGCCCTGTGGGCCCTGAAATCAGCGTTCCCTCTACTGAACTCTGGATATGCTGAGAATGGGACATAAAAACACAATCAGGTCCAAATTTACAACAACAAAATCAAGGCATGAACCAGACACACGTTTAAACCAAATGATTCTCTTTCTAAATAATAAAAGAGCAAGCATTGATTGCATGAACTGCACACAAATAACAAAACATATATGTTACTTTCTCTTCTAATTTTGGCTTTGAAAATTACTAATTTTGTGATGTGGGGGTGCATTTTCCCTGCCTGAGTCATCCTCACTTAAAAGTCTTGAGAACCTGGTAATAATCCAAAATACAACTTTATTGACCCTTTCTTCCTTCACTGGACTCAGGGGTAAATACACATACACACACACACACACACACACACACACACACACACACTGCATGCAAACTGATTTATGAGCTTTTCACCCCTGGCATTCCAAAATTTCCTCCATATAACTAGGAAAGTAACCGGAAGTCAAAAAAAGTCATACACACTAAGTCACATTTACAAAATTTTAAGCTTTTAAATTGTGCATGGACTATGTCTTAAGTGTGAAATATTCCAAGGGAGTCTAATCTTAACAATATTCTGACCGAAGGAGGTAAACTTTCAAACTGGGTTGGTAATGTGTGAGGCAGCCACATTCCCCGCCCCAGTGCCCTGGCCTCTTCCACAGACATTGCATCTTGACATCTTGCTCCATAATTCCACAACGAACACCTAATTCCAGGGTACGGAGTCACACTCTCCATACCGTGCCTACAAAACTATTTTATAATTGTAAGAATCGGGTACACACAGGATTCTGCATACCACAAATATATTATTTAAACAAATCGATGCCTGTCTACCTGGAACCCGGCGTGTCCATCATGTTCCTCTCAGTTAAGTCCCACACATGGCACATGGCCCCCGAGGTTAAACCATTACCCCAAACTTGCACTTGTCATTCCTCTGCTGTACTTCAGGGTACTTTAGGGCTTTGTCACATACGCACATGTTTTAAGCAACGTGTCTCTTAGTTCTGCTGTTTCTATTTTTGTGAAAGTCCCATCCCTCTGAACCAGAGCCTCCAGAGTTTGCTTCTCTCGTTTAGCATTTTGGGGACGCAGCCCTATTAATGCATGTTGCGATTTCTTCCTTTCCACGGTTGCAGTGCCCCCCACTATGAGGGTTCCAGCGTGCATTTCTCTGCTCCCGCTGAGAGACATTTGGATTGCTTCCACCATTTTACTGTTACAAACGATGAAGCAACGAGTGAATTTCTCACGAATCTTCTGGTACACACATGCCTGAGTTTCTTCAGGGAATCTACGTAAGAGTGGGATTTCAGGACTTTAGCAATTCAAAGTGCTTGTACCAATTTATACTCTCATCAACAGGGTCTGAAGTTTCCACTGCACCACGTCCTTTCCAACACTTTCCATTATGGTTAAAACTTTTAAATTTCTGCCAGTCTGGTGGGAGTAACATAATATCTCATCGTGATTTTAATGTACGTTGCCCTGATTATGCATCACCGAAAATCTGTACGTGAAAAGAATTAAAAATTTTCTCTGAAACATTTGTTTTTAATGGGGTAGCAGTGACTTGAGGCTATAGAATTATGGCCAAGCCATTTTTGCTTATAATTATTTAAAAGAAGGACTAACTATCTCGTTTTTGTTAGGCGGTCCAGGGAAAGAGTGTATTTTAGTACATTTAGAACTCCGAGTGTATGAATAGCATTTCTCACCCTGACAAGACCACGAACTGATAATCCCTAGAATCATATCCCTAACTTCCTATTTCCTTTATTCAAAACCCCATCAAAGACACATCAAAATCTCTTTTAAAAATTGAGGAAGAAAATGACTAATTCCATTTGGATGCATGTGCACTTTTTCTTTAATAGGCTTTATTTTTTAAAGCAGTTATAGGTTCACAGCAAAATTGGATGGAAGGAACAAAGCTTACCCCTACTGCGCCATCCCCATTCATACCCACCCCCTCACTGTCAATGTCCATCACCAGAGTAGCATGGTTGTTACAATCGATGAACCTGAGCATAATCACCCCGAATCCACAGTTTGCAGCAGGGTTCAATCTTGGTGTTGAACATCCTATGACTTTGAACAAATATATAATAACATGTGTTGTATGCTTTTTACAAACTTTTGCATAGTTAAGATCATTTATGGAGCTTATAAATCTCTTGAAAGACCTGGTGTCTCTCTACTGTTGTAAAAACTATTTCTTATTCATAAAAATATTATAGAACGCATTGGAGCTTGTGCCTTTCACATAATCCCTCATTTCTGAAACCCCTTGATTGCCCTTGTACACATCAGCTGAATTCAGCCAATATATTTTTTCAGTATTCTGATTTTCTCTTAATCAGTATGCTTAGGTTTGCATTTTTTGTAGCTCAATTGTTGTGTTAAATCACCACATTACATGAAGAAGGTTTATCTGTTATTCTTGTTTGCTGTATTTCTTTTGTGTTTTCAGGAGGTTTAGTTGATTTTGATCTCATTGTCTAATCAGTTCAGCCAATGGCCCTACTTGAAGAAGATAGGTGTTCTTTTGAGTTTTATCTGGGCTTAAAAACCTAGAGGCTTTATCTCTTCTTGGCATCTTTTCTTCTTGGATGTTAATTAATCTCTGGTGCTACAGATACAGATATTTTTCAGAGGACAGTGGAAGTCAGACTATGCTGACATATGCATTATGATATTAAAATGTACAACACAGGGGCGCCCCGGGGAGCTCAGCAGTTGAGCATCTGCCTTTGGCTCAGGGCGTGACCCTGGGATCTCAGGATCGAGTCCCCCATCGGGCTCCGTGCATGGGGCCTGCTTCTCCCTCTGCCTGTGTCTCTGCCTCTCTCTCTCTCTCTCTGGGTCTCTCATGAATAAATAAATAAAATCTTTTAAAAAAAATGTACAACACATTGGGGTGCCTGGGTGGCTCAGTTGGTTAAGTGCCTGACTCTTGATTTTGGCCCAGGTCACGGTCTCAAGGTTGTGAACTCAAGCCCCACAAAAGGCTCCATGATCTGTGGGGAGTCTGCTTGAGATCTTTCCCTTTCCCTCAGCCCCTCATCCTGCTTTCTCTTGTTCTTTCCTTCTTTCTCTCTAAAATTAATTAATTAATAAAAATACATAATTAATTAATTAATTAAAAAAACCATGTACAACATGTTTACTAATCAAAATTATGTCATCTGTAAATTTTCTGATAGCCAGAAGAAACTACTGACATACTTGTTTTTCACTCATCCCAAATCACCAAAATAATGGAAAGATTCTTTCATAGTGTTTTCAGCTGGAGTGAAATAAAATCTCCAGGGCCATGCAGAAGAAAACCAGTCATACTACACGGTCCTTTCTATTTCATGTGCTATTTTTTTTTTTTTTTTTAGCAATTTGGGAAAATACTCAAAATAAACTTCTTTTTTTTTTTTTAAGATTTTATTTATTCATGAGAGACACAGAGAGAGGCAGAGACAGAGGCAGAGGGAGAAGCAGGCTCCATGCAGGGAGCCCGACGTGGGACTCGATCCTGGGACCCAGGGTCATGCCCTGAGCGGAAGGCAGATGCTCAACCACTGAGCCACCCAGGCATCCCTCAAAATAAACCTCAACTTTGAACCCTCTGAATTCCATACATAGGCCAGTAAAGCTGAGACTGACAAGAGTTTCTACTTTTTTCAAAATAGCTTGAAGAAAATCCAGATTCTAAAACTGTGCAGTGTTTGTTGGTGTGAAAATACACATCTACTTAATAAGACAAGATCACGACGCTAATTATAACATATACTACTACACAATCTATAATAATATATAATGAATTATTAAAAATATGTGCAGGTGTATACATTTACAAAGTAATCCAAGAATGTTTTTTGAGACACAACGATTTGATTGCAGAGATTGCTTTTAACATAGCTTTCTTCACATGTTTGAGCTTTCACGTAAATATCCCTAATGGCTCCATAGACATCCTGGGCAATCATCCAAAGATTATCATTCGAAGTAGCAACAAATTGATGATTCATAAAAGTAAGTTCAACAAAAGCCTCCCGAATCACAATATGAACTAATGGAGATGAATAGTTTGCGAAGAGAAATTTAACATTTTTGAAGTTCAGGAAGCCCAATTACCATGTAAATGTGCAGCAGGATAAACAAGTAGCTATATCTTGTCTTCAACATTAGTTTGGGTCTGAAAAGATGCATATAAACTCCATTTATAGGGACGCCTGGGTGGGTCAGTGGTTGAGCATCTGCCTTCAGTTCAGATAGTGATCCCAGGGTCCTGGGATTGAGTCCCACATTGGGGTCCCCACAGGGAGCCTGCTTCTCAGCTGGTGTCTCGGCCTCTCTCTCTCTCTCTCTCTCTGTGTGTGTGTGTCTCTCACACACTCTTTTTTAATCTTAAAAAATATAGATTCAAACTCCATTTATATACATTAAGTCTTTGTTTGGTGGTGGGTGGATCTTACTTTTTGGTAATATCCTCTGTTTAAAGAAAGTTAAATGTTAAACTGCCATCATCCAGCCTCTGCTCCCCCTTTGACAGGTTTATGACACTCTTTTCCCATCATTCATTCCACTTGGATCACCCAGAACTTCTCCCTATACTTTGAACCTGTGATATATTCCATCCTCAGAACCACTGACCAATCCTTCCCTTCTGGAACATTTCTCCTGAACATTTCAGGGCATCCACTTCTTCCTATTGCTAAGATCTTAAACAACAGGGACCATCCTTCATGTTTGTGCCCCTTAGAATCTTCATTATTAAAAAATAAAGTGCCAAGAACAAAGTTTTTGATTACTTCCAGGTTAGCATGATGGCAACCTGGCAACCTCAAACTGCCTGATACCTCTCCTCACAACTTCCCATTAAAATTCAACATTTAAAATACAGGGGTTTATGGTTTTAACAACAACAACAACAACAAAAAACCTCACTAGTATCTAACTTTAAGTTAAATTCTAGGGAATCCCATTATTCACTAATAATATTGCCAAATTCACAGGAATGTTCTCTTGTCATCCAGGGTTCTACGATGATACACCAACCACTTGTGCTGCCACCTGTCAAAACTTTGGATGGCCCTACTTTCAGGTATTGCACACATTACAAAAGAACATTCAGGACCTAAAGAAAGGAACATGTTTACTTTCCAATGAAGTTGAAAACAATACGAACATGTAAACAATAATAAGAAAGATTTCACAGAATGATTTATAACTTAATGTCAAATAGCTCCTGAATAAAGGGAATTTTAAAAGGGAGTCTAACAAAATACTGGTAGAGATGGACTTATGGACAAACCTACAAGGTCATTTCCTTGGGACCTCTGGATATGCATTGAGCCCCCGAGTTCTTGTTCCCTGGGCCAGAAAACTAGGAGCATTAAATTAATTTGAATGGGTCCTATCACATTTAGTGATATTAGTGATTTGCTAATATTTGCCACAAACATCACACACACACACACACACAGGTACACACATGCACGTATATAATATCTGTGGCTAACCTTATTATAACTGTATATATTTACATAGAAAACAGAATTATGTTTGATGTTATTAAATAATAGGGCTAGATTGCTCGTTTGAACTAAATAATGTTCTTCTCTAGGGTTCTTCCTTTTCTGAATCACACTGGTGCTGTTCTATTCCTACAAGCGATTGTAAAACTTGATTAGGACATCACTTATAAATAAGCAAACAGGAAAACGGGGCGGGGGGGGGGGTAAACTGTTTCAAAGATTTAAGTTGTTCTAGGCACTATTTTTAGAACTCCCTGGCCAAAAACAGTTTCCATTTTAATCCTGGGCATTAATTACAAGCTTCAGGGGCAGGGATGCTTCCAAAAAGATTACTGCTGTAGACAGATGTGTCTTCTTATTTATATTTAGCGTTGTACTTCCCTGTCAGATAACATATTAATTATGCAATTATTATTACACCCTAAGGCCCCCTTCCTGACAAAATTAGTTTTCCTGTCCTAACTTATTTTTAGATTGCAAAGTAGTTAACAAGTCAATCATGTATCATCCCGATAAACGATAATAGCATTAATGAAAAAAGGCTCCTAAATAATTTTACCTTAAATTCGAAGCTAAGTGGTATAATTCCTTCTTC
This sequence comes from Vulpes lagopus, assembly GCF_018345385.1. NCBI lineage: Eukaryota > Metazoa > Chordata > Mammalia > Carnivora > Canidae > Vulpes > Vulpes lagopus. The sequence continues at coordinate 108,918,598 of NC_054834.1, read as the reverse complement.
TGATTTTCAAATTCCCAAGCCATTCGGCTGGACCCAAAAATAGGCCCTCTATAATTATTCTTTTTCCCACAGCACGTCTTTGGGAACTCATCATTGTTGTTCTATCCTTTTATGTGTCAGCTTCCTTAGCACATTACATTTTATATGAGTCACTGTTCCTTAGAGCAAGGTTTGAATGCTCAAAATGCCTACTTATATCTGACAGCCGGGCTTTTTTTCCTGAACTTTTTTATGTGAAGTGGAGCCAGATCAATTTCTATAAGTCCCAATTTTGCTTAACGAAGACATATAGGAAAGAGCATAAAATGGAAGGAAATTCACTTACTAGACAAAAACCGATTTTGACCTCCACTGCCTGTGTGTACCAGTGGAAACTATGAGGATGACATGATATTTTTTTCTAAGGGTCTTTCCAACTTATAATTTTTAACATTTATTGGATACTGCGAAGGAGATAAATCGGATGTGGCTTGAACATGAAAGGTGCTAATTTAAACTGTTTTCATTAGATTGATCTCTGATCTGAGTATTGGTCCGTTTCTGGGGAGAAGTTTCCTGCCTCTTTTGCACTTTTTAAAATCTTATTTGTAACAAGGACAGTTTAAGGCGATGTGCTTAAATTCCAGCAGGAAAGGTGCTGAAAACTGTCTCTAGGGAGGCTGAAAAATAGAACTGAGACCCAGGCCTGCCATTTGCTATGATACTAGTTTGACTCGTGTGTGTGGTTTAACTTGAACCTAATGAAAGAAGCACAGGACTGGGACTTGGGGAGCTCCTGGTCTGAGCTCACCGACCACGTGGGGAGAAGAGGCAAGAAGTCTCCTAAACTCCTACTTTCCAAGTCTGTAGAATAAGCGGCCTTCACTGCGATTCTTGCTCAGGTCCACTCAGCTCTGAGATTCTAGAAACTCTGAAAGCAATTCTGCTCAATTAAGGACCGGGACGACATAAGGTACTATCTGAAGTTCTTCGCGACCAAGTGATTTGTGACAGCTCAAGGCTAACTTCGAATATTTTTGCGCTGCTTTATTTAGAAAATCATCACTTAGGCTCTGAAACATAATCAATGGCTAAGAGGTGGGAAAGAGGAAAAAACTAAGGAGACTTTCTCTGGCTGGATTGAATTTTGGCGATAGAAGGATCTGTTTCTAGCTATCACTAAAGGTTAATAATCTGACTAAAAGTTCTTCTATGTCTCAACATAGCAGCAATATTAATTTTTAAATTTCTAATAATGTGACAAGTCCACTTTCACATTTAACTCTTAATCCAAGTGAAACTGAATCTCAGATATAAGTGTTTCCTCCAAATTGATGGACAGGTGTATTCACACTTTTCATTAAATATTTAGTCTTTTCTATTACTGATTTGAAATTTAACTGAATTGTTGTATTTATTAAGTTCTATTAACAAAATTATTTTGGATTCTAAGATCCATCTGTTTTTTTTGTTGTTGTTGTTATTTGCTCAGTTAAACTTTAGAATTATTCATCACCTTGGGGTGCCTGGGTGGCTCAGTCAGTTAAGTGTCTATCTTCGGCTTACATCGTGATCCCAGGGTCCTGAGATCGAGTCCCACATCAGGCTCCCTCTCCCTCTGCCTACTGCTCCGCATTCTGTGCTCTTGTGCTCTCTCTCTCTGTCAAATAAATAAATAAAATCTTTTATTAATCTATTATTCATTACCTTAATAGCATGATATTTATAGATTATTTGGGAGATAATTAAGCATCTTCATATATTTTAGTTTTACATCTACTAATACACAATGCCTATTTATTGAAAATTATTTTATGGCTATAAAATAATTATATATTTTCTTCTAAATGGCTCTATCTGCAGGAGGAGTATTTATTCTTGAATATTGGGTAAGACTTTCCTAACAGAGCAGGATGACATTTTTCTCAGAAAATATGAATAGTGCTGAGAATCAGTAGTGAGTCAGTTTGGTTAGAATAGTAGGAAGTAAATCGAGGTAAAGCTGGAACTTAATGTTTGTAAATTGTATTAAATTACTCCAGAAAAGTTGTATGTCTAGTCTTTTGAACCATGCTCAACAGATCAACTCCATGCATGATTGTCCTACCATCCTTTGTAAGTGTTATAGCAAACTGTCCCATTGCTCAGAGTTAAAAACAGATGAACTAGAAGACAATTTTTCCAGGAGATATGACCTATTATAAATATAGGTATAAAAACATATAAAATACATTCTTAAATGTATTTTTTAAAGAATCAAAGGATTTAATTCCTAATAGTTAGAATGTCCCCCAAAATACCTGTTCTCATCTTGCTGTATAATGAGACATGTTTCCAATAAAAATGATTGAAATAAAAATTATGAATTAAACAAAATGAATTTAGCACAACTGATGAGGAACAGTTGTTATATATACTTGTTATTTATGTTAACTTACATATGTCACATGCAAATTTAAGAATGAATCTAAGTCAAACACCCACCTCAAAACTCAGTGTTGCCATGATCAAGTGCCTTCGTATCCCTTAAAAATATGTTTCTCTGAAAATGCCTTTCTAATTCACTTTTAACCTGATTCTCATCCCTGAAATAGCCCTTTCCTTCCTTGACCTTCATAAAAAGTTGTATACATATAAATTGCTTTAGAGCATAGTAGACTTCATTGCAGATTTTCATAATGGAAGACTCAGAAGAAACTGACACGCTAGCAATGCAAACTTCAAATTAAATGGTGAACATCACCATTTTTAAAATGTCACCTATCCCCCCAGTATCTTATATATTTCCAGCCTCTCTCCACTGTTCTGGATCCACTCTGACTTTCTTTATTCTTTCTCTTTATCACCTATTTGCCTGATTCCTTTCCAGAAGAGACAATAATACATTTTCTGATACTGATGTATGGAGACAAGATTTCTTTTTATTTGAGCACCTGCTAACATTTATGGCCATGTGCCTGCTCCACTCCAAGTGTTATTTTATTTTATTTTATTTTATTTTATTTTATTTTATTTATTTATTTAAATATTTTATTTCTTTACCTAATCTCTACACCCCTGCTGGGGCTCGAACTCAAAACCCTTAGATCAAGAGTTGCATGCTGTATCAACTGAGCCAGTGAGGGGCCCAATGTCATCTTTAATGTATTTTATCCGGAAAACCCAGTTCTTTCCATAAGATGATTTCTGATGCCAATGTTATGATAATAAATTAAGTTGTTATGAGAATTTTAATACTCACTTCATATTTAATAGCTAAAAAAGTCATCATTGAAATTTAATAGAAATCACACTATATGCAGTGTACATAATATGAATTTTCATAAATTTATTTACTTATCATCTGTTCCTTTTCACATTTGCTTTACATTAAATTATAATTTAACCCTTAATCATTTTTCTGACTGTAGTACTCAGCATAATGGCTCTCAATATTTAGGTAGAATTGAATTTCATCATCTAATATGTCTTACACTTTAGACCAGTGATCTATAAACCAGGGTATGGATACTCCTAAGGGTAGGCAGCAACAGCTTATTTTATAGGAATCAATTTGTATATCTTTAACCTTCATTTAAACCCCATTCTAACTCTTGCCATTAGAAAATCCCCAGGGTTCAAGCTGTAGGCCAGTTCTTCATTTTTACCTCTCCTTTCTTATAGTCTTCCTTTTTTTTTTTAAAGATTTTATTTATATATTCATAGAGATAGAGAGAGAGAGAGAGAGAGAGAGAGAGAGGCAGAGACACAGGCAGAGGGAGAAGCAGGCTCCATGCAGGGAGCCCGATGTGGGACTCGATCCCAGGACCCCAGGATGACGCCCTGGGCTGAAGGCGGCGCTAAAGCACTGAGCCACCCGGGCTGCCCTATAGTCTTCCTTTTACTTCTTTATGCACACATATATGTGGGCATTCTTTCACACTTTTGAGTCTTACTACAAAACATTTCTGCAAAGTGCCAACAATACGTTAGGCCATAAATAAGAGGACAGGGACAATGTTGACGTTGATGCCACCCAGGCCTCCTTCAAAATGAGTTCCCCCTTTTCTTCATTTCATTTAACTATGTATTAATAATAAAATTTTACTTTTGCATTTAAAAATCATGTTTCAAAATTTATAATAAATTTACTATGATTTGATCTAGAGTATAAATCCTAAAGCCAAACTACCTGGTTGAAATCCTGAATCAACCACTTTTTAATCCCTTTGTGAAGTTAGTAAACCTACTTGTTCCTCACTTTCCTCATAGGTAAACCTGAGAAAAACACAGTGCTTATCATACATGCTTTTTAATAAGGTGATCATAAAGTCCAAAAACCAAATATTACTTTTTAATCTATTATAAGTGAGAAATTATTAGTATTGTATTTTAGAGAAGGAGGAAGAAAGAAGGGGCAGGGGCAGAAGGAGAGAGAGAATCCTAAACATAGGGAAGAGCCCATCCTGAGGCTTGATTTCTCAACCCTGAGATCATGACCTGAGCCCAAATCAGGAGTCGGTTGCTTAACCAACTGAGCCACCGAGAAAAAAAATCATCTATGATGCATCATTTATGTTTCCAGACTTGGTGGCCACCCTGTACATAAACTGATAGACAGAAGTAGAGATAGAAGCCTTTAGTACTATCAGGGCTTGGTATTTGGTAAACTTTTCAAAAGTGTTAGCTACTATAATATCAACATCATCATCATCATTATTATTTCTAATAAAATCGTAATGGTAATACAATCAGGTAGGATTTTTAAAAAGCATTCATTGACAGTCATTTGGATGGGAAAAAATTTTTAATAAAATTTCACCAAGGTACATATTTTGTTGCATAGAAGATTTTGAGAAGCGAAGACTTCATTGAAAATCTTCCTATAAAAAGATTAGAAGAGGCTTGCATAGTAGCCATGCAGTCACTTCAAAGGAAAAGAAAGACAACAAACATTGCAGTCCTTAAAATGTCCTGCTCACTCAGTGATCGATTTTCTGCCTCTCTCCATCTTTCTGGCTTAATTACAGTAAGACTAATCGGATCTGGGGTAACGTGACTAGATACTACATATATCACGTGGAAGTGTGCCGTTGGTGCTACTAGTAAGTAAAACAAGTATATGGCTTTATAAGCAGTGGGTTGGAACATAGCAAAAAGGTTTCTCTTTTGTTATTAAGCATAATAAATCATAGGGAGGTTAAGAAAGTTCCTTTTGAAACCGGGGCTTATAATTCTATGTATAATAATTTATATCTGTAATTTCTGATTATTAACAAACAGCTTACTTTTTTTGATAATGAAGTTTTATTTTTGATAATGAAGAACTTTATACATTCACAAAAAAAACATAAAGAGGTTGCCATTAGATATGGGAAAACTCCCTAACCTTCTACCAAGATGCATGGACTCATAAAGTCAGCAATCAGCTGTACAGAGAGTATCTTACAGAGGGATTGTTAAGATATTTAACAAGCTTGTTCAGTGGGATAGATCCATCCTTATGACTAAGAATCAGACCCTTCAGGCCAAATTCCAGCCAGAGTCTGTCAGACTCCAGATGAATTCTAATAGTTGATGGGATGTGGATTTCCCCTATCTAGGAAAACCCCACATTAAAAAAAAAAAAAAGTGCCTCCCCACCCCCCACCAAAAACATTGTTTGTTTTGCTCAGATATCTTACTATTGTTTCATTTGTCTTCCATCCTATCTCCCAGGCCCTCCTTAAGCTTCCTTTCAAAGCAAATTACTTATCTTTCTTTGGAATATATTGATTTTGACAAAATCTTTCATCTTCCCAGAACATGCACACCCTAGCCTGAGTGTGACAAAGTAAAATCACCAATTACATCATGCCACTTCATTTATACCTATCAGGATTATAAACGAGCTGCTTATTAACTTCCAGCCCGCTCTTCCTAAACTGCCCATATTTATATCTCTCTGGGATTATCTCATTTTCTGTTTATGTTACTCTATTAGTCACAATATACTTATAAATGCCAGATGGGGGGGCGCCTGGGTGGCTCAAAGCGGCTGCCTTTGGCTCAGGTCATGGTCCGGGGTCAGCCCAGCCCAGGGCTCTCCTTCCGCCCCTCCCCCTTGCTCAAACTCAAAAGCACACACACACACACTCTCTCTCAAATACATAAATAAAATCTTAAGAAAATAATAATAATAAATAGTGCCAGTTGGGCAAGCCTTCCTCTTAGTGGCTTGCTCCGTTAATGTATAGAATTCTGCTAATGTATTTAATGATATGCTATTTATATGTCTACTAATCATTAACAAGCTGAAAAAACATTGACATGTATTGCTTCCTGGAAGAGGGAGCAAAATTTCTACCTAAAGCAGTGGAAAAATGCCTAGGACCTAGGAATTAAAAAAGGATGTGGCATATGAGGAAAGCACAGTCATTTATTGTATTTTACAGGAAATTCCTGCTGTGGCTAAAAGTTCTTTGCTCTCTCAGACTGCTGTAGATAGAAGACAAAGGAAAACCAACACAAATTGTAGCTTTTAATATGCTGAATCTGAAGTTTGCCTGCCATGAGAAATAGACTCTGGATTTAAAGGAAACTAACGCTATGATTCAATAAACCTGGCAAATAGACCTGGTGACAATTAGTTAATTCAAGACAGCCTTTAGGCCCACTTTTATTGTTTTAGGCTGTTTTATAGGACATCCAAACCTCCAGCTGAAAATTCAACTCTCTGTCAACTGTTTTGTCTACATGACACCAAAGAGTAAGAGAAACTTACGTAACCAATAGCTATCAATTCCCACCACGAAGATTGACCTCGTTGGGCATGTCCACATTTAAAAAAACAACAACAAAATTTGGCTACTGTTCATGAGGCTTTCAGCAGGACAGCCCCTATCTACGAGGAAAAATTATGCCCTGCTGAAGTTATTATTTTTTACTATCTCTCAAATAGAGGAGACTTGTTTTTTCACATTTACTGCAGAATTGGTAACAAATTCTAGGTTTAAATCATTTGGGATTACACTTTAAAGAGTGTGCTAATCATAGTTACTTATTTCCAGGAAAAGTTTATTATTCCCTATTTACTCTCAATTTTTTCCAAAGTCTTTGGACATTCAGTAAAGGATCCAGAAAACAGTGCTGTGACACATAGACTCCACAGCACTGGAAACACTAACACACATACACACATAAGGTCACAAAATACTTTAGAATGAATTTTCCCATCATTAGTGTAAATTTTCTGAATCATAGCAGACCTTAGAATTTATGGTTATATCCTGATCATAAAAATATTCCCCAATAATATCCTATAGGATAAGTTTTGTGTTTTCTTTCCAAGGGAAAATAATATTGGATACTTCTATAACATCTCAGATTCTACATGACGTTTGATAGAATATTCGGTGGAAAATCATGCATAAACATACATACATACATAGATGTAACCTTGAAGAACGTTAGCTGAACTTCAAATGTGTTCTGGGGGAAATTTTCACGAAACAAAAACGAAGGGAAAGAAGTGTGTTCACAAAGATATACTAAGCTAAAAAGCATCAGACTATCTTTTTGGTCTACATTTTGCAATGCCTGGTTTGGAAAGGCCTGTATATCCTTGTAGCCGTAAAAATTCTTCTAGGGGCACCTGGGTGACTTAGTCGGTGAAGCATCCAGCTCTTGATTTTGACTTAGATCATGATCTCAGGGATGGAGCCCTGTGGGGGCTCCCCACTCGGCAGGGCATCTGCTTGAGGATCTCTGTCTCTCCCTCTGGTTGTCCCTCTGCCCCTCCCCCTGCTTGCACATGTGCACATCTCTCTCTAATAAATAAATCTTTAAAAAGAAAAAGAAAGAAAAATTCTTCTATTACCTTCTATTATTATTGCCTATTACTGTCTTTGAAGGTCAAATTGATCTTTGCTAAATTTTAGCTGGGAACAGGGAACAGCTATGTTTTCTCCCATAAGCCCTCTCTATCTAAATATTGTAATGTAAATAGAATTGTAATTTCTATTGGATTACAATTCTGTAACTTAGAAGTCTTTGCTACCATGTCTGGCACAGAGCTTTCAAAAGCCTCACATTCGATACTCTAAAATATTAGCTTTAAAGCTTTATAGGACCACAGGTATCCTTACAGATTTTTGATACAACCCCCTACATTTTTTAAATGAAAAAATTGAGAAACAAGCAAATAAAAAAAAAACAAGTTAAAAGAAAGAAAATAGTAACTTCGTATCACAACCAAAATTAACATCTGTTTCTTTTCAATATACTTGTAGTGACCGTTCTACACAATTACTGCAGATGACATCATCATGTCTTTTAGAAATTATCTATAGACGACACTCCATTCTTCACATAGACCTAATCTTTCTCCATGTTCTTCTGGATGTTCTCTAATATGGTGAACTTGAAACTTTAAGCATTCTCTCATGAAGGATATTGTTATCCTTAGGATATCACTCTCGTTAGATTTGATAAATAAACCCCCTTCATGATGCCCCCAAACAGCCACATCCTGTTAAATCTAGACTTCAAGAAATCACAGTGTTTTAGGTTTCATGTCCCATCCAATGTCCACTGAGTTCGTCAACTTATTTTCCAACTGGGCTCACATCATATGCTGATGTGTCTTAAACTTCAGGAGAGTTGTTGCCTCAAGATCTCTCATGCGGTTTTACAGCCAACTCTGTTCAAATAAGCACTGTGATCGTATCTGTTGAAAAAAATATGAACTATCAAATTTTTGAAATTGCTCTCCATAACCTGACATGATGAAAATGCTACCCAATGAACAGACAGTGCACACGTGTGTGTAGAGACTTTGTGGCCATGGTGTCTGTTCCAGGTCTCGTCATTTTATTGTATTTCTTTTCCCTTTATGTAACAACCTACTTCGCACTAGGGCCTTAAGAAACTCACCAGGCAATAAGTTTTTATGTTGAAAAAGGTTTCAGATAAAATGTATTTTATATGGAAAATAAAACCAGAGTGAGCAGGGGCATCAAGCTGACGTCAAACATTGGTGAAGTAGAAAAAATAGAGACAAAGCACAGACTCTGTTCATTACATGTAACTTTTTTAAGTCATTGATTTTTAAATATGCCTGAACCCATATATAAATATATATTTTTTATTGAAATCTCAGTAATAAAGAACACATGACCATTTGTAGTTATAAACGGTTGTGCACATTCTATCTTGAAAATGCTGTTGGCTCCGTTCACAGGATTTCGCATATGTGGGATGATTTCTCTGACACAGCATAGGGTTACAAATAGGGATTTCAGTTAGGGGGCATGTTTCTAGTCTCTCTTCTTCCTCTGACCAGTTGCATTAATGTGGTCAGAACATTTCACTTCCCTGGTCCTAAGTGTCCTCATCCATAAAGTAAATGTTTTGTACCTATTTGATCTTGTTTTGTGAAATGATGATATTTAAACAAAATAATAAACACAATACATATAATTTGCATCAAATACAAGCTTTGATTACTATTATTATTAATGAAACCATTAGGTCCTTTTAATTTCTATGAATGGCATGGAGTTAAATTTTGGCGGATGATGTTCTATTTTGAATCATTTCACTACTCTGTTTCACTAGAATTCTATGTAAAATATGGGTACTTACTGTGGGTAGCTAATATGAAGGTAAAATACTGAGTTGAAAGTGTCTTCTATAATTTATTCTCTTCAGCTGTTAACTGGTCATGCATGTATGGCTTATAGATATCTCACTACATAATCTTCCAAAAAAATCATGTTACATACTGTTTTGCTTATTATGAAAAAAAAAAAGATACTTTTTGGAGTCAGAAAGATCTCAAATTGATGTGATTGCTAAAATGAACAACCTCAAGGCAGAAATTGCATAGCATTACTTATTATGGTCCATTTTTTTTCTCGAAGTATATTTTAATGCTCTTAATATAGGCAAAGAAACCAAGCTGAATATAAGAGAACAGTAAGGATTATTTATTTTCATGTCCTCTCTGTAGGATGTACCACGGTGGTGCACACACAGTAAGCAAATGCTCCACGATAATGGATCTTTTAGTGAAGGTTTTGTTCTATAGGGGTGGGAGGGGGAGCATATGTTTCATATAAACTTTGAAATAGTGCTGATAAATATCTATATAGCCAGTGACTATTTGGGAGAGTGAAATATAACAGGGTCCAAAGGTAGTTCTGGTTAACAGGTATATTTAGGAGCCAGAGAGTCTCAGGTTGGAATCTTAGCTTGCTAACTTCATGAGTGAGATGACTTTGAGCTTTAATTTCCTTACCTGGAAAAAATAAGAGAGAGAATGTAACAAATTGAATGGAAAAAATAAGAGAGAGAATGTAATAAATTGAATGTGATAGTGTGCTTCCGGTGCCTATGACCGTGCTTAGCAAAGTAAACAATAAAGAGTAGTTATTACTATGTAAATTATCCTATAATCCTGATTGTAATTGTTATAAATAACATTGAATTAAACCTTGGTTTACCGTAATTTATTTTAGATCGTATTTAGATAATATATCTATTTTTGATATTTTGATAATGGATTATTGAATGCTACCTCAATGAATCCTGACAATTTCTGCTTTCCTTTTATTAATTAGAGGAACCAGGATGAGATGCCCGGTCCAAAGTTTACTTCCTAGTACCCTGCACCAGCATCTATACACTTGAAAAATATACAGAGGGACTTTGAATGTTACTGAAGAAGAAAATAGTAGGTTGTTTTCTTTTGTGAGAACTAACCTGTGATGAGGAAAACATAAAGACCGAGTATGGCCTAGTGCCTATACTTTACTGGTCATTTGAATTGGTTTGGGGATTCTAAGGACCTGAAGATGGAAGCAACATTTTCATGAGAAAATTAGTAAAATGGTGAACTTTTTTTTATTTTTTTTTAATTTTTTAATTTTTATTTATTTATGATAGAGAGAGAGAGAGAGAGAGACAGAGAGAGAGAGAGACAGAGAGAGAGACAGGCAGAGGGAGAAGCAGGCTCCATGCACTGGGCGCCCGATGTGGGATTCGATCCCGGGTCTCCAGGATCTCGCCCTGGGCCAAAGGCAGGTGCCAAACCGCTGGAATTGTTCAGGGGGCAGTACAGCAGAGGGTCAAGTTAGAGGCCTTTTTTCTTTAGAGGCCATTTTATACCATTTCTGTGCAGAACACAGAAGGACGCTGGTGCCTCTAGATTTGAAGACTTTGAGAGGATTAGGATAGAGTCTTTGTGATATCATTGTCAAGTTGAAGTAGTAAGTCATGGCAAGATTAAGGTCACTACAGTGATTTTTAGGGCAGAGGACTTAGACCAAGGAAGTTTGAATGCTAGAGAACAAATGGTGTGGGTTGGTCCTTTGAAAGAGACTGGCTTGTGAAGCATCTCTAGGGATTTCAAGGGACACTTGAGACCTTGCAGGATGCTGAAGGACCTGGGTTCTAAGGGGGAGACAAAATCAGAAATTTGTGGATTATTGATAACATGACTTAATATCCATAGGCTTCCAGGGTCTAAGAAGATTTCAGCCACACGAAAAAGAGTTTTTTAGTCTTAGTCTTAATTTAGTCTTAATGACAATTAAGATATTTCAATAGTGTGGAGCCAAGAGGTTTCAAGGCGTTTGGATTCATGGAAATAGTATGTGAACTATGGGATTACTCACTTGATTCAAAGTGTCTTGTGGTTTCACGTGAGTCACCTGGCAATAACGAAACGTTAACGTGTGATGCTTCCTAATAAAGTCATTTTCAGATCGGAAAAAATGAGGGTAGCGACTTCCACGTGGGAGGTCTTGCTACTGCTCTACGAAACCCTAAGGATTAATCTATTCATGGCTTGGATAGCTCTAGCTAAGAAGGCAACATGTAAATTCTTGTAAGTCGGCATTCACAAGTCAGCAGTGAGTGTGTTCAGAGGAAACTCTCCAATGGCTTTGAAACCCTTAACTCAATTATTTCTTAAAACCCATCCAAAACTTTCAATATTTGCTATAAGTCTACGTAGAGATAAACTCCTAGACATGTATTATTGATATATTGATGTGGAAATAATTTAAGACTAGATATTAGAAATTTTCTTTCATTTCTTGTCTGAACACTAGCCTTCCCCAACACTCTACTGTCTTATATCCCTTTCAGGTACATTTCAGAATTCTTTTTCTTTTTCTGAATATACCACTCAAACATGTAACACTCTCGAAAAGTAAACTCGTATTATCTCCTGTTGGGTTTGGACTCCCAATTCGGTTGTATGAACCCTTAAGGATTTATCTTCCTCTTGGAAGTAGTTGACAAGAATTCATAGTCAGTTTCAATGTATTCTTTTAATAGATGTTTTTTGGCCTGCCGCGCTCTTTGTAGCTGTAGGCAAATACATGAAACTTGGCAAAGGCATCATGCATGCTCTTCATCACAGAGACAGCTGCCTCTCCCTACTGGTCCCCTTCTTTTCTTTTAAAAAATTAGCAAAAGGAGAAGAAAAATTATGAAAAAGTATGAGTAGTGACCTATTTGAGCTACACTTTCAGCCAAGTTCATTATAATGTTATCTCTACACTTTGAAAAAATAACGTTTCAATAGATTTTTCCAACATATGCATTATGAACATTAAGTCACAATGTCATGAAAAACCTTTGATCTCATCCAGAACTAGTTATTTAAATAATTCTTTTCGTCAAACTGAAGCTTGATACAAAAGTCTGACTTCTATCTTGCATTCATTATCTTGGAAAGATATGATCTTTTAAAAACATGAAATAATAGATTTCATTAACTTCAATCACTCCATGAAAATGATTTTTAATGTTCTTATGCTGAAAGCTCTCTTAGAAATGTTAGCATAAAAAAATAATAATAAAAACAAAACAAAAAAAAGAAATGTTAGCATCTATTACATTTTATAGATTTTGGAATCACAACTGAATAGGGCAAAGGTAAGCTGGTATTTGAGCCAGTCTCTGCTTCCAAAAAAGATGAGCATGTGACTCCAGAACTAAGAGTTATTAATTATAGTATTTTTTGAACTGTTATATTTAATGGCTTAATATTATGCTATTCATCTTTATAATGCTGTCAGACAGATACTATAGATCCTTCAGAGGTAGATTTATGCTTCTATTAAAATAATCTAAGGAAGGCCTCTTAATGCCTTTTAATTTAACCGCACATATAGTACGAATTGTTCTTTTGCAAATTAAAATATATTTTTTTGTTCTAAATTGTGAATAAATGAAATGGCCCATCCATCAATAAGAAAGTGTTTAAAATGAGATAATTTATAATAATACCATTTATAAAGTTCTTGGAAATTTTCCCAAGGTTTCTAAGGTTTCACTTTAGATTCAGGTTCTGAGAACTGACGAAAACCTAACTGTTAGTCTGCTAGAGCTGCCATAAAATTAAAAAAAAATCACAGACTGGGAGGCTTGAGCAAATAAATTAATTTTCTCATGGTTCTGGATGCTGAAAGTTCAAGATCAACGTTTTGGCTGGTTTGGTTTCTCTTTAGGCCTCCCTTTTTGGTTTTTAGATGTCCACCTTCTCACTGAGTCCTCACATGGCCTTTTCTCACTGTGTGTGCATTCCTCATGTCTCTTCCAGTTCCACACTTACAACCTCATTTAATCTTAATTTTACCTCCTTAAGGACCCTGTCTCCAAATATAGTCACATGGTGGGTTAGGGCTTCAACATGTAAATTTTTGGAAGAAAATTTAGTCCATAAAGCCAACAGTTTCTAAGAAATTATTTCAAAAAAGATGTAATAGGTAAGAGTTACTTTAAAAACTTGTTATCCTAGATAATAACTGAGTTGAATCCTTAAGTAGAAAAACATCATCGTGTCCTCTATATGCCAATAACTCCCTTATTCGTTTATTCATTCATTCATTCATTCATTCATTCATTCATGAGAGACATAGAGAGAGAGAGAGAGGCAGAGACACAGGCAGAGGGAGAAGCAGGCTCCATGCAGGGAGCCCGACGTGGGACTCGATGCCAGGATCCTAGGATCACACCCTGGGCTGAAGGCGGCGCTAAACCGCTGAGCCACTGGGCTGCCCATAACTCCCCAATTTAAATTGTTGTGTAGGAACATCTTACAAATCAGTCCTTCAAAAAAGGAATTTTTTCAGCCAAATATTTCATGAGCTATACATAATTAAAAACCCTTTAATGACTGAATGTCAAATTCAGATCAGAGATACTACTAGTTTCCTACCAGAGACACTATTAAATGCCACAACGGTTTATGAAAAAATCTTCTGTATATTAGTGAGCATACTTTTCAGATCTATCTTTCTCAGATTCTTCAAAAAGATTTCTCTGTCCTTCATTCCTCAATATTTTTCAAGCATGCCCCTTTAAAGAACAGATTTATTTTGTTTGCTAATCATGGCCTGAAGATAGATCTGCTTCCTGACAGATGCATTTTGAGAAATGACCTTGGCTATGCTCATTGTTTCCTAGGGGTTCCCAAAACCTCTTTTCTGGTCAGAAATTCAAAGGCAAGCATATAAGCACTGATTTTAGCCACATTCCCAACATTTAGGAAGCATTTATCTCAACATTTATCTAGATTGTCTAACGTGGAATGGCCTTAGATCCTATATATATATATATATATTTTAATAAGTTTATTTTTTATTGGTGTTCAATTTACCAACATACAGAATAACACCCTGTGCTCATCCCATCAAATGCCCCCCTCAGTGCCCATCACCCAGTCACCCCCACCCCCTGCCCTCCTCCCCTTCCACCACCCCTAGTTCATTTCCCAGAGTTAGGAGTCTTCATGTTCTGTCTCCCTCCTTGATATTTCCTACCCATTACTTCTCCCTTCCCTTCTACTCCCTTTCACTATTATTTATATTCCCCAAATGAATGAGAACATATAATGTTTGTCCTTCTCTGATTGACTTACTTCACTCAGCATAATACCCTCCAGTTCCATCCACATTGAAGCAAATGGTGGGTATTCATCCTTTCTAATGGCTGAGGAATATTCCACTGTATCCATAGACCACATCTTCTTTATCCATCATCTTTCGATGGACACCGAGGCTCCTTCCACAGTGTGGCTATTGTGGACATTGCTGCTAGAAACATCGGGGTGCAGGTGTCCCGGCGTTTCATTGCATCTGAGTCTTTGGGGTAAATCCCCAACAGTGCAACTGCTAGGTCGTAGGGCAGGTCTATTTTTAACTCTTTGAGGAACCTCCACACAGTTTTCCAGAGTGGCTGCACCAGGTCACATTCCCACCAACAGTGCAAGAGGGTCCCCCATTCTCCCCATCCTCTCCAACATTTGCTGTTTCCTGCCTTAATTTTCCCCATTCTCACTGGTGTGAGGTGGGATCTCATTGTGGTTTTGATTTGTATTTCCCTGATGGCCAGTGATGCGGAGCATTCTCTCATGTGCATGTTGGCCATGTCTGTGTCTTCCTCTGTGAGATTTCTGCTCTCTCTCTCTATATATATATATCCCATATCCTGTCTAGAGCTCGTACACTTTGACCAACAGAATGCACAAAAACCTCTTCAGGAACTTCAATATACTGCCACTGGGGCTCTTGCTACTTCATTTTTTCCCTGTAGGGCTTGATTTGTTAAATTATTCTGAACTGCTGAGATTATTGAGACAACACCAGCATCTACTCCTAAGCCAAATCAATCAACCAATCAACGAACACAATATATTTTATTGTCCAGGGAGTGGAATTCTAGAGTAAAGGGAGGGGGTGCGGAGTGGGAAGGGGGTGCGGGGGTTAGGGATGCGTACAAAAAGAGGAGACTCATTTCTCTGGCTGCTTTAAAAAAACAAAACCACCCGTACTTACTAATTTCCCAATGAGCACAACTCTCTCTCCTATGAGCTCCAGAAAAGACAGCAATTTGGGGATGATGTGTTTGTCAGCTTTCTGTCTGTTGGGTAGGTGGTAGCAGATGGCATATATACGTTGCCAGTCAGACACTATTTGTAGCCAGGATCCACATACGTACTTTGATTTTACGTATTGTCCATTCCATGATGATAAAAGAAAGATCATGTGTTCAATCTCCTACAGATTTGGCAGCGAATAATTATGACCTTCCTTTATAAAAGTGGATTTAAATGAGTCCATTATGACATGCCACTCTCTACATGAAGATGTGAGCAGTGAGTTTGAAATGTGGTCATTTTTTTATAAGTTTATTATTTAAAGTAACTTTTTTTTTATATAAGTGAAATATTGTTGACTAGTACTGGGGAATTAAAAAGCCTCCTTGGATAAAATACGCTAATTGACTTTCTTAGGCAACTACAGTTATACAGCTTTCCCAAACATGATGGAAAAGATGTTCCTCCCAAAAGTGAAATTTTTGTATGAATAAAATATTTGCTTACTGATGTCCCAGTTTAGCTTTCCACTCCTCCTGCTGGGTGATGATGATATCCAATATTAAATTTGCATAATAATAATAACTAACATTCATCAAGTGCCTACTAACGTGCCAGAACGTGTTCTTTACTTACTACGTCAGCCCTAAATGGGATATAACACCATTATCCATATTTTATGTAGATATCAAGGTTATGGAAGTAAAAGGATTTGCCTGTTAGATACATAATATCGGTTTATATCAAAACTCAGTGAAATACAGACTTCATCAATGACTAACTCCGAGAAAGCGATCCTTCTCACCTCTCCTAAGACGTCCATGGGAGCAGAGCACATTCTGGGTTGGCCTCTGTGACACTTCATACCTCTTGAGATGTAAATCAAAGTTTTGTACGTGTCAGCACAGAAGTTACGGCTTCAATCAAAAAGATTATTTCAAAATCAGGCCAATGACAACTACTTTGTGCAGTTTTCTATCAGAATTGCTGATGAGGAGAATAATTTCTTATTCTTAATCCTTATTTCTTAATCCTAATTTCCTATTCTTAATCCTTATTTGCTGGAAAGAGTTTGCCCCAAATCTGCGTTTATCCTTTTTGATGAAGTTTTGGAATATAGGTGAGGTTTGGTGGATGAGGTCCGGGGCCCACGACCGAGAGAGAATTCCAGAGATGTCTTTGGTGCAAAAATGGTGGTTTTGTTGAAGCCTGAGGACTGGGCGTCAGGCTGGAAGAGCCCCGGGGTTGTGAGGGGAGGCTGAGCATATCCCTGGGCGTTGGGGGAAGTAAGGAACGGGAGGTTTTCAACAGAATTTCTGTAAGCTCAAAGGACCTACAGGATATCGGAGGCCTTGCCGTTGTCAAGTTACTTTGTTCATCTCCCTAGTGAAGCATTAACACCAAGAAGGTCGGGAGTTCCCTTCTGGAAGTGAGGGTATTGATAAAAAACTTTTTTTGTCGTAATTCACCAAGACATTTTGTGAATAGAGGGAGACTCCAGTCCGTAGGACTATGATCTCTGTAAGGTAACTCTTTGCCTTTCCTTTCCCCTGGCTTTAGGGCCGCCAGGGGTGCCTGAGGAATGTCACGCACATCCCCTGGGGTGGGGGTCTTTGTGGGGTGTCAGCTCCTGCTTGGTCCTCAGCTGGCCTCCTGTCCCCTCGTCCCTTTTGTTTTTTTTTTTTTTTAAACTTTTATTTATTTATGATAGTCACAGAGAGAGAGAGAGAGAGAGGCAGAGACGCAGGCGGAGGAAGAAGCAGGCTCCATGCACCGGGAGCCTGATGTGGGATTTGATCCTGGGTCTCCAGGATCGTGCCCTGGGCCAAAGGCAGGCGCCAAACCGCTGCGCCACCCAGGGATCCCAGTCCCTTTTGGTTTGTAACAGTGTTAAGTAAGATCATGGTCCTCCAACGTCCCCTTGCCTTCCTCTTATGGGAGGGGACAGAAAGAACTTATTTGGTAAAAATGTAGCAGTGACAGGTAGCCCAGTCATCAGATGGGGCAGTTACCTTGCAAGATTTCAGGTATGACCCCTGATCAGAGTCACGCGAACTCATAGATGATGCCAAGGAAGACAGAACGAATGTTGGAATCTCTGAAATGGGAAATTCTGATAGTTCATTTCCTGCTTTTCTTTCTCCCTGTCTCTTGTTATTTTTTTTGCCCACCTCACTTCCTTTT
Source organism: Vulpes lagopus (assembly GCF_018345385.1). Lineage (NCBI taxonomy): Eukaryota > Metazoa > Chordata > Mammalia > Carnivora > Canidae > Vulpes > Vulpes lagopus. The sequence goes on along the minus strand of NC_054834.1, from coordinate 108,900,585 downwards.
GGGGTAGCCTTTGGGTCCCACACTCAGGGGCGTGTCCCCCCCCCCTCCGTCCCTCCCGCTCTCCTTCCCTCTCCCTCTCCCTCTCCCTCACAGTTGCTGAGAAACAATAATAGCGTCTTCATTGGTCCAGAGGAAAACCCAGGCCTTAACTAACATTAATTCCTGAATCAAAACAAATGAGTTTGAAAAGCTGATCCAGGGGAGGGAGGGGGGGGGGAATCTTTGCTGCTTAAAACACTTTCCCAGGGATTTCAGGGATGTGACCCATCCTTGTTTGGTAAACTGAGTCAACTAAAGGCCTTCACATGTAAAACTGCTTTACAAAGAGCTCCCAGTGGCTGGTGCCGCCTGGGGACTTGGGGCGAAGTCGGGGAGGAAGAGTGAGGGGAGAAGGACAGACCTTTAGCTGAGTGTAAACACTTTATAGGATCTGAATTAATTTATGTGTGCTCTCTTTAAAATGTAATTGCTACTTAATTTTTAGGAAAGAATTTAGGAAAAAGCAAATTACGGATCCCCATGAAACATTTTAATTATGAACTGCACATGGAAAAACGAGAGGCTAGCTTAAAAATGTTAAAGAAAACTGTGTTTTTAATCTCTTTTTTCTTCTTGGTCTAGCTATTGCTGTTCTTTAGCTATCCCTGGAGTATAATCACCATCCACCATACAGTGATTAAAACGCTTAATTTCTTTTACTCAAATTGTATTGGTAGCTTTTCTGAGATGGGGTAATTTGTAGACGAATTATAGTAAAATATAAAAATTGTTCTGGATTATCACAAGAGCAAAGAAAACGAAAACTAGGTGCAGAAGAGAGTTTTTAAATTTTCACTTGTACAGAACAAAATAGTCCAGTGCAAGGTTATAGTGAATTAATTTATTTATTTCTGCAGGAGGCCTTTGAGCTTCTGTATCTTCATCACTTTTTGAAAGGAAGGTACACAGTACATGACAGAATTTTATGAGCATCATATTAGCACTATTTTGCAAACTGTAATATATGGTTGTCTGTATATCTGAAATAAATTAGTGGAGAAAAGTTCCTTTTTTTTTTAGCTTGGCCTTCAATACTTAATATATTTGCATCGATATCTATATATATGTATATATATCTTGAATATAATAACAGTATTTTCCACTCAGAACAATAGAACTAAAGAACAAAAAAGAACCTTAATACAACTGAGACCACCAAAAATAAACAGGTTTGCTCATATATATATATATATATATATATATATGAGCCAAGACAAGAGTGTAGAGAGGTGAGACTATAAGTAACCTGAATGCGCTATGTGCAAGAAGCCTTGGGTCATATCTGCTGCTACAACCAGCCCTCACTCCATTTCCTCTATAATACTCAGGTTTGGTTAAAATTTGAACCCTGAGTTTGTTCATATTTAATCAGATGCTATTTGAAGTTTTTTAAAGTGACATTTTACCTAAATACGCTTACTGCCAAGGAAAGCTTTAGTATCAGTCTATGTCTATATCTCACTGTATCCCAGTTCTCACCTTATGCCCAAAGACTTCTCAACTCTTTTATTTTTAGATCTGGATTTTTTTTTTCCTCTTAGAATACAAAAGTCAATGCTGTCATAAATTTCTAGGATTAACAGGAAAAAATATCCTACTAAACTTGTGAACATGCACCATTTATGAATTAGAATAGTTCATTTGAAACTATTTGTAACTTCCCCTTTTTGATTGCCATGATGTAGTCACGTACCAATCTTTAAAAATTTTTTCAGAAGAACGAGAGAACACTTTTTTGACTAGTTTAATAGTGTTTTTCTTTTTTTACAAATGGGTGGAACAGGCATGCGTGGCCTGATCGGTCAGAAGGATGTGTGACCCTCCATCTCCAGATTGGGGGTTCGAGGTCCACAGTGGATGTAGAGATCATTAAAAAAAAATAAAATTAAAACAATTAAAAACCCCAACAAACAGAAAAACAAGTGGATGGGATAAACCATCCTAAATTTTCTTTTATCCTTCCTAAATACACATGAATTTTATTGTGATCAGTTTTTGTAAATCATTAAAATAATGGTAACTTTTAGAACTATGGATACACTTGGTAATGGGTATTGTTTACTTCTTCATGAAGAAGGACCAATACTACGCACCAGGTGAGGCCATGGAGACCTAAGGATCAGGAAAGCAAGGCCCCCGACTTAGCCCTCACATTTAGTGGGGAAGATGAGGGATGGGGCCTCCCCGAGGCCCGTGTTGTAAGGTGCCGGATGGGGACGCCTGCAGGAGGAGCATGAAGCACAGGGTGGAAGAGGCAGGACGTGGGGGAGACTGCGGGATAAGCCCAGAGAGGGCTTCTTAAGGACGCGGGGAAGGCCACGTCCTGCAAGGACACTCCTGAGATCCTTCATAAAGCCTTATTAGCTTCATGGTATAAAATAGCTTATTTTTTCCCCAAAAAACTCTACTCTTTTTACATCAGACTTGAAGATTCTCCAGTTGAGTAGTCACCATGTATTTTTAAGGATGTTGATTCCATCAGTCCTTCCCTGAGTAGGAAATAAAACAGGAAGCAGGTCCTATCTTCTCATTTAGCTCCTCCTCCTCCTCCCTCTCAATCTCATTCTCTCTGCCCGCCCCCCCCCCCCCCCCACCACACACACACACACTCTGCAGAACGGGACCAAACCACATTCATTTAAGAGGCTTTTCTTGTTGCTTATTTTAAGTACTCTCCGTAGCATTACAAACAATGGTTAAAAACCCATAGAAGGCAACCAAGGATATTAGGCTCCCCTGTACCTCCTCCTTTTTCCTTCTCTTTCTTACCTACTGTTACACTCTCTCGTCCAGAGGTGGAATCCTTCTAAGATGCACTTCATGATGAGGCTGGACAGCAGAAAATTCGTTTCATTTGTAAACAGAGTACTCTGTATATCTTCACTAAAGAATTTATTCCCAATTTTTAAATTTTTTTTTAAATTGGGATTTTAAAAAAATTCCAATTTTTAAAAATTGGGAATAAATTGTTTCCTACAAGTAATTTTTCCTGTTTTCCTACAAGTAATTTTCATAAAATACTAAGAACTAACTCAAAATATATGCAATTTTTCACAAGAAAGTACTGTTTAGCTCAAAAATCATTTCGTTGTTTTATTATTTCTTTGCCACACACAGACATATCAACTTTTTATTTTTCCCCCCTTGGGATGATGGTGGGTGGCCCGGAATCAAGCCCTGACAGTAAGAATGAAGTGATAAAGCCCAACTGCATCGCAGCCCCGCACTGGCACTATTTTATAGTAAGGGACCACATTACGGTTTAAAACACAAAACAATGAATTTCACTAATTATTAACAGTATTAATGCAATCATTTTAGTTGTTTTGTATGTGTGTGTCCTTATGTTGTGAGTATTTTGGGCAACGAAATAGGCTTATTCAGAGCTGCCGCAGGCTCTTCTTTCTCTGACCTTGAGCCTCTTAGGTCTTGCACCTGCCCCATTTATCTGCAACTAATGACCCCTGGCCTCGCGGGCCGATAGCGGGCAAATAAGACCCAGCAGCTGATAACGCGCCGCGAAGCCCGGGCCGGCGTGTGCAGAACATCAAAGTCTCTGCTTCCTCCCGCGGTGAAGAGCGAAAGACTGAACCGCAGGTGTGTGCTCACCTGTTAGAGGGACGTTCTAGCGCGTGGAGGAAGGCGCCTCCTACGGGGCGGGCTGCAAAGGCCTGGTGGGAAGGCGGCGGCCCGGGGGACCTCGTGCTGACCTCGCCCGTCACCCCCTCCCCCCCAGATGCTCCCAGGGGCCCCGGGGGACCTCGTGCTGACCTCGCCCGTCACCCCCTCCCCCCAGATGCTCCCAGGGGCCCCGGGGGACCTCGTGCTGACCTCGCCCGTCACCCCCTCCCCCCCAGATGCTCCCAGGGGCCCGGGGGGACCTCGTGCTGACCTCGCCCGTCACCCCCTCCCCCCAGATGCTCCCAGGGGCCCCGGGGGACCTCGTGCTGACCTCGCCCGTCACCCCCTCCCCCCCAGATGCTCCCAGGGGCCCCGGGGGACCTCGTGCTGACCTCGCCCGTCACCCCCCTCCCCCCAGATGCTCTCAGGGGCCCCGGGGGGACCTCGTGCTGACCTCGCCCGTCACCCCCTCCCCCCAGATGCTCCCAGGGGCCCCTGGGGGACCTCGTGCTGACCTCGCCCGTCACCCCCTCCCCCCCAGATGCTCTCAGGGGCCCCGGGGGGACCTCGTGCTGACCTCGCCCGTCACCCCCTCCCCCCCAGATGCTCCAGGGGCCCCGGGGGACCTCGTGCTGACCTCGCCCGTCACCCCCCCCCCCCCCAGATGCTCCCAGGGGCCCCGGGGGACCTCGTGCTGACCTCGCCCGTCACCCCCTCCCCCCCAGATGCTCTCAGGGGCCCCGGGGGGACCTCGTGCTGACCTCGCCCGTCACCCCCTCCCCCCCAGATGCTCCAGGGGCCCCGGGGGACCTCGTGCTGACCTCGCCCGTCACCCCCTCCCCCCCAGATGCTCCCAGGGGCCCGGGGGGACCTCGTGCTGACCTCGCCCGTCACCCCTCCCCCCCCAGATGCTCCCACGGGACCTCGTGCTGACCTCGCCCGTCACCCCCCCCCCCAGATGCTCCCACGGGACCTCGTGCTGACCTCGCCCGTCACCCCCTCCCCCCAGATGCTCCCAGGGGCCCTGGGGGACCTCGTGCTGACCTCGCCCATCACCCCTCCCCCCCCAGATGCTCCCAGGGGCCCCGTGGGGACCCAGCCCTCGCTGCAGGGACAGACACCCTCGGGGCCAGCTCGCAGGTGCGGGTGCAGGTGCGGGTGCAGGTGCAGGTGCAGGAAGCGGCCCCCCGGGCGTGAGGCTCACGGGCCCCAGGTCACCTCGGGAGGGCTGAAGCCTTAACTTTCGTCCAAGAAAAAGAGATCGGCTTATTAGGTCCCCAGGGAGGCTCGCATATGATAAATCCGGTTTATTTTTAATTTCATCAGTGAGTTCGCCCCATACAGACATTTTTCTTTCCCTTTAACGGGGAAAACAAATCCTACTTCAGTGGACAGATTTCACACTTGAGTTTCTTTGGGAAATCGTCCCGTGTCCCCGGGGATTTTGCGTTTTCGTGAGGCTGCAGGGCAGGGGCTGCGGGCTCCTGGGGCCCGGACTGGGGGGGGGGGGGGGGAGGGGCTACAGGGGGAGGGAGGGGGGCTCAGCGCGGCCTGCTCCTGCTCCTGCTCTGCTCCTGCTCTGCTCGGGCCCAGGTTCAGAAAAAGTGCCTGACACGACAGTTTAGCAGGAAAGCAGCTATTTTAAAAGTCTTCTGGGAACATGTTTGTGCAACAGGAAAAAACACACAATTGGGTCGATAGCGGCCGCCGCGCGTGGCGGTGCTCACAGGGCCGCGGGCCCTCGGGCCTCAGCCCTCCTCCTCCAGGCGGGGCCTCCCCCTCCTCCGGCCTCCCCCTCCCCCTCCGGCCTCAGCCCTACCCCCTCCGCCTCCTCCTTCCCCCTCCAGCCTCCCCCCTCCCCCCTCTAGCCTCAGCCCTCCCCCCTCCAGCCTACCCCTCCGGCCTCCATCCTCCCCCTCCCCCCTCCAACCTCAGCCCTCCCCCTCCCCCATCCAGCATCCCCCCTCCCTCCTCCAGCCTCAGCCCTCCCTACCTCCAGCCTCCGCCTCCCCCCTCCGCCTCCTCCTTCCCCCTCCAGCCTCCCCCTTCCCCCTCCCCTCTAGCCTCAGCCCTCCCCCTCCGGCCTCCCCCTCCCCCATCCAGCGGGCAGACTTAGTCCGGGGAGGGAACCCTGACGCGGAGCCGTGTGGGGTGGGTGCGGGGCCGTCCCGCAGGCCCAGGGACCGGACAGGTGAGCGCGCACCCGTCTCCGTCCCCGTCCCTGTCCTCGTCCCCGTCCCCGTCCTCGTGCCCGTCCTCATCCCCGTCCCCGTCCCCGTCCTCGTCCCCGTCCTCGTCCCCGTCCCCATCCTCGTCCCCGTCCTCGTGCCCGTCCTCATCCCTGTCCCCGTCCTCGTCCTCGTCCCTGTCCCCATCCTCGTCCCCGTCCCCGTCCTCGTCCCCGTCCCCGACGCCCTCCCCACCCCGCGGGACCTGGGCCCGGGCCCCCTCGCTCCTCGTTCCGACCCCAAGTGGCCCCGCTGCTGCTCCCCGGGGGGCGGGTGGGCCTTCCTGCCTCCAGCAGCGTCTATGCGGACCGGGGTTCCCGGACTCTGCTAAGTACTCGTGTCCCCACCTGTTACTCTTACTCTCACTTCTAGCCTTCGTGGTTACTCTCTTGGCGCAGGTGCTTGGAAGTCACCGGAGCCTCCACTGGTCTCCCTAGAACTGCCCTGGCCGCCGCCTTTGGCTTAATCCTTCCGCTGTGAAAGGAAAACCTTGCCACAGAGCCCTACTGCTTAAGGCCCCCACTACTACTACCACCATCACTGCCATCACTACCACCACCATCACGGCTACCATCACTACTACCACCGTCCCCACAGCCAACCCCCACCAGTACCACCACCAGCACCACCACCACCACCATCACCACTATCATCACTACTACCACCAGGACTACTACTACCACCATCACTATTACCATCACTACTACTACTACCCCCACCGCCACCACTACTACTACCACCATCACCACCAAAACTACCACTACTACCACTACCACTATCACCACCACCACTACTACTACCATCACCACCATTACGACCACCCCCACCACCCCCACCACTACTACTACCATCACCACCCCCATCGTCACTACTACTACCACCACCACCACCACCACTACTATTACTACTACTATTTTTTTAAATTTTTTTAAAATTTATTTATTTATGATAGTCACACAGAGAGAGAGAGAGAGGCAGAGACACAGGCAGAGGGAGAAGCAGGCTCCATGCACCGGGAGCCCGACATGGGATTCAATCCCGGGTCTCCAGGATCGCGCCCTGGGCCAAAGGCAGGCGCTAAACCGCTGCGCCACCCAGGGATCCCACTACTACTATTTTTTGTAGTGGACTTAGCAAGTCTTTGGAATACACGTCATTCATCCACAGGGTGGTACCCATAGCACACATCAGTGATGGATCACCAGTGCCTGTCACTGAGTCTAGACCTAAGCTGGTCGCTGCTAATCAGGGTCCCACTTGCCACCACAGCAAATCAGAGAGGCATTCTACGCAAACATCTCTAGCCTTAAACAGCATTAAACAAAACCTCCTGAATGTGACCAAAAAATACCATGTCCACTCTGCCTCCCTGTGTCTCTGGAAGGCCTTATCACTTGTGTACCTGCATCTTTAAACATCTGTCACTTCAAATTACTGATTTTTAAAAACTGCACTCAAGTGTCCTATTCTTTATGTCTCTCTCACTCTCTCCACATGCGTCTGCACACACGCACACTCACACATAAATCACTCCCATGTAGGACGCATCATTCCCTTTGATCAGACACTAAAAAGACATTTATTGACTTCCTGTAGCACTCCATCATCCATATTTGTGCACACCTATTCTTCTAAGGTTTTAACCATCTCTCAGAGCATAAATTAAAGCATCTCTGGATCCCCAGCATGTAACATTCCTTTGGGAATATACTAGGTTCTAAGTAAATGTTTACAGTAAGTGAATACATGAATATATTAAAAAATACAAAGATGGAACTATGTTTAACGGTTGTAAGAAATAGACATCCTGTAAAGGAGCACATTTCAGTATTCTTGTAGTATCTGGGTGGCTCAGTCGGTTCAGTGTCTGCCTTTGGCTCAGGTCATGATCCCGGGGTGCTGGGATCAAGCCCCATGTCGGGCTCTCTGCACAGCGGGGAGTCTGCTTCTCCCTCTCCTTCTACCCTTCCCCCCTTGTGCTCTCTTTCTCAAAAAAAATTTTAATTTATTTTACTATTAAAACATTCTGTTTACTTCCTTAGAAAAATAATGGAAAATGTGGTTAATTTTAAATAAAGTGTGCATTTGCCTGAGACACACCCCATTGACTTTTCTCTTTCCTCCCGCCCTCTTCCTTCCCCCTCCTTTCCTATTTTCCATCCTTCTTTCATTTTTTTTTTTTGCCTAGTAATAACTTCATAGAAGGAAAATAGTTGGGATGTAGCTTTTTTTAAAAAAGATTTTTTTGATTGATTTGAAAAACAGCAGAGTGAGTGAGAGAGAACATGAGTGGGAGAGGGACAAAGGATGTAAGCTTTTTAAACTTGGGTTAATTTCTAAGAATGACTGAACTAAGGTTCATTCCCTAGCTTTCAGCTGGTTGGCCTCATTTTTTAAAATAGGTTTTTTTTTTTTTTTCCGTATGGCAAGGTAGCATAAATGCATCAGGATGATAGATAGCCCAATAACCTTGTCCCATGCAAACCCCTAGAAATTGAAAATCTTCCCTGATAAGTCTAGTAGAAACGTCCCAGAGAGAGTGCTGATGATGTAGCTTGACTGCATTTCCATGCCTAGCCCGACCCAAGTCAGAGGATTATGCTAATCTGACCAGATTTCAGTGACTTCCCACCTCTGTGACCAGGAGGACAGACTCACTTGAACCAGAGGGAATAGATTTTCTACTGGAAAGTGGGGTGCATTTTATCAGGGAAAAAAGATATTGTTCTGGATCAACAGGATCTTCAGAGTTCCTGTGGTTCTCAAATGCTGAAATATACCAGGAGGTACTGCATAAATTTGATTTTTTAAGAAAAATTGAAAGCTCCAAATAACAGAAATACAACTTTGATGATGAACTGCTACGTTAAATTAAAATTCCAAGGGAATTATATGTTTTCTGATTTTATTGCCTTTGGAAGAAAACATGTTTTCACATGGAATTTGACTCCTGACTTTGTAAAAGGGAAATAGGTGTAAAGCTCTTCATCCAAAGAGCTGGAAAGATATATTTTGTTTCTATGCTCTTTGAGCAAGCAATTCTTTCCATATTAGATCTCCTGGAGGGAGAGTGTTTCCATCAAGTACAAAGCATTTTTTTTTTCAGTATCCCTCCCACCTTTTACTAATTGGGCTGAGATTTGGCCCCTTGCCTCTTTCAAATAAAAAGAAGGTGACCAAAATCACCGGAAAATGGCTAATCATGCCCACAATGGGAAAATTATTCCCATGAGCACATACTTCAGAGTGTAAAATGAAGCCCCAAATTTAATCACATTTTTATCTGTCTTTAATGGCTATTCAGCTATTCAACCTGGAATGTTCATTAGATAAGCAAGTAAACATAGAGTCTATATATATATTTTTTTAGTTCCAATATGGTGTCAGTAAAGGCTATCATAGTCAACCTAAGACTAAACTCAAATTTGGGAGATTTTAAATCTTGTTTTAATTGGATTAGCATGTTATATTCTTTAAGATGCAACTATTTGATTACAATGCATACAATTTGCTAGAGCTTTAGTTTATAGAAGTTCAATATTAGAAGATATGCAGTTATATTAACTAAATGGACATCATATTTGGGAATATGCTTGTTACCATTCACTTTATTTGATATTTTCATAACTGACTTCAGTGACAGAATTAAAAAACAAACATTTTTTTCTAAAGCAGATGATAAACTAACAATGCATATGACCAACCCCTTGGAATATAGGGTGTTTTTCACTTACCTTGAAATATAGGATAAATTCTCACTTACAATGCTGTAGAAATCGTGGCAAATAACTTAAAAAAAAGTGTATAAGCTTAGTTACACTTCTAAGAATTTTAATGTGATATAACAATAATAACAATAAAAACAATAGCTGACTTTACTGAATTCTAAAATGTCTATGGACATTATCTCATTTCATCTTCACAATAGCCTTCTGGTGTCGAGGCTACTTTGCAAATGAGAGAACTAGTCTTACAGAAGTTAACTTGAAAGTGGGAGGCTGAGTTGGGTTTTCAAATCAGAATTTGTAGCCAGTACAACTCCTGCGTCCACCTATCACAGTTGCCCCTCTATTAGGCTAATTATTAAATATTAGTTGGATGTTACTTTATTTTACCGTCTCCCTGGAAGAGGGAAAGCTGTGTCATTGGTTAGTAGGACAATATCTATAATATGCATTTTCTTAGCATGTGGAATTTAATAGTTGTAGTTGAGCTCAGATGTCTTTTCAAAAGTAAAACAGTTTCTGGAGGTTTTTATTGGCTTTTTAAAATTGGCTATTAGATGTGCTTTTATATATGAGGTCATTCATAAGATTCTGATGAATTAAATGTAATCATCTTCCTTGCCATTTCATTGATTACCTTGTTGAGTTTATGCATTGTGGATCATTCCCTAAAATGCTCTGTGATTTCTGGAGCTATATAATTAAAATTCTTTTTTAGCCCATGTCATTTCCTTTAAAATGCAAAAGAGATAAAAACCCAATGTATCTCAAATTCATAAATTGTTGGCTTCTAGTCCCAGGAGCATGTAGGCTGTTATAATATGTTGATGACAATAAGTGTAGCTTGGCTTAAATGAACTAATCAGATCCCATTCTGAAGAAGTCTGGAGGGGGCGGGGGGCTTTATGAAGAAGTATGTTGGCTTTTCTAATTTTAGTTTTCTGCAGTGGAGAAGAGAAAACTAGACTTGCCCCAAATGGCCTTTCAAAAGTAAGAAGAGCTCTAGAAAGACGCAGCATATGAAGAAGTGAAATCAGGATATGATTTCTTTTGGCCTGAAGTACCTTTTCCCTGAATTCTTATGCAGCAAAGGAAAAAATCATGGGTCTTGGTTCCACTGCCTTAGATTCAAATGCAAATTCCTCTGGGCCATTAGTAGGAGGAGCCCTAGGGTACGTCTTCCTGAGCCAGAAGATACAGTGTCAGAAATGGGTTGGTTTCCAGGATATTTTGATTTGGATTAAGCTTAAACAAAACTATTCCTCCTGTCTTTTACATAAATTTTGAATCCTTACTCAGGGTTCAAATGATCTTATCCTACTCTTTCATTTTACCGATGAGATACCCGGGAAGGTATGTACCTTGCTCAAGCTCATTGAATGGCAACATATTGACTGAGCACCAGGACTAAGTTCCTGTCTCAAATGTTGGTGAAATCTCCCCTCTTTAGAACCTTATGGACTTAGTAGTATGGACTCTGTCTAAAAGTAATGAACTCATTACTGTTCTCCAAAATGATAAATATTTTTGTTGAGGAATCCTAACATTCACTTCCATCTCCTGACACAACTCGGTGAAAGTAGATGCTCAATAAATAGGGTATGATGAGTAATTGAATTTCTAGAAGTATTTCTTAAATTAAAACGCATGTGGGTTTTTGTTTTTTTTTTTTTCCTCATGTGGTTTTTAATCTTGGTACTTTACCACAATAGCAAGTCTGGGTTTTGAAGCTGTTTACTATTGTAAGTTTAAAAAAGGAGTAAAAATATCCCAACTTCCCTAAGAAAATGAATCAAAAGGGGGAATTGCAGGAGAAAGAAATGTAAATGTGCCTGATAAATGAAAGTGAAATGAAATGTGAAAATTGCATGCTTTGGTGAAATGAAATATGAAAATTGGATGCTTTGGCAAAATAACTGAGTAAGCAAAGACAGAGATGTATCCTTTTTTTTTTTAATTTTTTATTTATTTATGATAGTCACAGAGAGAGAGAGAGAGGCAGAGACACAGGCAGAGGGAGAAGCAGGCTCCATGCACTGGGAGCCCGACGTGGGATTTGATCCCGGGTCTCCAGGATCACACCCTGGGCCAAAGGCAGGCGCCAAACCGCTGCACCACCCAGGGATCCCGACAGAGATGTATCCTACAGCACTTTTTCTAGCCTTAACTATCTAAAAAAAAAATGGCTCAATTCTCTCCATCAGTACAGTTGGGCTGTAGGGCTTCAGATGTAGAGCTGGAGAGTCTGAGTTCTTAGGTTGGGGGTTAAGCCCTAAGCATCTGGTTGCCCTTGGCCAAGTCACTAAGATGTTTGCTGGAATTCTCTGGTTCATTCCATCGAGGTTGACGTTGCCATGACTAATTAATAGTACAGCGTAATAACGAGAGGAGCAACAGCTAGTGCTTCCTGGGTGCTTATTAGAAGTTCTTTACATCTATCACCTAATTCAGCGCTTGGAACAACCCGACGAGATGGGTTAGGATAAAAATCCTCGGCAACACTGACCAAGCCACTGTTTGTATCCTCCTTGTCCTTCGGAAAACAGGCGTAGTGAGTCCAGGTGGCGTGAGGACTGGAGGCTGAAGCCCTGCCCCTTGATGCCAGCACGCCCGCCTCTTTTAATAAGTCTGCAGTGCAAAGAAGGAGGCCCAAGATTAAGTCCTCATTTTCTCGTTGGGTGCGCCACGCAGGAAAGAGCTGAAATGCGTTTCTTAAAATCAGCTAACAATTCAGGGACAGATAGAAGCAATTCTGCAGCTGAGGCGAGGGCCTTGCACCATGGGGCCTGCCTGCGTTGCCCAGTTTTGGGGGGAATGATGACCGGCCAGCGGTGAAGCAGAAAGTCACCCCTTAACATTTGATGGGAAAATGTGATTTTTGATCAGACGGAGACCTGCAGTCACGGTCCTGTTACGGCTGTAGCTTCAAACAGCACTCCTTCCCCGTGTCACAGAGTCAGGAGCCCCGGGGGCACGGCCAGTGTCTCCAGTTCAAGTCTTACAAGGGAAAAATCAAAGAACTGTCTCGTGGAGGCTCTGGGAGAGACTGTAGCTCCCGAGGCATCAGGCTGTTGGCACATGAGGTCCTTGAGGTCATAGAGCAGGGTCTCCGGTTCTTGGCTGGCTGTTCATCTGGGGGCCACTCCTCCAGGCTCCTTCGGGTCCCTGCACGTGGGCTCCCTGGCAAAGCCGCCAACGGGGCCACGTCTCTCGTTTCCTCTTCTGTTGCGTGTCTGTGGCTGACTACTCGACCCTACGCTTCCCCTCGGAAGGCCTCGGAGGAGGAGCCCAGCCCACCAGGACACCTCGTGGTGACCCAGACACTCTTACTATTATAAGGCCCACACCCTTACAACAACACATTCCGGGGATTAGGGAATGGAAATACCTGGAAGCTTATGATTCTGGCTCCCTCGGGATTCTCCTGGCGGTACCACCGGTTCTCAACGCGAGCTGCATACCGGGGTCACTTTGCAACCTGAAAACACGCTTATCCCAAGGCCCCATCAAGACGCACTGAATCCAGTCAATGACTTTTTCTTAAGGTGTCAGAAAATGTGTGCTTCATGGGGCCAGGAGCACCCCAAACTCCAGCTTCTTCAACTCGATTACCTCCGTATTGTACGTGATCCTTTCAAAACACCCCATGTGGACCTTCTCGGCTCGCCTAGGGTTTGGAGCTACAGGGACGGAGCAAATGCGTGTCCTACTCTGACTGTGCTCTCCATCTAGTGGCATAAACAGACACACACAAAAAGGAATCACAATATTACAGGCAACGTTTGAAAAAGAGTCATCTGAGTACTTTGGCAGCTCTGCGACGTGCATTGTGCAGGGGGTCGTGGCAGGCCGTTTTGCTGGATTTAGACCTGATAGATTTTTTGAGTAAGGTCTACCTCCGACGTGGGGCTCAGACTCACGACTTCAAGATCAAAAGTCACATGCTCCTCGGACTGAGCCCGCCAGTCCCCTTCGTAGTTACTTTTAAAACAGTCTTGCAGGGGTGCAGCTGGGTGGCTCCATCCGCCAAGTGACCCACTCCTGATTTCAGCTCAGGTCGCGGCCTCGGGGTCGTGGGATCCGGCCCTGGGTCAGGCTCTGCACTCAGTGGAGAGTGTGCTTGATGATTCTCCTTCTCCCTCCCCCTCCCTCAAATCAATCAACCAAATTTTTTTTTTAAGATTTTATTACTTATTCATGAGAGACAGAGAGAGAGAGAGAGAGAGAAAGAGGCAGAGACCCAGGCAGAGGGAGAAGCAGGCTCCATGCGGGGAGCCCGACGTGGGACTCGATCCCAGGTCTCCAGGATCACACCCTGGGCCGAAGGCAGGTGCTCAACCACTGAGCCACCCAGGGATCCCCTCAATCAACCAATCTTAAAAAAAAAAAAAAAAACAGAATAGCCTAGTCTGGCAGGACCAAGAGCCAGAGGCGTGTGAGCGGGTCCAGGACTCAGCACGGTCCAAGGAGGCTGCTGTACTTACGTTGTGCTTCCCAAAATTTAAAAGGCCTGAATTTCCTTGAAGTCCCACCAAAAACGCAGAGTCCCAGTTCTCCCAAAGGTTCTGATTCAGAGGGTCTGTGGTGCGGCCTTGACATTCTCACGCGTCCAGCAGGTTCCGGGAGTGATTCTGATGCAGGTGAGGCGAGAATGCACAGTTCGAGGAACAGTGGCCTAGGCTACGTCAGCGACTTGGTGGCTCCCATTCATTCAATCGTCTAAAAAATCACGGAAGCCGCAAGGGATATTGGTTTTTGTTTTGTTTTGTTTAAAGCCCTTCTCTTCGAGTCTCTTACGTGAGTACCAGAGGCTTAGGAAGAAGTCCTGGTCTTTGAGTTTTCTTACTGCTTCATGGATTGAAAGTGTCAAGGACATTCCAGACCGAGATGGGGGTGGGGAGTTAAGACCTTACACTGGCATTTATTTCTTACAGATTTTATTGGAAGTAAAGACAGTAATTTGCTAAAATAATTCCAGCAGAAAGACAGGTTTTGCCAAAAAAATAAGCACTGAAGGGAAAATGAAAGGTAACCAGGGTCTGGTACTTGGATGTGGTGAGTTAGTGGCGCCTTCTTGGGCCGAAGGAGCTTCCATCTGCCGTCCACGCGGGCCCGGGCTTGGGGCGCGGCCCATTCCCCTTTTTGATTGAGAAATGTCGCCAGTGAATGTGCCCTAAGGGGATGGCGTGGGCTAATAGGAGACCCGGCCCCGTGCTCACGCGAGGCTGAGGATGCTTGCTGGTAAGCGAGGCGTGTGCGGGAAATGCCTCTGCTCGCCCGCCTTCCAGTGACGGGATGGATGGAAGGAGAGGGCATGGCGTGGGGGGCACAGAAATCCAAGATATTCTGGAAATGGAGGAATGGAAGTTAAAAAGTTGGCTTTTTTTTCTTAACCTTGGAAGTGAACATATCCTTTTAGTATCCGGGTTAGGCAACTCAGCTAAACATAAGAATTGGTAAGAGAAAAACACATTGATGAAAAGCATATTTAAGAATGATACGATTTTGAGAAAATGAAAAGCAGGTTTGCAAGGCACTGCTACGCATTTACAGGACTTAGGCTTTTGTGTTCTGATAACTTCGTATTGATTAAGTCACCCTGATTTAAAACTTTCTTATGTAGAATAAAACCTGATTTTACACTGAAGTAAGCAAGAAAAGATTGGTTAAAAGTTTTAGACTTGAGGGACGCCTGGGGGGCTCAGCGGTGGAGCATCTGCCTTTGGCTCAGGGCGTGACCCCAGGGGCCCTGGGATCGAGTCCCACATGGGGCTCCCCTCATGGAGCCTGCTTCTCCCTCTGCCTGCGTCTCTGCTTCCTTCTGGTTCTCTCACGAATAAATAAATAAAATCTTAAAAAAAAATAAATCAAAGTTTTGGACTTGGAAATGTAGGCCCATGAAAATGTCTTGTGGTACAGATCAATGGTAATTTTAGGAAATGAAACCCGAATGAGATCACATAAAAGTCCTGAGTAACTAGGAAACTATATTTCAAAAGTTCTTTGAGGTTTTACGACATTCTTCAAAGTTCTTACTGTGATGAAATAAGTCATTTTTACTTTATGTTGGCGATTCTTTGGACAAGAAGAATGAAGACTCTTTGGAAATAAGCTACTTTTTTATTCCACGTGTATAGTAAAGAAAATTATTTTGCTTCTCATTATAGAACCAAAGCTTCCAGTTTGTCTGGTTTTGAGAAGTGAAAATAAAACAGAGCTGATAGGACCCGTGAGGCTGGCAGTTAGAGAAAGTGCCCGCACCTACTACTAGGATGCTGTGATCACAAATTCACTTAAGAGTTTAAATGAGAGCTTTCTTGGACTTGAATAAGTCCTGTTCCTCCTAAACCAATCTGAGGATACTTGGAAAGGCCCACTGGACGATCTGGTCATTTATCTTGACCCTTGGCTCCCTCACCTCTCGGTAGAGCTGGCTGGGACCACAGTACGCACAAGGCCACAGCAGCTCAGCTGTCAGTAGAGGATTTAACAAGACCTGAGATTTGCAATGATTTGCTGAAGAGCTTCGGTCAGTTACCATCAAACGTATCTTAGCAAAGATAAATTTGGAAAGAGCCAAACATGGAAGAGAGAAGGACTTGCTCAGTGAACATACTAGAAGCACGCAGAGAACCAGGGAGGCAAGCTGAGGAGCACGACCCAACATACTCTGGTGACCTTCGTGCCCTCGCATCCACCGCCAGGAGCCTCGGCTCCACCTGACCTTCGGGTCCATCCTCAGGGGTGTTACCCACATGCCCAGCACGGGCCTTGGTTACCGACCTCGAGAATTTGCCATGAGAGTGGCGATGGCTCCTTAACCACCACTCACCACGGGTCTGCTGGCAAGGAAAGGCCACAGGCCCTTCGCCGTGCAGACGCTCAAGTGTTAGGCCGCGTGGAGAGTACGGGCCCCTCTGGGTTGGAAAGGTGCCACCCAGACGTGCTGCTGCACCTGACAGGACCAGGGCCGCGGAGCAGGCCCTGGGTGAGGAGTTCTACAAGTCTACACCACCGGAAACGGCCCTGTCACTAATAACATGCTTCCCAGGTCACTACGGAATCGGGTGACAAAGGGAAGGAGGCTATGAAAGCACAATTGTTTGCCTTGGCAAATAATGTCTGAAATGAATGAAGTCTTCTTAAATTGTTGGTGCCAGGATAATCTAGTAAACGCGAAGAGGTGCCTCACTGACATACTTTTTGGACATCTGACTCTGAAGCCTATTGGATAACCAACATGAAGAGCTGCTGGTGTCGGGTGAATGTTTTTCAAATACATTGGGTTTGGGCAAAACCCCAAGTGTGTTTGTGAAGCGCTTTTCCCTCCAATTTTTGTGCCAGGCATATAGTATAGTTAATTTAATCCTGACTCATGTGTAAATCGTCAAAGCATTATTTCATTAAAAAGAAACAAAACTTCATTTCCAAATAGAATGATATTTCTTTTCATTCGTATTCGTAGACTTCTGGATTCCATATAGTGAGCACACAGAAATGGGAACTACCAGTGCTTTAGGTTTGGTTTAACGTTTATAAAGACTTCCAAAGTCAGTAAACTACTGTTTATTCAATATCCAAACAGCCACAGAACTTAAAAAACCTAGTTTTCAGGACGTTATTTTTTAAGAAAGTAAAAATGCTGATATGAGAACTTGATTTCCCGATTTCCATTGTCAGTATAGATTTCAAAACTATCAAGAGCCTTCCAATAGAAGAAATGGCAGTTTTAATAGTTATGCTTATTTTTCTTGAGTGTAAATTTAAAATCCTAAAGCAGCATGTTGGTTTAGTTTTTTCATTCATTTCCTCATGCATTTGCACAGCAAATGTAAATTAACTGCCAGTCCCCAAAGATACATGGATCAATCAGATGTCGTTTCTGGCTTCCAGAGACCATACCGGCAAGGGAAATGGGTATATGTAACTAGGACACATTCCAAGGAGTCATTAAAGAAAGTCATTCAAAGGAAAGCTGTAGTGTAATTCAAATTTTCACTATCTTAACCATCGCAGATGAATGGAAATTAATGTAAGTTTGTCCATATAATGGAAAACAACAAATATTTGTAAAAAAAAACCCCCAAATATATTATAAGCCAAAGAGATTTTTAAAAATTGGAATAGCTTAATAAAAAAATTTAATATTTAATAAAAATACTTTAATAATAATAGCGGTATTTTCTTTGAAAATCTTAATTTTCATGGAAATCATGGAAATTTTGTTGGCTCATTGAAATGACATTAAATTATTACATCAATCAATTATTTTAGGTCATGACCCTTGGATTGAAGAAATTCTTCACGACAATGTCCGATATGATCCGAGGGAAAATGTGATTTGAGTCTGGAGACAATTGTGTATGTAAGTATTGGAAAATTAGATTTTCTCATAGTAAAATGTAATAAAAACTAAAATATCAACTCATTAATTATTAAATTGCAAAAACTTTAATTCATTGTTTTCCTTCTGCTACAAAATGTTTTTAATATCTAAAATTAATACAGTGCCTCCTGAATTTTTGGTTATTTTTTTTTCAAGATCAACTAATAATAAAAACTCAGCATAACTGATAGAAGACAAACATTATCGTGAAGATTGCTACAGTTAAAAGGAAAAGCTGTGTCTAGGTGAGTCATTGGTGAGGGCAAGCAATGACACAGACTCTATGTTCTAGAAATTGGTGTGTTCTCATTGCATGTGATAATACAGATAATAAGTATAATATGTGGGAACGGTTTTGGTAATTCTTACTCGAACATTGGCCGTATATTAAGAATCATGACCAGTTTCTTAATAAAATTAAATCTAAGTTCATTGTTATCTGGCAAATATCTATTAACTGGATTTTAAAAATCTCCCTTGCCTTGAAAAATACTTCTTATACATTCAGTTTAATATTGTATTATGACTATATCATGAAAATTTCTATCTCATAAAAATACTGTCAAAGTAGGCTGCTCATGGGCCTTACAGGGAGTAAGCAATACCACCAGTGTTTGTCTCTAAGAATTAAGAAGTTAGGGGTATTGCTTTAGAGCCATTTTCATGAGCTCAGAATTATATCTACCGTTAGAAATATTTAACAGAAATACTTAATGTGGTATTGTACACTTCCTGTAACCTCATTTTAATAACATAGATGACTTGGGGAATCTTTTATTTCCTGATTAAATGATGAATTTCTATCAAGTTATAAGGGCCATTTTTATGACATATGGTTGTTGATTCTCAAGAAATTGGCCTGAGAAGAATTTTCCCCCATAAATTATTGATGAATCAGAAAGTTAAAAATGAGATTAATATTGATGGAAAATAAAGGCGAAAAAAAAAGAAAATAAAGTTGAGTTTTATAGTAAAATACGTTTTCAGAATCTGTGCTTTTATGTTCTGTTTGTGACACTATTTTGATACTTTAATCATTTTATTCCAATTTTGGTAAAGGCAAGGAAAGTAAGATGTTTTATAATTACTTAGAAATTCATATGTAAGAAGCTTTCCTGTTTGTAAGACTAGAATGTCTTTAGGTTCTTTAATACCTTAAGCCATAATGTTCTTAACATTTGAAATACAGAAAACTATTAATCAAATTCTTCAAGCAAAACTATGGCATAGTTTAAAAAAATTTACCGTGGAGTACCTACCATCTGTGTCTATTTCATAAATATTAATTATATATATTTTTTTGTTTCATTTGCAGTTTGTTTTATATTATATAGCATATTTCTTTTTGGCTTCAAAGATGGAGAAAAAGTGTTTCCTGCATTTCCTGTTAATCTTGCCTTTTTTTATGGTAAGCATAAATTCCTGCAACTCCCTATTTACGGTTATTGGTTTTAACTTCCAATATGCCAATATTCCAATACTAAGAAGGGTTACGAACAACAGAATAACATGCAGTTATTCGATGCATAAATATAAGCACATTTTTAATCAACAAAGCAATACTTTATTCTCTTGCTGTGCACACTTCCAGGCTTTAATTCGATAGGAGGCACTATCCGCAGTGGCGGTGGGGGTGGGATGTCAGAGGGAGGACGGTCAATGATAAAATGTCAAAGACATCAGAGGAAGGTAATTATCAGAGCGATTGAAATAAAAATGAAATGCTCTGTGGTGTCGTTGTACATGGTACATAGACTGTTGGTTCTGCATTAAATCTGTTTAAAAAGCAGGCTGCAACCTGCTGGGGTTTCTCTCACTCTGCCAATAGATGAGTCTATATTAATTGAAACCAGGCACTGTTTTTAAATTAATTTCCTTATCCGTTCTTTCCAACACGTATTAGGCATCTCTTTCTGACAGGCACTGATGCTGGGTTTGGGGCAGGTGTGTCCGTGAGCGTGCTCACGCCTGCACGCCCCTGCCCGCGTCTGCAGGGAATGTGAGGCCACGGCTCTAGTGGAGGGATCATATTCCTTAAACCTAGAACTTTATTTACAGAAATATTTTGTTCACATTTTTCTCTGTCCCACGTTAAAAGAGGGACTGTCCTCTTACCTCATTGCATGTATTAGGAACCGAGAGGTGTAATCCCACTTAATTCTGTGCCAGCAAATAATTTTGCTGTGGTGTTTTCAAGCGATCCCCATAAAAAGATTCAAACCAAGACACTCAAGCAAAATATAGAAAAACTAGAGGAGTAAAAAGCAAGACTACATTCCCGTCAGCATTTGTATCTGAAAACATTCTCTGGTCTCGGGCAATCCAGACGCTGCACTGCTCAGATGTTATCTTAGGTAAATAGACGAGAATTCAAGAAGCAAGACTCCTGTTTCTTCAGCTCACTTCCTCCCCGAGTGTGCCAAAGAGCTGCACCTGCCAACTCTGCTCGCCGGCAGATAATTCCGTATCAGATTAGCAATCTGATTATTGTAATTTAAGGATTGTGGCCATTTTTTCTTGAATTCATTCAGACAGTACGCAAATCTGAGTTTTTAGGACGAAAAATGATACTGGTTTTATGCAATTCTACAAACTTCCTGAAAACAGGAGAAAAATATTAATTTTCCTGATGCTGTAAATTTACATTTATTGCTCGTGCAGCACAGCTGCTGCATCAATCTTTATTAGGAGATTAAAACTAATCAAAGAATTAGAGTAAATGTTAAATGGTGGGCAGGTGATAGTGAAAATGAGGGTGCCGTACACTGAGGGAATATTACTACTTAGAATGTATTACCTACAGATTCGGGCTAGAGAACAAGAATCAGGAATAAGGGGGCTTCATGGGGCACCTGGGGTGCTCAGCGGTTGAGCGTCTGCCTTGGGCCCAGGGCGTGACCCCGGGGTCCCAGGATCGAGACCCGTGTCGGGCTCCCTGCATGGAGCCTGCTTCTCCCTCTGCCTGTGTCTCTGCCTCTCTCTCTGGGTCTCTCATAAATAAATAAAATCTTTTTTAAAAAATCTTAAAAAAAATTAAAAGAATATGGGGGCTTCATGGTACAAAACAGGAATGAAAAGTCATGAAGATATTAAAACAGAAGTGAGGCCTAAAACAGTGCTACTGAACTGGAAGATCATAAATATATACCTCGTCCAAAACATTTACTGATGTGTGTACGATGAAAAGTCTCTTTACCAACAGCATAAATGAATATTCTCAATATTTTATCAAAATATGATGATAAAAATGGCAACGATTTTGAATATTTGCCATGTGTCCGATGCTTCCCTCCTGTTACCTCGATATAATTTTATCCCACTTTACGACAAGAAAGCAGCAGCTCAGGGGGCTCAACGTCTTGCTCCTGTTCACAGAGCAGGTGAGAAAAGTAGAGGTGGCTCCTGCATATGGCTCTTGTGTATTCCAGAAGGCTCGTCCTACAGCCAGCTCCCACAGGCGCCGGGGAGCCCCTTAGAGACTGTCCTTGCCAGGGCTGCCCTGGCAGCTGCTTGGGGTCACTTGAAATTAGATGCGGTGGGGATATTTAAACCATGAAAACTGGAAAACACTCCAAATGAGGGATTCTCTTCCCAGAGCCAAGAGACCACGTAGCATATCACTGTGCTCTGATCGTCTCCCAATTCTGAAGGTTTTGTTTGTGTGTCTTATCCCTTAGATTCTCGGCGTAGCAGAATCCGAGGAGAACATTGATGACTTAATTCAGTTGGGTGTCTACACTAGAAATAAAATCATGACAGCTCAATACGAGTGTTACCAAAAAATTATGCAAGACCCTATTCAACAAACAGAAGGTAAACAGGACTATTTAAGTTTAAATGCATTTGATATATTTTTAAAAGAAAACTACTGCATTACATCATTTATGAGTTTCTTAGGTCCATTAATAAAAATGGGTTAGTTGTTAGTTTTCCTGTATGTGCACATTCTTAATTATGTATGAATATTTTATGTCATAATTTATCTGGCTCCTTTTAAAAAATCTAATAAAAGGTGTGTGTAACAGGAATATTTTTAGTAACTTTTTCTATGGTACAAAGATATTTGAAATATCAAATGTGTGTCTTGAATTAAATCAGTGGCTGTTGATCTTCAGTTTATGTAATCTGTATTTCTTTTTTTTTTTTTTTTCCACAAGCTGCTGGATGGGAGTCTGCATAATAAAATTACAATTTTTTTTTTGTAACACGTGCTCTGCATAATACATTTGTTAGCAATGCTAATGAGCCTAAGTTCTTCTGTTTCAGTTAAGATATTCCTTAGACATTTTTGTATTTGTAACATTACTGAGGGCCTGCTAAATGCCAGATATCTGCCTTGATTCTGACAATACAAAGATGACTAGCACAAGCAGAGTTGCCAGATTTAACAAAAACAAAATAAAAAGTCAAACACAAAAAGAGGCCCTGTATTTTATCTGGCAACCCTAAAGACAGGGTATATCTTCAAAATATAAAATGCAAAACTCACAACAAAACAAAGCAAAGCGTAAAGACTTTCGATATTGCTAAATTATCGGTGGAAACAAAGATCTTAAAATTTTTGGAAAAATACTTGATGATATATAATGTTTCTTATATAAATGAAATGCTAAAAGTAAGACATTATTAATATTTGTAACTGACAAAATGAACTTGCTTGTGAGGGAAAAAAGTGTCCCACATTGGGCGACATTTAGAATTTTAAGGAACAATTCTTCTTAATGAAGAGTCTAACTGAACAATGTAATTTGCTTAACTTTGGAGAAATATTTAGATATATCTAACTAGACATTTTTATCATGAGAAATTTATTCAGTTAAAGGTATCTTGGAAGTGTATCAGACAATGACAAACTATCTGACGCTGTCAATAGGGGTTAAATTATCAAGTACATGAGTTGTGTACAAATTCTGTATTAATTGATCTGGCTTCTTGCTTTATTCCATTAAAATCTAAGTGTTACAAGTTTAAAACTATTGAATTAATTCCTTCCAGGTCATGTAGATATATTGAAGAGTAGAACTATCTTTATGAGATAATTTTGTGATAAAATAATTTTAGAATCACTGCATAATCAATCTTCCTGTTGGAGCTTCATACCACACTTTGTGATTTTAAATACTCTAGAAAGTCTTCCAATAAAGAACTGTCTTTATTTTAACGTTGTGCTTCCCCAATCTTTTGACCACAGAAACTCTTAATGGAATACCTGCTCCTGTCTCACTCAAATGCCATACCACACAGTGTGGAAACTTCTGGGCCTTGCGCTCTATCCTACTGCCAGGGTTGTCATTAACTAAATAGAATCTTTTGGACCAGTGATAAGGACTTATTTGAAATGTTTTCTATCAGGAACTTTTCTCTGATAGTCCACAAAATGCATTTTATTTAGTAATGTATGAGGGCAGACTATTTAAATGAGTGTCTGAAAATCACAGGAGAAAAAACTGACATGGTCTGAGTTCTTTTTTTAATTAGAATTATTTATACTTTCAGGCCAATAGAATTTTTTTTTCCTACTCCCATGAAAGTTAGGTTGATTCTGAGATTGCGGCACAAATCTGTTAAAAATAACAAACATTTCATACAACAATCGGGCTTCTATTTATGAGTGCTTTGCCTGACAAGATGGAAATTACTTTATTTGATTATAGACTGTTCTAACATTGGAACACTGGTCATTTTACTTCTCTATGCCTTTAAAAAAAAACAATTTTTTTTTCACATAAGAGGTTCCTTCTCTTCAGGCTGGTAAACGGAAATCATCAGAATGTTAAACACTCTACTCCATTTGAGAAGGAAAGGAAAGGAAGTAAGAGGTAGAATTTGGTAGAGGGGTTGAAATATCTGTGAGGGCCAATGTAATGAAATAGGAAACACTGGAGTGGTTTATTTTTTTTTTTTCCAGAAAATACTAACACCTTGCCCTAAGAACACAGTTTCTAAGATAAAACATTTTCCAATTTCCCATATTTTAAAAGATTTTAAGTGGAGGTACACTAAGTAACTACTACCTTTCCGGTTAAGGACAACTATCAAAGACCACTTGATTTATTGAATAAATAGCTACCTTTGAGAACTGGAATTAAAGCTGAACTTCTAAGTATACTTTTATAGGTATTTCTAAATTTAATTTAGCAGTTATTCCAATAATTACTTGGAGAAAAATTTAAATAATAGCTATAGATTTTATATGAGGTCTTCATTTTCAGTCGGTGGTCTCTATTTCATGTCAGTATTGACCCACCAGTAAGACTTTGTCTTCACGTATAACTAGAGGGACTAGTAATCGCTGTTCTCTTACTCTTCCCTTCAGGCATTTACTGCAACAGAACATGGGATGGTTGGTTATGCTGGAACGATGTTGCAGCTGGAACCGAGTCCATGCAGCACTGCCCTGATTACTTTCAGGACTTCGATCCATCAGGTAGAAGCAGAAATTTACATACAAGTCTGCTTGATGTTACATAAACCTAAGTTGACTAAATTACTGTGTCTTCTTTCCTTTTTAATTTTAAAGAAAAAGTCACAAAGATCTGTGACCAAGATGGAAACTGGTTTAGACATCCAGAAAGCAACAGAACATGGACAAATTATACCCAGTGTAACGTTAATACACACGAGAAAGTGAAGGTAGGGAACAAGTACGGACTGAAATGTAATTTACGTTGTCTGTTTAAAAAGTTAGTTGCTGATGGAGGATTGGAGAAAATCTACCTTGTGTTCCATTCTATTGTAAAGCCTTTTCATGATATACTTTGAGAAAAACAATGGAGAATAATTATTCATTTTGTCGTGACATGGAGGAAGCAATCCTGTTAGGTAATAGTGTATTTAAAAGTCAATGTGTCGGTATTGGAGTTTCAAATTTCCCAAAGAAAACATACTTTAAAAGTATGAGAAAAAGGAACACTTCCTTGGTGTTGGAATTTTGAGAACTAAGTTCAGGAGTTGTGCTCAGGCAAACAAGGTGAGCCCAACAGGGTTTGAACAGTTCCATCTGTCCCTCACCAGGAGGCTGCCTATCGACTGGCTGCGGGGTTATTCTCACTCACATTCCTACCTTTAGCCCCATCAGGGAAGTCAAGGTTAGTCACGATTTGTCACAACAGTTAAGATTGGATAGAAAGTGCCTGTATGTATTTGCGCTTGGGGGACTACAGAGGCAGGTGGTCGGTGACTGAAGCCGAGTCCTGCAATCTGACTTCCTCTTCCCGCTCTTTACCACCTATGTGACCTGGGGCAAGCTAGGCCCTCTCTCTGCCTCCCTGCCCTTGTGTATAAAATGAAGATAGCGATAAACCCACCCTCTAGGTTGTCATAGGGATTGACTGAATACAAGGAAAAACCTGAGAAAACTACAGGCATATAGTAAGCATTGGCTGTCAGCTACCATTATAATTATAAATCACATACTCTTTGCTTATTCAGAGAAGGGTTTAAAGAGAATTATAAAAATATACAATAAAATAATAAGTTACAAATAGATGGAATACAGGAAAATAAAAAGAAAACCAAAGAGGAAAAGTCAAAACCATGCGAAAAAACAGATTTGTATGTTCAGATCAGAGGCTCCTATAATTACTGTATCGAGATTCGTCTTGGGGTTTCAAATTTGTCAGAGGAAAAAGAAAAACTCAGTAGGAAAGAAAGCCTTCTCTAAAGTAAACATGCAAAAATAATTACATAGCGTTTGATTTAATGTGCACAACGTGATAGAGTGAAAACGGTCAATATCCTTCAAAACGTAAAATGCTAGTTTCACATATTACACAAACTAGATCAATAAAAGTATTCCTTCCTATCATATGACTTCTAATTGCTTAAATAAAAAGGATATACAGTTCATAAATTTTGATGTCACTTGATTAGTTCGCATAGACACTCTTCATTCCAGATGTGTTCAAGTATCTACCACAAGCTAAATGAAATGGTAAGGCTATGAGAGCACATATTTTTAAAAAAATATAATTTATTCTGTTGACTCGAGCTTATACACATGGAGGATTATTGTATTGATATGAGCTTACTTGTTTTTTTGTTCACACAAATTATAGACTGCACTGAACTTGTTCTACTTGACTATAATTGGACACGGATTATCTATTGCTTCCCTGCTTATCTCGCTTGGCATATTCTTTTATTTCAAGTAAGTACATGTAAAATATTTTTTTGATTTACTAGTTGTCCCTGGTGAATGCAGTGCCATGCGCATGTTTATGTCATGTGCTGATAATATGTATGAAATATAGATGATTTATGTTTAAAATAAATTGAATTTAAATAATGTGAAATATATTGATCTTATCTTGACTTTGTAAAATATATAGAGCAGAGGTAGATGAAAATTTGAAGCCAAACTTTACAAAGTTAGTAGACACATAAGACTGAAGTCATGTCGTAAGAAGAGAGCCAAAATCATTATATAAATATATTTGTTTTAGAAACTCAAACATTATAGGCCTTCTTAATTGAAATTTCAACTTCTAGGTCAATTTTAGTGTCAGTATACATGGTACAGTACAGAAACTGGTGTTTTGTGTGAATAATGGCAGTAGGATTTTATAAATATTATTAAATCTAATAATCTAAATATAGTGTGGTTAGGTTACTTTTCCTTGTTTGGGCGGTCATCATTAATATAGTTTGCTTATATTTTGAATTTTACTTGAAATTTACTTCCTTTTTTTGGAAGGAAGCGTCAACTCCAATTTCTTGATTTAACCAATCAATAAGCGATTTTTTTAAATTGATAGGAAAGTAAATTCCAAACCATGCATAGAATAATTTATGCATTAACATGGTTTTCATAATTTTTCATCAACAATAATTCTAGAATGCAGTGTGCAGAGTGAGTAGCTGCATTTCATTGTGTCTTCATTACCATTGTCATGATCTTCTTCTTTTCTTCTTCAACAATTATCTTGGGACATTAGCAGCCTCAGAACGAGCTAGAGTAGTAGCGCATCCCAATAATCCAAACCCAGGAATCATCAGGCAGCTGGATGTTAGATGCATGTAACTAGAGCAGCAGCTCTTGGCCCACCGTCCATCAAATATTCAGAGTATATCGAATAATAGATGAACCCACCAACTATTGTCATATCTCATGGCTCCAAAAATCACAGGATCTAGAGATTGCATCAGAATTGCTGTTTTTGGAAAACTTTTAAAAAATCTTCAAGATCAGTTATTTCGAGGAATCCACATAGATACTTTTTAATGGCACTTTTGATTTATAACATCATGTAGGCACCCCTAGGAACTGATTTCAGAAAACTCCACTCTGAATAAAGCTAATTAGGTATTTGTGAACATCTTTATATTTGACGTTTTCTTTAGTAAATTGTGTAAAAATGTATCGTTAATCGAAAAGAATTTTTATCCTAAAATACAGAAAACATTTCTTAAAGATTTAAATTTACTATACTGTATTTTGCAACAAGTTATCAAAAGGTTCTTGCTCAAAACAAATGGCCAGTTATCAGTCAATGCCTTTATAATGAGCTATGTCCTCTCAGTTGCTTACATATAGCTTATTAAAACTTCATGTCTTTACTCTTAAATATATTCTTACCTCACTTATGATTTTTTAAATGACTACTGTCTTTGGAGTTGGGAAAACTTTTTTTATGATTGTATAATAGATTAAATATATCTGTTCTAAGAAGTAGAAAATAAATCATTTTCCAAAATGATAAATTTTATTTTTTTAATCTTTAAAAATATTTTATTTATTTATTTATTTGAGAGAGAGAGACCATGAGTGGGAGGAGGGGCAGAGGGAACCAGCCTCCCCACTGAGCAGGGAGCCCGATGTGGGGCTCGGCCCCTGGATCCTGGATCATGACCTGAGCTGAAGGCAGACATTTATCCGACTGAGCCACCCAGGTGCCCAAAATGATAATTTTTCAATAGAGTCCTCTGGTCCATACTAATATGTACTTTATGCTAATGGACAAAGTGAAGAAATGTTGCTGATGCTAACAAATTTATTGGTGAAATATGGCAATGAAAATTAATATTTAGTGACTTTAAAAACAAAATAAAATTATAATTTCAAATTCTCCTTTAGTATATTAAAATAACTAAACAGTCTCACAAAGATATAGTTAATTCCTTTTCTTGTTCACGACGACAGAGTCTCTATAATTTAAAAATACCAACTATCCATATGACTGTCTCAGCTCTTAGAACTAAATAATGCAATTAATTGCCATTAAATTTATGCAGTACTCCTAGAACTCAGATTTTTAGTTCATGAAAATTTCATATCTACGGCACTGTCTCATACTGCACAAACATACTGAGAGAATTAATTTAAACGTAACTAATATTAGCTAAGCTTCTTTTTTTAACCATAAAAACTCTTACAACTATGACTGAATCTCAAGGAGATCAGCCTCTATCCTAAAGGTATAAAATAGAAATAATACGAGTTATTTAAGACTGTCTTACAAATCTTGGGAAAAAACTTGCAAATTTTAACTATTTCTAGCCTCAGGAAAAAGAATTCACTCCTTAATTAAAAACAAATAATCATGAGAGATAAGACTTCCACTTAAATTTGCAATATTTTTTAAAACTCAAAATCAATTTAAGCATGTTACTTAAATAATTTTAATACCCTGTAATTTTAATACCCTACTGAGCAATTTCTTATATTTTTGCAGTTTAGTTCATACTCACTTCTTTTACTGCTTTGTTATGTACAAAGCATGTTAACTATTTTTATAATTTAACATTATATAATTCTTTCCATGTCCCTAAAGAGTTTTAAAAACTATTATTTAGTCATTTAATTGGCTGAATAATATTCCATTTAGTAAGCTGACAAAAATTTGCTAAATTAGTCCTCTATTTTTGAGCACTAACATTACTTCCAATGTTTCCTATTCATAAAAAACACTGCAATGGACATTTTCAGATACAACCTTTCCCATATTTTGCACTATTTTTTTAGGCTACATTCCCAGGGATTTGGGATTTCTTGGTCAAATGGTATATATATTTTTATGGTTCTTGAAATACATCATCTCAAAAGTGTCTCAAAATAAACACATTTGAAATAAGTTCATGGGACGCCTGGGTGGCTCAGGGGTTGAGCGTCTGCCTTTGGCTCAAGGCGTGACCCCGGGGTCCTGGGATCGAGTCCCACGTTGGGCTTCCTGCAGGGAGCCTGCTTCTCCTGCTGCCTGTGTCTCTGTCTCTCTCTCTGGGTCTCTCATGAATAAGTAAATAAAATCTTAAAAAAAAAAAAAAAAAAGAAACAAATTCATAATATGTACCTCCTAAACCGATGCATTTTTTTTTTTTTTAGAGTGACCAGGCTTTGAGAAAATACCACCAGCAGCAATCTGTTGCATCTTGTCAATTTTCTTCCCTGTCCTTTTTCCTCATCCTCTGTGGAGTCAGCCTTGCAACAGCCCTCCAACCTATCTGCTTAGTTACACCTCTACTGCCAGCACCACCAGCCTTGTCTTATCTAGCCACAGCAAATCCATTTTCACCACCTTCATTAATTCTAAACAATGCAGCCACAATATTTTCAAAGCTTTGGATCAAATACAGATAGGATATTTTCATCCTTTGCTTTAAAAATAATAAAATCTTTCTACTGTAATTTATATAAAATCAAAGTCATTAATGTATCCTCTAATTGAATATCTTGCCTATCCTCCCACCCTAGCCTACTTAAAGGTATTCAACTTTCAAATCTAAGCATCAGTTCCTCAGTGAAATCTTCCTGAATTCCTTAATCCAGCATTTCTAAAACTGCAACTAGTGACAGTGGAGGCAGAGAACATTTTTAATTGCCATTAAGGAGACCACCTATCTCTATCGATTTGAAACTAATACAATCGAGACCCTTTATTCATTAGAAACACAGAGAAAGAGGCAGAGACACAGGCAGAGGGAGAAGCAGGATCCCTGCAGGGACCCCCATGTGGGACTCGATTCCGGAACCCTGGGGTCACGACCTGAGCCGAAGGCAGACTCTCAACCACTGAGCCACCCAGGCGTCCCAGAGACCCTTTAAATAATGTCTTTTTATTTTCCATGTAATAAGCCAAAATATTCAAGCACATTTAATATCTGAGTGACAAAAAGTTAAGAAGCATAGCGAGTATATTACATGCCAAAATCAGTAGTCAAAACGAGAACAATTGTCTTTTCAAATACCAAGTCGAATGGTCCCAAATAAGTTTGAATTTAGCAAGGATGTAAATAAAGTCCTACACTAATTCCATAAAGTCAAATGTAAAATTAACGAAGCTTCTTCATGAAAGAGTCTATGATTTAATTGAGCAAATGCTTGCTGTGACCTGAGGCAGTAGTGAAAATGATGAAAACTGCCAAGTGAAAACAATGCTACGAGCCAGAATATACCAATAAATGCAAAGTATCCAATTCCAAACCTCTACTCAGACCTGTCACTTACTCTGTCCACTGTGGACTGATTTTGTAAGAGGAAAAGCAGATGTTATAAGAATTGGCTTATTGACAGTGAAGCAATTGAAGAAAATAATGTCTACTGATCAGGGACTCAAGGTACCAAGCCAGAAAAAGACAAGATCTATTAGGGGCACATTAGATGACTCGACGAATCCAAATGACTATACTTGGGAATAGAGTTTATATAGTAACATAAAAGTAATTTGGCTCAATTTAAAAAAATAAAAAATACCAACAGCTAAACAAACCAGAATGAACCACCAATTGACCAACTGGCCATCCTGTCACTCAAGACAGAAATTAGAAGTCAATTTATTGGGAATTTTGAAATGGAGGATTCCTATACTGGGTTAGTTCATAGCTAGTCCTAAGGATCCATAATGCTACTTCCAAACCCACATCTCTGAATGAGCAGTAATTTAATAAAGAGGATTATAATGAAATAATTAATATTTTTAAAATAAAAATGCATAAGTTCAGTATCAGGGAAGTTAGTGTTTATGAAAGTATTTTATAAGCTAAAAGCAAATTATACAGAAAAACTGTACTGTTGATTAGTAATTTAAAGAAAATCTGGTTCAATATTTTTATATATGTATTTAGGGTTTTTTTTTTTTTTGAAAATTATTTATTTATTTTTTAGTGAGAGATAAAGAGGACAGAGACACAGGCAGAGTGAGACTTGATCCCAGGACCCTGGGGTCCCACCCTGAACTGCTGAGCCCCCCAGGCGTCCCCATGTATTTAGGCACTTTACTTAAGAATGCAAACACTATTTAACTAATACAAGTAATTTTAATTTTTACTTGAAGTCTTTAAGTTTAAAACTTTAGAATCATTTTATTTTCTCTATGGAAAAACATTTTTTAAAAAATACTATAACTATGTGTGTGTGTGTGTGTGTGTATATATATATATGCTAAGTACTTTAGTTTTAAAGATACAATCTGTAGAGCCATACCTCACTTTATTTCATAATTTTATTATTTTTTAAATATTTTTATTTATTTTTTTAAGAGAGAGAGAGAGAGAGAGAGAGCATGAGCTAAGAGAGGAGCAGAAGGAGAAGGAGAGGGAGAGGGTGGAGGAAAGAACCTCAAGCAGAATCCATGCTGAGTGTGGAACCCTATGCAGGGCTCAATCCCATGATCCCAAGACTATGACTTGAGCCAGCACCCACTTGGGTACTCAACTGACTGAGCTACCCAGGCACCCCACATACCTCATTTTAAAAGAGTAACTAGAAATTTCTTGTTGCCCCAAATGTTGTTCTCATATTCTAATATAAATGGGCCTTATTTTTTTTTCATAAAGAAAGCAAGTTTTTAAAACTGAGAACATTGTGTACAATGAATTTATATATCTATTATTTGCTAAAATTTCCATGCTCTTATACATGATATCTAGCATGCCACACAAAATTTTGGTAAACCAAATGAATGTCTTGCCAACATGTGGAATTTAGTTCTTGCCTCCACATTAAAGAAAAATTAAGGTTTTCAATTAGTTACATTGCTTAAACTTTATGCAGATAGTACAATTCACTGTTCATTCTCTAATGAACTTAAAAAATCTTTAATTATGAGTTACCATAAGAAATGTGTATCTGATTTCAGGCATAAGTTAGTTTTAACGGATAGTGTAACACAGTAATTAAAAATGTGGGATATATTCAAATTTTGTCATTGCCACTTATTAATAGTTGGATTTAGCCTGATTCCACTTTTCAATAAGCCTCAGTTTTAGTCATAATGTTGTTTAAAATACTGGACAAAGAAGATTTACATAGTAATTGGCATGTAACAATTTCTCAATAAATGGTAAGAAAGAAGTACTAATGGTATCATTGGACCATATTCATCATGTAGGCACAGAGACTGCACTAAGTCGTCATCTAACATTAATTAGCCCCATCTAATAGTAATATAAAGTGGAAAAAGAAAAAGCTAGTGTGGAGGTACAAAGAGCTATGGGAAGACAGAGGAAGGAAAGACTCATTCTGACTCATAGAATCAGAAGATTCCTAAAATGATAACCTCACTGAGATAAATGTTAAATTATGGGTAAAAATTTCAACAGGTAAAAATTGTAAACCACAACCAGTGAAGAGATCACCCACCTAGTCCAACACCTGATTTTCTTTATGTTCTAAGTAGTTAATTAAGTTATCCAGACTTCCTCCCAATCTGTGTTCTTTCTGCTTGGTGTAGTAATTTTATTTGACTTTGTCTTTTGAAAAAATGGAGCATTTGAACAAAAAGAAGTGAAACTACAAATTATTTTTTTCTTATTGTATAATTTTTTCTTATTATACATTCTCAGGCTTCAGGTTAATCATGAAAAACCCTCTTCCCAGTAAGACCAAGGTACAGTGTTCTAAATACGTTTTTATATGTCCAGACATCCTGACTCACAGAGAGTGCTTAAGAGTATGTTCTCTAGAGAGGCACCTTTGGTCTCAGATACCACCCCTGTCATTCAAAGAACTTGTGTAGCAAGTTCTTTCAATTCTGTAATCCTTAATTTCACATCTTATTGTATCAGTATCTACATCATAGGTTTGGTATAAGTACTAATATAGTATATATTCAGTGTCACATGGAATGTCTAATTTGGAAAGTCATCTTTTATTGGCATAGTTGTCAGTCTTATTAGTCCACTAAAACATTTTTATATAAACATTTAGCCCTGATAGGCACATTATACCAGTGGGCACTTTTAAAACAGAAATGAAAAAAACACAATTTTTAGTTTTGTATGTGCTACATTTATAAAGAAATTGCCATAATGTTCATGTAGAAAAATAAGTAAACCGTGAATGAAAAATTTCATAAACAAATTAGTCGTATAACTATACCAGAAAAATTTATGGTTAAGTAAATTAGTCAAATTAATAAAACTATGCTCACAAGATACCATTTAGCTTTAAACTCAGTACTTGAAGCCATATTAAAGAATTTGTAGCCTTTGATTTTAAGACACTTCTATGATATGCTCCTCAGAACTATCTACCAAAACAGTAAAAGCTGCTACCTACCAACAGTAGGTAATGGAAGTAATGGAAAGTACTCCAGCAAGTACTTCCAGCAAGTAATTCCAGCAAGTAATGGAAAGAACATCACAAAGTTAGTTCCGCGAGAGCACAAATCATCTCTCTTTTGTTTGTTTGTTTGTCTATAACACATTCCAGGGCTTACCTAGCACGAGACTTTGCTCGTAGTAGGCACTCAGAACATTCTTGAGGAATGAAAGACATGAACTGACTTGGAAGTTTGTTTCTAAGACTGACTTTCCCATGACTTATCTGTGACCTTTAGACAAGTCCCTTGAGTTTATCTGGCCTTCCCTGTTGCCATCAGCAAAAAAAAGCATTAGAGTAAGACTCCTTAAAATTCTAATCAGTAGAAGAAAATGTATAAAACTATATAGGATACTCTGTGGCTAGACTGAAGGAAGACCAAGACCACTTCCGAAAATACTGACTTGAATGGTTAATGGAGCCCCTACAAAGAGTCAAGAGCCCTAGAAATTTTAGTGTTCTTCCCACCAACCTGGAAACATCCTATAGGAATTGAGGTTTCACATAAAATCATTGTGTGTCGAAAAGCTAGCAGCCTCTTTTTCTGTTTCTTTTTTTCCCAAAGATTTTATTTATTCATTTGAAAGAGAGAGCAAGCAGGAGCAGGGGGGAAGGCAGAGGGGATGAGGGAGGGACAAGGGGGATGGCAGGGGGAAGGGAGAAAAGGGTGTAGAGGGAGGGGATGAGGAGGAGGGAGAAATAGACTCCTTGCTGAGCAGGGAACCTGACTCGTGGCTCAGTCCCAGGCAGGATCATGACCTGAGCCAAAGGCCGATGACCGACTGAGCCTCCCAGGTGCCCCTCTCTTTTCTGCTTCTTAACCCAGCTCCCCGCACTGCAGTCATTCTTGCTCAGTCTTTGGTAGAGGTGACATGTTTTGTCTGTTAATTCAGGGTTACTGACCCATCCTAATAAAAAGAACCAAGAACCAAGCAAAAAAGTTGATTTAGGGTGCTGCTTATTATTTTTATTTAGAGAGAGAAAAGAAAAAGTCTCCGACTCATCCATGCTTTAAATTAGAAACAGAGAACTCAAAACACTATTTACCAGATATACTTCAGTTTTATATTAGAACCAATTAAAGGAACGAGTCAGAGCGAGAGATAAAATGAAAGGGAACCAAAAGGGAGGAGAACAGAGAGACAGAGCTTTGGGATTTGCCAAGCCCTGAGAGGCAATGACTCTTACTCATAATGATCCTTAGAAAAACAAAGCACAACCCTTTAGATAAAAAAAATAAATAAACTTTACCAGAATTAGTTATAAATTATATTTTAATTACTGTTTAAAATTTGAGAGCATAACAAATCTTGCTCTTACTTTCAACCCAGATAAAGGGCTCCATCTTCTTGCACATAAAGGAGCACATGTAACATCTGACTTATATGGGGGGGGGGGGGGGATGGCTCTTTTTTTTTTTTTTTTTGACATCTTAATTTTGCTGACATTTCAGACACTGACTCCAAGTAATTTCAAAGCCAAGTTGCACATTTGCAACTATATAGACAATGATGTCATTTCTAGGTAGTTAAGGTCCTAAATAAAATTCAGCAAAAATTCTATGCAGTTGATAGGCCAAACTTTCTTTTTTTTCTTTAAAATATTTTATTTATTTATTCATGAGACACACAGAGAGAAAGAGAGGGAGAGACAGACGGAGAAGCAGGGAGATTCGATGTGGGACTCGATCTCGGGACCCCGAGATCATGACCTGAGCTGAAGGCAGACACTCAACCAACTGAGCCACCCAGGCATCCCTAGGCCCAGCTTTCCTAATAAAATAATCCTTTAATGCTTATATTTCTGCTTTTTAGGACAAGTGATCCAAATCTCATCTTTGTTTTCTTAGATTGTTCTAGATATAGTCAATCAATGTTGTGAACACTTATCTCAATTCCAGCTTCTTCACATATGTCTTGAACTAGAACAACGTGTAGTTTTCTTCTTTAAGCTAAGAATTGTCACCTGAAAACTGTTCATGATTCAACCGTCAAGTCAATTTTAAACAAGGCTAACCATGTAAGGAGATCCTACAGAGGAACATAGAGCACAGAGTCTTACTCTACAGACCATATCCTGACATGTTTGTTTTGGGAAATCAGAACTTTGACTTAGTAAGTTGTTTAA
Source organism: Vulpes lagopus (assembly GCF_018345385.1). Classification (NCBI taxonomy): domain Eukaryota; kingdom Metazoa; phylum Chordata; class Mammalia; order Carnivora; family Canidae; genus Vulpes; species Vulpes lagopus. The sequence goes on along the minus strand of NC_054834.1, from coordinate 108,864,924 downwards.
AACCTGGCAGATGTGCCCCATCAGAGGTTTGACAATGGCTGAGTTCAGAAACAGTCATCATGTGGTCCCTGAGTAACATCTGTCTCCGGGCCTCCCCAGGATCATCCTGGCCTTCTCAACTCTTTGGTCCATTTCACCCCTGGTAAGTTCCTTAATGCACTAAGGTTCCAAGACACATTTTCTTCTGCTTTATGTATCCTAAGCTCCCTTCAGCTTAACACTGAATATTGGTTAATTAACCATAGTTTTTCATGTAATATTTTATTAGATCATACTCATTCTATTTCCAAAAAAATGAACTTTGATCAATGTGGTGAAAAATCCATCCGCCTCAAACTAAACATGGTGAGAACAAAAAACATTCCTATTCAGTAATGCGAGTCTTGGTTGGAAAGCTTTTTAAATATGTCCACTGTAATTATATAATAAAAGCATTGTATTCCCACATTAGAGTATCAGATTTAAAAAAGGAGGGAGTAGTACAAAAACCAATAGATTTGCTCTAACAAAAATCAGTTCCACTGTAATATAATTGCTATTACTGGTTTACGGAGAAGAGTCCCAGGTATAGAAATACAAAGTAGTAACTGAATTAAAGATCTTGGGCTTATTTTCACCAGCAAATTTATTATTTAAAGCTATAACTAAATGTTAAGGATCACATATTTCTGTTAATATTTTTGATAAATATACAACTTCTTCATAAGTGTAATCTATTTTGTGTGAGCAAGTTAAGACATAGGTGCTATTTAAGCATAGCTAAATTTTCACGGAAATAGAATGACAAATCATTTTAAGAAAACAAATGACCCATTGCTTGATGTTAAGACTGTAGGCACTTGAATGGATTGAAACTTCATGATCTGAAATAGCATAAATAATATAACGTTCCCTCCTCAAAGTCATGATATATTTTGCAATTTGGTTTTCCACTCTTGCGGGCCTAGTTTATTTTGCTAGACTGTACCCACAGATATGACTATATATTAGGAGAAAGCCAAAGTAAACCCTCCGACGTGTACCATCTTCTTAGTTAGGAAAAACAAAAACCAAAAATGACTGGATAATACGCTGTTAACATTTGCTAACAGAACATTAAAATGTGATACAAATGAGTATGAGCTTCAGAATCAAAAATTCTTTTAGTAAATTATGCTCTTTTACTTTCTTCAACTTGGAATAAAAAGAAAACAAGGTGGAGTCTTGCCTTATGCCTTTATTCACATTGTTCTTTGTGCCCTGTAAAAACTCTAAGCTTAATTAAAAAAAAAAAAAAAAAGACTTTGGCTCAGGGTATCTTCTTAATCTGCTTGGAATGGTTTTCTCCCCTCTCTTCTCCTCTTCAGTTCTATCTTGAGTCTCCCCATCATTTTGGTCATAGTTTTTATTTCTTAATCCTATTTTAGTTTCTAAAAAACATGTAACACTATCAGGAATCCCATGACGTAACTTATGTGTGTATTTACCCTCTACTCTCACATGAATGACATCTGTATTATTCAGAAGTGTTTCCTCAAAATCTAGAAATAGTGTAAAATATACTACTTATGCATCAAAAAACAGTTCTCAGTGATGAAATGTATAGTAAAAGAGACAAAACCCTTAATTATGTTCTTAAAATTCAACATTCAAATTCGACAGATCACTTAGTAGGATTGTGATCGGAAGCAACCTACTTCCATTTTATTAAAAAGATAATGACACTGCAAGGGCTTATTATGTGACATAATGGATGTGAAGTACTTATCTCTGTGTCTGGGATATTGTAAAAGCTCAATAAATGGTGGCAGCTACTGTTACAAATTTTATCTCTAAGGGGGGTTTTTTGAGGGGTGTAAGAGGAGGCCTGACTGTTCCTACTTTTGGTTTCCTGCCCATTAGAAGACCATGAAGCGCTCTTGCATGGGGCAGCTCACACATGCGAGAACACCATTTGGCCACACAAAATACGCCCATTTGTTCGTGCACCCATACTCATATGTTATGGTAAATGAGCAGTCTTGGAGGGAAGGCAGAAGGCAGTCTGATGGAGCAGGAGCTTCCTGGATCCATTGATCACCTCGGTTGAAACACTCTTGTGGTCTTCCTAGTGTGACCAAGTGGACCCGCAGCAGCCTCCGGAGAGAGCTACCGAGAGAGTGTATCACTTTGTGTCGAACCCATGCAGTCCATGGTCCCCTCCGTAGACAAAAGATAGCTGTACTCCTTCTCCTTGTAGTAGATTTATTGCTTTCTGCCTGCTTTTCTCGCAGTGTTCCAGCTGACATGAGCTGTCCTCCCAGACACATGGTTAGCGTCTTGTTGGGAAAAGAGCTAAGCATTAGGGAATTAAATTAGACACACTAGCATAAGAAAGCAGTACTTGGTAGACCGGGCTGTTCTTCTATTGCTTATATTTCCTCTTTTCATTACTAGTTTTGCTCAGGAATAGTAATGAGTGAAAATAGTTTGGAAATTTCTACCTCAGGTCAAAACCAAATGGAAGACAAAGGCAAGTACTCTGTTGATACTGTGGCTGAACTTTGAATGCGGGGCAGGGTGACATTTGGGGCCTGGATGGGGCCCCTGGGTGGTTCCGTCGTCGCTTAAGCGTCTGACTCTTGATTTCAGCTCAGGTCATGACCTCAGCCCTGCATTAAGCTCTGTGCTCAGTGGGGAGTCTGCTTGAGATTCTCGCTCTCCTCTCTCTGCCCCTCCTCACCCACAGGCGTGCGTATCCTCTCTCAAATAAATATGTAAGTCCTTCATATTCGGGGCCTGTATGATAATGAAAATGGTAACTCTGGAAAGGAAGAAATTCCTTGGGAGATAAATCAGGTTGCTTGATCTATTGCTCTTCATCACAGGACACTGTCTTTCCAACGCTAAATTCTTTTACTTTGTGACAAAAAGATGGCAATTCACCGTTCCATTGTATTACCTAAAATACGGACAGTTTTAGCTTACTAAGGTGAGACTTGATGCTGTTTTATTATTTGTGAGAGAAGACCATTAGAAAACTTGATTAAAGTCAGCCATGTGATAACTGTGTTAAATAATAGCTCACTTAACATGGATGAGATATTATGCTAAACTCTAGACGTGATTAATAATCTCACTTCAGTTTACAGCTAATCCTATGAAGTACTATTGTCACCTGGATTTTACAGATGTAGAAACTAAGGGTTAGAGTTTTAAAATAACTTGCCCAAGTCATAGTGTCAGTAGGTAGCACAGTCCAGGTGTTTGTAATATTAAATTAAAATTAAAATTAAAAATTAAAAAAAATAAAAATTAAATTAAAAACCTTCAGGCCACGTTTCAAAACCCACTTTGAAGTATGTGTATGGATTGGATGGTTCCTCCTCCTAATCGTTCCAAAAGAGACCTGAAAGGCATAGGTCCCTTACACACGAAGGATAATGGGTTGTTGACATGCTTCCATCAGCTGCCTCGATCATTCTGCTCATCAAATTATGTACTGAAATAGTATTCTAAAATAATTATATGTAAAAATATGAGGTGGAAACAATCCAAACCCACAAGCCACATCTTCTCTTCTGTGGCTATGCTAGGGTAGAAAGGGACATTATAACTTACAAAGAAGGCAGAGGGACTTTGTAAAACATTCTCCAAGTGTATGAAACAATTGTTTTAATATTCTGAGTAAAATAGGCACATTTTAAAACTTAGAGTAGATGAAACTGGTTTTAGGTTGACATCTGAAAAAAAATATCTGGATATTTGTAGGGTTTTATGTAAACAAACCAATGTGTTTAACCGTGTACGTATTTTGGTTTTCATTTACCAATTGATTTTATTCATGCTGATGAACTTACATGTGTCAATGAATATGTTTAGAGAAAAACAATATGCATCACTAGAAAAATGGGAACATTTTTTACCCCAAACGTTGATAGAAAACATGTGTCAGATAGCATCTGTCTGCATTTAAGTCGCACAGGACCTGGAGGAAGAATTGGAAAAAACTAAAACCACAGCCATAGGCGAATATTGTAGATAGTGGGACATATTTACACAGCACAAGGTGAATTTACTTTGCAGTGGTTCAGTTCAACACAACCACATGAACAGTTAAACTGGATATAGGGTTTCTAATGCAGAAGTATTTGGCTTGAATATGTATGTGGACCGTATTATCTATATAATTTTGTAAGACACTCAAAATAAGCTTTAGGTCTCTGTATTGAAATGATTTCATGCATCCTCTTAAGGATTGGTTTGGCTTTTATGTTAGATATTTTATTTATAATAGGATTTCATTTTATTATTTCGAAATTTTGCCCATAATATGGCCTTATTTTGGCTCTCCAAGGGGAAAGTGCAGAATATCCATGTATCACAGAGTAAGAGAGTTAGAAGCAATTTATTTTTGCTAGTGGACTCATGGTAACTCTATCTTTAGAAGAGAGTAGATGCCAGCAGGTCATTTTTAAAGTTCTTAACTTTCACGCCAGATTGAGGTGGGAGCAGATTCATCAGAAAGGTGTATTTCTGTTCCCCAGAAATTTCTGTTCTGGGGAACAGAAATACACGCTCTCCTAGAGTAGAAAAGGAAGTTTAAGTGTGCACGAAGAAAATTAAAATTTAATTAAAAAAATTAAAATTGTTTTCAACTAACTACAGTTAGCATTTCATCTACTTATTTTTAATCTTTGCACACATGAATATTACAAACACCAATAGTCAATATAAATGCTGTTCACTTAGTGTTCCTTAGCTCATCCTTTGGCTCTTCTATCATGAATTGCTATTTTCACAGGCCTCGTTTAGTGTTTGTTTTCCTTCATTACAACTTACTCTTTACAAACATTTCTTATTTGCTGTCTAAGCAAACCTTCCCAGTATTTTGGTCATAATTTGAAAACTATGAAGCTTTGTTGTTTATATACATGTCTTAACCAAAGGACCTAAATATAAGTGTGCTCAGCAGGAAAGGGCAAAATAGGCCAGCTAAGAAAAATATTTTTTATTTTATTTTTCCCATGATGATAGTTGAGTTATTCAAATTCCGTTCTGAAAAAAAAAAAAAAGAAAGAAAAGTGTCTATTAAGCAGTTTTTCCCTAAACAATAGTTGTCACTGCACGGACACAGGGTAAGCTCAAGAAGGCATTTTAAAATAAGACCACGTGGACAAATTTTATGTGTTCATAGTGTTCATCATAAAAGAGTGATTACAAAAAATAAAAAAAACCACTCATGATACAAATGCCTGGAAAAGAATATTATTTTCTAGACCTATTCTCACATTCATTGATTTGCTTCACTCTCAGGGAACACAAAGCTCTCCTCCCGGCTGCCCTATTTTGTCAAAATAGAGCCACCTTTGCATCGATGTTGACTTTACTTAAATAGTAACAGCCGTCATGCCACTTCTCTGTTAAAAAAAACTTCTGAAGATTTTTTTTTTTTCTCTATAGAATGTCATCTATACTCTGTTTGGTCCCTGCCTGCCTCTCATTGCTCTCATGCGCTGCAAAGTCGGACCAAAGACACCCTAATACGAAAATACCAGCATTTTTCAGCTGTTTCTGTCTTAAAGGACTCCGGCTGGACTTGGCACACTTGCCCCAAATGACTGTCACGCTCAGTGCCTGACCCAGAGCCATCCCACTCATAGTTTCCTCCTTAGAACCCGCTTCTGTGGAAGGCACGTATGGAAAATCAGTAAATACTAGTTTGGATTGAATTCGCTTCTAGGCCCTTTAAAATACTAAAGCTGTGTATAAAAATTGCAGATCTCTAGCTGGAAGAAATTTCAGAGACAACGCAGCGTAAACCTTGCATTTTTAAATATAGACAACCCAGGCCTCCAGCCTAGCTATAATATCCCGGGCACATAGTTTATTTAGGGTAAGGTGATGCAGTGATAAAATTAAATTATAATCTCCTGGAAGTTTCCAGAGGAGAAGTCATTAGTTTGTGTTACGTAGGGGGGATTATCTAGGTATTACCATAGTAATATTACCATAGTAATATTGCATAATTCTGTAAAAGTACAAAATGAACTTTTAAGTTTCTGTAATGAAATCGTTCCTGTCTTCCCACAAGTGTTTTGTTTTGATGTTAAATATTCAGTTTCAAATGGATTCCTTTGTATTAAATATAAGCGATTGGATAAAATGCTTCATGAAGGAGGGAGAACTTGGGTTGATCTTTGAGCCCAGGTAAGGCGGTCGTACGCGGGCAATCCCGTAGAGGAGATGTGGGTTCGATCCGAGGAACGCATGACTTATCATTAACAGTGACTTTTCCTAAAATTCATTTCTCTATGAATTCCAAATGGCCAGTTCTTTAATTTTATGTGGGAGGACCTCCAGCCCAAGGTGGTAATATTTTTATACCCTCGTGTGGCTGGCTCAAATAGAAAAAAATTGAGGAAAGGTGAACAAACATCATTGGTGGCTGAGTATATATTTTTTATCAATTTACCCATCCTGAACACAACGTTATCTTTCTCAGGGTTGGTGTGCTAATCACTACCACCACCCAGAGACTCCGTGGATAGAACCACCACACACAATCATAAACAGGCTATTTGGACAGAACAATGGACGTGGCATGATGAAAAGAGCATGATCTGTGTAAGATTCTGATACATAAATCCAAAGTTTTCAAATTAATTAGCTGCAGGATTTTTTTTTTTTTTCCTTTTGATCAATTAACCTCACTGAATCTCAGTTTCTGTGTTTCCGGAATAAATTAAAATATCAATCACATTGAGAGATTCACAGAAGAAGTCTACGTAAAAGTTTGGTACGAGCAGATTTCTATTCCTGCGTATGTCTACCTGCACTGAAGCAACTCGTTTGTCTCTCTTTAAGGAATCACAAATTTTCTCTAATTAAGATTCTATCGTGAGTGAATCTTGAGGAGAAAAAAAAAATGATTCTCGCAGATCTGGAGCAGCTACTAGGAACTGTGAATGTGTCTTATTCGGACGATTGTAAATAAAAATGAAATATTTGAAGAAAAAAAAAAGAAATATTTGGTTTCTGTTGCCTTTTAGGAGCTTAAGCTGCCAGAGGATCACCTTGCACAAAAACCTCTTCTTCTCTTTTGTTTGTAACTCTGTTGTGACGATCATTCATCTCACCGCCGTGGCCAACAACCAGGCGTTAGTGGCCACAAATCCTGTAAGTAAAACGAGGTTGTTCCCCTCGGTTCAAGAGTTTAGAGGGAAAGAAACGTGTGGGGGGTGGTGGGGGGTGGGGGTGGGGGTGTAGGGTGTCCTGATATGTGTGACTGTGTGTCAGGACTGGATGTTGGTGTTTTAAGGTCTGGCATATAAGGACTACGTGCATCTAGACTCCAGCCTGTGCAGGCAGACGCATCTCAGACACCCCCAGGTTGTGAAGGTTGACTGTCCAAAGGAGGAACGTGTCTCTTCGCTTCCATGATTCATATCCGTCATACATACCCCCCCCCCCATTTTATGGCTGGAGTCCTGCTGCGGGTGGGACAAGAAGGGCTTATGACCATGTGACATTCACTATTGAATTTAAGAAACCAGTCGAAGCAACTGACTGCAGATGTAGCTCGAACACACAAGGCGTGAAGACAGAAAGACGTTAATATGACGTATTTGGGATCGGGCTGACTTTCAATAGTTAATAAAACCCCGTGGGAAAATGAATCATACACCCCCTGGGTAATGCCAACGTCTCCTCAGGTTGGACTTTTAAAGGACTCCACCAGGTCCTCGGATCTCAGCCAACATTTACGAATTGTTTCCTTCTAACCCCTCTGGAAGCACAATTTGTTTTGCTTTTGGAATTTTTTTTATTGAGGTATAGTTGACACACAATGTCACAGGAGTTTCCGGGGCGTGACCTAGTGACTCCACAGCGCTCTGCGTTGCTCCCGGGGAGTGTGGCTCCTGCCCATCGCCCTGCACCACGGGCCCGTAGGCCCGGTCAGCGTCAGTGGTGACATCTGCCCGCCGCACCTTGCACTCCTGTGACTCCTTCCTTCCGACCCTGGAGGCCTGTATCTGCGACTCCCCTTTCCCCGTCCTGCGCACCGCCCGCTCCCCTCCATCCCTGGTTCCCTAGCAGCTTCTTCTCAGTATTGTGGGGTCTGTTCCCAAAAGCATAATTCTAATTATGTCCTAACACAAAAGCCGTATTTTCAAAACATAAACTAAAATTTATGTACATCATCAGTGTATATCTTTTATGCAAACTAAGTGCACATCTGAGCCATATTTAACGTTATCGGCATAAATAGCAAACATATTTTCAAGTATTTAAGATCATCTGCTTCCATAGTGTTTGTGGTATCCGTACGAGAGCTCTGGACCCAGATTTGTGCAGGAGCGTGTATGCAGGGTGTCCGTCACGTGGTCTTTTGAAGATGAAGTCACCTAGTCACTGAAATAAGGAAAGGGAAGGAATTTGCACTGGGGGCATCAACAAACAACACTCTATGTGTTTTACATGTGTTTTAGGGTAATTTCCATAATCCTGAAATTCCCTGCAGCGTTTGCACATATGCACCCGGACTGCGTGGCCCTGTGTATGCTCCACTCTCGCTGTCACGGGGCCAGGAAAGGCGCTGGGACAGAATGAGCAACATAAAGGACGGGCCGGCGGCCTGCCCTTCGAGAGGGACTTTCTCTAGAGCGAAGAGAAGCTTTGTCAGGAAGCTGCGGAGCCAGAGATTCGAAATCTCACATTTACACGTGTTTACCGTACAGACGGCGAGCTGTACTGGACTTCTGGGGTGTTCTCGGGAAATCCGTTGTTTATGTCAGCAGTGCCCTCCATAGAAACACTTCTATGAAGCATGTTTAAGTGCTTTTTATCATGGTGGCCTTTTAAATATTTTATTTATTTATTTATTCATTTATATATTCATTCATTCATTCATTCATTCATTCATTCATTCGAGACAGAGAGACAGGCAGAGACACAGGCAGAGGGAGAAGCAGGCTCCATGCAGGGAGCCCCACGTGGGACTCGATCCCGGGACCCCGGGGTCACACCCTGGGCCCAAGGCCGATGCCCAACCGCTCAGCCGCCCGGGCTGCCCATATCACAGTGGCTTTATAGATGAATGTTTTAAGTGAAATCAGGAGTAAAAAGCCCATTAGATATGCATGTCTAAAAACTAGAACATACAAAAATTTGAAGCGAAACTCTATTTCTCTACAATATAGTTGGATAACTCACTTGTACCCTTGAGAGGACTTTGTTATAAGTTACGTTTGACATTGAGATACTTTATTTAAAATTTAACGCGGTGCTCTCTGTATTTAATGTATTTAATGTATTTAATGGAAGAACAGGTTTTACAAACGTCCGCGGGAAGAAGGCATTGTGTGGAGTCATGAAAACAAAATTGGAATTACAAGACTCGTGTTCAGGGTGTAGCTTCGATCGATGTTGTCCGAATATTAGCACATCACTTACCTTCTCCAGTATTGAGTTTTCTACCCGTAAAATACGTGACGGGTGATAAATAGTGCTCCACAGAATTAAAGATTAAATAGAACGACCTCTTAAAAGTATTTTAAGCTAACTAACATGCACATCACGATTACTATCCTAGGAGGTCCCGCTGTGTATTCTCTAGTGTATGTCACTTCTGGTTTTCTCTTTAATGGAAAAAAAAGTTTATTTAGAAAAATAATGATAACTGCCACAAAATATTTATTGACCAGACTGGAAATTGGAAGCTGATGGGAGTAATCGGCTATATATTTCTGGGAGAGGTTTAAATTTATTCTCCTTTCTAAGGGAGCAAAACATATCTCTGACTTCATGTTTACTCCGCACTTGAAACTTCCTCTTCTGATCTCCTTTAGAGAAGAGAAAGTGGAGATCGCAGGAAAAGAGGAAGGAACCCTAACTTTTTCTTCTTTGCACTTACATGAAATCTTCAAACCTCATATTTGATTAAGATAAAACATGGGCTCATTAGATTATTATTTGCTAAGTAATGATTGCATTGGTAGCAGTCAAATGCAGGACTTTTGATTATTGGGCACTCGTCCTGAAAAAGCGTATTTGGAAAATACACATTCATCCCTGTAATAAATTTGGAGTTCACACATTTCCCGCAGGGCGGGGAGGGGGAGGGGTATATATCATTATAAATCTTCAGGGTCACTGGTTGAAGACTGGATGAAGATGAAGACTTGCCTTTTCCAAATCTGAGTCACGAGTGTGTACGATTTTGTGGAGAGGAGAGAAAATTCCATGTTTCTGTATAACGAAGCTACACCAGGCCGTTGGGCTACATGTGAATTCACACACTAACTATTGGTGACTTGCTTTCTTTCTTTTTTTTTTTTCTTTCTTTTTTTTTTTTCTTTTTCTTTTTTGTCACAGGTCAGTTGTAAAGTGTCTCAGTTTATTCATCTTTACCTGATGGGCTGTAACTACTTCTGGATGCTCTGTGAAGGCATTTACCTCCACACCCTCATTGTGGTGGCGGTGTTTGCGGAGAAGCAACACCTGATGTGGTATTATTTTCTCGGCTGGGGTAAGTGCCAGCGCGCGTGTCCGCGGACTCACGTTTTCAGAAAGCTCTTGGAGGATGCAGAGCTCCCTGGTAATCAAGATATACTTGCTCTTAATCATCCTTAAACAACATCGGGTGATTAACCTTTGCTTATTGCTGTAAATTGAAACATATATACACTGAGAACCACTGACTCATTGTTTCCAGGAGTCACAGGTCAATAACACAATGTTGTTGGGTCTTTTTTTTTTTTCTATTTAATATTCCAGTGTGTATCTTGGCTAAACAAGCAGCGGCTAACACAATAGAATTAGAAGCATGAATTAGGGATTCGGTCTTCGTCTTGTTAGAATTTCCTTTTCTCTATGTGCAAAAATCCCTACTCACCGGGCTTAGCCAGCTTTGAAATTCCAGTCTAAAAAAGTTTGTTTTTAAAAAAATAACATTTTATCTCAAGAATAGAGAGATCAGTAGTTGAACAAAGCCATACAAAAGATTTTTTTCCACACAGTCTCCTGCTGTGGTATTATTCACGCAGCAAATAACGATACACCTCTAGCATATTTTTTTTCTGTGTTTTTTTTTTCAGTTTTTATTTTAATTCCAGTTAGCTAACACACAGTATTATATTAGTTTCAGCTGTGCAATAGAGAGCTTCAGCACTTCCATCCTTCACCCCGTGCTCATCACAAGCGCCCTCCTTAACCCCCATCACCTATTTCACCCCCCAGCCCCCTCCCTGCTGGTGACCCTGTTTCTCTTTAATTAAGAGTCTGTTCTTGGTTTGTGCTTTAGTGTATGTTTTAAAAAACAACTAGAATAGTGCAAAATATAAAATGCTGAAAATGAACTCAATTAGACTAGTTTCCAGGACATAACTGAAATTATAGTTATGTACATCGACCTGCCTGTCTACCCAGTAAGACAATAGCTACGGATATACAGAGGCACGGGCACACACACACGCAATCGCCAGGGTACGTGGAATATTTCGTGTAGGTCGCCTTATAAAACGTTTCTTCATTTCATGTTGGAAAGATCTGAAGTAGGAAGCTAAAAACATGCAAAACATCTAATACATAAACCCTCTCTCCTCCTTCACTTGGTCAGTCTCAACTTCCCACCTCTGACCGTCTCTGAAATATTGGCTAATTCCTTATCACAGAAAATACATATAAATCCTAAGCCTTGGGGCTTAGGCAGCGCATTTATGGCCTTTGGCTCTGAAGTCCACTGATTCGGAACGACTTCTGTTAGAAGAAAACACACACGGACACACAAACCTGAATATGTCAACACCCCGTACTTTGCCATATTTACTGCTTAACCGTACAGATGATATTCACTCATATAATGACCAGTTATTTTTGCTCCTAGAGACCCCTGAGTTTCATATTTTATGACACATTTTAGAAATTCCATCTGTAGAGAAGGTTGCCTGTTTATCTTCTTTTTATCTGCTATTTACAGGATTTCCACTGATCCCCGCCTGTATACACGCGGTTGCGAGAAGCTTGTATTACAATGACAAGTAAGATAATCTCTCTTTCCGATTTCTATTGGAACTAAATAAAATGAAAATCCTTGACATGATTTTCCTGTTTCTTCTCCCCAAGCTGCTGGATCAGTTCCGATACTCATCTCCTCTACATTATCCATGGTCCGATTTGTGCTGCTTTACTGGTAGGTAACTTAAATTTTCCCTTTTTTCATCATGGTTCATATTTCATCTTTATTCCCCGAATCATCTGACCTATGGGATCTTTCGGGATCCTGGTGGACATAAATGACATGTTCACAGTGTTTAATTGAAGACGGTTTAACAAAAGTGTTCCAGCTGAGGAGTTGGCAGGAAGGGCAAAGGAGCTAACTGGTAAGGAATGGCCCCGCACCAGGGCCCTGTAGCGGGAAGTCGTTAATGGTTCTAGACCTACGAGGGGACGAGAGTGTTACTGGGCTTGGGCGGGTGCTGGGAGGGCTGGTCCCAAGGAGCGGTGGCCCCGAGTAGAGGAACACAGCCACTGCCCCAAACCACAGTCTGGCAGGGAAGACGAAGGAGGAAGAAATACTCTAACTTCTCTCTTCTCGGCCCTGATTACTTGGCCAAATGCCGTAAATGTCAGAGAGCAAGCAGCCTGGGCAGGGATGCCGCCCTTAGAGAGGCCTCGGGCTTTCCTGGGCGCAGAGCAGAGCGTAGAGCTGACGACAGGGAAGGGCAAGTGGGAAAACCTCTACACCTGCGATGGTAACGAGAGGGATTTTTCAATAAAGAGAAGAGTCTAATTTGGAAAAAGAGAGTATTGGTTAAGCTGTTGTTTTATTGTTATTATTTTAAGTTTTTATTTATTTATTCATGAGAGAGGCAGAGACACAGGCAGAGGGAGAAGCAGGCTCCATGAAGGGGGCCGATGCGAGACTCGATCCCAGGACCCTGGGGTTGTGCCTTGGGCCGAAGGCAGACGCTCAACCACTGAACCACCCGGGCAACCCTGTTGTTTTATTATTATAATGATCATCACTTAATACTAACACACCAACTGGATGTTTTCAAGTGTGGTCACAGGGAAACAGTCACATTCTGTGTTTTCATTACATTATTTCAATGGGGAAATAAATTCACATCAATATGCTTTTTTTTTTCCATAGAGCATTAGAGACCAGAACGCAATTAATGTCTGAGATTAGGATTACGGCTGACATTCCATCATACATAAAAAGATAAAGGTGGCATGTTTCTCAGTCAACATTCAGAGCTTCCTAATCCTTCTTTTCAAATTTTTTTTTTTTTTTTACACAGAGATTCTTCTATTGTTTTGCTATATTTGCTAGATGCAGTGTAGCGTACGGTGGTATTGGAATCCTGGTGAAGGGGACCCCTGGGTGGCTCAGCGGTTTAGCCCCTGCCTATGACCCAGGGCGTGATCCTGTAGTCCCGGGATCGAGGCTCACATCGGGCTCCCGGCATGGAGCCTGCTTCTCCCTCCTCCTGTGTCTCTGCCCCCCCCCCTCTCTCTATCATAAATAAATAAATAAATCTTAAAAAAAAAAAAAAAAGAATCCTGGTGAAGCCATCCTCAAAGGCTTGTCCCAACTGGAAGGGAAACTTCTGGAGGCTGAAAGCCTGGCCTTGAACGCTCCTTCCACCTTCTACTTGCTGTATGACCTGAGACAATGGGATTAATCACTCTGTATTTCAAGTGCCTTATTGGTAAAATGAAGGATAAATAACAATAGGGACCCGGCCCTTTTAAACTCCTTTTAACAAGGAGTTCAGTGACTTAGTACAGATAAAGGGCTTAGCCTGGCAAGTGTTGAACTTCTGAGCTGCGCCTGGCTACGCAAGAGGCAGCTGGAAAATTAACATGTGGGATTCATTGAATCACTATGGGAAGTTTAAAATACCTTAATGTAGACGCTAGTGAGAATCTCACAGGCAGAGGCGTTTCCTTCCTTTCTGCCCTGCACACCCTGGGGACACGGTGACACACTGCACTTAAGCTGCACCTTACAATACCCCGGCCTCATCGTCCTAGAGAGCCGGCGATAAATCTAGCTCGCCCATATCAGGCTGTCTATATCGGAGCCAGTTCTGCTTTATTTTTAATTTTAATTTTAATTTTTTTATTATTTTTATTTTTAATTTTTATTTTTTTATTATTTTTATTTTTAATTTTTATTTTAATTTTTAATTTTAATTTAATTTAATTTTAATTTTTTTATTTTTATTTTTATTTTTATTTTTATTTTTATTTTTATTTTTATTTTATTTTTTGGTGTGTGTGTGTGTGTTTTCTGGTGTCTAATCTCTCAGTGCCATTGTGCTCCCTCCCGTGATTAGGGAATAAAAAGAACAGATACCTCGTCAGGTTTCGTAAGGACTAAATGAGATGCATCTTGTCAGCCCGGTGCATAGAATACAATAAACTCTCCCAAAAAAATGCTTTTTAAAAGTTTCTTGTAATTTCCCCACAATACCGGGATTCTGCTCCAAGGCGTGTTCAAAGAACTCAGATGCGTTGTTCGGCCACGCAGGAGCTTGCAGAACAAATATAAGGCAAAATTTTAGTCCGAGAGCTCTGGTTCTGCAGGGGGGTAAGTAATTCAAATGCCTACGTCCGGGGGGGTCAGGAAGTAAGTCAAAGCACTGAGCAAGTGAAGAATGTGATTGCAGCCGACACAGTCCTTGGAAAAGCCCCTGCACGTCAGCTCGGGAGCTGGGAATCCGTGGTGCAGTCAAGGGTCAAGGGTCACGTAGAAACATAGCCCATCAGGCGGCTCCGTAAGAAGGGAAGTGAAAAACCACAGTGTTTGCGTGAGTCTTTTTCCATTTTCTTGGCTTGAACACAGGGCAGGAGCCTATTTTTCTAACAGGATAAATGGTTGTGTCTTAGTTTAAGTCCTAGGGCTCTTCGCTGGTTCTGGTTGATTCCAGGGCCTTGGGAGGGGCCTTGGCTGCCGTCTACATGGTCACATGCTTCGGTGCAACTTTGACACAGAAAATATTTCGGCCTCAATCAGTGTCTTTCCCCTCAGACTTCCCCTGTCCCGTTTCCCCTTGAGCAGGGTGGTATTCGAGTGGCTACAGCACTGTTGGGATCTGGCCAAAGGGAAGTCGACAGAAGACACATCTAATTTGTGTTCAGGGAGAGATTTCTGAGTCAGTTCAGCGTGCAGTTAAGCGGGCTGTCCCGGTCTGGGGATGGCTTCTAGTCCTCCTGCATCCCCGTGCTGATGTGCACCGCCTCCTTCCAGGGACCCCAGGACGGTATCGTCACATGCAAACGTCCTGTGGTGCCTACATCTACGGGGTCCCTATGAGTACTGGAGTAAACACGAGTTTCTTTTCTCCACCTTCACTCGTTCTGCTCTCAGATAAATGAGATTTCAGATATAGCTCATCTGAAATTTAAATCGCCTATTCCATTCTTATTCAAAATAAATGGTAATATTTGCAGACAATAAAGTAGGATGACTTTCCGGCTCCTGGGTTCACATTTTTAAGTCAGATTTGCCATTTTGGGGAAGGCCTTTGCATTTGGAAGTTTCCACATAACAGCTATCTAAACTGCAACATTTCTACTGATTTTATAATTTTTTTGATTTTTGCACATAGAGATCATAAAATATTTTATATTCTGAATTTGTAAGCAGAAAAAAGGCATTATTGTATTTTTTTCTGTGGGCTGGTAATAATTTCCACTTAGTCAAAACTTTAAAACAGCAATGGGCGCTTAGGAAGGGATTATAATAAGATGGACGGAATAACAGCTGCTGTGCTGATTTGTCATATTTCCCTCTCACACCTGTTGAAATGGCTTATTCTGCTTTTGTCTGTAGCAGAGACATTCCTGGGTCTATCACCATGTTACTTTTCATAGATGTGCTTCTGTCAGGATCGCAGTGAGCCGTAGATCTCTGGAGCATATGTTCTGTTAAATTCTCTAAGAATAGTAGTGGAGTATTTTTAAGCCCGGTTCTTTCCATACCACATGCCTTAAATCAGCAAATGTATGTTACTTGTTCATTGTTGTCTACGTGAAATGAGACGCCATCGTTGTTGTTCCAACTTATGAAGGCGGACAGATACAGATTACTCAGCAGCATGTAGTTTTAAAAGTTTTAGAGGATTAAAGCACACATGTTAGAAGGGAGGGTGAAGAAAAAGGAAAGAGAATATAGCATAATATAGCCCCCGTCGGGCTCCTCTGCAGTTAAGAGCCATAATCTTATGGAAAGTGTAAAATATGGGACAGGAAAAATAGACAAGAACAAAAGGTATTGACTTGGATAAAGATTAAGCTAGTGGTATCCAACGTGAGAGAGAGAGAGAGAGATTAAAGCAGAACTCTGTTTCCTAACTTAGTAACCACACTATGTTTTTGAAGCTTTATTTTTAAAACGATTTTATTTATTTATTAATGAGAGAGTGAGAGAGCACGTGCACACAAGCAGGGGTGGGGGCAGGACCAGACTGAGCGGGGAGCCCGGGGTGGGGCTTGACCCCAGGACCCCGGGATCATGACCTGAGCCGAAGGCAGACGTCTAACTGACGGAGCCACCCAGGCTCCGTATTTTTGAAGTTTTACATCTCCCTTTCAAAGAGAATGATCTCTCTTGGGGAAAATTGTGAACACACAGCAAGTATGTAATTACGGAAAGTAATTAACAGAAGGCCCCTGGGGATGCCAAAGCTGCCTTAGCTCTAGGATGATCTGGGTTGAACATCAGCTGGTGTGAGCGTACCATCAGCCTCCTTAGAATGATGAAGACACTTACAGTGCTGTCTCGGGGAGCTGTGAGGGTTACAAAAGAGAAAGGAAGGAGAAACCAAAAAGATAAAAATGGTTATTACGGTATAATATGTATTTGGAAAGTACTAGTATGGACAGTGATACAGAGGAGACACTTGAAAAATTAATATTTGTTATAAACAATTCTTTATTTGAGCTTTTTGAAAATGTTCAAAAGATTTAATTTGGGGGCCATAGCAAAATTAAAAAAAAAAAATTGCATAAGAAAAAGAACTGAGAAAAACACTCAGATATTCCTTAATCTGTTCCACAATGATTCCACCATGATTTTATTTTTCTAAAACCTAACTCCATTAAAACCGACGTGCTTGTTAACAAATAACAATTCTAGAAATATTAATTAATATATAAGGCTTATATTCTCTGTAATAGAACGTATTCTTATACAATGAAAATAATCTAAGACGTAAAAATCAAAGATCCTTCGATAAGCCTTAATTTTAAATATTAAATAATTTTCAGTATGCCATTTTATTATTTTTTTTTAGGTGAATCTCTTTTTTCTATTAAATATCGTACGTGTTCTCATCACCAAGTTGAAAGTCACTCACCAAGCGGAATCCAATCTCTACATGAAAGCTGTGAGAGCGACTCTTATTCTGGTGCCGTTGCTCGGCATTGAGTTCGTGCTGATTCCGTGGCGACCTGAAGGAAGGATGGCCGAGGAGATCTATGACTACATCATGCACATCCTCATGCACTACCAGGTACGGTGTCCTGGAATCAGGAAGGCAGCTTGTGAAATTTGGTGTTAAATGGCACATAGCTTGGGTTTGGTTTTGACTATGTACGTAGCATGAGGGTTACAAATAATGTGTCTTTTCCGCTTGGAATCAGAAAATTCTATTTTTCTTTTACAGGGTCTTTTGGTTTCTACAATTTTCTGTTTCTTTAATGGAGAGGTATGGCACTTGTTTTTTATTCCTTTTATCCTTTTCTATTTGTAATAGATCTTTTTCTTTAAAGAAAGAAAATCATGCATTCTCTAGGAACAACAATTTCAAGTTCCATTTTGATCAGGATAAAAACGTAGGATGCAATTCCTCTTCCCAAAAGCTTGGGTCATCCTGGAGTTCAAGAGTAGGGCAAATCTGGCCTCACTTTAAAACACTCCATCAATGACTTTGATTCATGTAGCCTCTGACCTACCTCCTGCACTAATCCTATTAAGTCTGGCCTTTGTCCTAGGTGTAGTGCTAGGCAATACTTGAACCCATAAAACATACACTCTAATAGAAAAGAGAATTGGTTCATTTTCATGTTCTCCCTTTGTTTTTTGTTTTGTCTCACTCATAATGTGGTCTTCTTGGAAAACAGTTTTATGGTGGTTACAAAACGATTTTTAAAAAATTAAACTCTCAGTTATACAGGGAGGACATGCAGTTAGTAGAAAACTTAGGAGAACAGAATGTTGTCATTTGTAACACGGTGATGTGCTCCTGGATATTTCAAGATTTCAAGATCCATGGCTCGCCTGATTAGAAAGTTTCAGGTGTTTTAGGAACTGGGACTGTGTTTCTTATGCATATGAACAGTGTTAGAGCTCAGTGGTTTGGGCAATACTGATTTAAGCCCTTCATCTGTTTTTTAATCCATTTGACAAATTTTAACCTGTTGGAGGATTTTGGTAAATTCAACAAAGTTTAGAAATCTAGACAGCACCCAAGTGAGACTTGAATACCTGGTAACTGTGAAGCTTATCACAAAGCTTCAGACGGGAAACGTATGAACCAGTAAGTGTAACTTTATGCAAACTATCCCTAAAAAATACATCGACATTGGAAATCATGTATACATCATAAAAAACTATAAAATATTGCTTCCTTTTGCAATGGTAGTTTACTTCTTTCCCTTAGCGTATAATGAAGTCTCACGTTTGCTTTTATTGATTTTTAAATTTTTAAATTTCATTTATTTATTTATTTTCAATGGAGCATAGAACTTTCAAACGTAGTAGGCTGTCTTTCATATCTTTAAGTGGTGTTTCCATGATTCTTCCGCTATACGGTGAACGAGAGTGACTTTTTCTGAGCCGACGAGAAGTACAGATGGATAATCCAATGAGGAAGAACAGAGTAATCATTTGTTTTGATACTAAAATTTAAATAGCATTTATTATGGACCTCTATAAATCGATGATTGTCTCCTCGATGAATAGACGGTCTTATTTGTTGCCTATATGGGGTTTTATAATTACATGTAGGTGTGAGAGAAATGGCCTCCATGCCAAAGAACATGCAATGTGAACTATACACCTCTGTTCCTGCAGGCACAGATTTCATTTTTATGAAGGGTGATTTCTAAATGTATAAATCATCACCCCCAGTAAAATGTTTTGTGGCGGGAAGCAGTGCAGAATAAAGGCATAAACCCAGCAATGCATTCAGACCCCAGAGATGCCACCTTGTTCCTGGCTGTCATACCTGGGGGGCAATGTTCTGAACCTCCTGGAGTCTCGGAGTCCACTTTTATTCAAGGGAAATAAAAGCACGTTCCTTACACAAGTCCCACAACGATTAGTGTGAGCTAGAAACCCAAAGGTCTTAGCACCGTGCCCCCCCGCCCCCCATCGATGACCAGGACAGTACAGAGTCCTTATTAGGGCCGTCAAATCATTCATTTTCAAAAATACACGTACAAATGGGAGTGATATTTGTATTGGAATCTATCTCAAGTTGGACTTTTCATTTGGAAGAGTTGCCCGGGGAATATCTAAGCTGATGCCAAACCCTCTTGCTGCACATCCCCCGTGGAAGCAGAACACAACAGACCTTGATCTTCCGCCATGCTCTAAGATTGAGAAAATTTTGGCAGTAAAAAAAATTACAATAGTACAAAGTGTTTGAGCCCAGTTGTTGCCAAGTCCTTTGGTTCCTCGTAACATCTCCAATATGTGTCCCCCTTTCTTCTCCTCTCAAGATACAGTCCCTATTTGCGGATGACTCATTTCTCATCTTAAGAAATACTATCATCCCTCCTTTCTTGTCTCTTTGCCTCTTAGTCTTTCCCACTCTCATAACATGAAGGTACCAGCTGCCAAATTCATTTTGTGCAGTTCCAACTATGTCATGTACTTCTTAAAATCATTTGCTCAGGCTTACGTTTCCTGCTTGCTTTCCACAGAGGTCACACAGCTTCCCTTCAGCTTAGTCTCTACTCTTCTTTTTTTTTTTTTTTTTTTTTTGACTCTCACATTTTATTTTCTTTTTTTAGCCCAAATCTTCTTATTTGCATTTATCACTATTTAAATAACTGTGGTGGGCCAAATGCTCAGGCCACATTCATCACATCTCTAGCCCACTCAGCCCAAACTGTGGACCCTTAGCATGAACGAGAGACTTAGTCAGGAGAAGGGCCCTCCCTAACCTCACGGGTAAATCTAGCTACACCTGAGAGGGATGCTTTCGTAAAGTGAACAAAAAGATTTATTGAGAATAAGCAAACCAGTATTCTATGATGAGAACTAGATAGCATTTTTATATGGAGTCTATGAACTATTATTTAATTAATTTAGGTTAAGGAGTATAGAGTTGATTCCTTATCAAGTGCTAACGGGCATATAAAGTTGTAATGTCACATTCTAAAAACAGCTGGCCTCACTATTTGTGTAACACTCCTGTGTAAAACAATGAAAAATGTTTTCATATCTTTAATAACATCAGGCTATCTTCCCTTCCAATGGCAATTTCCCTTGTTATCTTTCCCCATTACAGTTTTCTCACTAAAAGTGTATCGTAAGTGGCCACTTTAATGTTCTGTCAAACAGGTAGGACATTGTATTAGAGTAAGCAGATGAAAAATATGAATCCTTATAGAGAATAATATAAACAGATGCCTACAAGCCCCGTGGGTCTTTAATTAGGTTCATTTTTAACTTCAGTAAATAAGTCCACACAGTTCAGGAAATTGAACTTCCATGGGTTTTCTGACGATTTAGTCATAAGGAAGAAATACGGTGATGATTGTAATCAAAGCAGATAGTTTAAGAGCAAACAGATATTTCAAAGGTCATTTTGACTGTTGGAGTTGAAGTTAAGCTTTCATTTTTAAGAACATAAGTATTACATTCACAGCTAAGATATGTCTTCTTGTCAGCTGCTTCCCTACATTTATGTAGAATCTTTTGTGTAAAGTTACCTTCCACTTCCTTGCAAGCAGAAACTATATAGTAAATATATTTAGTCAGTCCATCATTTAGTAACAAAGTGAGGTGAATTTAGCAGAAAATCAAGACAAAAAATAATTCCCATAAGAAATATCTAGATAATTGGCCAAAAGTCATTTTTGTTATAAATCTTTTAGTATTGTCTTAAAAAGCACCCTCTAAAGACATCCCATTTGTCACTTACTTATGCTTTTGAAGATATTACATATGCAGATATTATTTTAAATTACTTTAATTAACATGCTATTTGGAGAATTAAGAAAGGCGATACTAAACCATGAAGGAAGCAATAGTATTTTTTTTTTTCAAAATAAATATATTTGTTGTCCTATAAATGCTTTTATTTCAAAGAAAATTCACAAGAATTAAGCTATTCCCTTCAGATGCAGTTAATATATACAAATAAGCTTGAAAGTCCTGAGTTTCTGAATTTCATAAAAATACAACTTTTAAAACACATACTGCATTTCTAATGCAGTACCTGAAATTCTAATAACTCACTCTGAATTCTAACTAAAGAAACCTGTTGACTTTGTATATGTGTCTTTCACTTTTCTACATGCCGAGACAGAATGAGACAGTAAAAACTTTGTGTTCATTTTAAGTGACAGTACAGGAGACTCTAAAAGGACTTTGAAGTATCCCATAGAGTTCTCTCATTAAAACATCTTCTAGGAATGACTATTAGTAATAGATCGTTCATAATTTGGAGAAGTTCTCTTGATCTGTTAGACCAAAAAAAATGAAGAGTGAAATAAACCAGCTCTAAAAGCTTAATATGAATCTTTACACATGAATACAGTGAATGGAAAGTTGAGGAATTCTATGTAATTAGGAGAAAGTTAAACAGTTATTGTATGAATACATTTCTGGTACATGGATTACTGGAAAATTGTTCCTAGTGATACTCAGATTCCCTCTGAGGAAGCAATCCAAGTGTCAGAGAGCAGTAGAGAGCTTGGGGAAGACCATTCAAAGCTTGACATGGTTTGGACAGACCTAGCTTAGGTCATAGGGACGTGGCCAGTATGCTCACAACGTAGGAGCAGATAGGCCCACACTGGTCTGCCGGGTCATCAGACACCCGGAAATATCCAGGTTACCATGTCGGAGATACATTTGAATATGCTCATTTCTACTCCCTGACTCAATATGAAGAAAATCATGTTTTTCTTTTCTCAGTTTTGAACATGAGACATATTTAGTGTCTCTGTATATGGCCTACCAGTCCCGATCTCTACTCCTAGAGAAGAAGGGAGTCATGAAGTATCAGAGTCATCCCGTCAGAGGGGAATCCAAACACAAAATAGGGGAGCGGTGACATTCCTGCACGTTTTCACAGGCTTATCCCATTTGTAATTGCCTGTTCACACTTTCTTGCTTTTGGGTAATAAGCTTCAGGAGGACAAAATCCCTGATCATTCTTTCAAAAGGTAGCACAATACTTGGCACATGAAAATCACTCAATAAAAAGTAGTTGCTGCTGTTAATGATGATGATGATTTATATTCCCTGTATCCCTAACTTCTTTTCTTTTTATATCTTTTGTCTCTTCTTTTATACTCAATTATATTCTTATTCTATTATTAAGATACTGATATAAAACTGTTACACATGCAAGCTTACAAATGGAGGTCTAGATTAACTACTTACTTGACAATAATACATTCATATGCATTATTAAAGCTTTAAAGATAAAGCATAGAAAATATTAATGGGGGCAGCCCTGGTGGCTCAGCGGTTTAGCACCGCCTTCAGCCCAGGGCGTGATCCTGGGGTCCCAGAATCAAGTCCCATGTCGGGCTCCCTGCATGGAACCTGCTTCTCCCTCTGCCTGTGTCTCTGCCTCTCTCTGTGTCTCTCATGAATAAAAAACTAAAATCTTTAAAAACAATATTAATGGGATCTAAAAATAAGAGTGATGCAGTGAATTTCCTAAATTTAAATTTCCTAATATTCCCAATTTAATTTTTTTAATTAAGAAAATAAAGCAATATTATTCACTAATTAACATCTTTGAGGTATTATTTTTTTTTAAGTTTTACCTAAGTTATTTTATTGTACTTTTAAATACAGTATCTTTATTTCAGATAATGGATTGCTCTTGTCGTTTCTGTTTCTTTTTGATTGACAGGTTCAAGCAATTCTGAAAAGAAATTGGAATCAATATAAAATCCAATTTGGAAACAGCTTTTCCCATTCAGACGCTCTTCGTAGCGCATCTTACACAGTGTCAACAATCAGTGATGGTACAGGTTATAGTCATGACTGTCCTAGCGAACACTTAAATGGAAAAAGCATCCATGATATTGAAAATGTTGTGTTAAAGCCAGAGAAGCTATATGATTGATAATCGAGGGACTACTGCTTAACTATTTTGTGCCACTCCTAATTAAAGGACTTGGATCCATGACTTTACAACCAGAAGACTTCAACATTAAATGAATTTCTTGAATGCCACAAAGAAAACCCGCACTTCGATTCAGTAGTGTGTTGTCAAATGTTGAACAACTAGCTCTTTGGGGGAAAAAAAAATCCTGATCTGTAATATTTTCCAGTTTCTATGGTATATTCCCCCATGGCTGATTTCAGGCTACCAATTTGACTTTACCTAATGCGAAATTGGGAAAATACGAGCACAGTCAACTCGTATAGGCTGGTATGTGTCAGCTCTAGTACAACACTGCACTGCATGAATTCACAGACAAATAAGACTAAAAGTTCATATACACCGTGGGCGCGATTCTACTCTTGTTGACTGGAGAGCTAGCTAAGGCCTATGGACTCAGAGGAAAAATTAACTTTTCATTTGTGTGTTTTTAAAATCTTTCTCCCATATTCATTGGTGCAGTTTTTTTTTTAAACACAGCCAAGTATTCTAGCCCTTTTTCTAGTTACACTTTCCAATGGACTTGATAAAGAAGTAACCATTTCTGTTGGCTTACCCTTTTCTCTCCAAGAAAAGCGATTGAGCGGAACTGCTATTGGCTACTCATTGGCTGATATTTCACAGTTATATCCAGTTCACATCTGTTTTTTTAGATTAGATGAATAGGATGTAGGACATGCAATCCTACTTTGGTATCGTTACGGAGACGTGTTGGTTGATGTTACAAACACCTTCTCAGCTACTTTCCTATCTTACTACACAAGTGGAAGGGAGTCAGTTTCCCTGTACCTGTAAATAGAAGTGTTGCCCCTTCCATTTCTACTGTGTAGACAACCTAGCAATTATTTTACATGAAGGAAATCAGTGAAGGATTTCTTACTTTCTTGGAAATTTGTAAAAAAAAAAAAAAATTGTTGTGAAAATAAGCTTGTAAATACTCTGTTATTCTGTTTTATAGTCTCAAATCAAATACATACAATCTAGGTAAGTTTTTAAAAGAACAAATGCATAATGTAACAAGGTATGCTTGTTAATATCTGATACTGTGTCTGGGCTGATTTTATAATAAAATAGAGTCTGGAATTCTATATTTGGTAAATATTTTAAAGACAACCAGATGCCAGCATCAGAAGTTTGTTTGAGAACCAAGAAAATGGAAATATCTATGATAAGATATAAAATATTTATTAAAAAAAACTCAAGGCCATTGTTTTATTACATTAGCTTAGGTGATTCTTTCATAACTTAATAATAGATATGCTTGACATATTTCTCCTTTTATTTTGACGATGAACTTGCATTCTAATCTAGAAGCTTTAAAGGATTCCTAAGTAATAAATGCCAATCTGCCACTCATGGTTTTTACACCATTAAAATGTTACTTTTCTCTTACTGTATAAATATATATGGCTTTGGAAATATTCCAGATTACTTTTTTTTAAAAAAGACCTAGAAAAAATATATATATATTCCCCAATACTTTACTAGAGCTACCATACTATACAATACTAAAAATCAGTGAAAGACTTGAATATATCAGTGAAGAAGAATTGTTATCAGAACATTTAAGGACTAATTAAGATGAAAGCAAGCCTTGCTAATGAATTAAAGTGACATTTAAATAGGATTCAGTTTCCCTAATGTTATTTTCCACTCAAATTTCTGAAAAACAAAAATCCCTTTAATTAGTAAAAGTCAATTTGAGAAGAAATCACTTTATGGTTGTGTATGTGTGTTAATTTGCTTAAAATGGATTAAACTAATGACTTGATAATCATAGTTTCTTTCTTAAGCTGTCAATAGAGCATGAGTTCAGAAGTCATTTGAAATTGTCCAGGAAGATTATCTAAATTAGTAAGAATTAAATAATGTCGATAGTTTTATAATTTATCTGTGTACATGCAAAGATTTTGCTGTCAGTTTCAGAGTTATGGATTTTATAGCAAACTGTCTTAAGAAGGAATGCAGGCTGTTCTCTACTTACTACTGTCCAAATTATACAAAAATTCCTTTAAATAAACTCACTTTTTAGCTTATTATTCAAAGACACAGAATCAAATCATTCGCTTGATAAGGTGCACATATTTCCACATTCTTCCAGACAAACTGTCAAGTCTCAACCATAAGTTACAGTAGAAAATTCCAAATTCTCCATGGGCATTCTAGTTCTAAATACTGTAATTTTCCAGTATTTTTTATTGTGATTTTATCATATTAAGTTCAGATCAGATTTCCTTTCTGGCCGAGAATTATCTATTGCAGTCTTCAGGTGAAAGCATCCAATAATTACTCAGTGTTAGTTTTATACCCATATTTTTTTACGAATAATATTTTTAAATATAGTACTTCTCTAAAGCAGAAGTGCTGATTAAGATCTCCTTTATGTCTTACGAAGAAAAGATAAAATCAATACTTTTTAAAAGGAAACTTTTTTGGTATCTAAAGACTAATTAGGGGAATTTCTAACTTTCAAAATATAGATCTATTTTTCTGTAAGTACTTGTGAGAGTCACATTTTAATTAAAAAAATTCTAATCTGTCCTTTTTTAATTTTCTAAAGTTATTTTCCAGTGCACTTATTTGTAAAATATCCACTCTGGAACTTGGTGTTTGCTCAAGTGTATTCCAGTGTACATAGAATTAGTGGTAGGCATAGTGCTGTAATTACTGCTTAATAATCTTTTAAAATGTGAACTTATTTTAATTTCTTTTGGTTTTAATCTGCTATTAATTTGGTTTTAACCACCATTTCTTTTATCTGTAAGTCATAAACAAGATATTCTGATCAATTAAAATAAATCATGTTATGTCGACTTAATGTTTAATCTCTATTTTCTGAGCATATGAAAATATTAAAGGTATGAGTTAAACTTGATTTTCACTTATGTGTACCGAAGTCCCAAATAATTTACAAACCTAATTCTTTACAGTGGTCAGTGGAATACTACTTAAAATCAATGACTATATCTCTTCTACTCTCTTTAAAATCTCCAGTAAACCAGAAAAACACCCCTTAAACTTTTTTTTTAAAATTATGGATATGAAAAAATATTATGAATTAGTGTTTCAAGCTACAATACTCCACACAACCTGCAATATATTCAAATTCCTTCCTTGGATGAAAGAAGGGAAAGGATGCCCAGAAATAGGAAAATGTACAGGGATTTCTCTCCTCTCTCCAATGTATTCCATTGTGTAGTTTTGTATTGAATAGCAGAAAGAAAAAGAAGGAAAGAAACTATTTAAAGACAATTTTAAAAAGAGAACATAATCATGACTCACAAACATAAGATGAAACCATGTCATGGATTTTGTTTAGTTCATTAACGAGGGGATAAGATGTCACAACGATTCATGGAAGAATTCAAAATATCACTATATCACACATATAGAATATATGAAAATGCTGAAATGAATTCATAAAGAAACGCTCTCTTCTTAGGGCAATAATCAGTTGCAGTCTACTGAGTAACTAATGTTTATTTCTATGATCAAGAATAATGTATCTCATGATCAGTTTTCTACAACTAATGTATCTGTAAAATAGTTCAAAATAATGAAAGGTAAAGATAACCCTCAAGGACATACAAGAGAGCACTAGAAAGGACTCTTTAATGACTCTAACCTATATCTTGCCTATTCAATGAGAGAACAATATGAGGCACATGCAATAAGTATAATAAATACATAAAGAAATGATAGACATGGACGCACCTGAAATGCTCGTCTAAGCAGTGGGGGAATTCAGAAATGTAGCAACCCACCCAGTAAATGTACACAGGTCATTATTTCCCATATGTAGATAAAGCCACCAGGTATAAGGTGCGCTGGGGTAAAAAGGAGCAAATTTGTAGCAGCATCAAGAAAAGGTAAAATATATAGGAACAAATTAAATAAGAAATGAGTGAAATATGTTTCAACACTATGAACAATCACAATAATCAGTCAGATCATGGAAAGACACCCGATGTTCTTGAATAGGAAGATCGCCATAAAGATGTCAATTTGCCCCTCGATAAATTGTAAAGTACATATGGCCCAAATAAAAATAATGGCAGATAATTATTTTGAAAACAGACGTGATGATTCTCAATTTCATAGATAGTTATGAAAGCTCTAAACAAGGGGCAGGGGTAGATAGGAGATAAGCTTTGCCATATTTTGTAGCCTAACAGTTAAAAACAGTTTTACTAGCACATGAAGAAAGGTCAGAGAGAAGAAAGGGGAGGAGAAGTGTGTAGACTACGCTCTTAAATATTTTGCTGGAGACAGAGCCAAAAATGATAATCCGGATAGGGAGCGAGATGACATTGTCACCAGTAAATCAGTAATTCTTTTCCGTTCTCATTTTTTCTTCTTCAAAAACATGCCATCCCTGGAATACCAGGTGTAAGAAATGGGCTTATTAGCAAGTCACATGACTGGTATGGTTGCCATTGTGGCTTTAAAAGGGAAAATGCGTTGAAATGATCATCTGGTAAGTATAGGAGTCTGTAGAAAACAGCCATCCTCCTCATTAATTTTCGCCTGGGAAAGGAGTGGGCAAGCCAATTGTCTGTTTCGAGTTATTAGTATAAGCAGAGAAGATTTTGCATATAATTTCACTGATTTAATAGATTCAGGGATGCAAACCGCACTCATGGACAATGTAGGGGCACCTAAACCCCAAGGAACACCATTCAGCCTACATTTATAACAAAGTTGGCTGGATAGCCTGTTGTTTCTAAATTCCATCCACATTCGCTTCTCTCAACCCCAGTAAGAAGGCATTTCTCTGGCTTCCTGAAAACTCAAATATTTTTATGATGTAATTTTATTTTAAGAGGTTTCATAAAATATTTTTGCTTTTTCACTTTGCCCTTCAAAATCTATTTTTAACTTTCCTTTGACTTCTTTTTAAATTTTAATTTTATTTATTTATTTTTTTTAAGTAGGCTCCAGGCCTAATGTGGCGCTTGAACTCATGAATCTGAGATCAACAAAGTTTTGTCAAGAGTTGCAGGCCACCCAGGAGCCCCTCCCTTGACCTCTTTATCCTAGTTCAGGCTATATGTTATATTCTATCCCATTTTGATCCAACATTTCCTGTAAACATATTTATGTATCTAATCCCCAGTCTCTATTTACTCCATGTTGTAGTCTGCTCAGGCTCCATAACAAAACTACCATAGACTGAGTGGTTTAATCAAGAGAAACTTATTTCTCACAGTTCTGGAGGCTGGAAAGTCCAAGATCATGGTGCCAGCAAGGTACCAAGACCAAAGTTCCATTCTGAAACCACTTTTCTAGGCTTGGCCACCATCTTACTGTGCATTCACGTGACTTCTTGGTGCATGTGGAGAGATAATGAGTGAACAATTTGCTATCTCTTCTTATAGGGATCCTAATCATATTGGATCAAGGCCCCACCTTTATGACCTCATTGAATCTTAATTACTTCTGTAGAGGCCCCGTCTTCAAATAGAGTCATATTGGGGGTTAGAGCTTCAATGTTAATTTTGGGGGAAACACAAACATTTGATTCGTAACACCCCATTGTTTCCTCAGAAGTTCCCGATGTATTGTTCATCACCTAATAAAGCAATAACAAAACTAAAATTTACAGTCTTCCTATAAATCTGATACTGTTTCCTTTTCTGAAATAAGAGTTCTGTAAAAGTTATCTTATTGCCTAAGTCTATGTCCAGACAGTTGTTGATGGCTGTCTTCTTGATCTTCTTTCTTCATGGGACATCCAGTTTCCTCCCGAACTTCAAAATTATCTCTCCTTAAAGTTCATTTAGGTCACTTTAACCTTTTTCTTTTTTTCATGCTCGTGTAACAAATGCAGCCAGAATCATTCTTCCCCTTTTGGTTTTGTGTCCAGAAACCTTGCCCAGCTCTATCTGTTTCGTATATTTAGTGTTACTCACTCAAAGTTTGCGTAAGGATACTCTTCATTTCCAATAATCTACAAAGGGCTCTTTTTAGAAAACACCTGTTTGATCCAGATCTATGTATGCAGGAGTTTTCTAGACTGCAGTTCATCCTTTAGTATGTGCTCCATAAATTTAAGCTAACAATACATTCCAGTTTTCTCAAGAATCGAGGGTTGTTGCATGTTGTCCTGGTGTCATTTCAGTTTAGCATTTGTAGCATTGGCCTCAGATCCATGAGAAAGGGGCTGTGCTCTTGTCCTCGTGCTTTAGAAACCCCAACTCTGGCCTTATTCTAGATTGACCTCTTTCCATGTGATTGGAAGTTATCTGAGCCAAGAAAACATGTCCACCTAGAGCCTAATCTTCCCCCCCAGTCACGTCCTGGGCACCTTGGGACCCCAGAGCTTCCAGTCCAAATGGCTTATGCTCATGCCTCATACTCAGGAACTATACAAGTCTTTGGGCTGGATGTCCCTGTCTGATGATGGACCTCGGCTCTTCTATGCCCACCCCTGGTCTCAAGGAGTAGCCGTAGCATCGTTATTTATGTTGAGAAGTGGATAGAATCAGATGTGCAGGCTGGGGGATGCACTTAGATCTGCATGAGCACAAGCGGAGCTGAGGATGGGCGGAAGGGCTTTCTGAGGCCAGGGGCCTGTTCACCCAATACCAGCACATCCCTGCACAAAACTCTAAGAATTCTGAGAAATCTAAATTTGAAACTAATCTTCTTGAGTGTTTGGCATATTTTGTTGTAAATATAGAAAGAACAAAACTACTTAATGTTCTTCTGGCTTCCTTTAAATACTTGAAATATGTCAAATATAAGGGCTTCAATTTGTACTCTTGCCTCTGGCTCCACAGATATTAGGGAAGGAGCCTGAGCAATTTTCCTAGATAAACATTTCTTGGTTTGGATAATGAGTTAGATGTTCCCTAATTGAGCTCTACCCTAAGCCTTCCCTGACCCCAATTGAAAAGTACTTTTTACATGGTTAAGACTTTTTCCATTTTTCCAAGAGATCTATTTCGTGCTTTTATTATGTGTACTAAACTCTACGTTTACCTGCTATTTTCAGTCAGTCACAATTCAATAATTCTTGGCAAAAGCCATAAAAAAATAGCTAGTTGGGCAGCCCGGGTGGCTCAGTGGTTTAGCACTGCCTTCAGCCTGGGGCGTGATCCTGGAGACCTGGGATTGAGTCCCACATCCGGCTCCCTGCAGGAAGCCTGCTTCTCCCTCTGTCTCTATCTCTGCCTCTCTCTCTCTCTGGGTCTCTCATGAATAAATAAATAAAATCTTTAAGAAAAAAACGACAACAGCTAGTTGTACCAGTTGATAATAAACCTATTGATCAACTCATGGTCCTGCCAAGCATAGGCCACTCCTGAAAGTAACTAACAATCTTTATCTCCGACTTGCTAAGTGGAATTGCAGTAGGATTCCTTTGGAAGTCATAAAGCTTCTTCCACTGATACATTTTGGAAACCAGCTTCTCACTGTTGTTCTAACGATCATTTTAATTGTTTCCTGGCACTAACATAATAAATATCGACTGCTTTCCCAAACCCTGAATTAAGCGTCATAGTTGTGGGGCAGTTGTTCTTTCTTTGGAGGTACTACTGGTTCCCACGAAGAAGCCCCTCCCCGAAGGGATCCTCATGCTCCCTTTTGCACAGAAGCTCTGTCACTTTTTCTCCTCTCTGCTTTTATTCAACTCTTCAAATGTAGAGATTACGGGTGATAAATAGAAACAGAAAACACTAGTTTCCTTCCTCATTCTCTTAAAAATGCAGTCCGTTCTGTTCCTCATGAGACAGATCTGCTCTGTTTTCCATCTTTCTTAAGTTTTCCATCTGTAGTTGCCTACAGACCCTTCTATACCCATAGCAAACGCCGAAGGAGAAAACGCAGCATTCTGCATAACTAAAATACTTTGGTTGGTTCCTGCTGCTGCAAATTTTTTGCAGACACCTTGACGTCATCGAGATGCTCATGGTGAGCATCACCAAAAGCTCATGTTCCTATACTGTCCTTTCTCTTCTGTGCCTTCTCACTGCAAGCCTCTGGCTTCCTGAACAGCTATAACATCTGCAGATGTTTCTTTTCTTCCTCCTCCTCCTCTTCCTTTCCTCCACCTGCCCAAGTGGATGTGTTACCCCCTTCCCTGTATTACACAGCTTCTTCTATATTGCAAGAGCTTGGCACATGGTAGGCACTCAATAAATATTCATTCTTTTTTCCTTCTCTTATTAAAAACTACAGTTGAATCAGTAGGGCGAATGTAATCCTCAGATAATTAATAAAACTGAGCCTTTGAAAACTTATGTTAAAGTCAGTCTGTTTCCAAATGATAAAGTTAAGACCAGAAATCATGGTCAGTCTTTGATCCCAGAAACAGTATCAAACTATTCAAACCAACAAGAAACAGCATGGAAGAAAATATGTTATAAGAAAGCCCTTCAGAAGACCTTTTAATGCCCTTTAATAATTAGGGTGTGGGGAAAGAATTTGTCAAGTAAAATGGGCTGAAAGGCAAAGACAAGACTTCAAAATAATGGCTTCTGAAAAAGGGAGTTGGCAAAAAGTCCTTGAACAATGTCCCACCTGCAAAAGAGGGGCATGTTCCTTTCCTGACAGTCTATTGTGTCTTCTGTCCCACGATGGAAGTAGATTTATCCTTTTATACTCTGATTATTTCCTGCTTGAGCAGTCTGTCATCAGTATCTGGAATAGAAAGAATCTCTTTTTTGTTCTTTTTATTCAACTGATAGCACCGCTTGGGTATCTCACATGGTGGCCAGGCCAGGTCCCGTTGGCTCCCCGCCCCCTGCAGCCATGCCAGGAAGGCCAGAATGCAGAACCAGAAAAGGGGAACTGAGTGGAAGTCAAGGTCCCGATTTGTGCTCCATGACTCCATGACCTGGACTTGTTTATATGCTCTTTGAATGTCCGTTTCCTCAAATGGAGCTTGTGGGGCAAGGGAAGAGTCGAAGATACACTGTTCCTAGGAGGTTCCTAAGAGGTTCCTAAGAGGTCCTAAGGAATTGCGGGAGGTGTCAACAATACATAAGGTGACAGGTAAAGATCTACAAAAAGCATGTGGAAAAAAATGTAAAATGATAATGAATACAAAGGTTTTGTATGAATAAGCAGGAAAATATGTAACACAGTTGGTAATTTCCAGTAAACTATTAGATCAGCTATGCTTTCGCTGTCACAGGTGTCAGACCACGAGGTGCCCGGGGGGGTGGGGGGCAAACCATTTACGGCTTTCAGAACACATTTGATTCACATCCTGTCTCCTATGTTGTTTTACAATGTATCAGATTTATATGACAAGATAAGCATTTTTTTTTAGATGGGCTGCAAACCACCCAATTTGCAAGGCTTCTTCTCTCTGAAGGGATTGTGGATAGGATGCAGGGGATCCATGAATGCAGATGCACAGAAAACTTATATTCTCATCAACTGCTGGCTGAAATCCAATCTCTCCTTCAATTATGAATACAGGGATAAACCACAATAGCATTACCAATATCTGTGACTGTGTCACCAATATAAATCATAGGTACAGTCATACCACACCATGATGGTTGCAGGTATCTGGAAACAACTTTTTGATCACCAATATTTTGATACTATGATAGTTATTAGACTCACCCATGAACCTTGTTAAATGTGTTAATAGACAAGCACACGTATTACTGAATCACAAATTTGTTTTTTAATATTCAGATCATGGCATGTCAATATAACCTATTTCCTTAGTAATCTATGTATTTTATTTTGGATATTTAAAAATATTGTGACAAAAGATCCATCAGCTTCACCATCCTGCCAAAGGGATGAAGCACCCAAGCTGTGGTTGAGAAGAGCGCGATGGTTCCGGGAGCTGAGTGTGCGTCAGAGTTCTCTGGGGAGCTTGTTAAGACACTGATTACTACCACCCATCCCGGGAGCTCCTGAGTCAGCCCCTCTGGGGGGACCTGAGGACGTGCAGTTGGAGTGAGCTTCTAGGTAAGTTGATGCCACAGGTCCAAGGACCATGCTGTGTAAATGACCGCAAAAGCACTGCTTGGAAGGAAGGGAGGGCAGCTCTTAAAAGCAAAGCCTAGAATTGTTTTTAAAAGATCATATAGATGTAGGCAAATAATAGTTCAGAAGAATGTGAAATCCGTACACGTTATAAAGAAACACTCAATGACTTCTTGCTCCTGGAGCATAGTGAATCCACTGTATGAAGATTTATACCTTAATCAGTTGGCCCCGTCTCACAACGATAATGATATGAATCAATAGAAAACATCAACCTCATCAAAGAGGAACACACTTTTACTTCAAGGAAAGGAATTTGCAAGTAGTCAGGATGCTGTCTTCGAGAAACCATACCCAAGGAGATGTGTCTAGTTTTGATATCTTCAAAGGTACATTCCTTAACACTCGGTGTTTCTCTAAGTGGGGCAAGCATGCGATGGACGGTTCATTGTAACAATAAAAAAAAAAAAGCAAAAAAAACCATTCTATTTCCTTGATTCTTCCTCAGGTCACTTCCCAGAAGCTTGTCCAAGGTAGGACATTTCCAAGTCCAACCGCGTAGATGTTAATATGCATCGATGAATATAGTAAAGGCATCGTTCCGCCTACAATTGATCTAAATTATGAAGGTTGGTGTTGCATTTATCATTCAGTTAGTCTTGCTCCAAATTAGCATAGTTGCCTCTGGAATCTTTAATTTTCTCTTGAGCATGTCTCTTTCTTCTCAGGCAGAAGAGTTACAAAGATTGTGTGGTGATAGACTCTCTTGTTTTATAGCCTCTCCCCCCTTGTGGCTGCACATTTTTAATTAACATTAGCCCCTGAGTTATATTTGCGTTCACAGTTTAGATTATATTTAGCAACCCGTGGTATTCTCGACACACCATGTTCTAGAAATTGATGTGCAGCTCAGAATTCTGACATCACTCCGTTCTCCTGCTCCCACTCCATATACACACGTTCTTTGCTTAGACAACCGTTGTATTCAGGATTAGCTTACCTATTAAAGAAAAGGTAATTTTGGAGCATAGAGGGAACCAGAGTGACTGAAAGTATGGTGGACCAGCATTAATGTTTGTTGGGTAAAAGGAAATGTGCGTTCTCAACAATACTCTCAGGATGGGGGGCAGCTGGCCGAGCTTGAGCTACATTGCTACCTGCGTGGGAGTATCAGCAATCAAACAGGCTTGGTAAATTTAAATAAGTCCACCATATTTGGCTGGGGGTATTTCAAATTTGAGAATCCCAAGTAAAAAGGCACTTAGGTTTCTAAAGGATAAGACCTGGATCATTTCACTGTTTATTATTATTATTATTATTATTATTATTACTACTACTACAACTACTACTACTACTACTACTACTACTACTACTGACAAAAGCAGCAACAAGGAGAATGATTGAAATACAGATGCTAACCTGCGAAAGAAAAAGATTTCTTAGTTTATTTTTTATCAAAATAAATGAAAACTTTCATTAGTACCCAGGATCTCTAAGACATTCCAAAATTCCTTCCAGTTCAGAGACGAAGCAGCTGACAAAGTGTTAGCAGAACCATCATCATCGCTCATCTTTTCAAGTGTACAAGGAAGGATGAACACTTCTTAAGTAGAAAATGGTAACAGGCAATCGATATTGTTCTCTCGTGTCAAAAGTGAAAAAGAGATGATAAGAGGTAATACATAAGGTATATATATAAGGTATATAATGATATAAGGTAAGCTCTGAAACTTACATTACTACCTCTTTAATTGCAATTTCATATTTTCCATTTTCTCGTCCATGACATCAGCTTTTTATAGAGTCATTGCTTTACATTAAACAAAGAGAACTCAGTGGGCCTCCCAGGAAGGGAGAAAATTTTAGTCTTGGTGAAAATATTTTGAACTGGTAGATGTATACAATTTTAATAACTCTAAGAAAAATTATTGATGCCCCAGAGGGATTTCATATTACTAGTAGCCCTATGTGGAATAGTAAGCTGAGGCTCCCAAGTGACTGATCTTGGGAGCAAGTAAGGAGTTTCAGAAAATCAATTGCTTTTCTGAATGCCTACTAGCAATTTATGGGAAATGAAAAACACTAAAAAAATAAAATAAAATCAGAAGATGGAGGAAATGTGAGGAGAAGCTTTAAAGGAGACACAGACTGGGTCATATAATGTTTAGTTGCATAGGATTCTGAGTTATAAAGGCCAAGGTGCAAATGCTAGTTCCGTCATTTTCCACCCTGGCCAAGTTGCTTACATTGCTATATCTCTGTTTCTTTTGCTCCTCAGCAGGAAGGCAAAAAAAAATGACAATTTTCAAAACTTTCTATGAATTAAACTAGTTAAGATATTTATGATGTCTAGTGGGATACTAAGAAATGCAGGAAGTTTTGATGAACATAGTTATAGGACTGAGTCTGTTAAACAGTTTTGCTAGATACTTTAGGAAATTAAATTTTAGGAAATTTATTTAGGAATTTAGATACTTGGGATCCCTGGGTGGCGCAGCGGTTTGGCGCCTGCCTTTGGCCCAGGGCGCGATCCTGGAGATCCGGGATTGAATCCCACGTCGGGCTCCCGGTGCATGGAGCCTGCTTCTCCTCCCTCTGCCTGTGTCTCTGCCTCTCTCTCTCTCTCTCTCTCTCTCTGTGACTATCATAAATAAAATAAAATAAAATTCTTTAAAGAAAAAAAAAAGGAATTTAGATACTTTAGGAAATTAAATTTTAGGAAATTTATTTAGGAATTTAGGAAAAAATTTAGGAAATTAAATTAATAATTGCTATTTATCGAAATCCCATTTGACAAACTCTTTCTTAATTATTTCTTTCATATTTGTTCATTTCCTATTAATTCATGACTCTGCAAGGCAGATATTGTAATTCCTACTGTGGAATTGAAAAGAAATTAACACATTTGTCTAAGAGTCACGCGACTGTAAGTGGGAAAGTGAAGGACTATATCTGGGTCCAGGCTTTTATGCTGTTTACAACTGGCTGCGTCATTCATTTTTAAAGATTAATATGGGAGCCTGGGTGGTTCAGTCAGTTAAGCCTCCGACTAGATTTTGGGTCAGGTCATAACCTCAGGGTCATCAGATCAAGCCACAGCTTGGGCTCTGCATGGAGCATGGAGCCTGCTAAAGAGTCTGTCTCCCTCTGCCTCTGCCCCTCCTCCCCTGCTCCTATGTGTGCACATGTGTGCACGCTCTCTCTCTCTCCAAAAAAAAAAAAAAAAAAAAAGATGATTAATAGTTGAAAATGTAAGGGATCCTTGTGTTTCTAATTGAGAAATTAAAAAAAAGTTCACTTATATAATTTTCATTTTATCCAGTGATTTTAGATAATGATGTGTGGCTGTTAATAACAAGTGTGTGGCGGAGATGATGGGGAGAATTTTTTACTGATTTGTCATTTCAAGCAAACAATATCTAGTAACTGTTTTGATAGAAATCTCCATTTGGTTCATATCTTTGATTCATAAAAAGGAGGTTACGAATCTGTTGGTGATAGATGCCATGTAATGAGATGCCTCTTCGATAGGTCACTATTGTTAGGGAGAAGATTGCAAACTAAAGCCTAAGTGGAACCATGATGGTCTACTTGTAATGGAATACTTTCTTGGCAAAGTTATTGGTAGTGTAAAAATCTGCAATGTACATTGTGGTATATATAGTTGATATTTGTGTCTCAAGCCCAAGTACAGAGAAGACCTTTGAAAAATACTTATTGAATAAATGAATAATTAAAATCTTTCACACTTAACTGGTCTTATCAAAGGTGCCAATATCCTGTTACTCCTCGGCCTCTGCAGAAGATGCTACACTCTCCCCACTCTCCCCTTTATCTTCCAAGACATCATTGACTTCTTTTTGTTTCCCTAACTATTTTTAGGATCTTGTTTTTTTTTTTTTTCCTCTGTCATCTTTACTGTCTTCTTCTAACCATCTCTCAAATGCAGGGAATTTACTGGGTGCCCCTGATGACTTTCCCCAATTATACTCACTCTCTCCAGGAGATCCCAATTAATGTTATGGCTTCAAGTATCATGTTTGTATTGAAGAAACAAAAAGAGAAGGGGGGAAAGTTGAAAAAGAAAGAAGGGAGGAAGGAAGGGAAAGAGGGACAGAGGGAGGGAGGGAAACTGGCTTTCGAAATATCCAGCTGGTATCCCACAGTCTCTTCATATCAATATGGCAAAAGTAGAACTACTCACTTATCCTGTTAATCCTCATCTTCCCAGCATTTGGTATTTAATGACCATTGTCATATCGTGTCTGCTTACATTCATATTTGAAGAGTCCTTGAACACACTCCTTTTTACTGCCTGTCTGTGCTCAATCAGTCTCCAGTACCTGTTAATTTGTTTTTGCCAGTGTCTCAGGACTGTTTTCCTCGTCCATTGCCTTAGCTCAGTTTCTTAGAATCTTTCCGTCGGAGCAGTATTTCTTTCTCCTGTCTGGCTTCCTTCTGCTGATCTCTCCTTGCTCCGGGCAATTAGCCACATGCTGCTCCCAATGGTTAATATCCTTTACTCGGGACAAATCAGACCATTTCATTTTTCCTCCTGAAAACTCGCCATACCAATGGTGTGAAGCTCAAAATCTCTCATATGGAAGACGAGGTCTCTTGTTACCCGGTGCAACTTATTTCTCTACCCATCTTTCCCTCCCTTCTCCATGGTTTTGGAGCCAAGCACGCTGACCTTCTCCTCATTCTCTGAACGCACAACACGCTTTCAGAACATTGTGCCCTGAATACCCCACCTCACCTCCTCCTCTTGGTAAACTTCCACTCATCTTTCAGTGCCAGTTCGAATATATCTCATCCATGGCTTTTCCACACTCCCTCAGGCAAGCAGTTGTTCTGTTTTCTTTCCTAAGGGACTCAAGTTCACATGGTGATTATATCAGTGGTTACCCCACTATTGTAGTTATTGGTTTGGGTATGCCTTCTTCACTATACTGTTTTATTCATCTGTGCCTCCGTTCCTAATAAATTCACAATAATTTAAATTTATGCATGCATATTTACATGCTGAAATCTCATTCAAATATCCTTTTAAATTTATTTCCTATCTCCTTTTAGCTTAATGTTATAGTCAGTATAATAATGATATATTCTGGTTTGAAATTTTGGTAAAATCTATTAATTTTAATTATTTAAAAGAAATAATTTATTTAAATACTTTTTTTTTTTTAGAGAGAAAGAGAGTGCATACAAAGGGAGGGGCAGCAGGAGAGAGAGAGAGAGAATCTTAAGCAGGGTCTATATTCAGCACAAAGCCAGATGTGGGCTCAATCTCATAACCCTGAACATGATCTGAGCTGAAATTAAGAGTTGGACACTTTACCAACTGAACCACCCAGATATCCCAAAACACCTGATATTGTTTAAAATGATGATCACTAATATAATCAGCATGCCAGCTTACAGGCATGTGTAACTTCATCAATACAAATTCCATCTCTCACTCTAGACCTGCTCCTTAATCTTAGTGCCACAGGCCTTCATGATTTGTCATTATAGTTTATCTTGTCTTTTCTAAATCTACAAATAACAACCTGTCTATATATAATTTTTTTAAATATGATTTGGCTTGGAGCCCCTGGGTGGCTCCATCAATTAAGAGACCAACTCCTGATTTCAGCTCAGGTCATGATTAAGATGGTGAGACTGAGCCCTGTGTTGGGCTATGCACTCACCAGGGAGTCTGCTTGAGATTCTCTTGCTCCCCCTCTCTCTCTCTCAAACAAATAAATTTATAAAAAAAATAAGATTTGGGAAGGAAAAATAAAGTAAGATGAAAATTGAGATGGAGGCAAACTATAAGAGACACTGAATTC
This sequence comes from Vulpes lagopus, assembly GCF_018345385.1. Classification (NCBI taxonomy): domain Eukaryota; kingdom Metazoa; phylum Chordata; class Mammalia; order Carnivora; family Canidae; genus Vulpes; species Vulpes lagopus. Next base: position 108,825,800 of record NC_054834.1, on the reverse strand, counting down.
TAGAAAACCAATTCTAGTGGTTTCTGGAGGGGAAGTGGGTGAAGGGAAAGGGTAACTGGGTGATGGGCATTAAGGAGGGCACGAGATGGAATGAACACTAGGTGTTGTATGCAACTGATGGATTGCTAATTTTTACCTCTGAAACTAATAAAAAAATAAAAAATAAATATTATTTGGCTTGAAGATTAGAAGTATGTTATAACTGTGTTATAAAGAATAAATATCCCCCAAGGAAGAACGCATTGGTTGGCCTCTCTGAGAGAATAAAATCTATGGCTTTCATGATGAAATTTTGTACAAGATATCACAGGTATTTTGATCTGTTTGGTTTCCTTGCAAGAGTAAAGGGTATATTCAGGGACACTGAAGTTTACTAGGAACTAATGCAATTAACTTCTATTCAATGGCAATTGTAATATTGTACCTAATTTGTAATCATGGTCTTTTAAATTCATTTAATCATTTGACAGATATTTATTCAATTCCTGTAGTGTGCAAGAGATGCAGTCAATGTTGAATAAGCACAGACAGTGCACCTGCTTCCCAGCACTTACACTCTTCCATTAGTAGGTCTCTAACGTCCAAGAGGTGTGGCAAACATTGTGTTACTAAAAGCGCATCATGAAAAATTTCTATAATAAATTGTAGATGAACAGAGAATCGGTATGTTATGTATAATGAAAAAGGGAGTTAGAGAACTTAGTAGCTAGCATAGCTAATAAATAAGTGGATGTGAAAGTTTTAAAGAGTATATAGGAGAGATTGAGAAAATATTATTTAGGCAATACACCATCAGATTGTCTAACTTGCAGAAAGTGCCAATTTCACATATTCAATAAACTATATTAGAAATGTGGAAAAGGAAAAGGACTCTCTTAGTCTTTGCCCCAGAATTTTCAGTGTTCCATGACTGTGTGAATATATATGTAAAACACAGGCCAGAACTAAACTACAGAAGACCTTTAACAAAAGCATAGATTTCAACTCAGTTCCAATGAACATGATCATCGTGCCCTTTCACCACAAAGCTGATATTATTTTGACTACTAATAGGCATTTAGGTATACAGATGAGAAAAGAGAGTAATATAGCAAAACAAGTGATCTTAATGTGCCATCATGAATGAGCTTCAGGACACGAAATGATTTGCAGTATATTTTAATGGAAAAAGAGTCAATAACATTCATCAGATCCTCCAAGGAACCTATAATTACCTAAAAGTTTAAGAACCCAAAAAGCAGGAGGGAGAGAGAGAATGAGATCACAAATGAAATAATTCCAAGGCAGTAATTAAGAGTACTTTTGAGGCTCCAAATTAAAAAAAAAAAAAAAGGTTTAAAGAATTCTAAAATAAAACAGGATATGTTAAAGACTTAAAGACCTCTCAAAAAAGTTGCTATTTTGTTTAGTGTTTGGAATGGAGATAAAAGGATAAAAGAAACAGAAATTTTCCTTATTGTTTAGATGTTTTAGTGTTTACTACAAACAATTTTTGGGAAAGTAATTTTAGATCTACAACCCTCAAAATCATCTGAGCCAAGATTTGCCTCTGGTTTATTCATATAAACTTTACATTGAATTCTGTTCTGAAGGACGCCTGAAATTGTGGCTTGTGATCTACATTACCATTTGACTTATTATCGAAGAAAAATGATTTTTTAAAATACTCATATATCTCCTTTGCTCTTAGGTATTCTACTAGATCAATAAGATGTTTTAAAAACAAGAGCAAAGAGATTAAAAAGCAAATACATTCATTTCACCATGACCTTATTTCTCCAAATGATTTTTTAAAAGTGTAAGTCAAATTAAATGCAGTGAATGTCTACATATACAGGTATTGAAAGAGCGGTTTTTGAATATAGCGTATGTGCCATCCTTTTCAGAGTTTTGAGAGTTTACTTAATAAATTAATTACAGCTCTTTACTGAAGTCACTTCCTGATAAACAGCCAACATGAAGAAATAAATAAATATAAGGCGGTTTGTGAATTCCAGGCTTCTTGTCTAGTCATAATCGGTGTGTTGTTATCTTGGCTTGAGGACAATAATCATAATTTCTTTCCTCTAAAATTGCTGAATTCAATCCAACTCAGAATGTCATAAGTTTATGCATCTGTTTTAGCGAAAATTAAGGATAGCAAAGATGACAAATGCCACTGGAATAACTTTTTGAGACCTTTCCTTTCGCCCGTTCCCCCCACTTGTTTCATCAAATTGGAATCGCTGCCAATTTTAAAGGATTCACAGACTGAATTGTACTTTCCCAGCCACTGTTTGTCCAGTGAGTTAAACAAACACATATGTAGCCAGAAAAATCTCTCTTCTGTATATGTGGCGTTTTATGTGTATTAAAATAATATATTTAATTTTTGCTTAAAACTATGATTATTACATCTTCATAAACTTATTTATGTATACTTATTGTAGATGGCAATTTCTAAGACATATTTAAACGATGTTATAATGATTATGCCTTATTTAAAGATTATGAATTTTTAAAAAATTAACTAGATTTGAGTAAAAATTGTTGATCTTTATCTTGCTCAATTTTCCAAACAATATTATTAGTTCAATAATACAAATTAAAATCATATTTATATCATTTGTTACTATTCAAGATGGTGAATAATCCCGATGATTCTTAAAATTATTCAATTTATTAACAGAAATTTAAGACTCCTCTGGGTGGCTCACTGGTTGAGCATCTGCCTTGGGCTTGTGGTGTGACCCCAGGGTCCTGGGATTGAGCTCCACGTCGGGCTCTCTTCAGGGGAGCCTGCTTCTCCCTCTACCTGTGTGTCTGCCTCTCTATCTCTCTGTGTGTCTCTCATGAATAAATAAGTAATATGTGCTAAAGTAAAGAGAAAGAGAAAAATCATATAGATCAGAAGGTATCTGAGGACCTTGAGGTCCTCAGCAATGAACTTGGAAGTTCAAGAATAAGAGAATCTGCAGGTTTGGTGGAGGATTTTTATCAAAAACAAAGGAGCATTGATTTGAAAGAAAACGACATGATGTGACTAAAACTTTCACTAGGGATTATCCTATTTGGGTAGATAAAAGAAGACAAATGAAATAAATTTTTTTCTCAGAGGAATACAGAAGAATATTTTGCAAGATTTTGATTATGAAGAGTGAGAGGAGGAGGAGATGGGGAAGACTGAAAATTGTGCCCAAGGGCCTGGAAAGATGATGGTTGAAGTCATTCAAGAGAAGGAATAGTGAGAGAACATTTAAAGGAAAACAGATGGTGTAAGGTCAAACATGATAATAGCCATAGTAGAGAAGTTATTAATGCAAATCTTAAAATTATAACATGTGTATAGTGCATTTTGTGTCACCAGTTTTTTCATGTGCATGTTACCTCATTTGACTTGATAGATAAGAGGAATGGCCCTATAAAAGCAAGAACAGCTGAAAGTCAACCAAACAGCAAATTATAATTTGGATTTAGGAAAGATTAGAAAACAACGAATGCCATTTATTTAATCCTACCCTATGTGCTTGACATGATGCTAAGTTTTTCAAAATCTGTTATTTTAACCTCCACAATAAATTTTCAGACAGTCATTATGGCTCCATTTTGCAGATGAGGAAACTGAGATTCACAGAGATTTTGTAACCTGCCCAAAATCACATAATTAGGAGCAAAAGAAGTGTCATTCACCCCAGATGTGACTGGCGAGAAACAATATATTAAAAAGATCCTGTATCAATAAAAGCTGAGGGACCTATCTGAAGTAGTGACAAAAGATCAAATTTGCTAACTACTCATCTGCCATTCTGCACTGTGCTTTTTATTTTTTTTTATTTTTTTTATTTTTTTTTGCACTGTGCTTTTTAAATTGAAAAGTAAATGAATCAAAATCAATCTACATATTATAGTTATAAAAATTTTATTTTTTTTATAATTTTAACTATGTATGATGACAGTCATTAACTAGACTTTTCACGGTGATCATTTTGCAGTATATACAAATGTTGAATAATTATAGTATATAACGGAAACAACCATGATGTCAATTGTACATCAATTTAAAAAAGTAATCTATAAATTCTATGAACTAAGGAAAAGGAAAGTTAAGTGAGTACATTTATTGAATGTGTTCTATCGGGTGGTACTCTTCTAAGTACCCTACAACGTTATCTCCACAATTTCTCTGATTTTACAACTTCATCCCTTCACTTGTTCTTGCATTACGTAGGGGTTCAACAACAGAAGATACATGGCCTACATGTTCCCCTTCCTACACATGGAGGGAAGTGAGAATAATAATAGCAGCTCACATTTTGTGTCCTGTTTCTACATACTGGGATTATTGTAAGCACTTTACATACGTTAATGGAGTCGGTCCTCACAATGGCATTATGAGGGGAGTACGTTATGCTCTTCATTTCATCAATGAGTGAAAGAAGGCGCATGGTCAGTAACTAGTTTCTAGAAGTTTTCAGGGGTAAAGAGGCAACAGATTCAGGATTTGAATGGAAAACCTCTGCCTCTGCAACATGTGTGACTAGTTGATATGTTGTACTGACCTTGTACAAGTTAACAAAGGACATTGAGTGCCCCTGCCACAGTTTCAGAAGCCTGCAGAGGTCGGGAGTAGAAAAAAAAGAAGTTCATTAAGCAAACAAAACAAAATAGAAAAACCAGAAAATAAAAACAGGATAAGAAGCCACATTTCTGACTGCAGTCCAATCCCCACCAATAAAACAAAACAAAATACATAACACAGAAGCAACTTACATATGTTCATGTTTATATTTTATGAATTCTTAAATGCATGGGAGAAGAGAGATTTCACAAATATCAAAACAAAGAGCGGTTAAATTAAGAACATAGATAACTCCTGCTGATATTTTCATATCTAGCATTGAAATGCCAAGAAAGACTGTGAGAATGTCTAATTTTAAACATTCAAAGGGTGAATGTACCTAAATACTCAGACAAACGGAAGGGGAAAAGAGGAAGATGCCCTTTTGTTCCCTGATACAGTCTGAAGAATTTAGTTCTTGAAAATACAAATATCAATGAAATAAACAAACATATAAAATCATTCCAGGATCTTTTTTTTTTTCTAATTCTGAAGGTAAAGAGATGTGGTTTTAGGCTTACCTCTATACTTCCTCATCAACTGATGGTTTAGGTATGTGATGTTATTCTAGTTTCCTGACATTGCTACAATTATCTACTTATATTTTCAGTGTCACCAGCTATTGGAGGCAACTTACAACAATGTGCCAGTCAAGTAACATGTGTATAAGCGTGAAACTAAAAATTAATGTGACAGATTGAATTATTACAATAGTAAGGTTAAAAATTTAATTAATTTATTGACTCAAAAAAATTGAGTACCTCATGTCAGTCAACTTGCTAGGTGCTAAGGATACAACATGGAGAAGCTGAATAGAAATTATATTTGCGTACCATCATGAAACTTGCACTATGTTAGTGCTGACGTAGAGTAGAACTCAAAGAAATAATTAAACTGTACTGTGTGTTATAGAAGGAGAAATATAAGTCATATCTCACGTAGCCTTGGTAAAACGGCAGAAGGATCAGTGAGGTCTCCCTGGGGAAGTCACATCTAGAGAGAGCTCTGGGCAGCCAACAAGCAGGGGCAGTTAGGGAGATGATTCCTAGAAGAGTCATCTAGATTTGGAAATTCCGTTAAATATGAAATCTGCTTTACCGCACTGCACTTACTACATACCTATGCTACACTAAACATATTTCCTCTACATGTTCACGCATAGATACAAGTACATTATAGGTAACTAAAAAAATTTATCAGCAGTATCCTCCCACTACCCTATAGAAGTAAAACGTTGGTAAGTATGACTTAAAATCCTTTTGACCTGATTGTACGACGATGCTTTTGTAGTCAAAGAATCATTTAGTGGTATCGATTTTACCACAATTTTACAAACCGGAGTTTTCCACTCTGTTCGGAAAGGTAGCTATTTTTCATTTTCACGAAGGCAGGATATTGGCACTTGAAATTCCCACAGAAAGTACAGGACGTCAAAGATCCTCGTTAGGATTGAGCAGCTTTATGAAGCCAAACTCAAGACAGGAGAATGGTAGTTATCAGGAGCTCTGGGGCGGGGATTCAGAAGATGTTTGAGGATAGCAACATGCAACCAGAAGATAAAAATAAGTCCTGGAGACCTAACACACAGCACAGCGATTACAGATAATAATACTGTATGATAAACCTCAACGTTGGTGAGACTAGATCTTAATTGTTCCCCCACAAAAAAGAAATGATAATTATGTAAAGTGATAGAGTGTCAGCTCATGCTACTGTGGGAATCATATTGCAATATGTCCAATCTACTCATGTACATCTTAAACGTATGCAACGTTATACACCTATTATATCCCAACAATTGATTTTTTAAAGAGGGAGCAATTTATCAAGAATAATCAGCTGGACAGCGATAGTTTAGGAAGACAGACACTTCCTATTTCATGTAAGTATCTTAGTGCAAATTACCAAAAAGGAAATGGCCCAGGGTGGTGATTTAAATGGGTTATTTCTTTCACTTTGAGTCTACTCTTCTTGTAACCAAATGGTTCCAAGCCATCAGTAAGCTAATTTTGGCTAGTGAGAAACTCGTCTCTTTGCTCCCTGACCAACAGGAAAGCCTTCTAATAAAAAAATAAACAAATAAATATTTTGGGAACAAAATAATATTTTTTGGTATTCTTAATTATGACTTAAAGTGGATACTTTAATGTTTATTTAATAAAAATTAACATTAATTTTAAATAATTATTAACTCTCACTCTGAAGTATGGAGAAAAAGGTAAAACTTTCAAATAGTGCTTTTTAGTCTGATACATTAAAATGTAAAAGCATTCTTATCTAAGGGAATATAAAATCTGAAAACACACTGTAATTCAGTAAATATTGGTAACATTTTTCTAACACATCGGAGCACATTTCTTTTTGGTTTAAGTATGGTCACCATTTAAACACAAGAAAACCCAGAATTAACTCAAATATTTTCATATCCAAGAATTTTAACACAGATTTTTATATGGAAGATATAGTTCTTTTAAAGCAGAGGTGCCCCATTCCCATTCATATTGACTAAATATAAAGTGTGGGCTACTTCAGAAAGTCACATTTTGTTTTAAAAAAAACCAATCTAGATCCCTTACACAGCACAGCAGAAAGGAAATAAACTTAAGGGGTAATAAATTAGGAGATAGCTTAATCTTGTCTTTTAAAGATGATGTTGGAAAAAAATCTGAAAATCAGTTTTACTCAAAAAAAAAAGTGCATATATTCCCCTAAATTGCATAGAGATAGAAATATACTTCCTCCCCAGACTCCTTCTGCTAGTTTATTTGCCTCATCCTTTATGATACACAGAAATAGAGGCTTTATCATTTTTGTTCTCTTTTTGGTTTGGAGCACTGGGGCACTCTGCAAAGATTCACAGCTGGCAGATCTTTCCCTAGCTTCATGAATATTCATCACCACTTGCAAAGACAGAATGACAAGGAAAACTCAGTTCTTTTAATATATAACAGAGTCTGGCCTACTCCTAGTGATTGCTTCCTGCTTTCGAACACTAAATTACTCTAGTAGGGAATTAATGAAAGAAAACCTCCCTATGAAAGAGAAAAAAAAAATAGCTGGAGGAGTGTGAACTGGTGTGATCATAAAAATCATTCAAGAAGTTTAAGCTCAAAAACCTTTACTGTTCCAATTAATGTTCTGTTTGCTCTGGAGTTGTTACTCACAAATACAACTCACTGCATTATTAATTGTATCTATTCATCTTAAATCACTTTAGTTTACTTGCACCTGAAGTAGACTAAAGGAATGGTCACGTTGGACTTCAGTACGAAAAACTACCAGGATGATATATTCTTGAATATTGAAAATAATGACATGCTTCATTGTCAACACCCTCAGCTCTTGCTGACATTGAAGTTCTTATTTGTTCCTATTTGTTTTACTGAGTCTTTTTCAGATAAATTCTGATTACCGGAACGAGCTGAGAAGTTTTTTTTTTTAAACACTTACCATGTAGATATTGTATCTAACGTTGTTCAGGCTTTTGGTTCACAGTATTACTGAATTCAGGAAAGAAAACTAAAAAAAAAAAAAAAAAAGCCTTCTGCTGCAGTAGCATACAGCACAGTTTCATTTAAAACAACAAAACAAAAACACAAAAAAAGTAAAACAACCCCAAACAAGTAGTCACAAACACGAGGAATTTCTCATTTTATTTCTCTGCATTTTCTCAGTCTTTTTCTTTTATATTTGAAAAGTGTTAAAAGTGAATAATCATTGCAAGATTGTACGATATGCAGTAATTATGGGAAACATTAAATGTAGAAACACTCCCCAGTAGGATATTGGTTCACCTAAAACATACAAAAGGTAGCATGCATGTAAAGAGAAAACAATATGAAAATTTAGAAGTTTACTTATAATCTGACCACGCCATATTTAAAGGCATTACATAAAATGAAGGAAACTATGTTCAATTATTAATACAAAAGACTAATATTTAAATCATTTACCACTATAGCTAAAAACCAGTGTATCTTCACGGTCTTAACATCTCAAGCTACTAAATAATTTTTCTGCATATAGTCCTTTACTACCAGGTGATTCTTTAGCAATGTTATGAGGCTGCTAAGTCTAAAACACACACACACACACACACAAGGTCTTTAGACTTTCCTGAATACTACAACAACAAACTATTTTTATTCAGACACTTTATAAGGGAGAAAGCTATTTTTAGGATGAATCACATCCTGGTCTTCAAAAACAATGGGATAAAACTGGGTACTAAATACAGGGGGAATATTTCCACTGTGAAAGGAAATGTGTGTGTGCGTGTGTGTGTGTGTGTGTGTGTGTGTGTGTGCGTGCACACACGCCTGCACACATCTCTCCAAAAAATTATCAAATAACTGAATGCTCCATATATTTTGTGATCCATTTTATGCCACGAATACTGTGCTTTCTTTTCTAATGATTGCAAATTATTCATTTTACTTGCTTTTCCTATATTCTTTAATAAATAACCCTACCCTAATTACCAGAGGTTGTGTTTTGTTTCCAAAGTCGAGTTCTTATTATTGCCAAATAAAGGATTATTAGGTTTACTACTGTGTACCTATTTCTCCTCCTGAGCACCATCAAAATTTCCCTTCAAATCTAGAGAAATGTGCCCTTTACCAAAGGGAAATGGAATTTCTGTGAATCCAGTGGTCCGGGGCAGCTTGCAAACAGATGGGAGAGTCCTGCTGCTTTTGAACTTTTGCCACGCCGGGTTAGTACACACAGAAAAGCACTCTTCCATGGTCACTTGTTTGTGTTTTCTCTAAATAGAGGTGTTGTTGTCCGGATGCATGGTCTAAATGATTTTTTTTTTTTTGCTTTTTTAAAAAATACAAAGAAGTCTTGCCAAATCAAAACTCTAAAAATAATACACATTGTAATGAATGGGTATCTGTTTCTAATATCAACATGACATCTGCAATATTTACGCATTTTTTTCTAGCAACAGAAAAAACTGAAATTTACTATGGAAGTCGTGAATGAAAAGAAACTTTAGAAGGATTTTTTTTCTTCAGGTCAATATTTAACTTTCATTAAAAATTATTTTGCGATATTAAAAATACAGTTCTGATATTAACAAAAAATATGAATTTACTGCATGATGCTCTATAGAAAATGTAGGTATCAAATATAAAAGATTTTCATTCCAGTTGGAAATATTTTTCCTAATGGATAGATATTGGAAGTGGAAATTGTAAGAAGTGTTTTTAGAGTATGTATATCCTTGATTCATTAAATAAATCCTAGGGCTATCATGCTTGAACATTTCATGCTTAAACATACATTTATAAATGTATTGTTATTAAAATTAAAATTCTTTTTTTTGAAACAACATACAGATTTTGCTCTTGTCATTTGAGAATCTTAATTTCATGGCCATTATCCAGATAATTACTAAAAGAATTGCAGACTAGGTTAAAATAAAAATATTAGAGAAAAATTTTGTTATATACCACAATATTACTTCTTAGAAATCTCAGAACTTTGTTACAACAGCTAAAAAGAAAACAAAATTTCCCTAGAGAAACTGAATGTATAATATCCTGTGATATGCTTTTAGAATATAGAGATGAAACTAGACAATGACCTTAGAAAGTTTGTTTTTGTTACTGGCATGGTTAAAATAATACTTCTCAGACAAATCTTTCAACTGACGTGTTGGTAAGGAAGCCTGTTCTATCAGTGAACAAAGGGTCGGGTAGTGCTTATCTTCAGTAATAATTCTCCTAATCAAGCAATGTTGATTTTTGATCTTTATATCAGTAAGATTTAGAAGTGCTGTTTTACTGGGCATAATACACATTATGGTTAAATTTAAGAAAACCTTAAGAGAAGTATAAACAATATATTAATAATAGAAAGCATGGAATGTGACTCAAATAATCAAGAAGGTAAATTGTGTAAGGCCAAGGGAAAAATGTGTTTATAAGGAAAAAGGAAATGATGAGAATTTCATTTGGTAGGAGAAATTTTCTCTTCTGCCTATAGGGCTTCAAAAAAATAAAAAAGAGAACAGGGAGAGAGATTGGGGATGGGTAAGGAAGTGAGAGGTCTTCTGATTGTGCCCTTGTGCACACGTGACTATGTGGCAGAAATTCTTGAGATTCTCTGTGTTGGCAGTTTTCTGACAGACTCTTGGGGTAGTTGAGGGTTTTAGGCACCTACTTTTTTTAAGGATAAGGCCCCAATTCAGAGAATCCCTCTGCCCCTGCAACAGCAAAACAGTTGTGTTGATTTGGCTGTAATGATCACCTCAAGGACTACCACCCAAATGCAAAGTAATAGAGTACTAGCGGAGTACCAAAAATGTCTCATCTATGTTAGGGCAAGTACAATAGTACACTCATTTAATAAAAATTGCTTGAGAGCTATTATCCTATCCTATCCCTACCCTTGAACAGTTCAAACTCATGTAACACTGTCATAGGTTCACCAAATAGGGAAAAAGCAGTAGGACTATGATGACCAGGTTATAAATACACCAAACTCAACTTTAAATGCCATGCTACAACCCGTGGCGATAAAGAGAGGTCAGAAGACTTGGGTTCCCACAAGTCATGTAAGGTCTCCACCGATTCTGGGCATAACAAAGCATCTTTTTAACCTGGAGGAAGACTCTCCAAGACTTCAGAATCCAACCCCAATATTCTTTTAAAGCCGTTGTGAGTCTTGTGGAGACTTAATGTCTCCTAATTCTGGTCTTCTGCTGCTTTCATTTTGCTTCTGATTCTTAGACTCTGCTCTTGGCCTTTGCTTTCATGGCTGAAACCTTACTGGCTCTGCCTCTTGTCAATCTGACTTGCTCATGCTCATGTTGGCTGGATTTTCTGAAAGAAGCCGTGGCTCTACTGTTGCTTAGTTGGGTGTTATTTCCCTCAGGTGGTGTCTAGTTATTCATACTGCGGAGAATTGTTTCAAAGATTAAAAAGTGGTAAGGAGGATGAACACAGTATCGTTTTCATACTCCTTATTTCATCAACTTTCTTGTCTACTATTCCTGCTACAAAGACAGCAGATTAGTTTCTTGGGTCTACGCCTCCCCACTGCTAAGTGCTGCACCCACCTTGATGGTTCTTTCAGGTATACTTTTCATCTCTTCTCAGGCCATTTTGTCAAGTCTAGATTTCGGAAGGGACTGCACTTTGCTGCCCTCTTCTGACCCACAGTCATCATGGTTTTGATTTGGCAGAAGTGAATCTGTTTTTAGACTCTCTCTAGAATTAACTCTTTTTCATGTACTACTACTGCCACTTTTTATATTCCTGCCTATAGTAATAATTGTTATTTCTATCATATTTATCAGGATGGATATATACAATTATAGCACAAAGCACTGTAGTTATCTACCTTTAAACAAATGGTAGCAATAAAAGTTAACCTACTTCCTTAATCATTTCAACTGTGCCAAATTCCAGAAGTGATCTATAATTAAATGAGGATTTAAGATAAGAGCATAACCAGACATGGACTAGTTATTATAAGTACATATAAGTTTTTTATTTGTCTAGTCACCCCCTGGACAGATATTTTAAGTTTATTACATAGCCACCACTCTTTCTGTAGAATGGATAACTTATTCATTCTATCAATCAACGAAAAGCAAAATGATGAGAGAGTTATGTGGAAAAAATCATAGAGGAGGGTTAAGTAATTGTGTCTATAGAAGTGAGAAAAAAAATCGTTCCTGGATACTTGAAGCTCATATCAAGGAAGAACAGAAGATATAAAGGTAAAGAGGATAAAAATATTTTGGGCAGAGACAATGGCAAATTCAAAGACATAAAGGCATGTCATTGAAAGAAATTATTTCCTCATGACCATGAGATAAAAAAAATATGCTGAAAGATAAGGAAAATAAAGCTAGAAAGAAAGGCACGAATCAGCTCATGAAGGTATTTGAATTTTTGGCAAAAGACTTTGATTCAAACCTTCATGCAACTAAGCGGTTGGCAGCCATTAAATGATTGTTAGTGGAGAAGTGATGTGACCCATAGAGCATTCTGGAATTGCATCTCTAACTACTCTGACTGACCATCTGAAGGACAGGATGATAGGGCAGCGGGGATTAGAACAGGGGTGCTAAAGGCAGAATAATTGAGACTTACGTTGAAGGTACATGGAGTCTTCAATGATGCAATGGACAACATAAACAAATGGAGACACCAGAATTGCATATTTGACCACAGTGCAATAAAACTGAAATCAATAACAAAATCATGAACAGAAGACTCAGACCTCTTGGAAACATTCCATATCCACCCATTTCCATGCCATTTTCTAAATGTTGAAGACACAAAGAAAATTTCAAATATTTTAAAATCAGGATTTTTCTAAAATTAATACCATTTTTCTTGCTAGTATCACAACAGTCAAACTCTTCATATATTCCCCATTGCCTTCTGAAACTGAGGCTGGGTTTCAGGTTTCCCTAGGATCTGGTTTCATTTTGCTCTCTTACTACTCTTCCTCATATCTGACAGCCAACGTGGCTTTCATTAGCCCCCCTAACATCACTATGCATGTTCCTACATCTTTTCTATCCCCATTAATTGAATTTCCACCCTTTTATTCCGAACTAATTTTACTTCTTTCTTAATCTTGTGTTATTTCTGCAAATGCTCTCTCTCTTCTCAGTGTTCTCATACTCCTTTGTTTATTCTCTACTAAGATTCTTAACATCTTTAAGCTGTATATATAGTTTTTTATTTTTCTTTGGTTTTCTTTTGTGCTTGTCTGAACCCTCTACCCTTAAAGTACACTTGAATACGTACTTCACATAACTTACTTTGTTTACCACTTGAATTTCCTAGCACAGGTCTTTGTCCGAAAAGAGTTTTCAGAAAATAACAAAAACAGAGAGAAAAAGCAATGGGAGGAGGCAAAATTACTTATTTTAAAATAATTTTGAACAATAATTTAATATGATAAGATTGAGAAAATAAATGTCTGTTAGCTGGAACTTTTCATGGTTTTGATAAGACCTCATTTGTGACTATTTTCTGGTACGCAGGATCCCATATATTATGCGATTGTGGTGAAGCAGGGTAAATGAAATTCAAGGTGGATTACATAAGAAGATCGCCTTGGAAGCAGAAACCTAAAACATGTATCTCGTGAAGAGACCATTTATAACAGATTCCGTGAGGACTCGATTTGAAAATACGATGTTTCTGTTATGATGAAATGTTATAGCACTGCCTTTGATGAACGAACACAGAAGCACATTCTCATACAAGAACAAAAAAAGCCCTAGGGGTCCATCAAGTCAAACTGATGTACCGTTCAGGCTCTGTTTTCCTTATTCCCATGATATCCAACTCCTGCATTCTTGAACAGCGCTAGTAACAGGAGCTCATTTTGCTAAGACGTGTCCCTGGATAGTCTAACTGAAGCTATTCCTCCCTTCTCCCTCTTCCTCTCTCAGTTGTTACTTAAGAGTATTAGAGTATCTTATTGGTTTTTTCCAAGAAGGCAATATCCAATTTCTCATCAGTTCCTCATGTGCACCTCTCAAACCAAGTCCATCTCTAAAAAAGTAAATAAATAAAAATATAAAAATAAAACCAAATCTTTCAGATTGATAGGAATCTACTGTATTAGCCCAAGATTATTTATAAACAAATGCTTTGTTGTTTTAAGTCACTATAGTATGATTTAAGATATCCTTGCTTCATCCTTTTATAACTGTGGGATATGTTTCAACAGTTAAAATATCACTGAGAAATATTATAAAGCTTTTTATTTATCTGGTACACCAAGTCATAAAAGGCTGAACATTCACTCAATAGAAGACGCAAATACACATTTCTTTTTCAAAAGGTGATTTAAACACACATATTGAAAAATTAGCATCCTCATTTATTACACCTAGGCACTAAGTATGGAATTTCAAATTTAGTATGTAAAAAAATATATGTATTCATTATAGTTTCATAATACATACAAATTATAACAGGCAGGGGAATGATAAAGGCCAACCTCATTTGCTACTTATAGGGAGAGAAAAAGGAAAAATACTCAAGGGAGTTTGCACTACATATATTTTAATTCTTAAAAATGAGACAGAGCTAAAGAAAATATGGCTAAATATAAAGACTGGACCAAATGGAATAATTTCTATTAAAACCACTTCTATTTATTGAAGTTCCATTACTACCATTAAGTCCTTTACACCTATTATTATAACAACCTGTAAGAAGAACACCATATTCTTTCCATTTTATGGGATAAAAACTGAGACAGGGAAGTTAAGAAAGCTTTCCAAAGTTACACAGCAAATAAAGGTTGAACTGGGTTTGAACCCATGCATTTTGTCTCTTGAGGCCATGTTTTTAATCACGGCATTACGTAATTTGCTTTATTTTGTTCTTTTACTTTTCTATGTGCCTGAAGTAGTTCAGAATCTTGTAAACAAATACAAAAAACAGAAAAATAAGAATGCAAATGTCAGTGAAGCTGAAAAAAATCCATTTTTTTAATGCTTACATAGAAGCTTCGGCAACTTATGTTATGGTCTGTGACCATAACAGAAGATGAGTAACAGACATCTGTAATAACAGTTATTCTTATAACGTTATTTTTATAAATTCGGTACTATTTCACAGAATTATATCTTTAAGAGACTTGAAGAGTAAGATTTTGACCTTTTTCATAAGAAATGTCTGAATTCTGGCTAACATATTGATACGGCCATCTTTTGGACAGAGAGCATTAGTCTATTTTTCTCTCTGTGCATAGGTTTTTATAACAAATGGTTTGAGACTCTCTGAAAGGTCAATGTAGGAGTAAGAAGTATGATATTTAAGATGATCCAAATCCAGAAAGATCAGAAGATTGGATATTCTGAAATATTTCAATGATGCCCAAATAGAAAATTGTTCAAATATATTTTTTCCCTATAGTACATGATCGATTTAAATATTTGGAGCAAATTACATGGCCAATGGTACAATATTTGCAACCCTCAGTTCTCCGGTTGTTTCTCCGCAACATGTCCTGTGCTCTGGTATCCCACCTATTTCAGCCACTTCAGTACCTGTAAATGACCAATCGTGTTTTGTCTGCTTAGCATGACTGCAGTGCTTGCACTGGACTCCCCCTCTCTGTGCTGACATCCAGAAAATGCCTCTAGGCCAAAAACTGACTATTCTGGGGTTTATCTCATTGATTTCCCTTATGTTAGGTATTATCGCTTTGTAATAGTCTTGTTGAAAATCTGAAAACAGTCATTTCACATATTTAATCCAGTTTTTTAATATTTATGGTGGGCTGCCACTTCAACCAGATATTCGATTATCTTTAGACACAGGAGTTGCCATTATAGATTTGAGGCGATCAGAAAAGACCCATCCGCGATATGCACTATGTATATATGTATATGTAACAATTATTAAAATTTAGAGAATGATTAGTAGTAGTAGGTTTTACCATCATCTGTTTTGGCATATAATATTTCTATTAGTTTTATTTTTTCCTTTCTGTTATGAATTAAGATACTTAACCCAAAGGAGTCAGTACAAGTAGCACTTGCCCAAGATCACCAGACGAGACTGGAATCTAAGTATTTTAATGCTAATTTCTGTGTTCTTTCCAAAATGGTGCACCATCTCCCTAGATAATGGATAGAAAGAATGGGCCCAGGCTATTAAGGAACATCTTACTATCCCTCAAAGCTCTGGTAAGCTTAGGCCTCAGTGCATATACTCATATTCCATCATCAGGCTTTAATTCTGACAGGCGAAGCTACAGAAGCCATCTGGAAAGAAGAAAAGAACTTTCCCCACCCATCGCTTCTTCCCACTGACTTTAATATGACCCATGAATACTGTTAACAAATACCAGCTGTCTTGACTCCATACGACATTTAATCCCTATTTGTTTGCCTTAGCTTCTTGCAACTATTTCAGGAGGGAAATTCATCACTGAATTCATCCTTGACATACTGACAAATTGAACTACAATAATTAGTTAGACTTATTTTGACTCTTCAGTGTCACTTGAATCCTTTTACTTGCAAAGTGTTAGATATCCAGCCACAATAACTATAATGATAATTAACATTTCAGATATATTATTAAAGACCTACTGTAGTATAGGTGAAGAAATAGGTGAAGGGGATTAGGAGATATAAACTCTCAGTTATAAATAAGTCACAGAAATAAAAAGTACAAGATAGGGAATACAGTCAACAATATTTTAATAACATTGTATGGTGAAAAAACATATACGTGCACACACACATATACAATCATACAAGAATAGTAAGAGAAGTTATATATAATAGAATCACTGAATATTGACAATTTATGTTTTCTCTGAGAGTTTTCTGTAATAGATTAGGAAATTTTTGTCTCCTTGGTGTGTATTTGTGATGTTTTTCAAACTGCTTATAACAGTCTCTTTGTCTGTAAAATGAGTGGGTTGGATCCTTGAAGTCTTTCTGGTTCTTCATAATTTGTAATTCCATAGGGAGATATATTTCTATTAGAAGCAGTGGGCAGGCCTCAAAGCACCTCTCACCTCAGTGAATGTTGATCTCTCCTTAGTGAACAACACAGAGTCTGGGATTCACTTAAGAAAATGTGAAATGAAACCTCCTCTTCTCAGTTAGGTACCTTTGTGCCCTCGGGAAAGTTATTAAATATATATGAAAAAACTACATATATATTTATATATATAGTGTAAAACTGTGTGTGTGTGTGTATAATATTAGTTCCCCCATTAAGAAGATAAAAATACCTACTATAGTGTAAAATTGTATATATATAAAATATTAGTTCCCCCATTAGGAAGATTAAAATACCTACTTCAAAGTATGCCTTAGAGACAAAGTAAATATATGAGAGAATGCTTTGTAAACTGTGAAGTATTACACAAATGTGAAGAAGTCAATATGATAATAATTAATCTCAAAAAGAGAGAATCGCTTCAGCTAGACTACCCATAGGCATGTCTTAGCAAAATAAGCTGCTGTTATTAGTGCTGTTCAAAAGTACAGGAGACAGAATCACGGAAATAAGAAAAATATTTCATATCAACATGACAGTATTGATTTGTCTAGCAGAGAGATCATATTTAGAACAGCATCTGCAATTTGATTTATTTTATGACAAATGTATGCAATTAATTTATTTTACGACAGTTAAATGTCATTATTCATGATTTTCCTACCTTTTGCATGTATTTATTTTGCAGGTAATTATTTTGCATGCTAAATAATTAAGTAAACCTGAAATGTAACTGTAATCATATATGAATCTTTCAAGTTTTGAATGATGGCTTTGATTTCTGTAATTCCACCACAGACAGAGTATTGTTTTGGTTTATTCATGGAGGGAGGTTCATTTCAAAGCTTTTTACATGATCTTTTTTTAATAGCTCTTGTTCCATGGGTCAGGAAGCCATGTGGGTGTTTTGCCGGTTGCTAAATATGTGTCTTCTAACAACTCATTATAGAAAGGGAAAATAGCCACAGGTTGTATCCACAGACCCACTGGATCCATTATGAGATGGACTGGGTTCCAGTCAACATTAATCACCTGTGATCAATAACTCCCCTCTTGATTAGTGTACTATAATGACAGTTCAGATCTTCCATCATTAAAGCCAATTCAAGGTTATTGTTTTAGTAATCCCATAAAAAGATCTGAATATTTCCATTTTTCCAATACACAATAATTCCGAAAAATGATTGTTGGTTCCTTTGGAAAAAGGATGAAGGAAAATTAACAGTACATAGTTGTGATTGCTCACATCCCTTTTCAAGGTAAGAGGCCTCACCATCATTTAAGAGGTCCTGGGTCTTTGGCAAATGTAGAGAAAATGGTAAAATTCTTGAAACTGTACTTTGCCTATTTTGATGATGTATGACAGGTCTTGTGTTGGTTGCACTTTGTGTTTTTTTTTTTAAAATACAGATCACTAATATTTTAGGAGGCTGCCCATCTATTTCAGTCACAGAACCTGAACAGTTAGCCACTGCTAAAGAAAAAAATCATTCTGACTTTCTGAGTGCCACCCAAACCCTTCTGTCCTCCAGCAACTGTGCCCACCTGACTTTTGTTCTTTCAGCCACCATAGCTTATTTTTTGCCATTTCCAGAATTTCCACTGAAATCAAGAAATACATTTTTTGACTCAATCTTGTATCATCATCCTAAAATTTCAGGAAACAAGCAATGCAAAGATTTTCTAGATTTTTAAGTACATTGCTAAAGGGAACATCTTCTGGGCCAGCTGGTGGATAGGAGGGAAAGTCACACGTAATAAAATCACTGTAATACTCTTATTGCCAAAAGCCTTTGGGTACTCTCTTTTACGTAATTTTAAAGAGGCATATAGGAGGAATATTCTGGGATCTAAACTTCATGAATATGAGTTAAAGTTTCAGTCAATCAACTTGGCAAAGTATAGATCTACTCCTAGTTGCTGCTCAAGATAACATATTGATCCAAGAATCTCTGGCAAGTACTCTGATATTGATAAATTTGGCTTAAATGGTATGTTTTACTCTTTTTAGTTTAATATCCTTAGAAAAATTCCCATTGCAGAAATTAGTGACATTATATGGCGTATACCTCTTCCTGGGTTATACTTTAGAATAAAAACTGGCAATACTATGAATTCAACTCACTTTGTAATTTTTCATTCACAGAATCAAATTTTGGGTCTTATTTTTATCTGCAGCAGCCTTGCAGCTATTACAGAAAATAATTAATTTTAGGGCAATACTAGAAGTACTCTGGTTGTCTGACAATGACTTGAGCTGATTAAAATATTCAGCTTGACATTTTATTTCTATAATTTCTCCAGTTAAGTCAAAGACAGCTGTGCTAACCTACCATTTAGTCATCATTTACTCATTATGATCAAATGCAGCAGATCCTTGGTCAGCAGATCCAAAATTTTGTCTTCAATAGGCACTTCATACAAGACAACTGCAGAAAGGAACCTGAATGACTATTTTTCCACTGCATCATTTTGACTTCCAGCCTCCAATTTTCCACTATCACTGAGGTCATCACTGCATTTCAATCCAATTAGATCAAGTCACGAATCCTAGAGGCTTATTTTGGTGGATTTGTTTCCTGATTTCATTCCTGATAGTAAGAAATCTATCAATCAGTGCTCAGTCAGAAGAAAAATAAGGCTGGAAATGCAGCCGATGGTCATTATTTAGGCCATGAAATTTGTTATAAAGCTCTTGATAGTGCTGAAAGACCGAGTGCCATACATGGTACTGGAACAGCAAAAGGGAATAAAGGGCTTTCTGAAAAAATCAAGACCCTGTTAACAAGTCTGAGGCTGAATTGCTGGAGAGCTGCTATTTTTCTTTGGTTCTCCTGGAGGAACATAAGAGTTTTCCATCTTATAAACAAATGAAAAGAGATGGCTCTTCTTGCCTTGTTCCAATCTTTCATCAGTGCCACCTACTAATGTAACATAACAGGAGGGTTGGGAGCGTTAAATTAGATTTTTGTCTCCTAGCTCCCATGACAAAGAGGAGGAGTATCAATGAAGAGTGATAAGAGACACTATTCAGTGCACAGAGTAATTTGTAGATCCTTATCTTGAATTCCTTCAAAGTCTCCATTCTATCAAAATCATTATTTCTAGATAGTCTCACTAATGTCGTACTCAGACTACTATCTGGATACTACTACTACTACCTATTTAATGCTCAAAGGTGTAGCCACGAGTTGTAACTAGTACTCTCAGGTGTAACTGCAGCTAATATTTGTGGTGAAAGAGAACTGATGGAACCTAGTTGCCTAGGAAGTCTGGTAATAATGGAAGGTCTCTATCTTCAAGACTTTGGAGCTCTTTGTGGAGCTATTAAGGCCTTGCAAGGGAAAGGAAGACTCACCTGGAAGTACAGCTATTCTCAACAATGGTTGCTGTCTGCAAGACTGAGGAAGTAATGCACAGCAGAAGTCTAGATCATGAGGTTTGGACCGACATCTTTGCAGTGATGTGAACTGATAACAGATATAATATGACTGGAGGCTCCAAAATTGATTTGCTTTAGATGGTTTCTTGCTTATTATTGTTACTCTTTTCTGTATTTAGACATGACTGAGGAAATGGTATTTTTTCTCTGTTGGGGGAAAAAAGGCCCTGATACTAAAGGAAAAAAAAAAAGTAGATGATGGAAAAGGATGGTTATAATGAAAATTAATCAAGACACAGGCAACTAAGTCTGACCAAGAGAAAGATCTTGGGAGGAGGCAATGTTTCTTCTCATTAGATTTTCCTTTGAATCCCTCAGTTTGGGATGGCCCTATGGAAGCTGCATGAAATTGAGACAGTGTGTGGCTTCTATGGACGATAATCGGCTTTTTGAATGGAGTTTTCTCCCGATGTCATTTAAACCAAGACATTATTATAACATTTTGACAACTGGTATGAGCTGACTGGTATCCCCAAAAGGCAGAAACCAAGAAGCTTTCCATTTTTGTTTTGTTTTTGTCTTACATGCTCTCTACACATTCTCTTCTTTCCAAATAGCTCTGAGCCTTAGCTGTGGCCTATGAGTGATTAAAGCAAGACGCGATCCAAATTTAGGGTCACGGGGCTTGGGTATATTATTCTTTATTGATATAATGAAAATAAAGCTTAGATAATGCATTTCTATATCCTCTAGTGATTTTTAAATTTATTAAGTGCGGAGCTATTTTTATTGAACTTGGTGATTCTTGAAATTTTGAAAAAGTAAAACATGTAAGAAATGGGACTGAATAAAACAAATTTGGATCTGCGGTGATGACTGCAGCCATTCCAGCGAACATGGGCATGCTACAAATGCTGGGCAAGGGATTCAGACCATCCAGACATCCGCATGAAAATCCTTCTGAGATGAACAAAATAAGACAATAAGAAAGAGGAGTGCAGTGGACTTTAGTTACTTTGGAACTTTATCCAGAGAAAAGAGGTTTCATTTTGAGAACTTAATGTCTCTGTACGATATTTGGGATTTTTTTCATCTTCCCTATTAGTTTAGAATGCTAAAAAAGAGGTGATTATAGGCTTTCTGGTTGGAACATATAATGGTTTACTTCTGCAAGTGCTTAGAAATGGGGTTTATTGGCAGTGGCTTAGCTAAAAATAAAGTGAAAATTTGTTTCCCATTCTGTATTATTTCTTGGGCCTCTCTCATTCAGAAACTGTTATCAGGAGAGAGATGACTGGGCAAGGCAGGATTCCAGCATGTCAGGAACTTAGTCAAATACTCTCAAATTCCACCAAACTGCACGCATGTCAAATAGTGATGGATGCTGCTAAGAATTCAAAGGATGAAAAAGAAGGTACGGCATGCTAAAGCTTCAGGAAGAGGTGTCAATAGAAAAGTGGTAGTAAAAGCCAAATTTAAGAGGGAAACAAGTAACTGTAGACTAATAAGTGACTTAGTTAAGAATAAATATTTTATTAAACTAAGTTTAAACTTTAGTTCAGTGAAAATTAAGAATAAAAATTATTATTAGTTGAGAATAAAAGAATGGTATTTTTTATGAGCATAAGAAGAACAATGTTTTTATAGGATGGAAACCCTCAAAAATGTCTTTAATCTTAGATAGCTAGAGAGTGAGAGGTTGGGGATGCTGATAAGAAGATAACTGGTCTAATGAATTTGGAAGAAGGTGGGATTAGATAAGTTAAAACATTAACAAAAATCAAAAGATTAGGAATTCTTAAGTCAGATGAAGAGAAAAATAAAAAAGACACAGGGGGAATATTTAAGGAGAAAATTGGCAGTTCCTTTAACAGGTAAATACTTAGTGCATAAGAGTTTCAACTTACAGATGTGTTGATATGTCCAAGACTTACAAATCAAATTTGTTTTGTAATTATCATCATATTTTTTTTCTGTCCTCATTAGAGGAAATGTTGGAATGGAAAAGGTTTGGATCATCTCTACTGACCTAATGGGTTTTGAGAAACAAAGCATTAATTCATACTTATTATTATAATTTCTGCTTGGACACTATACCTACCACAGCAAAGGTTAACAAAGGCAAAAGATATTTTGAGCCAGAGTTTTCATATTATCCTTCAGATTAAGTAAATCCCAATATCCCTGGATGTAATAGGAACAAATTGATTAAAGATGGTAATAAAGTCAAATTGAGCTCATCTTATAAACAAACAGCATTGCATTATTCTCAACAGTCATGTTTTTCAAATTTTCTATGCTTTGAAACAGCTTTGTGCAACATTTTCTCCACACATCATGTAAAGACAACATGATTTTGTTTATGCTTGACAAAAAGCTAATTTATTTTAAGCAAGAGATGCATTTGCAATAACTCAGAGTCTTATAGAGAAAGAATTCATTTCTGTATCGTATTTAATTACGATAGGTTCTCACAATTCAAACTCCACTGCACCGCTGTGAGGTAGGCACCATTACAGATACAGATAAGGAAACTAAAACTCGAAAATTAAAAGTGACTTGTCTTAAGATCATATACTTAATATAGTATGATCGGGGACTCGAAACTGGTTCTGTGATTCCAAACTCAGTATTAATTCTACCCCAGTACATGTTTGTAACCACATAGTAAAGAAAAATAGTTGATCCTCTACTCTAATCTCAACCTCTGATTCAACTTCCATGGTAATAATAAAACTGAATTATTAAAACTGAATAGGGATACTTCATCTGAGTGCATTAAAAAAATTATCTAAGATTTGAGGGATAAGTTCAGCGAATCTCTTGGTTTGATTAAAATCTTATATAATAATGTCCTGCCCACATAATTTTGAATTTTAGTTATGGTCATTTACTTGATTTTAAATTAATCAAGTAAATTAAATTAATTTAATTTAATTTAAATTAATTTTTTAAAATTAATCATAAATTAAAATGGTACCTAATTAACACATGCTAACTTTACAACCTAATTTTTTTGAGGATAGAAAACGATCCTTTATTTTTTTGATAAATTTTACATAATTGTCATGATTTTATCTTAGTAAGAAAAGAAATTCGTTGTACCCAGTAATCATTTTTAGGGGGGGGGTACGTATTACTTTTATTTTGGATGAAGAATAAGTTAATAAATATTTCTTTTATTATTGGCATGTGAAGAAAACAAAGAAATTACTCATAAAAAACTAGAAAATGTCACCAGTATGGTACAATTTCAAGTACTACCAATGACTCATCGAGAAAATGAATTTTTTTCCTGTCCTTTTCCCTACATTTCTCAAGAACAGCAAGTGATATTTGCATTCATTAGCCAAAACCCTTCACTTAACTAGGAACTGATGATAGACACATTTATTCTCCTAAAGTACTTTGACGTACTATTTCATAAGTTAAAAATATGGAAAACAACATTACCATTACTACTCGCATTGTAAATGTAAGGTCAGCAACACCTTTATGTATGAAAGAGTATTTCCTAGATTTAAAGCTGTTCCCAGGGGAGGCCTTTAAAACCCAAAATCACTAGATATGCCCTACTCTGGGTCTAAAAAAGACCACATGTAGTAGAAATTTTTCTAATTGCTTCAAGCTTAGGTGATGATGTTTTTTTCTAAAGAAAAATAATTGCGACTCCTCCAAGTAACAATTCCAAGAAGGCAGGGCCCTTCTTCTATAAGGTGTTCTTCTCTAATAAAGGGAAAACATTAGCACTCAAAGGAAGAAAAGAGGAAGAGTATGCTGAATATTTTTCCTTTTCACAAGAAAACTGTGGTTCATCTTTAATCTTTCATCCCTCGTATTAGACTCAAAATATTAAATTCTCCAATTCCTAAAGTTGTACATTCTTCTCTCTAGAATAATAATGTTACGTACTCTGTGATCTTCTGGAGCACCAAGTCTTTGTAAAATGTGTTTCTCTAAGTGGATTTCCTTTGTGCCACACCTAATGAATGACTTGAAGATGCAAATTGGTGCATTATCCTATCGATGACCTTGGTAATGGTTTCTGAAAAATAATTTATTTTACCATGTTCTGTTGTATACTAGAACTTTATCTTTTTAGTTACATATCTATCATCTATCTATCTATCTGTCTGTCTATCTATCTATCTATCTTTAGGAGCCAGCATGTTGCCTTAATTTAAAAAATGAGCAATTCACCTTCTATAAGATGCTCTTTTTCCTTACTCTCAGCATGACTTTTCATGTTTAGGACTTAAACTAGGATCCAAACATATGGGTTTCCATAACTAGTCAACACCTTTTCTTTGCAAATCTGAAATCCAGTGTTTTGCTCCTTACATAAACAAAAGATATTAATGATGTACTTGAGCTATTTTCCATTTGAATGGGCTGTTATGTGGGAAAATGAGACAAATTCTCAAGTGCATTTTTTCCCCAACTTTTTAAGCTACTAAATTACTTTCTATTGTAGGAATATATTTTTTTAAGGATTTTATTTATTTATTCATGAGACACAGAGAGAGAGAGAGAGAGAGAGGCAGAGACACAAGCAGAGGGAGAAGCAGGCTCCATGCAGGGAGCCCGACATGGGACTCGATCCCAGGACTCCAGGATCAGCCCCTGGGCCAAAGGCAGGCACTAAACTGCTGAGCCACCCAGGGATCCCCATCTACTGTAGGAATATATTATACATTATGGTACAGGATATATCTCTATATATCTGTAACAAAATATATTTTTAAAGATTTTATTTATTTTAGGAAGTCTGGGTGGCTCAGTCAGTAGTAGAGCATCTGACTCTTGGTTTTGGCTCAAGTCACAAATCTTTATTTGTGAGAGAGAGGGAGAGAGGAGGGCAAGTGCAGGGAAGCAGGGGCAGGGGTAGAGGGGGAGGGAAAGGGAGAGAATCTCAAGCAGACTCTGTTCTGAGTTTGGAGCCCACACAGGGTTTGATCTCACAACTCTGAGATCACGACCTGGGTCAAAACCACCCAGGCGCCCCTGAAACAAAATATTTTATTACAGTTTCTAACTTTTTCATGTGAGATGCACTCTAATGGTTTCCATTTAAAAAAAAAATTAAAAACATTTAAACACTAAAGTAATTTCGAAATCCCTAAAGATAACGTTTCTATCAGAGTTCTATCTTCCTGATGTTCGTATCACAATGTGATCAACAATGTTGAATTTAAACATTTCAAATATTGTATTCTTTTGCAGAGTTTCTAAACTTTTCCTGCTATTCCAATTTCTATTGCCATCCCAAACTTCATTTGGAGGTACAAATATAGGAGATTATTTTTACCATGAAATTTTTCTCATTTTCATGGAGGGTTGATAGCAGATATTGTTTACTGTGTTTGGTAACTTTTCCTGGAAAGACAGAAGAAACAAAGTGCTCTATTTCATAAAACTTTCAGAAGACACTGCAATAGATTCCCATCTAGCAGCACAGATGGCATGTTTTCTGGAGACGCGATGCGAGTGAAGATGCTGGAGGTGCATCATCTCATTCACTGCCTAATGTTACTCCTGGATTCCTGTTGTGTTGCATTATTTGTGAAAGAAAAGGGAACAGATTAGTTTCCTTTGGCCTTCTGCTATTTTTCGAAAAAAAAAATTTTTTTAAAGTAACAAAATAAATTCAACAGTTACCAAACTTAGGGGCACCAGGGTAGCTCAGCCAGTTAAGTGTCTGACTCTTGATTTCAGCTCAGGTCATTATCTCGGGTCGTGAGACCAAGCCCCACATCAGGCTACATGGGTGGAGAGCTTGCTCTCTTCCTCTCCCTCTCTCCCTATCTGCCTCTAAAAAAATAATCACTAAACTTCTTCTATGTCATCTGTATTATACATATGAAATAGTTATTAAAACTTTATGTTATGGGAACAATTGAATATAAATGATAACTATGCTTTTTAACTGATAGTCTTAGAAATTAAAAATCACAAAATTCATAGGAGTAGAAATAACTATACTGTTTATAGCATTCAAAGGGATATGATTACCTGAACAATATTACTTATTATGTATTACTGTTTGGTCAATAAAATATATATATCAAGGAGTTCTGTGGGAAGTGTGATCTAAAAATTCATGAGACATTTTCAGAAAACAAATTGCCCCTTACAATTATACTTAGTAGTTTAATTTAATTACCAAACATTTCTGTGTATAAATCCCTAATTATGGTACCAAAAAAAAAAAACCCCTATTTTGAGCTTTGTTTATATAAGATACAGTTTACCCAAGCATATTGCTAGGGACAATATGTGAATCATTAAAATCAGTAAAAATAAAATAATCTGAAAACTAACTTAGAAATGATTCTATTTGTAATTGAATGCAGTGAAGCTTATTCTTTCTTGTTGAACTGTTAAAACTTCAGACAATTTGTGCAAGTAACAACAGACAAAAACCTAGAAAAAAATCCAGGTAGATAAATTCCCTAAAGCTGTGTAACTCACTGACTTTACTCTAATTCATCTGAATATTCCCGTAGGCTCTAAGAAAGACAACAGCCAACAGAAAGAGCAACACATGAAAGGAAAACAGGGTACTTCTGAGACATGGTGCCATTTTTAATACAGTAAGAGTTGAGGATATGCCGTCCTTAACCATCTTTCCTTTTTACCTAGCTATTTTCACGTATTTTGACTATTTTAATTCTGATATTATTTGTACTAAAAATGTTCCGGACACAGAAACGTTCCTTGAACAAATATAAGGGTAAAATAAAATAGGAACCTTTCATGAAGACTTTTACAACCTTGAGGTTAGATAATTTAGCAACTTACACAAGAAAAATCATAAAAAACTTAAAACAGTAATAATAATTTTTTTAAAGCTAGAATTTGCTTATATATTTAAAAAGGGTTTTTTTTTTCAGGGCACTGGGTGGCTTAGTTGGTTGAGTGTCTGCCTTCGGCTCAGTTGTGACCCCGGGGTCCTGGGATCGAGTCCCGCATTGGGCTCCCTGCATGGAACCTGCTTCTCCCTCTGCCCGTGTCTCTGCCTCTGTGTGTCTCTCATGAATAAATAAAATCTTTAAAAAAAATATGCAGAGATGTGTACTGTATCTACAGACACACACACGCACACACACATATTTGTTACAGCATTATTCATAAGGAAGAAAAGTTATAACAGCCCAGCAATCTTCTAATTTTCTCTCTAAAAGAAGTGGTGGTAACCTCTTTCCTAGGTATGTAACTGTTGTTTAGTAAAATAGTTTCTTGATGACGAACTAATTATGTAAATAGCATTTTCAAATGACATTTGGAAATTGAGATTGTTTTAGTTTAGTTTAGTTCTTTCCAACACTCAAAATCAAATCTCATTCATCTCTAAAAATTCTGCCTAGAAACTGGCCAAATCAAATCAGAACTGTTTGTTCATTCATTTATTTAACAAACATTTGTTGAGAATTTATTACCTCATGGGTAATGTGCTAAATGTTGAGGAGAAATGAGTAAATCAGAGTAACATTCTGTAGAGAAACAAGAATTTTGTGAGGGATTCCAATGGAAGTTATGAGAGGTTAGGGATTTTTTTGTTCATTTTTAATTGCTGTTTATATGTATATTTTTTTAAATTTTTATAAGGATTTTATTTATTCATTCATGAGAGACACATACAGAGAGAGAGGCAGAGACACAGGCAGAGGAAGAAGCAGGCTCCCTGCAGGGAGCTTGATGCGGGACTCGATCCCAGGACCCCGGGGTCACAACCTGAGCCGAAGGCAGACACTCAACCCCCGAGCCCCCAGGCACCCCCTCTATAGGCATGTTTTTGACTTTGTAATATAGTCACTCTTAGAATTGCAAACAGTATATACACTATTTAAAAAAGTCTTATTTTTTGTGTACAAAAAAAGCTTGCACTATGTCCTCTGAGATATGCTGTGTTCAAATCTTTGCCTACTCCTAGAAACAAGCCACCCTTAGGCTCTGAGAAGACTACATACTCAAAATAGATGACTCTTCCATAAAAGTAAAATCTGAACAAGTTAATTTTCTTCATGATTTCTACCTGCCATTGGCCTTTTTCACACAGTATTTCTGTACTCTAGTCTTTATTTTATGATGTATATACTACCATGAAATCTGTCTACTGGCAGACATTATATATTTCATCTTACAGGTCACAAAATAAGCCTGGCCTATTTCACACAGAGAACATTCCTATCACACATCAAGATGAAACTCTCATGTTTTCTCAAGCTTTCTAGGGAATTGTGTCCCCCACCCCCACCCCAACCCCTCAATTTCTTGAACTTATAGTGTAACTTGAGCCATCAATTTACTGAAGTATATATTTAAAATCAGGAAAAAACAGGTCCATTCAATTGTTGCCAATGTTATCAGAAATGTCATCACTGAAAGTGCAGGAAAGAAAGGTCGACTGATATAATCCCCGCTCACCATTTCCACACACACACACCCTCCCCCGAGAAACATTTTTTTCTCTCCTCTCCACCAACACATATCACTCTCCACACTTCAAAATAAATAAATAAATAAATAAAGATGGGGGGGGATGCTTTTGGTTGAGAGCAGTATAACAAAGCTGGCCACCACAGGAACCAGGCCGAGCTCTGCTCTATCACAAGGAAACAAATGGGAGAAAAGATAAGAAAATCCAATGAGAAAGCAATGAAAAGAAACACAGAAAATGCTCCAGGCAGCTGAATAGCACAAGAAAAACACCACCCAGTTTGTAGGAGGAAGTGGTCAGAGCTCCTGCGAGGTGACCAAGGACCGTTAGGGGCCAGCCAGGTGTCAGGGAAGCAGAGGTATCTGCTCTGAGCGAGTGTCCCGTGTGTCAGGAGGCTTCCCTGCACCGCCTCCGTGTGTCCTCATGGTGAGCCTGGCCTCTCCATCTGCACCTCGCCATGCCCTCACCTTATCCCAACCCCAGACACATGGCTGTCCCTACAACTCCCCATTCTATCTGCCAAGGGAAGACAGTCCGACACCCAGGACTGTTCTCTAGCACACACTCCATCAGTGTGCCCTGCAGCGGAGCAACTGCGCTCAACTGCCCTCTCCTGTGACCTCAGGCATGCTGCTCTGGGGCCCTAAGGGGTAAGGGACTTACTTACCTCCCCTCCACTAACTCCTTTCTTTTTCCCTGGCTTGAACAAACACGGGTATACTAATGATTTTATATCTTTCTTATCAATCCAGAAATGTTTTCAGATTCTCTTCTTTTTCCTCACTCCCCACCCCCTTTCTGTTCCTGTGGACTAACTGCAGGCCCGTCACATACAGTCCATCACCTATTTTCTATTAAAGAAAAATTTTAAACCTCCCATGGTTTCACGATTTCCTATAACTTTTCCATCTGTTTCCTTCCCGGATAGTTAAGCTTTGTGAGTTTTCTATATCGTGTTTCCCTTTTCCTACTCGTTGCTGTCTGACTTCTTCCCCTATCAAAGACATGACTTTCACTCAAATTGCCGGTGACCCCCTGGATTCAAAATGCAATTAATGCATTTAATCTCCTCTCTCCTTTCACTTTTCCACATGATGTGTGATGCTGTTGAACAACAGCACATGGAAACCACCAGCGCTTGCTTCCCAACAACTGGTCTCCGCTATGTCTTCCTGTTTTGTTGCTGGATATCTCTCTTTTGTTTTTCTTAGCACCAGTTAAAGACTATTTCCCTCGCCTATTCTTAACCCTCCTCTGCTAATTACTTACTTTCTCTCTGGCTTTACACAAAGACCTATGTACTAACAATTTTATATCTTTCTTAATACTTCAGAAATCTTCTCAGAAATGTACACCCATATCCCCAACTTCCTGCTGGACTCTAAGGCTCGGAAGTCAATAGGTACTGAAATTCAGCATGGCCAACACTGACCTTGTCATCTCCATGCCTGCTTCTCTTTCTATTACTACCAGTTTGGGTAATGATGTCATTTAATCACCTAAGTTGGGAATGACTCTCAGTACTCTCTTTACTAAATCCTTCCTTCAGTGATTTATTATGAAGCTGAGTAGATTCCATGTCCTAATTATCTCTCAAACTGGATACTTCCTCTCCTTCATTTTCTTGGCCCCATTATTTCTCACTCCTATTATACTTCCACTACCAGCCTGATTTTATCTGTCAATTGACTGTTAATGTCTTAAAAAACAAAAACAAAAACAAAAACAAAAACAAAAACAAAAACAAAAACAAAAACAAAAAAAACACTTGATATTGAAGGTGAAATGACATGGGCTTTTGTGTATCATCCTCCCAGGAATCCTTACTAATTATGAACTTGCAATTCATATTTTTGAGGTTCCAGCTTGTTATATCTTTCATAGGAAAAGTATCTTCCTTTCAAGATTCAGCTCTCATGCATGTAAGCGCCTACTCCTTGGTAAGCACTTCGTGTTGTTTGCTACTATTATTATGACTCACCTGAGTTTAAACCCATTCAAAGACTTCCCATGACCCTAAGGATAAAATTGGAAACTTTAAAACGACTCTCAGAGTCTCTATATTCTATTAACTTCTCTAACTTCATCTTCCCACTCTCTGATAGAAGCCCTATTTTTAGTTAGGTGCTTTTTCTACTTCTTCTTCTTACACAATTAACTACTTGCAGCTCTATTAAAAATTCCTTTCAAAAATTACCCATTCTAGTGGTACCAGGGTGACTCAGGCAGTTAAGTGTCTTCCTCGGCTCAGGTCATGATCTCAGGGGCCTGGGATCAAGCCCCATCTTGGGTCTGCTCACTAGGGAATCTGTGTCTCTCTTTCCCCTCTACCCTTCTCCCTCCCATCTCTTGTGTTTGCCCTTACAGGCATGCACACACTCTCTCACTCTCTCAAATAAATAAATTTTTTTAAAAAATTACCCATTCTAGGAGGGCTAATGGGAAGAGTATACAAGGAAAGACTGCAAAGGGTCAAGAGAATTTCACAGAATATGGAAAATTCTATTGGAGTGGAGGTTACAGAGCTATATAGGTTTGGCAGAAGTCATCAGTGTATAGAGTTAATACATCCATTTTATTGTATATAAATTATACCCCAGTAATGAACTGATTAAAAATGATTTTATGTGGAAACACTTAGTAACTCCCCCAGGCTGAGATATGTGACCATATGTGAACTTCCACAGCACACATGTATATATTCTTCATAGCACTTACTCCAATGTCTTGCCCAACACTAAACATATTACAGGTTCCCCTGTAAACTCTAGGACACTTATTTTTATATCTACATCTCCAACATCTAGTATAAGGGCTCCAAACTCAGTAGGACTTCAAAGAATATTTATGGAATCAGTGAACTAATTACACATTGATATTACAACTTCAGATTGGAATTCTATAATGTTGAATCATATAATTAAACATTCACCTTTTTAATGAAGGGTTTGGGGCACATTTAATATTGTCTGATGTGTCTAATTTATAAAATCAAAGGTTAGGATGCCACCTGCAATTGCTAATAATAGCCACGTAACTTTTATAATCACAAGGTTAAGGATGTTTATATCAAGACATTGACAATAAATCTCAGAGATTGCATACAGAATTATTCTCATTTTGTGGGAAACAAAAGTCAGTTAACTGTCATCCATTTATTACAAAGAATCCTGTGAAGCACTAAATATGAATAATATCTCGAAATGGAAAACTATGATGGGAAAACGGGAACACCTACTGTCAGCAGCATTGCCACTTCCAAATGTGCAATAACAACATGGATTAGAAGGAAGCATTATCCTCATTGGACACAGGTACGTATGAAGGTCATTGCTGACCTATTCTAGGATACAAAATACCAAGGAATGTGATCTGTAAAAAATACATGTCCACCAGCAGGCAAAGCTCCTGAAGATTATACATGGGATGAGGGTATCATCCTATAAAATGTAGAATAGAAGGCCAAATGACATGGCTTTTAGGGAACATATCAGAGTATCATTAATAATTGACTTTGATAACATATAAAGTATTCTTATTCTGGACTAGGAGGTGATACAAAGTCCAATATATTTTACCCTAAACTAATAGAATATGTATATCACATATGTCAAGTAAGAAAATATGAATAAAAAAAAAGGATACATATTACTGGAGCAAAATTTCTTTGTAAGACAAAATCTTAGATGTACCAATTACTGTTCCTTCCAAGCTCAGAGTTACTCCTAAAGGAAAAAGCTTTAACTCTCCGTCTGATAAGCTATTAACCCATGTTTAGACTCACATGACGTAGACCCTGCCACACACTGGACCACAAATGGATATATGATCCAAAGGCAGCAAATCCTCACATTGAACAGTCATTTGTGATATTTAGAATGAATGGTGGGGTTGGCCAGCATGATTGCCAGGTTTGGGGCCTGAGGGTGTCAAATGAGGGTGTAAGGGCTTGATAAATGCAGAAACTGAAGAGTCTTAGGAAAGAGAATGCAGCATGAGGGGCAAGTCGTGGAGGGCTTGATACACTTAAGTTCTAAGATTATCAAAATTGTAACCAAGAAAAGCTAATGAGGAAAAGACACAAGAAGACACAAAGAAGAGGATAAAGAAGCCAAATGGTATAGATAAGAGACTGGAATGTGTAGCTGTGTCTAAATTATTAAAAAAAAAAAAAAAAACACCACAAGTTCAAAGACCTATGTGTAGCTCAAGTCCAATGAGTTATTTTGTATTCAGTCTTTTCTGGATTCACCATGACTATATATATCTTTCCAACAAAACTATACTCAATTACACTAAAAGCAACTGAGACTTTGTTTCTTGAAACCAAAATAAACAAATAGATTTAAAAACTTAACTAAAATGACTTTCTGTACATTTTAGGCATTGGAACACAAAGTTACCAGTTAATATTTTACTTACATAAAATATAGGGAAAACAACTGTTTAAGAAACAAAAATGTGTAGGAAATAATCCAAATTTCATAAAAATCATTATCATTATTACCATCTAGTATTCTTTCAGCTTAAATTTCTCTAATTAAATGGAAAAAAAATGACAGCAAAACGAATGAACTCATTATTTCCTCCTAAGTGACATGAAAATCTATGTGGGGTCTTTGTGGTTCCACACAAATTTTAGAATTATTTGTTGTAGTTCTATAAAACAATTCCATTGGAATTTTGTTGAATCTGTAGCTTGTGTTGGGTAATCCGGGTTTCAGATGACCACATAGTTCCTTCCTGGGAGGCCTCAGTGAGCTGTGGCAAGGGCAAGGGGACACGAACAGGTGGTGTCTCCCTGCCGACATCCCCTCAGAGGGTCTCTGTGGCCTCGAGACGGGCGGCAAACTGGAATCCTCCCAGGAGCCCTTCACGTGTAGACTGGGGTGTGTTTCCTGTCTCTGGAGTGTGGTATCCCGACCAGAATTGTCTTCCTGAGAAGTTCAGTCCCATGGGGACTGGGAGTACACCCCCCCTCACCGGGCCACCAGAACCACACAACCAAGAGGCCCAGCTGTGTGGGTGGCATCTGCCTTCCAGCTCTGGCAAGGCCTGGGGATGAGAGCTCGGGGCAGGGCAGGTCCGAGCCTGCACTCACGGTGGGTCCATACTTGTCTGCCTGTGCAAAAAACTGGTTCTCTCCAGCACCTCTTTCCCCAAATAAAATTCCAGTTTAATTCCTGACTCTTTGGCCGATGCTTTAAGATTAGCGACCGAATCCACCTCAACACATAGTCTAACCACCTCTGAAACTGCTGCTTTTGAGCGGGTTTCCGGGACAAGTGATTCTGTGTATGAGCCCCTCAAAAGGATTATCTCAGGTGGCACATCTCCCCAGG
Source organism: Vulpes lagopus (assembly GCF_018345385.1). Classification (NCBI taxonomy): domain Eukaryota; kingdom Metazoa; phylum Chordata; class Mammalia; order Carnivora; family Canidae; genus Vulpes; species Vulpes lagopus. The sequence goes on along the minus strand of NC_054834.1, from coordinate 108,791,530 downwards.
TCTGTGGACGTAAGCCCTGTTGGTGTCCAAAGCCACACATTTTTCAGGTCTCATTTCTCTGGTGCGGGTCCTAGGGTGCCTGGTAATGGGACCCAAACCCTTGCTCTTCAGGGAGATTATGAGACCTTTCTTTATTGTGTGTCAATGCACTGGGTGTGGGATTTTTGACAAGTTCCATCTCAGTGTAGCCACTTAACGTCTTGTTGTGCAGGAAGCTGCTCAGTCAGTTTTCAGTTCCCCTTTAGTGGGCATTGTTCCCCGAGTAGTTGTAAATTCGTTGAAACCATGGAAGGAGGTGAGTTCAGGGTCTTTGTACGCTACCGTCCTGTACTGTCCTCAACAAAATTGCCAATGACCCCTTGACCTAATGTATCTTACATCAGATTAAATCTTTCTTCCAGCGATCTTTGTGCACATAATCAGGTACACAGAACAAAATAAACACAAATGAACTTCCTTTGTTTAGATGAATAAGTAATAAAGGAACAAATGTTTGTTATATGGAATGCTAATTCCATTGTATACATATGCATATCTTGTTTCATGACATAACTGGGTGGACTCAGGATACAATAGACTGCAATAATTTTATCTGGCTGCCTTCACTCACTGGGCCAATGTTTTCCTTTTCCCATGAGAACTCTCTATAGCAGTAGAGCACCAACGCCTGTCTCTCTTCACTGCGATGCAAGGTGTATACAGAGTGGGACATAAATAATCCCTGCCAAAAGGGATTTGAGAGACGAAGAGTGGATCTTCCAGAGAGAAGGTCCTGCTCCAGCTACCGCATCTGTGATGCTTACGACACTTTGCCCTCAATTACTGATAGTTTGGATCATCTTTCTAATGTATTGAATCTGAAGACACAGAGCCAGACCCTAGGAGTACGCTAGGTGTCTAAAACAAATGTTTCCTTACTACAATTTTACCACCCCCAGGAAAAGTTTATTTGCGCTGCTCTCCCAATTCCCTTTCTAGGCTCCCCATGTCACATCTAGTTAAAAGGTATATCCAATTTATTCCCACGTTACGCAGTGTCTCAGAGAACATCATTCTCCATACTACTACATGCTTTGAATTTTCCCCCTACTTTTCCAAAGCCCTTTCTTTTCCAAGCATGGAAATACTGAGCAGTTTCTTATCTTTCATTATCTACTTGCTCTAAGGGTGAGACTGCCAGGTTTTATGCATGTGAGCAGGTGCATTAGATGAATCTGGAGGACAAAATATTTGGGAACTCAAATGTCCTCAAATCCCTCAAGCACAGTACAGGCCATTCTTCCAAGCTTGAGTAACATGATATTAAGGAAATGGGGATAAAGAATACAAAATGGTCTTTTTCTGTCTCAGATAAGGTAACTGTAAGCTCTACTTGTTATGACTGATTCTGCATCTCACTTTTGAACCCACATGTCACTGGGGCAGTGCTTAAACATCTCGTTGGGAAATATTGAATGAATATAATGAGCAAATCATAGTCTTCAACTATCAGAGAAACAAGATTACCCATCATTCATGGATGTTATAATGCAGATAAAATTAAAATAATTGTAGATAATGACAGGATGAACATTATCATGCTAATTTTGTTTATTTAATATATATTCAAAAATATGACCCAGCACGTTAAAATTGTGATTTCACAGACACTCTTTGCACATGACAATTGTAAAGTAGACTGTTCCCCAGACATAAATGTTTGCACAGTTGGCGCATATTATAGGCAAATGCTCTGATATAACCAAGCGACTTCTAAGCCCACAGGGATTAATTTTATAGTCACTGACAGAAAATAAGAGTGGTCGTTAGATGGATCCCTGTGCACAAGTTTATGAAAAAGAAAATTCTCAATTCCACCAAAGAATAGGTGAAGATCTCACAATATTTGTCATTGAATTCTTTAATGACTTATCTATTAACCCAGAAGAAGATACCCAAAATTTGGATGACCAAAAGTAGGATTGCTGGATCGTACGGTAGTACTGTTCTTTTTTTTTTTTTTTTTTTTTTTTTACCTTTGCAATCCATATATTTGAGAAAGGACTTGTATCCAGAATATGTAAATAACTCTTACAAATCAGTAAGAAAAGCAAAGGTAGTACTGTTCTTAAGGAAGCTCTGTGCTTTTTCTATAAAGGCTGTACTAGTTTATAATCCCCACCAGTAGTGTCAAGGGTTCTCTTTACTCCACATCCTTGCCAACACTGGTCTTTGACTTTTTTTGAGAGGGGGGGTGGGGGAGGGAAGGAGGAACAGGGGGAGAGAGAATCTTAAGCAGGCCCCATGCCCAGAGTGGAGCCTGATGTGAGGCTCGATCGTACAATCCTGAGGTCATGACCTGAGCCAAAATCAAGAGTCAGACACTTAACCAACTGAACCATTCAGGGGCCCTTCTTTTGACTTTCTGGTAATAGTCACTATAAGTGGTATGTGATCTCTCATCGTGGTTTTGATTTGAATTTCCCTAATGACTTGTATCATGAAGCATCTTTTCATATACCTATTGGGTCATTTGTACGTCTTCTTTGGAAAAATGTAGAATCATATACTTTGAACATTTTTTCATTGGATTATTTATTTTTGCTATTGAGTTGAATGATTTCCTTCTATACTTAAGTATTTATTTTTTTATTTCATTTTTATTTTATTTATGATAGTCACACGAAAGAGAGAGAGAGAGAGAGAGAGAGAGGCAGAGACACAGAAGCAGGCTCCATGCACCGGGAGCCCGACGTGGGATTCGATCCCGGGTCTCCAGGATCGCGCCCTGGGCCAAAGGCAGGTGCCAAACCGCTGTGCCACCCAGGGATCCCCTATACTTAAGTATTAACTTCTTATTAGATATATGGTTTGCAAATATTTTCTTCCATTCCATAGGCTGCCTTTTCATTTCATTTGTTTCCTTTGTTTCGCAGAGACTTTTACTTAGATGTAGTTGTACTTACTTATTTTTGCTTTAGTCGCTTATGCTTTTGGGTGTTAAATTCATGAAATCATTTCCAAGAACAGTGTTGAGTTTTCCTCCATATTTTCTTCTAGGAGATTTATAATTTCTGGTCTTGTACTTAGTCTTTAATCCACTTGATCTTTATTTTTGTGTATCGTATAATAGTCTAATTTCATTCTGTTGCACGCAGCTATCCACGTTTCCTAACACCATTTGCTGAAGACTCTAACCTTCTCCCATCGTGCACTCTTGGCACCCTTGTTGAAGGTCAGGGGACTGTGTATGCGTGAGTTCTTATTCTGTTCCATTGGTTTTTATATTTGTCCTTATGTCACTACCTTACTATTTTGATGACTGCAGCTTTGTAATATGTTTTAAGATCAGGATGTGTAGGAGGTCTCCAGTTTTATTCATCATTTTCCAGAATATTTTGGCTATTAGGGGTCATTTGTGGTTTCATATGAATTTTAGGATTGTTTTTTTCTTTTTCTTTGAAAAAATGGCACTGGAATTTTATTTTTAAAAAACTGCATTGAATCTGTAGATCATTGTCATCTGTAGGTTGAAATCATACATATGCACATTTCAACAATGTTAATGCTCCCAATCCATGAATATGGAGGTCTTTCTATTAATTTGTCTTCCTTAATATTTTTCAATAATATTTTGTAATTTTCAGTGGACAAGTCTTTCACCTCCTTGGTTAAATTTATTCCTAAGTGTTTTATTCTTTTTTGATGGTATTTTAGATAGGATTGTTTCTTAATTTCCTTTTCAAAAAAAATAATTTTCTTTTCAGATTGCCCACTGGTAGTATATAGAGACAAATAATTTTTGTAAGTTGATTTTGTATCCTGTAACTTTGCTGAATTTTTAAATTAATTCTAACAGTTTCTGTATGTGTATGTGTGCGTGAGACCTTTCGAGTTTTCTATGTATACAATCACATCATCGAGAAAGATAATTTTACTTGTTATTTTCCAATTTGTATACCTTTTTTCCTCTTCTTTTTAAAGATAGATTTATTTATTTGTTTGAGAGAGAGAGTGCACATGTGGGGGAGAGAGAAAGAGACAGAGAGTGAGCACTGAGAGAGAAGGAGAAGACGACTCCCCGCCTAGCAGGGAGCCCGACCTGGGGCTCCATCCCAAGACCCTGGGATGACCTGAGCTGAAGGCAGACACTTAACTGATCGAGCCACCCAAGTGCCCCCAATTTGGATGCCTTTTACATTATTTTCTTGCCTAACTATTCCGGCAGGGACAGTACTATGTTGAGTAGAGGTACAGAGAATGGATGTCTTTGCCTTGTTCCTGATCCTAGGAAAAAAAAAAAAAAAGCTTTCAGGTTTTCATCATTGAGTATGATGTTACTTGTGGACTTGTCTTATATGGCCTTTATTATTTTAAGGTAAGTTGCTTTTATGACCAATTTGTGGAGTTTTTAACATGAAAACATGTCTACCTTTTTTTTCCTGTATCTACTGAGATATCATATGATTTTTATTCCTCATTCTGTTAACATATTGTATCGTATTACCTTCTCTGCATATGTTGAACTATCCTTTCATCCCAGGGATAAGTCCCACTTGATTGTGGTGTTGTATGACCCTTTTAAGGTGCTCTTGAATTCAGCTTGCTAGTATTTGTTAAGGATTTTTGTATCTATGTTTACCAAGGTATTGGCCTGTAATTTTCTTTCCTTGAGGTATCCTTGTCTGGTTCTGATATCAGGGTAATGCTGGCCTTGAAAAACGAGTTTGGAAGTATTCCCTCCCTTTCCATTTTTGGCAAGAGTTTGAGCAGTGGTGCTAATTATTCTATAAATATTTGGTAGATTCACCTGTGAAGCCACCGGGCCCTGGGATTTCTGTGTTGGGAGAACTTCGATTAATGATTCAGTCTCCTTAGTAATTATTAATCTGTTCAAATTTTCTGTCTTCATAATTCAGTCTTTGTACATAGAATGTTCCTAGGAATTTATCCATTTCTTCTAGATTATCCTGATTTGTTGGTGTATAATTGCTCTTAATAGTCTCCTTTGACCTTTTGTATTTCTGTGGTATCCGTTATAATGTCTCCTCTTTAATTTCTAATTTTATGCTTTTGAATCTTTTTTCTTAGTAAGTCTAGCTGAAGGTTCACCCATTTTATCTTTCAAAAAAAACAACTTCTACTTTTCTTGCCCTTTTCTATTGTTTTTCTACTTCCTATTTACTTATTTTTGCCCTAGTCTTTATTCCTTCCAAAGGGATCCCTGTTGGTACTGGGTCCAGCTTGTGGACATGCTCACAGCGGCAGTGGCACCAGGGTCTGATGCACAGCTGTCCTTTCTGCAGCATTGGTAGTAGTATATGAGGCACAGGCGTTTATAGAGCAGTAGCAGAACGGGGTCCAGAGTACGGGCATGTGTTGAGCATCACCACCTCTGGGGCTTAGGATACAGGCTAGATCCATGTGCCTACGGCTCCAGTGACTGAAAAGTAGGCACTCATGGGGTGGCCCTGGAGCCAGGGTCCAGAGTGCAGGCGCATGTGGAGTGTCTATGATTCTAGGGTACAGAGGTTGCATGAAGTTGGAAGGAGGTTGGTGGCCCTGGCCCCAGGGTGGAGCAACAGTGATTTGTTGGGGGGAGAGCAGCAGTAGCAGCTCCATCTCCAGGGGTCTGCAGCACCATTTATACTGGGTGGCTCAGCAGCCAAAGCTGCCAGTGTGTCCTCTGAAGGGGGCTGCTACAATCTGTGCTAGGGGACACTGCAGGGTCCTCCCCGGAGAGGGCTGTGTGGAGTCCACAACTGTGGTGGAGGCTGCCAGGGTCCTCCACCAAGGGGGCCGCTGGGGATGCGCTGGTACCCACCATGTGGCCGCTCCTCCTAGCCCTTGCAGATGTGCTCCTCTCCCTCTCCAGACATCTCAGCTACACTGCTAACACCAGCAGTCCAGTCTGGTTTCTCCACTTTTTGCTCCACGATGGTGCTGGAGGTTCTTAATTAACCTCTTGAGCTCTCCCAGGGCTATTTTTGTCCTTGGATATCTAATTATTGTTTTTTTGTGTGTGTGAGAGGACAATAACTGGTACCTCCTACTCTACCATTTTGCTGTCACCCCCTAAGTAAATTTTCTACAAAAGTGTGTTCTTTCGTGTGTTTCAGAAATATATCCAAAGCACAGAGCTGAGTCTTAGAGAACCACCTGTGGAGTAAAACAAATTGCCTGTAATATACCAGGCACATTTGTGAATATAAAATACATATAAGAAACCATGAGTGTTTTTTAGCTAATTTAATCCCCAACTTCTAAACCTTTATAATCTTATTTGGAAAGAAGATACGTACGTACAAGAAAGAATTATAGCACACTGTACGATGGTATAAAATGAAGTGCTAATTTGGATATAATTAGACAATAATTGATAAAATACACATAACAACTACTGTTGAATTAAATTAAACTTGAATCATCGGGGAGGACTCTGTAATAGAAAATGATCTGTGCTTCAAACAGCTGAAGGGTTTTGTGTTATAAAAAGGCAGGGATGAGGTAAAGAAAAAGATGAAAAAGGGGTGGCTCTCCAAAAGAGCTGGAAAAAATGAAGTAAAAGAAATGACGGCGTACGATGGAAAGATCAGTAGCCTGTAGGAGGAAAACCTGGAATCACTGAAGCAGAAAGGAAGCTTACTAATCAGGAAGCGTATTCAGGATATTTACAGAGACCACGTAAAGAGTATATATTCAAATTGTAAAGAATGCGTTGTCAACCACTGCCCATCATTAACTTTTGTTATTTTAAAATTTCATTTTTTAAATCAAAATACTGGCTAAATGTAATGCTTTCTCCAAAAGTCTTTGAGGCAGAGCTTTTATTCCTCTAATCCTATACTGACATACAAGCTCGAAACATCATGATATAAAAAGAGTCAATATTTATAGAATATGATTTATGAAATATTTAGAAAATATCAGTTTATTGCATAAGAAATTTAAAATAAATTGAAACATTAACTTTTGGCCATGAACTTTTAAACTTATAAGATCCTTAAGGGTGCTGGGGTGGCTCACTTGGGTAAACATCTGACTCTTGGTTTCAATTCAGGTCATGATCTCAGGGTTGTGGGGTTGAACCCCTCCATCGGGCTCTACACTCAGCACAGGGTCGTCATGGGATTCTCTCTCCCTCTTTTTCCCCTCGGCCCCTCCCCTTGCTCACACCTGCACACACACTCTCAAATAATAAAATAAAAAATAAAATAAAATAAATAAAATAGAAATGAAAATGAAAATAAAATAAAATAAAATAATAAAAAATAAAATAAAATAAATAAAATAAAATAAAATAAAATAAAATAAAATAAAATAAAAATAAACTGGTAAAATCCTCAGATTTATATTATCAGTGATGCTGTTAAAAAGATTTCTTGTAAAGTAATTGTGTTTGTCTAATATCACTTGATCACAGTTTGGTTACTAAAGTCACATTGACATTCACCCTGTGTCCGTGTCTGCTGGAGCACACGAAAGCTTTAAAAGATCTGGAGGCCCAAACACTTTGGCAAAATAACCCAAGGCCAAGAACCAAGGATTGTACTTCCTTTTATCTACTGTCCCTGATGCCATGTAGTGTTGGAACAGCTGAATCACTTGAATACGCTGCATCTTTTTTCACTCTGGCTCTCATTATGCATCTTATCGCAATACACCTTTTCAGTAGATACTTGTTCATTAATCTAGAGCCAAGGGATTTTTACTATCAAAGCCCTTGATTTTTCACAGGCTTATTTAAATACAAAATATTATCTCCCTCTGACTTTATATATAGTTTCCCCTGAATTTATATATAGTTTTCTTCAGACTCTACAATGTAAGAGAGCCTTTGGATGTAGAAAAATAAGCAAATGAAAAAAACTCAATAAGTTAGAGTCCAAAAAACCTGATTTCTTCCTTTCCAAATATTCTTTGACTTTAAGAGTCAGTGGATTTACTACCATCATCCCAGGTCTATAGTATAAACTCGACCTTGAGCAGTTTTTAAAGTGCAAGATTTGAAGAAACTTGGTTTGCAAATTAAGCTTTTGGGTTGGGTTGGGTTGGGTTGGGATCCCTAATACAGTAGATTCCAAGGTAAGGGAAACAGGCTCTTTTCAATAGCTCAGGAAGCATTTTCTATTGCCAGTAATATTCCAAATATTATAACATTTAACCTAATATCTACATTTGTACTCAGGACATGCATTGATAATTAAAATATTTTTTATTTAAAATTTCCTAGGAAGAGCAAATGAGGAAATGACATCACAGAATAATGTTAATATAATGATTTGTTTTGTACATTATATGAGATAGCTGAAGACAACATAATTCATCACAATGTTTTCTCCATTTAAAGAACATTAACTTCTGCTTTAGCATTTAAGTATATATGATATGTATGTATGTATGTATATAAAATATATTTATGTATTTAAAGATTTTTACTTTTGTATTTTTACTTTTTGTATTTTACTTATGTATTTTTACTTTTATAGCCTTTTATAGGCTTATTGTAAAATAATCCACTACAATTCTCTTTTTAATGGGATTTTACTTTTACTTTTAAAAATTATTATTGATGGGGATTCCTGGGTGGCTCAGCAGTTTAGCTCCTGCCTTCAGCCCAGGGCGTGACCCCAGAGTCCTGGGATCGAGTCCCACATCAGATTCCCTGCATGGAGCCTGCTTCTCCCTCTGCCTGTGTCTCTGCCTCTTTCTCTCTCTGTGTCTCTCATGAATGAATGAATGAATAAAATCTTTTAAAAAAATTATTATTCACCTTTTAGAAAACGATGATGGCATTTCTTTTATTTCATTGCTGAATATATGACCTACAGTGACATTAACATTTTAATTGTAAGGAAATGTTAGAATGAAAAAACAAAACAATTTTTCTTAAATAAAAATCTGCTTTCTTTTCCTATAGAAGGGCTTTTGCTTTTTTTGTTGTTGGTAAATTTATAAACACTATTGCAGTACTCTCTTTGTAAAACAACTTTGGAAATACATATAAATGAACTAAAAGAACATCAAACAATTCCTAAGACTGATGCAGGACTTCAAATCGTGTTGTAAGTTATTTATAGAAAGCTGTTGAGTTTAATTATTCAGGAGTGGAATTGAGTGTTTTAAATATCAGTAGGCAGGAAAAATTAAAACTAACACAAAATGATGGTATTGAAGTACTTTTCAAAGGCCTTAGAATCTTAAAGGATAAGAGATTCAGAATTCTGAATTATTTAGTTGTGTCAAATGAACTATAAGGTCAAATCCCCATTAACTTAAGAGAAAAGAAGCTAATTAATATAATATTCAATAAAGTTAAATTTTATTTTCTTTTTCACAGTTCCTTGACACTAATTAATATAATTATTTTGGATATAAACCCTTTTAAATGTACCATGACGTATGACTTTAATTTCCCATTTATCCTCCGCTATTTGTTGAGCACTTCCTAGATGTTGAGCACTAGGAATGATAAAATAGCAATGCACCAATTTGGTCTTGAAGGAACATTGAGTCAAGCAGTGGAGATGTTTATTAAATAACCTTAAGTTGTGATGGAAAATTGTACTGTGCAATGGATCTAGATAAAAGAGTGTACAACTTAGAGACAGAAGAGATTGACTTTAAGTGGGAATCTGGAACGTTTTGTGAAAGTGGTGACATCTAAAGCAAACACAGAAAGAGAGACAAAAGCAATTGGGCATGAAGATCATCTGAGAGAGGCCCAGAGAACTGCATAAACAGAGGCACAAGGGAAGAGAAAGACAAATACGCAGCAGCAAGGGTGCAATTGACTTTGGATTGAGAGGGGGTGTGTAAAATGCACGGCAGTGTGAGATGGGACTGGGAAAGTGGGCTGGGATTTGATCATAGAGTGGATGGCTATAGACTCTGGAACAGGAGACTTTCAAGAGTGAACAGGGCCCCACAATTAATTACACCAGGACAACAGCATCAACCAGACCAGCCCGGGGGCAGGCGGTATGACCATGCTATGTCTGGTAGGCGTTTGATCCCAGGCCAATATATTTGGCTTGACTTGCAGAGGCCTGGGGAATAATGGAGTATTCAGCATAGACGGGGCACTTTAAAATGAAAACTATATATAAAAAAATAATAATAAATAAATAAATAAATAAAATAATAAATAAAAAATAAAATAAAATAAAAAAATAAAGTAAGATAAAATAAAATATAAATAATAAAATAAATAAAATAAATAAATAAATAAAATGAAATAAATGAATAAAATAAAATAAAATAATAAAATCGAAACTATACCTAGTGGGAAAACCAGTCAAGGCTTGGAGAATAATTAGGACTCTATGGAAGGTAGTTAACTCTTTATGAATATAATTCTTATTCCACAGATTGCTTTTTTTGGCTTAAATGTCTAACAATGAAGACAGGTTGGCCACATGTTCAAGAAAGTGGAAATATGTGACTGAAATAATTTATCAAATTTAAAGCACAATAACTTTAGCTGTCCAGGATATCACCTCATTCTTATTGTCATTTCATTTTCAGATGAAGTAATTTCCTGATGTTTTAGTTTTAACAACGTTTCTTGCCTTATACTGTTTTTCAAAATTAAGAACATATCAAATTAATGAAGGGATTTATCAGCATTTAAAGGATTTATTTTGAAGGCTGGTTTTACAAGAAACAATTAACATCAGTGTTCCAGCTTGCTGTCTGGTTTCTAGGATGACATGCTTGTGTTTAACTGATAAGTATATGTCCTTCAAAATTCTAAGGAAGGGACACTATTGGATTTTACATGTAATCACCTGTTGATCTATATTTGTCTTTGGAAAATATCCTAGGGCTCTGTGAGGGAGAATGATACAGATTTGCAGATATGTGAAAGCAAAAGAAATGTAATGCCTTTGGAGGCTAGATTGGCTGCTCACCTCATTAAGGGATTCAGTGGTCAATTTTCATGAGGAGGCATTTGATCTATGATTAAAAGAGTTCATGATAAAACCTTAGCAGTACAGTGTAACTTAAAACCACAATAAATCCTCTCCTATATTTAAAACTAAGTATGGTTGTTATATAAAACTGTTAACCCATGAAAGAAGAAATACAAATGACCTAAACAATAATGAACTATATCTTTCACCAAAAAAGGATCAATTTTGCCATTTTATAAATTCTGAAAATTTAATGCAGTTATTGACTTTTTCCAAAAGAAATAGTAATAAAGAAATTCTGAAAGGCTAAATAAATATGACTTATGTATAAGAAAAATATATCAATAGCCAATCTTAGAACCTCTTGTTTATTTGTGCAAGAATGTATAAAAATACTTCGTATTTTGGCAAGCCAAATAAATTATCAGGGCGGATATACTTGTCCTGGTCCTAATCTTAGGGGAAAGCTCTCAGTTTTTCCTCACTGAGTTTGATGTTAGCAGGAGTTTTTCCTATATAGCTTTTATTATATTCCCTCCACATCTACTCTGTGAGGGTTTTTATCATGAATAGATGTTGGTACTTTGTCAAATGCTTTTTCTGCAGTTATTGAAATCATCATATGGTTTCTATCCTTTCTCTTGTTGATGTGATGTATCCCTTTGATTGATTTGCAAATATTGAACCATGCTTACAACCCAGGAGTAAATTACGTTTGATCACAGTGAATGACTTTTTAGAAAAATGTATTATTGGATTTGGTTTGCTAACATTTTGTTGATGATTTTTGCATCAATGTTCATCAAAGATATTAGCCTGTACTTCTGGGGTTTTTGGTAATGTCTTTATGTCATTTTGATATTGGGGTAATGCTGGCTTCAGAGAATGAATTTGGAAGCTTTCCTTCTTCTATTTTTTAAAAATCATTTGAGAAGAATAGGTATTAATTTTTCTTTAGATGTTTCATAGAATTCACTTGTGAAGCCATTTGGTCCTGGGCTTTAGTGTTAAGAGTTTCTGATTACTGATTCTACTTTATTATTGGTAATTTATTATTGGTCTGTTCAAATTCTGTATTTCTTCCTGATTCAGTTTTGAGCGGTCATAGGTTTGTAGGAATTTATCCATTTCTTCTAGGTTGTCCAATATTTTGGCATATAACTTTTCATAATATTCTTATAACCCTTTGTATTTCTGTGGTGTCTGTTGCTATTTCTCCTCTTTCATTTCTGATTTTTGTTTATTTGAGTCCTTTCTCTCTTCTCTTTTTGATGAATCTGGCTACAGGTTCATCAATTTCATTGACCATTTCAAAGAACTAGCTCCTGGTTTTAGTGATCGTTTCTATTTTTTTTTTTTTGAGTTTCTATTTCATTTATTTCTGCTCTAATCTTTATTATTTCCTATCTTCTGCTGGTTTTAAGTTTTTTTTGTTCTTTTTCTAGCTCCTTTTAGGTGTAATGGTAGGTTCATATATATTTTTTCTTCCTGAGGTAGGCATTGATTGCTATAACTTCTCCCTTAGAACAGCCTTTTCTGCATCCCAAAGATTTTGGACCATTGTGTTTTCATTTTAGTTTATCTTCAGGTATTTCTTAATTTCCTTTTGATCTCTTGGTTAATTCATGGTTTAGTAGCATATTTTTTTGACTTTCATGTATTTGTGATCTTTCCAGATTTTTCTTGTGGTTGATTTCTAGTTTAATAGTGTCGTGGTCAGAGAATATGCATAGTATGACGTCAATCTTTTTAATTTTGTTGAGACTTATTTTGTGGCCTAATATGTGATCTATTTTGGAGAATGTTCTATGTACACTTTAAAAGAATATGTATTCTGCTGTTTTAGGATAGAATGATCTGAATATATCTGTTAGATCCATTTGGTCTGATGTGTCATATAAAGCCACTGTGACCTTGCTGATTTTCTGTTTGGATGATCTATCATTGATAGGGGTGTTAAGTCTCCTACTATACTGTATTACTGTCAATTACTTTCTTTATGTTTGTCTATAGCTGCTTTGTGTATTTGGGTGTTCCCATTTTGGGTACATAAATATTTGCAATTGTTGTATTTGTTTGTGGTGTTGTTCTTTTTGGTTATATGTAATGTCCTTCTTGTCTCTTGTTACCCTCTTTGTTTTAAAGCCTATTTTGCCCGATCTAAGTATTGCTACCCAGGCTTTCTTTTCACTCCATTTGCATGATAAATAGTTTTTCATCCTTTCACTTTCAATCTGCATTTGTCTTTAGGTCTGAAATGAGCCTCTAAGCACTAAATAGATGGATCTTGTTTGTTTTTTGTTATTTATTTGAGAGAGAGACAGACAGACAGACAGACAAAGAGCGAGAGCACCAGCAGCGGGGAGGGTCAAAGGGAGAGGGAGAAGCAGGCTTTACATTTACAGTCCTCCAATAGTTTTTTTAGCTTGTAATTTCCTATTTTAAACCCTTCCCATTTGAATCACTTGGAGAGGTTTTCATTTCCCTGATCAAATCATGACTATAGACTACAATATATTTATTGACAAAACCTCCTGGTACCGTTTTAATAAAGGTATTTACTTTGGTTCACCTTTAAATTCTTTACATACAGATGAAATTTCTGATGTTAAATGTATAAACTATAATACTATATGATATATTCATATGTTTAGAAAATATGTGAGTGAGAATAAGAATTATTGCAATTTAAATTTTGCCATAACATAGTTGCTTACTGTGATTCTACAAAGCACAAACTTGTCTAGAATTGAGACTGTCCATTAGTTCATTTTTTTTACACATAATTGATTATGAGATTCAGATGTAAATTATTCAGAAATAAGGTTTTAAATTGACAAAATAACAGTATTACTCCAACAAAAATACATATATTTGAGTACTTAAAAAAAAAAAAACCTGTGGTTTACTGGAATGCCTAAACCCTGGAAACTAGTAATGTGTTCACTAATTTCATGAAGATGGAATTTCTATTGCTTTTTATTCTGCTGAATGTTTATTAGCTAAGAAGAGAATAGAGAAATACTATCTTTTGTCTGTTCATAATCCGTTCCTTGTTCCTCAAATCCTCATTTCTTATGCCCAGGTAACCACGCATCTTTGAATAAGATTAAGTCAATCTGGATGAGATGCATGGGTTTTTTCTCTAGTTAAATTTTAAGGACTCTGGTCCTTTTGCTATTAAATAGAAAATTACTGAGATAATAATTAAAATTGTTTATCATATCATTTTACAAAAATCATATTTAAAGCTATTTGTGCTCTTAATTCATAATAAATTTGTGTAAGAAAGAAAATTGTATAAGAGAAAGATAACTTGAAAACAGCATCTTAAGAGAATTTAGGAGGAAATGTTGCTTCACTAAAGAAACTGTTAACTAATTTACACAGGGAATTTTTCCTCTACAGTTTTTCACAAAATAATAGAGATATTTATCAAGTGGTTCTGATAAATGAATATTATATGAGGCAGTGTATTATATTTTATCAGTTTAGGAAAAGGGTGTAAATTGTGGGAGACATAGTTTGTAATAATACACTGTTCATGGTAAAAAGAATGAATCATTAATCTCTTCAGTAGGCATTATTCAAGACAGTTTCTTTTTGAATAGCAATATGCGGTATTCTTAACATTTTCAACATTTTTCCTTTCCGTATATGACTAAATAATTTTGCTTCCTATAGTTAAACTTCTATTGGTAAGCCACATAATCTTCATATTTGTCTCCCATCTTGTTTAAGTTGCATGTGAAGAGTTAGTAAGGCAATTCTACTTCCGTGAAAAATCACACTCATACCAATTTTGTAAAAAAAAAAAAAAAAAAAAGATTTAAAATTATGAATGAAGATAAGGCTTTTCCTTTAGGCCAGCTTGGTGCATAGTATACCCAGGGCTGGGAAAACAAGCTTAATGAAAACTGAAATAATGGTGAAAGTTTATTTAAAATAAATAAGCTCTTAATTCCACTCTACACAACTTTAACATGGCCAAGGATACTCCCAATGAATCTAGCCTGGAGCTGGGTTGTTGTATCAATGGACGAAAAGTGGGGACATGGTAACAACCACCACAGAGTTTCTTCCTCTTTCATTTACCCAGAAACCTTGCAAATTTTGACACTGGACACTGATATACAATGTAGTAAGATAACATTGAGATGAAGAATAAGGGTTGAATGTATTATGGGTGGAGATTTGGAGAATTGGGATGCCAGGACAGCACTGGCTTCTGCTGTGAATGAAATGAGGGAATAGAAGAGGGAAGAAAATCTTAAGTAGAAAAGGTAAACCCCAAAGGGAAAAAATAGTTACTATGGCTATATGGAAAGGGAAAAATCTCAAATACAATTTAGAATAGGCTCTTGTACTTTCTGTTCTTGTAAAATTGAAATATACTGCAGTCCCTAGGCTGTCAGTAAGCTATAATGGGGTTAGGAAATTTTAATGCAATACACATGCTCAATTGAAAACAGAAGTATCATTTTGACTTTAATTGATGAATATTAAAGATACATTCATCTGTAATGGAAGATTAGTGTAAACTTAGTTTTTAAGTTGATGTACAAATTCAACCTCTGTCAAATTATTTTTCCCGGCCAAAATAAAGGGTGTTAATAAATGGAAATTGAAAATAAGAATCTGAATCTTAGAGATCTGGACTGGAGCTATAAATCTGAGTATTATCAAAATATATATGATAATTAGACCTGTATGTAATCACCCAAGGAGAGTATATAGACCAAGAAGCATGGTGAAGATAAAATACTGATTTATAATAATTGTACATCACTATATTCCTGGTTCTCCTCCTGCCCTATCTATTTCCTATAGCAACCCACCATATTCAGTGTGAAGAAACCTGAGTGCAAATGATTAAAAATATTGCATAAGTTTAGACAATTTGTGAATACAACTTCCAGAATTCAAACACAAGCTACAAGCTTTTGTTATACCCACTCTAAATACCACCTGTCCAAATACTTTTGGCATACGGCAAAACTATTGATTTAATACTCTGTTTGCATATCAATAAAAATACTAATATCAAGACACTGATCTTCCTGCTTAAAATATCTTTTCTGGCTACAGGATCATTAACATCAGCAATTCAACATATTTTGCTGGTCTCCAAACTCTTGATATAGTTTCCATTTTTTGTTCTGTTCTTGCCTAAGTCAAGGCTTAATTTATAAAATTATTAGAGGATGGAAATAGTCTCAGTTCATCTTATTTGTCACAAGTCATTAAGACAGGGAACACCAATGTAAACTATTAGGTAGAAAGGTGGGCACATATTAACACGGTAGACAAACTGCTTGCAGAACTTTTAATTACTTGATCCAACATTTTCTTCAATAAAATGAAAGTGAGTCAATGGCATCGCCTCTCTTAACATCAGTAGAAGCTGCCGGGGTGCTTAGGCAGACATAACTATCCATTCAACAATGTCATTACCAATTCCATTTATGAGTGATACACAAATAAAATATGATGGTAGCCATTTACAGGTGTAGAATCTTGGAACTGTGAAGATTAACTTTGTGAACTCATTTACCTTTTTCCAATTTTCTAACAATAGTGTTCTCATCTAAATAAAATTTTGGAATTTTCACCATTTTTCAGTTCTCTGGCTTTCAAGAAACAATAGAGTTACGATTTAGGTGTATTTTAGGTGAAAATTTTGGAATTTTCACCATTTTTCAGTTCTCTGGCTTTCAAGAAACAATAGAGTTACGATTTAGGTGTACTTCCTTGATTAGTGTTCATTACACAACAAAAGAAAATTAACCATGACCATATCTATACAGTAGTAATTTTTTTTTCTCATAAGGTGCAGAAAAGTTGCATAGGACATACTTATTGATTTATAATTCCTGAATGTGAACTGGCTTCATCTAATTTTAACTAAAGAAAATATCTTTTCATTTTGGGAATTGAAAAAATGTTCTTTTTTCTTTGCTGTTTTACATTCCCATCAAGGACACACTTTCGCTCTCCCTGAGACTACTCCATCATTTGTAGTTAGTTATGTTAAGGAGATAAATCATGCACTTTCTCTCCACGTGAATTTTCTCACAAAAACCAGTATGGCTTCAAGTGTTGTTGGAACATTCTCTCCTTCCTATGTATTCCTTTGCTTTCCTACATGAAATTTACCACTGGAGGAGACTAAAACAGATCCCTGAACTCTTGCTTAGTTTGTTTTGTTCCATATTACACATCATTCATTTCTCACAATTAATAAAACTTATCCTTTAGGATTCTTTCCTGTTGTGACTTCGGCATATTTCTGTAAGCCACAAGCAGTTACACTAACGGCCATAACAAATAACAAGATTAGACACCTAAAATGGGAAAAAGAAACAAACAAAAATCTCTTTCCCCCCACAATTTCAGAAAATTTTCATTGTATTTAAACTTGCCCAGAGAAGAGAAATAAACTCTGGAATTACGTTCATCTTAATGAACCAAGACAATGTCAAAGGCAGGAAGCTCCCTGAGTGCATGCTTCCTTTCTAAGATTTTTTTTAAACCAAATAATACAATATTCTTGCAAACTTCTTGTGGTAGAGCAAAAAAATCTCTGCTTCATTTCCTTTATAGGTGATAAAAATAATCTTCAGACTTCCAGTGACTGATGCCTTTATATTCTCCCTTCTGAATTTTACCTTAAGGCAATTTTTCCTGTATGACACTAGTCCTTCAACACTTTATGGAATCAAGTTTCTCTGTGTGGAACACAGTTGAAAATTCATGGTGCACATTAGTATTCTAAGAATTCTAAGCCTTTGATTCATATTCAGAATAGCACCACTTAAAATTCTCAAACTCAAAAACGTCATTATCCTTGACATCTCCCTAAATTTCACTGTAGTCGATAGAATTCTATAAGGACCCATACCCCAAGCCCTTTTATGACCTCCTCCCTCAGACGGTAGAAGGGACCAGTGCATGTGATGGGATATCATTCCTGTGATTGTGTGATGTTATTTGACATAGTAGATTCTAAGAAAGGGAGATTATCGTCCCTGGACTAGACCTAAAAATGAGTGCTTAAAAAGGACAGGCTCTTCCTGTTGAAAGGGATTTGAAGGAGTAAACTAGTGCAGAAGGTTCCACAGGAGGGAGACTCTATCATCCTATTGGCTTCAAAGATAAAGGAAGTCATGTGGCAAGGAGCGCAAGTGCCCTCTAGTTGAGATCAGTCCCTGGCCAGCAGCCAGCAAAACATGGGGCCTCAATTCCACAAACCCAAGAAGTTGTTCTTCCAAAAACATGGATGAGGTTGGAAGTAGGTTTTCCCCCCAGAGACTCTAGAAGACACCTCATCAGAAGTCCCTGATTTCGGCCTCATCAGACCTAAATAGTTCCCAGCCATACTTCACTGGACTTCAGACCTATAGACATATGAGCGAACAAATGGGTGTTGTTTTAAGTTGCTAAATTCGTGGTAATTTGTCAGACGGCAAAAGAAAACTAGGAGTACTTCCATCCCGAATCACCGATTCCTGTGGATTCTGCTTAATATTTATTAAATTTGTTTCCTTCTATCTCTTCAATCACCATTCCAGTCTGAATCACCTTCTCTTGCTCATTCCCAACTGCCCAGCAGATATATATCCTCTGAACCATCCACACAGAAACTGGAATATTCTTTGAAAAATGCCATTCTATTATTATCATCCCTCCCCTGTTTTATATCCTAGAATGACTTCTCATTTCTCTAGGAATAAAATTTTGAAAAGCTGTAGCCTTGAATAAGATATCCCAATGAACAACCTAGAATGTGGTTAATATGATGGACTTAATAACTTTATTAACTTTACTACATCTTTAACCCAAACCATATTCTGCTCACCTATCCACTCTAATTTCTTTACACTTTTTTCCTACATGCCAGCCTTACGAAACTCCTAAAGATGTATGTTGAAACTTCTAGAGATTTCTTCCACTTCTCTTGACTTCTATGCCACACTGTCAACTTTATATATATATTTTTCAACTTGTTCTAGGAGATGCCTATCATTCAGTTTTTCAATTAGCAATTCACTCAACAGCTGTTTAACTATTATTTTTTAGCCCCTACTTGAACCCTTATATTAATGATTTTTTTTTAATTTCTAAGGCTTCTAATTAATTCTCTGCTCTTATTTATAAATGTGTTATTTAGTTTAATATCTTTAAATGGATTGTCTTGGGAATCAGTCCCCGATGTCTTTCTTCCACTACATTCTTCAAATATTTGGTGCTATCGACTTGTTCAATCTTATTTTAAGAATGTGTTCCCCTCTTCATGAATACTAGTTTTGTTTACAGGAACATGCCCCTGGTGATAATGCTGATGACAAGTAGGATATTCTGTTAGAAAACTGAGACAATAGCATATCTTCTGGTTTGAGTCTCTCTTTTCCCTCTTGACAGTAATTATCTGGGGCACTCCAACCCAAATCTCAGCCTGTGAGTAATCAGCTCAACCTGAAGGTTGGGGGGGTGGGGTGGTGGGAAGTGGGGGAGGGGATCCAACTCGGGCTCTACAAATAAATGTATTTGATTCAATATCTTTGTCCTACAACTGTCCTCTTTCTTCTATTATTGTTGTTAATGAGACATGCCTGAACCGTTCCTAAAGTCACAGAAATCCTCCTAAGGAGACATCAATTATGAATGTAGGGCTATGATTTTCTTCACCAACCCATATCTATCCTCAATGGTTTCAACATTTGTGGTCCAGAGACCTTCCAATGTCATCAGGGATTTATTCTTCAGGAAATAAATGTTTTTCTTTTTAAATCAAGGGATTTGGGGTAGGCAGCAAGGTTCACAATCTCAGTTCTGTGCTGTTATTAGCTATCTTTTTAAAATAGGGAAAATTGGTTCACACAATAAATTTTTTTTTTCAAGATCACATGGTAAAACAGTTGCCTAGACAGAAGAGAATATGAACCCCCTGGCTCCTAGTCCACCTTCTGGCCCTTAATATATGACTGGTTTTGGATAGATTTTTCACTCCACTCTTTTCCTGAAGGATTAACAGCCATGTCCTTTGTTAAATGTCGAGCAGATACAGAAATAACCAATTTTGTGCTTTCTATATTAGAACTTCCTTTATAATAGGAAGTCATTGATAGAAAAACAATTACTGTCAAATGTTCCTAGAGTCCTAGGGAATTTTGACGAACCTCAGTGCTACATTGGAAAATCAGTAAGATTTCAAGGTAAATCAGCTCTTGTCAGTAAATATCTTTAGCGATATTCATTTAACTGTTAAGTTTAATACAAGAGCAGAAACTTACTATGTTATTAGCTGGACATTTAAGTTATAATCTACAAGATGTTTTACAAGGTGCCTAACACGATAATCATTCTTTTCAGCAAATTGACAGTCTTCATCCTCAGAATTCTTTAGCAATATTAACAATTGTTTAAGAATGCCAAACACAAAACTACCCTAAATGAGATATCCTTTTTCATTTTAACTTCATTATTATGATTTTTTTCCCCTTCAGAAGTGGAATGAACAGAATTAAACCACTCATGGCAAGAGTAAACCATAAAAGAATCTACACATGAGAAACACAATTTTGTTAGGCTACCAAATACATACCTTAATGAGATTTCATTCAAGAGGTGGTTACAAAATACCCATTTAAAGTATTATAACATATTAGAAATTCACTCAAAAATATATTTCCTAGTGCTAAATCCAAAAATATAATGTTTTCTTCTGGTACGTGTTGAGAACTTAGCCCATTAACTTTATTCTAGTATGGAATACATGTTAAATGCTGCATATTTCATACATGCTAAATGAGAATAGTGATTCATTCTAGAATTTTTTTTGTTTAGAAATAATGCTAGCAACAGTAACTGGTATTTACTGAAATTTTACTAAAGTCAGACATCACGGTAGGGGCTTTCTTATGTATTATTTCAGTTAATCATCATGACAAGGAGAAGGTCATTTATATTCCATATTTTTAGAGGTAGAAACTGCAATTTCAGAGGTTGGATAACTTTCCCAAAGTCAAAGATCCTGGATGTAAGAGAACTAAGATTTGAGGAGCTACCGGCTTATGAAAATTAGTGTCCAGTTTTTCAACTTATTGCTAAACCAAGATTGCTCTATTTATTTTTCTTCACAAAAGGAGGCAACTCAATAAGAATAATCATCCTAGTATTGGCATAGTAAATTAATGCATAGCACCACCTGTTGGGCACCTGAAGAAAACAAATAGGATTTCCAAAGCCAATCTATTAAAGTCATGAAATTAGACCAGGTATGGTTTGTTAGGATTTTTATAGCATTCATTCACTCAAGACTTCAGTGCAACGACAAAACAGATTTCTATACAAATTGTTTGTAATATATTAAGCCAAGTTTTCCAAGCCCGTACTGATTAATTTTATATGTCAACTTAGCTGGGCCAAGTTGTGCTCAGATATTTGATCACACACCGTTCTGGGTGTGTCGGTGTGTTTTCAAATGAAATAAACACTCGAGTCGGTAGACTGAGCGAAGCAGATTGCCCTCCCTAACGTGAGTAGTCCTTATCCAATGAGAGGAAGACCTGAGTACAATCAAAAGTCTGATCCCCCGCTGGAGAAGAGGGTTCCCTGGTCTTTTAAACTCATACTGAGACATCATTTCTTCTTGAGCCTCAAGCCTGTTGGGTTTCAAACTGGAACTACACCGTTGCAACCCTGGGTCTCCAGTTTGCCAACCACAGGCCTGAGCCATTTCTTTATAATAAATCTCTTTATGTGTGTGTGGATAGGTGTGTGCATACTATGGAGTCTGCTTCTCTGCAGACCCCTAACTAATGCAAAGCCCTTGATTGCATTTATTACTACACATTTCTCCAAACCAGGAATATATTTTAACTAAGATTAAAGAACAAGGTTCTGGAATCTCTTTCTTAAAACAAAAAAACAACATAATTAATCTTCTGTAGTGACTAAGCTAAACCATGAGAATGAGAATATCCTCCAGAATTGCTATGTCAGAATCAACAGAGCAAAGGCCCAGGAACAAGAGCCATGGGGTGTCATCACCAACTTGCTATGTAATTGAGCCACAAGTCCCTTCGAGTGTGACTTCATTGTTAAAGTAAATTAACTCCGCGTGAAGACCTCCAAGACCACCTCATTTCTAAAGGTCTCTGAATGATCCACCACGTGTTTTAACTCAACCTTTGGTGCTTAAACCCTCCCTTACCAATCTCCCAGTCATTACACAACACCCTCACCTCTCCCACATGCCCTTCCCAGGAGCCTACAGTAGAGTTCTAACACTTGCTGCTTACTGCTGGTCTGTGGATATAGCATCAGCATCACTCGGAACCGTTAAAATAACCTTCTAGGCTGAGGATGGAGCTGCTCCTGCCCTGAGTCCACATCAGGAAACTGAAACTTAAACTTTTATGCAATGTAAATGCTCCATTTGACCAGAAACACGATGTATGCATCAGCCAGCGCCCAGATGCTAAGCCAACTCTGGGTTCTACACGTCCTTCCTCTTCCCTTCTCACTCCAAACAAGGATGATTATGTGGCCCCAGCCAATTAGATGTTTTCTATTTGTCTCTTCCTTGTTCTTTATTCTTTATCCTATAAAAACGCTCTGCCTCCTACCATACTTTGCAGTTCTCCCAAAGAAGACAGTCTATTTCACAAAGTATTAAATAAAGTTTGTATCAACTAAACTGTCTTATTTAATCATTTTTTAACAGAACTGATTAGATATGTGGGATCTTAGGCCCTACTCCAGATCTACTAAACAGATTTTGGATTATAAGAAGGTCTATAAATGATTTGAACAGACATGAATATTTAAAAACAATTGTTCTAGCTCTACTCGAAGCTACTATGCTTGAGTGAGGGGGGTAAGAAGATTTATTAGCCTTAACTAATATTTGTGTTTTTATATTTTATGAAGAACTTTTAAACCATGGGCTCTGACAAAAATCCTATTTTCATATCTGGCCTTGCCACTATTAGCTATAGGACTCTGGTGGTTTCCTTGTCTGTTAAGAAGGAATAATAATAGGACCTTAATTAAAGAATTGATTTACTTCAAACTGGTTAATATACATAATGATTAGATGAAGAGTGTCTAATTCATGTGAGTGTTAGGTATTAGCTATTATTTCACAGACATTCTTCATCTTACATAACTGCACTCTGTTGGCATCAAACCAGTTATGTAAGATTCTTAATTTAAGGAAATATCTCTAAATAATTAATTCCAATAATTTTCAATGCCTTTCTTTTTGGACTTTTGCTTCTCTGTCTTGATTTTCTTATCTTTTTGTCCTTTTCTCCCTCCTTTCTCTTCCTTCATCTCTTCATTTTGCATAGTTGACTGCATCTTTGTCTCTCCTTCCATTTTGCCCACAAACATCATTATAGTGTAAACCCCAGATATACTTTGTAAGAGATAATAAAACATTTAGCTCTCATTTGTAATCCTATGATAAACCAAAGCAAGAAGCATGAAGGCTGGAACATCCCAAAGGAAAAAAAAATACCTTGTGAGTTAAAATTATTCTTTTGAGAATGCTCTCTCTCCATTGAAGAGCCTTTGGGTAGAAAGCAGAGCAAGAACAATAATGACCCAGGCTTTGGGGTTGGAAATTAGTTGTGCAAAATCCATCTTTATTAATCCTTACTAGTCAGGTGGCCAGTGATATGCTTTCTAATCTCTTTGAATATCAATTTACTCACCTGTAAATCTTGTGAAGTTATTGTAACTATCCCAAAAGACAGATGTAAAGTGTTTAGCACAATTTCTGAAACACAGTAAATTCTTTGAAATGTTAGCTTTCACAGTCACCATCTTCATCGTGACGGTACTAATCAATGAAGCAACCAGAGACAAATTACTCTCAGGACTGCAAAGCCCAAATAGATAATACTAACTCATCTTAAACTACTTAGATTTCCTATCTTTTCCCCCCAAAATTCTGGTGCTCTCCTGAACCTTCCTCCTGAATCTTCCATCTGGCACACATGAGAGTTTTTCACATTTTCTTTCTTCTTTTGTTTCTCTCCCTTTTTATGTGTAACTTTCTCCTCCACTGCAATTCTTTTTTTCTTCTTTCTTTCCAGTGCAGCCAATACTTTTTGAATTTTTAAAAAAGATTTTATTTTTTTATTCATGAGAGAGAGAGAGAAAGAGTGAGAGAGGCAGAAACAGAGGTAGAGGTAGAAGCATGCTCCCTGCAGGGAGCCCAATGTGGGAATCAATCCCAGGACCCCGGGGTCATGCCCTGACCCAAAGGCAGATGCTCAACTGCTGAGCCACCCAGGCATCCCAACTTTTAGAATTTTTTGTTGTTGCTTTGTATTTTTAGAAAACTTGAGTGAACTTTTTCATAGATTTCTTTTCCCTAGGGAAAAAACCCAAGATAATTCTAAGTGGGCTCTGGATTATTGAATAATTTTTTGTGTTGCTCTTTGAACATGGTATCTCTGTAAACTGGCAATTTTGATATTTTAGTACTCTTTTAAACATTCCCCAAGTAACTCATATCCAATGAAATGTGTCTTTCATCCCACCAATAGCTGAGAAATTTCCACTAGCTCTTGAATCAAATTAGAATCAGTCCTCTGTTTTAATGCTTTTGTCATTTAAATTTTGTTTTATACCTTCTGTTTGAAGACATAATGTAGGAAAAGTTAAAAAAAATAAGTTTTTGAGTGCATGTTGTAGTCTCTCTAGTAAGTAATTTTATCCTGTAGTCATACATTTTCTGTTTTTTTAAAAGTACTCATATTCTAGTATAATTATTCTCAGTTGTGTTCAAGAAAATCTGGTTTTATTCCTATGTAGATCTAATTACATTTTTTCAATGCCTAGGATGAACTTCTGATCTAGAGTTTAAATAAATAATGGATGGAAGCATCCATTTTAATACAATTATCTCCCTTTAGCATTTCTGTTTGCATTTTTATAATTACAGTGAAAATAAGACATTTATATGTTACTATAAAAGTTAAATTTTTATTTAAAATGTCATCTCCAATTTCATTAATACTTTATGAGAAAAAAAGAGTGCTGTTTTACCAATTTATTTTTTTGTTGCTAACACTCTTCCTTAAAGCAATGAAATTTTTCTACGTATTTTTAGAATAATTAGAGAGGAATTCAAGTAGGGAGAAATTTAACTTTGCTGCTTTGTCAGTTTTGCTCTTTTGAGTGACCTCTCCTGGTATTTCTCAAAGAGCTTAAATCTAGTGTTTGGTTAGCTGAATGAGCAGTGCCTTATTCATAAAAGCCATAATTTCATATTTAATATATTTTATGTGATAACTTTTTAAAATATTATTAGTAATAGCATTCAAGATAAAAATCAGAAATTTCTCTATTTAAAAATGTGTTAATCGTGATTACCTTATAGCTATTATGTTTCCACTGTTGCTAGTCCCCTAGGACACAACACTTTTCAGGTAACCCTGTTTCATAGTCATGCAGAAACCATCTGCCAAAAATCTT
The DNA here is from genome assembly GCF_018345385.1 of Vulpes lagopus. Lineage (NCBI taxonomy): Eukaryota > Metazoa > Chordata > Mammalia > Carnivora > Canidae > Vulpes > Vulpes lagopus. The sequence goes on along the minus strand of NC_054834.1, from coordinate 108,766,142 downwards.
GGTTATTTTTCTTTCTCCTATCTTTCTGAAGCAAAATGTCATGGTAAGTATAGAGGCCCTAACTTAGCAACACTTCCCGTAAATAAAGGAAATGGTGTCTCATCCCAAGTGCTTCAGAGCTCCTGTGAAGGCAGTGGAAAATCTGCAGAGGAAATCTTTTGAAACATAATCATCACAGCCTTGGGTGGAGCCCTAAAATAAGGCCTTACCTTTCTATATTGATTTCTCAGTTGAGGAACTTAAGATCAAATGTCAACTGGAGTATTATAAAATGCTTCCCATAGAAACACACTTAGGTCTTGCATGATATTAATTATTTGAAAAAGGATATATATTTTTCCGGCCTCATGTCCCCATGTGCTACTTATACAAAGTAGCAGCAATAATAATACATTAAAAATAAAGCATATCTTAGCATTGAGGTTGCATATATTATTCTTGTGTAAATATTTAAGTGATTCATTTCTCCACCTATAGGCAAATCTTCTAAAGAAGTAATTATTCATTCTATTAATTTATTCTATTGCAAATGTCATTGAATCAACATAGTCTTGAAAAATTAAAGGTCTGAGATAAAATAGACCTTTCAGCTGTTATGATATCAAATTTACTTATTTATGGTTTAAGTTGCTTTGATCTAAGGGTGAATTTGTTTACGTTGCAGAGGTCACGTCGTATAATGTCATCAAAATTATTGTGCTACTGAGTGCTTTTCCATATGAAAATATGGAGAAGTGACTATGAAGTAATGGATATTTAAACTTTAAGAACCAAGAAGCTATGAGCACTTACCAAAGGGGTTCTGTCTGGGTCAAGTTGCTCTACTGATCCAAACAGTTCTCCAAAGCCTTTGAGACATCAGCTCCTACCCTGGCAAGGCTACTCCTTGCTGGTAACGGGAAACCATGCAGCAACCCCATGAAGGAGATCATCTAGCCTGCCAACACCAGCGCCTCTGTTTCACTAGCATCACGCTCTAGCAACAAGGGACTTTCAATTTGCTCTGGTACCTGGATGTCAGCTCTTGGTTGGCTCAACCAACTCTTCTGAGAGCCAGCTTGTAGAAAGGTACACTTTGACTAAATTTGGACTTTGTCTCATCTCCTCTGTGCCTGAAAAAATAGTATAATTAATCTGTCATTGGTTTGGAATATGTAATTTCTTTATTGGCTTATTAGGAGACATTACCCTGTATGCTCTTGACTTGAGATTATGAATTATATTTAAAAAGTACATAATTAAATTTTAAATTGTAATAATTTAAATTATGTAATTTAAATTATAATTCCCACAGTGAACCTGTGTTAAATAAATTACTGGCAAAGACAGTCTCAGTCTCTGAGTATGATTTGTGTGAATAAAACACCTTTATTTTTTTTTTAAGATTTTATTTATTTATTCATGAGAGACAGAGAGAGAGAGAGAGAGGCAGAGACACAGGCAGAGGGAGAAGTAGGCTCCTTTTGGGGAGCCCCATGTGGAACTCAATCCCAGGACCCCAGGATAATGACCTGAGCCAAAGGCAGATGCTCAACTACTGAGCCCCCAGGTGTCCCACAAAATACTTTTAAAAATTAAATTTAAAATACTATGAATTTCCCCCTGAATTTCAAATTGTAAAACTTTGTTTTACACAATATTTCAAATGTGTAGTGGTGAATATATGTATATATAGGGTGTTTATTTTTAAATATATCATTTAAGTTGTACTCAAGGATTTCTTTAAGTTGTATTTATAAATGAGATTTATGTAACCCTGGATTATTAGTTAGAAAATAAAAGTATAAATCTGATTCTACTCATGATAACTGCCAGAGGATCACTGAGCATAAATTTAAACTATTAGGAACCTGAAATTCACACTGCAATTAGCTAAAAAAGAGAAATTTATGGGAAGCCTGGGATGTTCAGTCAGTTAAACATCTTGATTTTGGCTCGGGTCATGATCTTAGGATCCTGGGATCCATCTCTGTGTTCAGCAGGGAATCTGCTTGAGAGTCTCTTTCTCCCTCTGTCCCTCCCCCACCTTGTACTTTCACTCTCTCAAATAAAAAAATCTTTAAAAAAAGAGAAAAACTTATTCCATCAAATTGGAAAAACAGAGTTGTCTAGCCTTCAAGCAAATGTGTGTATGTTTTTCTTTTATCTGTAAATGGAAAAATGTTTCTTTGTCTCATTGCCAGATAGAAACATGTTTGTGATATCTAGTAGTTTCTTTTACAAAATGAATCACTGTGCTTTGCCTAAGACTAGAGGTTGGTACCAGGTCCCCTTTTATAAACTAAGTTCCTTCTACTATTTTGCATAAATGTTATCTATGATACAGAGGTGGGATTTGAGATAGGACACGTTTTCAAATCCTTGCATGGCCAAGGTATAAGTAAATTCCTACATTTATTGTGAAAGCCTATTAGCCTGTTAAGTGCAGAAAAGTAGGAATAAGAGGAGACAAATGAAGAGTCTATACATAAACATATACTGAAAGCACTAAGTATTTAATACACCAGAGATTTGTATATAAGAGATTTTTTGTCTGGTAAGAAATAGCTAAGTTGACTAGACATGATGGAGAGGGACACCATCTCTGTGCTTTGAAGGTGAAATCAAATTGCTACTGGCTCTCAGCGCCACCACGGTCAGTGGTTATTTGTGAAGCAAAATTTAAGAGAGATGTCAAGGCATGATCTAGATTTACTGGCAATTCTCAGTCCAGAGGTTGAAATTTTGTCCTATAGCCAAGTCATCATACAAACTGAAGGGCATTACAGAATGTTCAAATTAGCTCAAGAATATCTGAAATGCAGGGTGCCTGGGTGGCTCAGTTAAGCATCTACCTTCAGCTCAGGCCATGGTCCTGGAGTCCTGGGATTGAGCCCCAGATCAGACTCCCTGCTCAATGGGGAGCCTGCTTCTCCCTCTCTCTGTCTCTTTCTGCCACTTCCCCTACTTGTATGCTCTCCTTGTGTCAAATAAGTAATTAAAAATCTTTTTTAAAAAAGTTTCAACTAAAAATTTCTTTTTAAAAAGAGTAACTGGAAGGCTACCTCTATTCTTTGCACCTTGCTGAGGTTGTAGGCACCTAGAGTTCTAAGGGGCTGTACCACTATATTAGAAGGAGCAAGCAGGAAGAAATATTACATTCACTCCGAATTAAGTTTATAGTGGGAAAGGATGAAATTCATCAGGAGAAGTTGAGAAATTAATAAAGAAATGCTCAATGCAATTTGATATCAATAAATTATTTAGTTTCTGGCTCTAAGGGCAAGCAGACACACACAGTAAGAATGCAGGGCTAACTGAAGGTTAATAGGTAGGCAATTATTTTGGTTTCTGATCCTACAAACCCTTCTATAGCCAGTGTAGACATTCTAGATTCCAGGTACCTAGGGTGTTTGTGGGTTTGAGTAGCTTCTCCCATTTGGTTGCAAGACAGTATTAGTTACAGAAAGTAACTATTAACATACCAATTTCTCAAGATATATGGATTTCACTGGCCCCCCCCCCCCCTGAAACCAGAACCAATGGGACATACATATAATGTGTAATGGACCCTGACAACTATTGAAGTGGATGTCCCATATTTATTTCTGGAAACTATTTTCCAGAAAGGAGACTTCAAACTTAAAGTGTTTATAATCAGCCTCAATTGGTCTGCCCTATTGTAGACACTCAAAAAAAATCTTCTGAATGCAAGGATAAATAGATGAATGATTGAATGGTTGGATTAGTGAGTAAATGTTTGAGTGAATGACAAAAAAGATCTGTCCTCAATGATCTCCCAGTCTATGAGGAAAACAGAGGTAGTAATAAAAAAAAAAAATGAGTTAAGTGGTAACAAAGTAGTATAATGTCACCAAAAATGGAGACTTATTCTTTGTGAGAAAGTTTTCATGGGGGTAGAGCAGAAGGGGTAGTGCTTGTATTATTAGTCAACCCTGCTCACAAATGTCTTAGCTTTATTTGCCATTCACCTTAAACAGCATTGTTTGATTTTGCTTCACTAATAATTTATGTGAGCATACTTAAGACTTTCACTGGTTTTACACTTACTGCTTCACATCTTAAGACACCAAACATTCCCATTCCTGGTTATAATTGCCCTTCTGATTCACTAAAAGTTGTCCTTCTTGACTCTCATTAAATTCTGTAACATTCAAAATTATTTCTCTTGAAAAATTAAGTTGCCTTTATAGAATGAATTTATGCCTCCATTTACATTTTCAGTAATGCTTTTAACGTTTATGACTGACTTCTAAGTTTAAGATGTAATTTTAGTTGAACATAGAGGTTGGAAGATGGCTGCAGAATAAGAAGACCCCAGGCTCACCTTGCCCATGAATACAACTAGATAACTATCAAATCATCCTAAATACCCCAGATGTTGACATGAAGACTGTCAGAAGAAACTCCACAAGTAAAGGTAGAGAAGAGGCCACATCAAAGAAATTAATGTGGACATGTGGTTTATAAGAGAAACAGATCATGGCAGAGAGGGAGCTAAGGTTTTGGAAAAGAGTGAGAGACAGACTGGTACACAGGGGAGTGCACAGGGAAAACAAATCCCCATAACAGTTGGCTCCGGAAGTGAGAAGGGATGAATTTCCTGAGTTCTTGCAACCAGTGGGGCTTAAAGCATGGAGTTCTAAAGGTCAGTGGGCTTGGCTCTGGGAGATCTTGGAGGACATTGGGGCTGCTCATGGGGAAAAGGAAACCAAAGAACCCATACACATACATCGTGGAAACAGAGATCTGAGGACCACCTGAGGCACAGAGCAGAGGTTATTCACTCATCCTGGAGCATGTCTCAGAGAGACAGTATTCACAGAGATACCTTCTGGTAACAAAAGAATTGGCCACCCCCATCCCTCAGCACAAGCACAGAGCCAACCATGGGAACCAGTGCAGTGCTGACACTCACTACCAAAATTGCTTACACCAAGCCTTGCTCCCCTCCCCCTACCTTCCAGGGGAACTGCCCCTCCCAGTCATGCATGCCTAGTCCCAGCACCATGAGCCCCCTCCCTCAGAAGACAGGCCCTATCCCTTCTTACACTGTGTCTCCACACACAGTAGTTTTATAAAGCCTCATTTCCTATAGCAGTGGCACCAGATCTCATTTCGCAAACAGATCGGAGAACATCTAGTTAAAATATGCCACACTCAGGCCTGGGACCAAACACTGCCCACAACAGGCAAAGAGAGCCTCTGTATATGACTAGCTGAAGGATAAAGTGGCCAAGACAAAATAGCAGACCACACACAGCACACACTGGAGACATTCCCAGAATTGTCAGGTCCTGAGGGACAGAGGGACACTACACAGCAGGGCACAATAAGACTTCTTCATAAGGCCATTACCCTCAAGAACAGGAGACATAGCTGACTTTCCTAACATAGAGAAACAGGTACAGAGACTTAAGCAAAATGAGAAGACACAGAAATTTATTCCAAATGCAAGAACAGGACAAAGCCAAAGCCAGTTATCTAAGTGAAACAGATAGAAGTATTTTGCCTTAGATAGGATTTAAAGCAATGATCATAAGGATACTCACTGAACTTGAGAAAAGAGTGGAAGACAGGAGTGAGCTCTCAACACAAAGAAAAGGAATAACATAGCAGAGATAAAGGGGCCAAATGAAAAAAGAAACATGTTTCATAGAATGAACAATAGGATGGAAGAAGCATAGGAATGAATTAGTGACCTAAAAGAGAAATGGAAAGTAATCAAGCTGAATAAAGAAAAAAAATAATTACACAATACAAGAATATACTTGGGAATTCCATGACTCCATCAAACACAATAACATCTGTTATAGGAGTCCCAGAAAGAGAGACAGAAAAGGAAACAGAAAAATTATTTGAAGAAATAATAGCTGAAAACTTCCCTAATCTGGGGAAGGAAATAGATCCAGATCCAGGAGAACTCCCATCAAAATCAATTAAAAAAAGTATATCCAACCAAGACATCTTGTAATTAAGTTAGCAAAATATAGTAATAAAGAAAAAAATGTAAAAGCAGTAAGACAAAAGAAGACAGTAACTTACAAGGGAAAACCCACAAGGCTAGCAGGAGATTTTTCAGCACAAACTTTGCAAGCCAGAAGAAAGTAGCATGATATATTCAAATGCTGAATGGGAAAAATCTGCAGCCAAGAATTCTCAACCCAGCAAGGCTGTCATTCAGAATAGGAGGAGAGAGAAATAATTTCTCAAATAAACAAAAACTAAAGAAGTTCACGATCACTAAACCAGTGCTTTAAGAAATATTAAAGGGGACTCTGAGTGTAGAGGGACCAAAAGTGACAATATAAAGGTAGGAAACACAAAACTAGTAAAAATGAAGATTTCTGTAAAAAATCAACCAAGGAACTCACAAAATAAAAATATATAAAATATAATATATACCTAAAACATGAGGAGGAGGGGCATAAAGAATGGATCAAACTTAAATGACTTCCAACTTAATATAGAATGCTATATGCATAAGAGGTTATGTACAAATCTAATGGCAACCGCATATCAGAAACCACTAATAAATAGCAAAGAATAAAGACAAACTGACCCAAATATGACACTAAAGAAAATCAGCAAAACATGAAAGAAAGATAAGAATGGATCAAAGAAAATCTTCAGAAACAACAAAATAATAAAATAAGGGTAAACACATCAATAATTACTTTGAGGGCAGCCTGGGTGGCTCAGTGGTTTAGCACCGCCTTCAGCCCAGAGCCTCATCCTGGAAACCTGTGATCGAGTCCCATGTCAGGCTCCCTGAATGGAGCCTGTTCTCCCTCTGCCTGTGTCTCTGTCTCTGTCTCTGTCTCTCTCTCTCTCTCTCTGTGTCTCTCATGAATAAATAAAATCTTTAAAAGATAATAATAATTACTTTGAATGTAAATGGACTAAATTCTCCAATCAAAAAACATAAGGTAGGGCAGCCCCAGTGGCTCAGTGGTTTAGCGCTACCTTCAGCCGAGGGCCTGTTCCTGGAGATCCGGGATCATGTCCCTTGGGCTCCCTGCATGAAGCCTGCTTCTCCCTCTGCCTGTGTCTCTGCCTCTCTCTCTCTCTATGTGTGTCTATCATGAATAAATAAAATTAAATTAAAAAAAAATAAACTCTATAAAAAAATAAGGTCACAGAATGGATAAAAAAGCAAGATCTATCTATATGTTGCCTTCAGGACACTCATTTTAGACCTAAAGACACCTGCAGACTGGAAATGAGGGGATGGAGAAATATCTATCATGCAAATGAGTTTCAAAAGAAAGCCAGAGTAGCAATAATTGCATCAGACAAAATAGACTTTGAAGCAAAGACTGTAACAAGTGACAAATAAGGACACTATATACTAATAAAGGGGACAATTGAACATGAAAATATAACAATTGTAAATACTTATGTACCCAGCATAAAAGCACCTAAATACATAATACAGTTAATAATAAACATAAAGGAATTAACTGAAAATAATACAATAGTAGAGGACTTTAACATTACACTTATATCAATGGACAGATTATCTAACAAAAAAATCAACAAGGAAACAACAGCTCTGAATGACACACTGGATCAATGGGTTTAACAGATATATTCAGAACATCCCATCTTAAAACAACAGGATACACATTTTTTTCAAGTGCACATGGAATATTCTCCAGAAGAGATGATATATTAGCCCACAAAACAAGCCTCAACAAATTCAAAAAGATCAAAGTCATAACATGCATCTTTTTCTGACCACAATGCTATGAAACTATAAGTCAACCACAAGAAAAAAATTGGAAAGACATGGAAGTTAAAGAACATGCTACTGAACAATAAATGAGTCATTAAATAAAAGAAGAAAATGTTTTAAAAAGTACATAGAAATAAATTTACATGAAAACACAACAGCCCAAAACCTTTGGGTTGTAGTAAAAGCTATTCTAAGAAGGAGGTTTAAATCAATAAAGGCCTACTTCAAGAAGCAAGAAGTAAACAACCTAACCCTACACCTAAAGGATCTAAAAAAGGAACAAACAAAATTCAAAACCAGGAGAAGGAAGGAAATAACAAAAATTATACCAGAAATAAATTACATAGAAACTAAAATACAATAGAACAGATCAAAATAAAACCAGGACCTGGTTCTTTGGAAAAAAAAAAATCGATAAAATTTATAAACCTCTAGCCAGCTTATTAAGAGAAAAGGACACAAATAAATAAAATCACAAATGAGGAAAAACAACCAACACTACAGAGATACAAACAATTAATAGTGGATATTATGAAAAATTATATGTCAAAAAATGGATAAGTTAGAAGAAATGCATAAATTTCTAGAAATATATAAACTACCAAATTGAAATAGGAATAAATAGAGAATTTGAAAAGACAAATAACCAGCAAAGAAATTGAATCACTAATCAAAAAAACTCCCAACAAAGTCCAGGACCAGATGGCTTATGGGCAAATTGTAGCCAACATTTAAAGAAGAGTTAATACCTCTTCTTCTCAAAGTATTCCAAAAAATGGAAAAGGAAGGGTAACTTCCAAATTCATTCTACAAGGCCGGCATTACCCTGGTGCCAAAATTAAATAAAGATAGCACTAAAAAAGAACTACAGGCCACTATCACTGATGAACATAGATGCAAAAATCCTCAACAAAATACTAGCACATCAGATCAAACAACACATTAAAAAAAATCATTCACCATGATCAAGTGGGGTTTATTCTTGGGTTGCAAGGGTGGTTCATTATCCGCAATTCATCACATCATTAAGAGAAAGGATAAGAACCATATGATTATGGTTCAAAAAACACATGTCGACAAAGTGTAACAACCATTCAAGATAAAAACCATGAACAGGGGATTCCTGGGTGGCTCAGCGGTTTAGCACCTGCCTTTGGCCCAGGGCGCGATCCTGGAGTCCTGGGATCGAGTCCCGCGTCAGCCCCCGGCATGGAGCCTACTTCTTCCTCCTCCTGTGTCTCTGCCTCTCTCTCTATCATAAATAAATCAATCTTTAAAAAAAAAAAACACGAACAAAGTAGGTTTAGAGAGAACATATCTCAATATAATAAAGGCCATACATGAAAAACCCTTAGTTAACATCATCCTTAATGGAGAAAAATTGAGAGCTTTTCCCCAATATCAGGAACAAGACAAGGATGTCTACTCTCACCATTTTTAGTCAACCCAGTCCTAGAAGTTCTACCACAGCAATCAGATAACAAAAAGAAATACAAGGCATCCAAATCAGTAAGGAAGAAGTAGAACTGTCATTACTTTCAGATGATATGATACTATAGATAGAAAACACTAAAGACTCCACCAAAAACTGCTAGAACTGTTAAATTCGGTAAAGTCACATGATATGAAATCAATGTAAAGAAATCTGTTGCATTTCTATACACCAAAAATGAAGCAGCAGGAAGATACATGAAGAAAATAATCCCATTTATGATTGCACCCAAAATAATAAGATATGTAGGAATAAACCTAACCAAAGAGGTGAAAGAATTGTGCTCTGCAAACTACATTACACTGATGCAAGAAATTGAAGATGACCTAAAGGAATGGAAAGACATCCCATGCTCATGGATGGGAAGAACATATTTTGTTAAAATGTCTGTGCTATGCAAAGAAAACTATACATGTAATGCAATTTCTATGGAAATACCAACAGCATTTTTACCAGAGCTAGAACAAACTATTCTAAAACTTGTGTGGAAGCACAAAAGACCCTGAATAACCAAAGCAATCTTGAAAAAACAAAAAACAAACAAACAAAAACAAAACAAAACATGAAGCTGTACACGATGTAACTCTGGATTTCAAATTATATTACAAATCTGTAGTCATCAAGACGGTAAGGTACTAACACAAAAATAGACACATAGATCAATGGAACAGAATGGAAAACCCAAAAATAAAGTTCCAACTATATGGTCAATTAATCTTCGACAACACATGAAAGAGTATCCAATGGCAAAAGGACAGTCTCTTCAATGAATGGCGTTGAGAAAGCTAGAGAGCAATGTGCAAAAGAAAAACTCAGGAGCACTGTCTTACACCATATACAAAAATAAATTCAAAATGGATGAAAGACCTAAATGTGAGACGTGAAATCCTACAAATTCTAGAAGCGAATATAGGCAGTAACCTCTTTGACATCAGCTGTAGCAACTTTCTAGATAGGTCTCCTAAGGCAAAGGAAACAAAGGCAAACAAACTATTTGGAGTACATCAAAATAAAAAGCTTCTGCGTGGAGAAGGAAACAACAAAACTAAAAGGCAGCCAGTGGGATGGGAGAAGATATTTGCAAATGACATGTTCTTCTAACATCTAAGTAGCCAAATCCTAGTAAGTTTCTTCTGTTTTCATGGTTCAGGTTGTGTGCTATTTTGATATGCCCCCTCAAAGGATGTATTATATATACTGCTCCCCATGACTGGATTTAAGTAAATTCTGACTGTTCTGATTTGATTTAGGGAATACTCAAATGTAAGACCACCTCTTAGACTAAGACTCCTCTGTAGGTGATTAATCTCAACCACTATCTATTAATTTGTATTAGTTTAAAGCTCAAGGGGTAACATTATACCAAATTCAAAGACTTTGCCTTAGTATATCATTTGATATATTGGCTACAACATTCAAATGGAGTTGAGATGGGCCTCAGCTACGCATACAGAAGATACTTCACTCATCTAGTCACTCACTCAACAATTTATCAAACTCCTATCAGATGCTCCCCACTCTTAAAGACTCTCGGGATAGAGTGACGGACAAGACAGCCAAATACAGGCTCTCATGGATCTTATCTATTTTGTTGGGAGGCAGACACTAAACAAATAAATAAATTTATAAATAAAAGTTTTCTATAAATAATATATAATCTGTATACTATAATATCAGAGCATTATAGAGTGATGTGTTGACATGATAAACCAAATATAAAACTCAATCATATGAAAATGGTATTTCACTTTTACGGTCATTCTCCCAAAGACTCAATCATAATCTAACTACAAGAAAAACATTAGACAAACTCAAATTGAGAGACATTCTACAAAATTCCTGACCAGCATTCCTCAAAACTGTCAAGATCATCAAAAACAAAGAAATTCACAGTCCAGAGGATCTAACTCTGTTGTAGTGACTGCCTCAAATTTAAAAGGATAAATCTGCTTACATAGGACTTTAGCTGATACATTAATCCTTTGTCATAGATACTGCAATGCTGGATGAAGAAGAAAAAGGAAGAAGAAAGAAGAATGAAGAAGAAAGAAGAAAAAGAAAAGGAGGAAGAGGAAAAGGAGGATTGAATCAATTATTTTTACATATTTTAAAAGCAGTGTTTAATAATCAATCAAATATTTGAATGTTTAAGTCCTCTGAATCAGCACATTTCAAGCAGTTGAAACTCAGCATCTGCAATTATTGCTTAATCCCCAAAGAACACTCTCTTTTAATCAAACTCATTACATTTGAATGTCTATTTCCTTCTGGTACACTATTTAACTCATCATGTCAAAATAATGTGTTTTTGATTACCAGGGCCATTAAATAACTTTCTGAAAATAAATCTCCTAGAGAAGTTTTAAAAACACATTTCTCAAGAGATAAACTAGATATTTCTGAGGGATTTTCCACCATTTCTCTGGTATAGGTGGGTCAGAAAGGACAAAGCAAAAGAACTGACGTTCGATCTACAGTAAGAGTGGTGAGGAACCTGCCATACGAAGAACTGGGAAAAGGAATTTCAATCAGAGGGAAAGACAAGTCCAAAGATATAGAGACATAAGTTATATTGATTCCCTTTCTAGTATCCTTCATTTACGTCCTAGACATGGGGCTCTACTTTTGAAAGGTTTTTGTCCTATATTTATTGGAGTCACACTTATGAAGCAGAAAGAGGTAAATCATGGAGTCACAGAGTTGTAGGGCCCATGGAAGTCATGTAATCCAATTTTCACACATCGTAAATGAGACAAGTGGGAACGAGGGTGGCTAAGGGACAAAGCCTACACAGTCCCTGGCTCACAGAACCAGATTATTTCACTATCCCATAAACAACGTTCAAAATGGACCTACATCATTTAGTTTCTAAATTCTCACTTTGAATTACTTAAAAGGCACTGGCCTAAAACAGATCTGCAGCATGTTTTCACAACCAGTCTCATTTCCCAAAGTGGGTTGGTTCGTTACCACTATGCAAGCCCCACTGAACTTTGCCATTTTAAAGAGGATTAAACAATGCCATGTTTTTATTCACTGGTAGATTCTGAAAAAGAGTAATTAAGGGTAACCTAAAGTTGGAATCTGGTCAAGAGTGAAAGCAGAAATAAGTAGATTGTTACAACATGAAACGCAAATAAAGGTTAAACTAACACATAAACAGAAACTGAAGTATTTATAAATAAACCAGATTTTCTCACATGAAAGAGCATTTATTAAACAATCAAAGACTATTATTGAGAAATTTTCTTCTAAGGGGTTGGAAAAGGAAAGGAGAATTCTATCTGCTGTGCCTGGAGTGAGGAACGGTCTTAAACCATGTATCACAAATAAGTAATATCAAAGAGGAAATACTTTGTAGAAATTACAGTAACACTGGAGGAGTCTCTGATTCCAGGGCACTTCCTACCATTGTCGTGATTTATAGTCAACTCCGCAATAGATCAAGGCTAGTCCAAATGTTATGATGAGACACACGTCTTTTCGAACATAGTTACTAAGCAATTGTTTTCTCAGGCACATTTTTCATATAGATTACATTCTGAACGATTTTTTGTCCTTAATAAAGACTAACTTGAAAAGTTGAAAAAGAAAGCCCTTTCTTCAGTGCATGTTTTAAATTATGTTTATTAGAGTGACGTGCACAGTATACTCACGTTTAATTTTTTTAAAGCACTGGGTCATGGAGGGACAATAATTTGGTTCAGAATAATGTGACTCAGTAATTAAGACTAATGGATGAATTATAAGCATTATCTGACTGATAAAATCCTATAAAGAATATTAATCAATGTGTGTAAATGATTTTTAGAAGAATGGGTTTTTGGATCCTGTTGTCTCTACTTCCTTTCAACTCTTCCCTGGATTCCTGTTTGATTTACATTCTCATTAATCTATCACATTTTAAAATAAATCAAAAACCCTAGTCTCTTCTGTTCCCAAGCTAATAGCAATTATTGTTACTCTTCCTTAGCCTTTCTGTGAAATCTTTTTTTTATCAGTTTCCTCCCAAACATCCTTGACATTGTTCCTCAAATAATCGTATTTATTGACCTTTCTTAGTATGGTGTCAGCTCCGCCCCACTCCAATATACCTCATATGTTTTCAATGTTTGAGGGCTCTATGCTAGACTTTCTACTCTGTTTGGCTTCATATTGCGGCGTGGAAAATTTAGGGATAGTAGCCATAAATTTTCATACAATTTAGCCAAAATGTATTAGTCTGTGGAAAAATTTTGTCTCCCCATGTTGATCCAATGTATCAGATAAATGCTGTATACTGCACTCACTTGGTTTTGGAAAAGACAAAGGCAAATCTTGCAAACAAAACATTCATTTTTTTTCTCCTAGAGGTTACTAAAGATTTAGATCAGAAGGTGACTTTAGAGTCTTTTCCAGTAATAAGTAGCACCTTGTGGAAAGAGTTCCCATAGATATTGATTATTGGGCCTTCAAAAAACCAAAAACTTGGATGGCTATACATGGTATGTTCTGTGTTTGGAGGTGGCCATATTAATTGAATAACTTGTCCAGTGGGTCTGACTACAGGGGTAGTGGCAGAAATTTGAGTCATTTTAGGTTTTCTTTTTCTTTTTTTTTTTTTTTTAAACATATTGCTATTTAGCTGGCTTGACATAATCAGAATCACTTGAGTCTGTAGGTGGTCACTTTGGTGTTCCTTTTTTTTTTTTTTAATGCATTAATGAAGCAAGTAGTTTTACTCACAAAAATGCTTTAGGCAATTTCTATCCAAAGCATTTATAACCTCTGAACCCTGTTTATATTTAATTTCTATTTACAGCAATTCAACAGTTCTAAATACTCAATAAGGAAGCAGTAAAATAAACTTGGCTCCATTACATACATTCTGACTTATGAGATTTCATAATTCAGTCTTATAAATCAGGAAACATGAACAAGAAGCCATGAATCATGTTGAGTTTATGAAGCTGCATGTGAATTAGAAACCAGAACCTCAAAATAATACTATAAATAAAATCCAAACTACAAAACCCATAGTCCTGCTTACTAATAAATAAATAAAATGTCTGATCCTATTTTGAAGTTCATTGATTAGAGCCAGCTCATGCACCTGTCCAGACACATCAAATCTAACTTCTCAGTCTACGGTTTGAATCTTGGTTTTCAAACTCTTATATATCTCTCTTATGTCTCCCTTTAGAGGCTAGCTTTTCAGCTTTTTATATTAAAATAATTTTAACTTTACAGAGACATTGCTATAGACCAAAGAATTCCCATATACTGTCACAAAATTCTCCAGCCATCAACATTTAAAATCATTTTAAATCTCTCTCTATATGTAATTTACATATAGCATATCATTTTTTTCTAAACTACTAGAGTGTATGCAGCACACTTGATGCTTTATTGCTGCTAAAGATTTCAAAATATATTTCCTAAAAGACAAAGAAACTTTCTTACACAATAAGAGTACATCAAAATTAGGAAACTAAAACTAATACAGTAACCACCATCAATCCGCCAGCTTTGGTCAGTTTTTGCAATAGTCCCAATAATGTCTTCCATAGCAAAAATAAAAATAAAAAAATAAATAATAATATCTATCATCAGAGACCCAGTGCAGGATAACATGTTGCACTTAATTGTCATGTTTTCTTACACTCCTTCAATCTGGTACAATTTCTCTGTATTCCTTATGTTTTGTAACCTTGATGTTTTTTAAGTGGGTGGGTCAATTATTTTGCAGAACTTTGGGTTTGTTGAAGGTTTACTCATAACCAGACTCAGGTTATCCCTTTTAACCAGGATACCCCCAGAAGCAGTGCTATGCTCTTCACAAGAATCTATCACAATGT
Source organism: Vulpes lagopus (assembly GCF_018345385.1). Lineage (NCBI taxonomy): Eukaryota > Metazoa > Chordata > Mammalia > Carnivora > Canidae > Vulpes > Vulpes lagopus. Next base: position 108,751,075 of record NC_054834.1, on the reverse strand, counting down.
CAATTATTAGTAAAATGAACTCTGATCACTTAAGGTGGTATCTGCTAAGTTTCTCCACCATAGCATTACTGTATTTTTGTTTCTTATTAATAAGTATTTTGTAGACAAATACTCTGAGATAATACAATTTTCTTATCTTCTCAAGCATATTTTAAATATAGATTATATCCATAACACTACTGTTCACGATGCGGAGTGCCGCATCTTATGAAAACATCACAGTTTTAAAATTAATCTTGTCAGTGCACTTTGATTTGCTTCCAGCGTTTTTTCCTTTGTAAACAGTGCTGCTAAAATAGTCTTTAACATGCCTTATGGTACACTAGTAAAAAGATTTTTCCAAGAATGAGTCCAAAAGATAATTTCACAAGGTGCCCAATTGTTTTGAAATTAATTGGACAAATTTTGACTCTCGACAGCAATTCTGATCCATACTCTCTCCAACCTTTGGTAACGCCCAACTTCTTGAATTTTCCCCATCTAGAGGTCATAAAATGGTATCTCCTTGTGTCTTAATTTGTTTTTTCTTTGTAAATCAGTTTTAGATATAAATGAATTAAATTAGAATTGAGGCACTCCTAATAAGATAGCTTCTAAAAAATGGTAATGTATTTAAAAACAACTAATTCAAGTGGGCATGTGTTATAATGAGCTGATCCACAACCAGCTGGACAGCTCTGGGAACCTGAGTGGAGGGGCATTTATTTTTAAAACTTTCAAAGTTGGGGATCCCTGGGTGGCTCCGGGGTTGAGTGTCTGCCTTTGACCCAGGGCCTGATCCCAGGGGGCCGAGTCCCACATCGGGTTCTCCACAGGGAGCCTGCTTCTCCCTCTGCCTGTGTCTCTCCCTCTCTCTGTGTCTCTCATGAATAAATAAATAAAATCTTAAAAAAATATAAAACTTTCATAATATTATGAGCTCTTCAAGAACATATTATCCAAACTAACATATTCTCTTTATAATGACCTCAGCATGGGTTCCCATGTGCCTATTTCATTTGGGGTCGTGCCCTAGATACTTTGACAATGTATTTGGTTATATATCTGCATCTCTATCAGTGAGTATTGACACTGAAATCTGAAACTGATATTAAAGAGGCAGGGGCTTTTTCATTTCTTTTTTAAAGAACCAATTTCCTTTACTGAGTAAAGCCATAGTTTAGCCTCTATTTTTATATATAGGAGGAAGCTCCGTAACTATTTAGGAAATGGAGTTGCTTTCGTGCCATATTTGTGAATACCCCTGGGTTTCTTTTCATTCATTCATTCATTCATTCATTCATTCCCTCATTCAACTAACATGTATTGAACTTTTTTTCATTTCGTGTTGCTATGTGACTGTGGATCGTAAGGCAGGTTGCCTCTTGTACAAGCAGTAAGTGTGTAAATGAGTGAAAATTCTTCACACCTTCTTTTACCCAAACAAGATACAAGAGAGTAAGCCACGCACGCAGTGTAGACAAGTCTCATATTCCGTTATCCAATAAACAATCTTACTTGGTATACACACATAGCAACCACTAATTAACCATAATACTCACACACTCTTCCTAAACGATTTCTAACAAGTAGCACTGTGTGTATGATACATTCAGCTCATCACATTACTCACTCAAACCCACCTCCTAACAACTATATCCTCAACTGTATGATTTGCAAATACACTTTGTGTTGCTATCTTACACAACTCATCTGGAATTTGCATGAATATTGCCTCCTCCCCTCCCCCACCCTTCAGCCTGTCTTTCCCAACTGGCTCTTTCCCCAGGAGCAGCCCTATTAATTATACTCCCTTTACCTTCAATCCAACTTGCTAATTTAACTCTTTGCTGCTATTTAAGTCTACTTTTCATTTTCCCTATGCTTCCACTGCCAAGATTAGTTTTTTTGCTCTCTTGTTTCTCCCTCCCTCAGTTTTCCAAGGGCCCTTCAACATTCTTCTCTTCCGATGTGTTTCCTCCCTTTAGCTACATTACGTACATTAAGACACTTGTATGGCTACTAATTTAAACATCATCACAGTAAGCTCGTATCAGGTAACCCTGCGGTACTCCAACACTAGCCATTGGTCCTTACACCCTACCTACGACAGACATTCTGGACAGGCCAGTCCCAACGCTGGAATCTACTTCATTCTTAGCAGGCATCTTCTTACAGCATAAAAGATACCAAGTCCCATGAAATGTAATAGTTGAATCCCTCCTTTACCAAACATAACAACACCTATTAACACTGAAATTTGTTGTGACTTTTTCTTTACTGTGTATATTTATCAGCTGTTATGGACATACAGAACGCATTTACTTTTATATTTTTGAAAAGGGAATATTCACTCTCAGGAATCTCTTTCTTGTAGTGTTCATTTAAGTTATAATGCAATAAAATTATATTCTGTTGCCTTTGAAATCACTTCCAGCACTTAATATGTATGTAGGGTTATTAGATTTAGCAAATAAAAATATATCATATGGAGTTAAATTTCAGTTTCAGATAAACAGCAGCAAATCATTTTTTAGTATAACTATGTCCTATGTAATATTTGGAACATTTATGCTAAAAATTATCCATCAACTGAATATTCACATTTTTAAAAACATTTTATGTATTTATTCATGAGAAACACACACACAGAGAGGCAGAGACACCGGCAGAGGGAGAAGCAGGCTACCTGTGGGGAGCCCGATGCAGGACTCCATCCCAGGACCACAGGATCACGCCCTGAGCCCAAGGCAGACACTCAACTGCTGAGCCACCCAAGCATCCCTGAATATTCACATTTATATTTATCTGAAATTCACATCTAACTGGGCCTCCTGTAACATACCTGACAATCATAAGTATCTCTCAACATTTAAAAAAAACATTTTCTTTGCATATTTCAATAATTTAACAAATAAAGTACAATCTCTACCTAATTGAGTATCACCAACAATTTCAAATTTAAATATTTTCCTGATGATAATGGCTGTGTAACAAATTAGCACAATATTAGCTAAACTGGGAAGAAAATGCTAAGCCCAACAGAAATATTGTATGAAATATTGTGAAAATATGAACCACCATTCTTAATGAGCCTCTTCCTGACAGAGAGCACCACTTTAAATGAATTTCATCATCTTTGACTTACAGTCACATTTCTCTTCTTTGGGGTTATTAGGTTCATGGAAAAGTTTCTCTTATCACATTACTCTGGACTAATATTTGTTTTCTACAATTAACATTTCAGTAATTCCATTCCAGCAAAAAAAGACTAATTGGTCTTATTTCATGCTCTCTGGAAATAATCACATCAATGTTTTAGATTTATTTATTATTCAAGTTTACATTGAATAACCAGGACAGATAATGTAGTAACCAACACTTAACCTTTCCTAGGTCATGGATACTTTTTACAAGCTGATGAAAACTAGACTTTTTTCCCCTGAAAAATGCATGTGTACACAAACACATGACAGTTTTTATTAACATTTCAGGGAGTTTACAGGTCCCCTGAAGATCAACCATGGGCTTCAGCTAAGAACCGAGAAACGACTGGGTTTAATGTAATAGCTAATACACTTGATGTTAAATAATGACTTACACTTACTGTTTTACAGTATGTTGAAATTCTACTTTCTCTTGATTTTTTAAACAATGATTTCAAATATAAAGTAGCTCACATATTAACACACACACGTCTCATGTACACATTTGTTATTTTGTACTTTCCCAATTTAGCCCATCTTACCTTATAGAGGTATCTCATAAGAAAGATGAGAGAGTATTTACTGTTTTGTACTTTAGTAATTATTAATATATGCATATTTTACATAAATATAGGAAAAGGAAGTTTTCTGAAAGCTGGAATAATATCTTATTTACTGGCGCATTCTATGCCTTTAATAAGCACTGGCAAAAATCACCTTAACTAGTTTAGGGAAGTAGTTATCAGCCAAAGTCTTGCTCTCCATAACTCATAGAGTGATACAGACATTTAAATTGAGCCATTTGGCTTCCTTAAAATAATGCTAGAAAAAAGCATCAGGATCTAATCTTATTAATTTTGTATCATTTCAAAATGCATTTATATTGCTTTAAAATTTTTTAATTTCAATTTTCAGTGAAAGTTCAAAACTGAGCTCAAAAATAGTCAAATTCATAGTATCAGTGAATGGGATGGTGGTTGAAATGGGCTGGGGGAAAAGGAAATGGGAAGTTACCAATCCACAGCATATTTTCACTTAAGCAAGATAAATGAGGTCTAGAGATCTGTTGTATAACACTGTAGCTCTAGTCCACAATACTGCATTGTATAGTTAAAAATTTGTTAAGAGAGTAGATCTCAGGTATTCTCTTACCACAATAAAATAGAACTTTAAAATAATACAAAAAAAAGATTTTCTATTTTTTCATTTCAATGTGTCTAATTTAAATACAAATTATTTTGTTATATGATGGCAATATGCTTACTTTTCCCTTTTTGTCTAAGACAAAAAAAAAAAGCTCACTTGGTCTCAATAGAGATACAGATAAAAGTGCACTATCATCATATAACCTAGAAAACCTATCATAAATTCTGCAAACAATTTTTTTTTCTGTTTCCAGGATATTGGCCTGGGGAAATTAAAGATGAATAAGGAGGAAACTGAATACGACCAACTGTATGAAATAGAAAGTAGCTTTAGTTTGTTCCTATTTTTTCAGGAGACTTTTTTGCCTCTCATAGCTAAAACTATCATGTTATGATTATAGTGTTCATGCTGCCCCCAAGTGTGAGTCATGGAAGCAAAGGCCGTACGTGCCCCCAGATGATGTCTGTTCCCCTATTCAGGCACACGTAGATTCATCATTATCCTCTACAGGCTTCAGTTGGTCTGGAAATCTTTGCCACTCTACATAAGACGGTAATTACACATGGGAATGGCACTGTCAGAAACTTAAAAGGAGTCTGTGATCCAGAAAATATACGAACCAAATGCTTTATATTCTTCAAGGTAAACTTTGGGAAGATTACACAGGAAGACGTTAATGGAGTGTGATCTACAAACCACACAGGCATTTTGCTACTGGGACAGTCTCTCAATCAAAAGCCATTCACAGATAATTTTCATTTTGAATATTTCATATCATGTGTACTCTCTAGATTTTCTATTTTTAAGAGAATGCTTCAATAACAGCGTCTGAAGTAGTATTTCACATTAATGTACAGGATAAAGCATGGAAAATATTAAGCCACTTTATTTAATATAATGTATATTTCCTGCCATGTAAAATTGCTTATAACTTATGCAAAATCTTCTTTAAATTTCTGTTACAATATACAATACCCAATGAGACTGAAATACTTGGAAAGCAAAACATCAATGACCTCCCAATGAACCTGTTAAGGAAATCATGTTGTGAGTCAGTATGAAAGTTGATGACTGGATATGTATTTGCTCTGGTGAATGAAGAGGAAAAAGTATTTAACTTGGAAAAGTTAATTTTTTTTGGTACAAAGGGTCAAAAATTTATTTTAAATAGGATAAAATTGGCCTTCCGTAAAGTTGGAAAAGACTCTAACATTTGAAAATATTTATATAGCTATATTATATGCTATATTAAAATATAGGTTAAAAATCTAGTCTATATACATGCCTTAATAGTGTGAAAGTAAAAATTGTTTGTTTACTTGGGTTTAATCCAGTGTTTAGAGACAATTTAGAGAGCTGTGTAGATCCTATGCTCTACTTGTTGGTAATTCAGGGAAATACAATTCCAGTTCACATTTCTATCATAGTCAAAATAAATCCTATTAAAATATATTTTATCAAAGTAAGCTATAAAAGTAGTCAAAGATAAATATCTAGATGTCTTTTATTTACAACTTTCAAAACTAGATATCTACATTTTAAATTTCTGATAATTTTTTCCATATGTGTATTTTAAAAATTAATCACTATAATCTAGATATTTGCCTTGTGTAATGCCAGGATTGAGTGGGAAAACATCAGTCCATAACATGACAATTTAGAAACAGGTGAATAAGATAATTATAAAGAAAAAAAAAGGAATTCTTAACACAGATAAAAGCTACTCTGCGGGATAGGGGATAGCCGTCTTTTAATCCTTTCCTTTCATTGTACAGTTTGCCTGTGGAAAATGGCTACCATTCATAAAGATGTAGAGCCATAAATCATAAGAAATAGGAAATGTACCTTCACACCACTAAAAACAACCCAGTTACAATAATTATCTTTTAAGAATGAATGATCCAGCAATTTTTTTTTTAGGTCGTAAACAACTGGAAGCATTAACAGGTATTCCTGCAGAATTTCCAGTTAAGATTCCAGCTGGCAGCTTTGAAAAATGATTAAGTTTGTCCCTTTACAGTGATTCACTCTGAGATTCAAAGGACATTTTTTTTTAAAAGGCCACCATAGGATTTCTGTGTTTACATACAAAGTACGGTCAAAAGGTCCTATCCCCTGTGCACCTGGCTATTGCTGACGTGCAGACTTCCCTTGTCACTGGCTATCCTACAAATACTATAAATTCAATATATTCAAACAATTTAAATTGAAAAAATATTTTTCCCTCAAAGATATTGACCCGTCAGGCACACAAACCAGAAACTGAGTAGTAATATTATGAGTTTATAATTATAAGGAAATGGCTATCTTGGGGCCCCTGGGTGGCTCAGTTGGTTAAGTGTCTGACTCTTAACTTTGGCTCGAGTCATGATCTCAGGGTCATGAGATCAACTCTGTGTTGGGCTCTGCACTGGGTATGGAGCCTGCTTAAGACTCTCCTTCTCCCTCAGCCCATCCCCTCTGCTTCTCTGTCTTAAAATTAAAAGAAAAAAAAAGGAAGGAAAGAAAGAAAGGAAGGAAGGGAAGGAAGGAAATAAATGACTGTCCTGTAATGACTTACCAAAAATGAATGCCATATTTGGAGCATGAAATATGGACATTTCCACCTGTCCCACTCCCCCAGTGATCCTTTCATTCTTTCAATTGTTTCTGTACCCAATAAATTATAGTAGAAATATAGATTAGGGGATGTGATTTCTACTTCCATTTCCTAGCTACGTATTTTTGGCAAACTACTCAGCCTTCTCAAGTTTTAATTTTCTTGCATACATACTAGAAAAGCAATATTAAATGTTGAAGGCAAATCAGAAATGTCTATAAACCACCCAGCGCAGAGCCTGACAACACTGCGGGTGCTTGTTAAATAGTGGTCATCCCGAGTGTTAGTCCACTCAGGTATCCTAACATGGCCTGTGGGGGGCAGGGCAACACAGAAGCTTGTGTTGCAGGTGGGATACATAAGTATAGTCAGAGGGTTACCTGCCAGTCTCAGGTGTGAGTTAAGATGTGATCTGACTATAGACAGGATACTCATTTCATAAGTTAATTGCATGGGGTTCCCAGGGGAAGCCTGCCTTCCTCCGCTGGAGTTATGAGTAGGGTGCACACTGGATATGAAGTGGAAATGCTTTCTGGGGTGGAAAATATGTTGTGTGATGAAATTATGGGTTCATCACAGTAGATTTTTAAGGTTCCTGACATGACTCAGATTATGTAGCCTTGGGACTTTATTATCTTTGTACTGAAAAAAAAAAAAAGATTTTATGTGGGCTACTCTCCTACTGTAGAAAAGCAACCATTACCTTGGTGTTTTCCTGATTTTTTTTTTTTTTTTTTTTTGGTCAACTTTGATTTGAAATAGCTGAAGTTTTCTAATAGTGCACGAGGGCCAAAGACAGCTCCTATGAAAAAAATATTGCTGTAATTTGAGCAGAGATTGTAGGAGCTTTTTCTGATGATTCCAGATGCCTTGGCCACATACCCGACCCAGACAACCATGCTTTACAAACTTTTGTTGTAAGCATTTTACAAATGACAACTTTGGACCATTGATTTAGTCCAGAACTGGTCCTTTATTTAACAGATTTCACTGGTATTTTTCTCTTTCTTTCTAAATATAACAGGGATTTCTTGAATTACACTAGATATTTTTCAAGCAAAATTTTAGTAACTATGAAAAATAAATCACTTGCAAACATATTGAGATCATGAGTTGAAAAATCACATAAAGTTTTTTTTTTCTTTTTAATCTGGTTTGAAGTTTCCCTGGAAGAAACTTCTGAGGGATATTTGACCAAAATGAGCAGTTTTGTTTACTTTGAACATGCGAAATGATTTTGTTCTGACAGTGTATATGGTTTCACATAAAGAAAAAACAAGGAAGACATAAAGATATGTAATGGAAAGATGCTCAAGATCAAAGGTTAATTGTTGTCTGGGTCAGTAGCATACTCAGAGTTCCTGGAGAGGCAACAACAGCTGGTGTATAAATGTAAGAATGGAAGTGAGAAATGTTTCTGCTTTTTTTCCTAGTTACATAGCATCTGAAAAGAAAATATTTATTTTTTTCTTCAACATTTATCTAAATTTTAATTTTTTTTTTTAAAAAAAAGGTTTTCCTTTGTTTGCTTTGTTGCCCAGGGAGATGGGTGGAAGGAGAGGAAATGTGAACAAAATGAGGGTTGTGGAGAAGAAAAAATGGTGGTAATTTTTTTCCTGTTAAGTCAGAATTCTAAAAATAATAGCAAAAAAGAAAACCAAAGTTCAAGGGGAAGGTCAAATTACTACCCAGAGGATACAGCAGCTAAAGGAGACCTGGATGAAATTAGGTAATAGTGAGTACTGAATACACGCTCCTTTTCTGTCCATTGATAAATTAAGTGATAGAGACTTTATGCTGGGAATTTTTTCAGACTCTTTTGCTAACATCTAAGGTGTGTATTATTGTTAAGTATATTTGGCCATTAAAATTCTCTAGCAATACGGACAATAGGAAGTCTAGGGTATAATTAGTGATAGATTTTATGACTATTCTGAGCCAGTTTGTACACAATCCCTTTACTCTGTGAAGATTGCTATTTACATTTTAAAAGCAAGAACATTGCTTTAAAAAAAAACAAAAATAACATTGGAGCAGATTGTGTTTGAGAGGCAATATCAACCTAGTAGTAAATAGATTATTTTGAAGACAGACCTATGACATAATCCTGATTCTGTTCATTACTCTGTGCGTGATGCTGGGTAATGGACTTACCCTCTCTATACCTGTTTCCTCCTCTGCAAAAAAGCTGTAATGAAACCTACCTTGGGTTGTAAGGATTGCATGAGGCCATATTAGTACACTGTTCATGAACAGTCATTGCTCTGTTAATCATGGTTAATATTGCTATTTCTGCTGCTGTCCCTCGGTCTGATTCCAGCATTCTTTCCGCTGCCCCTCTGGCATTTATTCAAATGTGGTTCCTGAATATATATTTTCATATTGTGTTTCTACACTATACCAGTTTACCACAAAATAAACCTGATTTCTAAAAAAAAAAAAAACCAGTAGGTGGAAATCTCCTTAATCATTGTTCAGAGGTAAATCTCACTGCTCTGGTTCACAGATATGAAAAGAAAAAAAATATATATAGTACTCTTATTTCAACTTACAGGCCATGGTAACTTCTGGAGATGGTTCCAGGTAAAATTACAAAAATAACCCAGTATTTTGTGAATCTCTCTCTTTTGTCTGCATAAGAACTAAATAGTAACCAAGAATCTCCTTAGGTTTTACCATAATAAATATAGTAACAAATGCGAAAAGAAAAAAAGAACATCCTGCCTTCAAAAACTTCCAATCCAGAACATGAAATACACACACACACACACACACACACACACACACACACTAGAAAATAAAGCATTGCAACAGCTCACAAATCATTTAATCAAGTGCAAGATAAAATTTCATCTGAACATCATAATTTTATAAATCGAATTGCCTTTCCCAGGTAACTATTATTTTGACAGGACTCAAATAAAGTCTAATTAACCAAAAAGGTGTGCATAACATAGACCTTTGAAGTCACACAAACCTGAGCTCAGATCTCAGAACTACCACTTACTGGTGAGTTGAACCAGTTACTTGTCCTTCCCAAAGCTTTCTTTTCATCTGTAATTATCTCAACTTCACAGAGCTTTGAGGAAATCACATAGATTCACAAAACACTTTGGACACTTAAGAAACATAGCAAGGACCCAATAAATGACGGACAAAATCACTGTGACTATAGCTATACTATTTATTTTAGGATACCACACACCTAGCACCACTTAATTGAAGATTACTCCTAATCTCACCTCCTCCAATCACCCAAACTTCGGTAACAGTAACGGTTTTCTATGCACTGCCTTCAAGTGGGAGTAGGAAAAACAAAGATCCAAAGCATTTGCATTTAAATTGGCTTTTTTTTTTTTTTACTGTTCAAAATTCATTTATAAGCTTTTACCAATATCTATTTGATTTTCTTACTCTTAATTATGTCTAGATTACTCATAAAAGTTTCATGAGTTATCTTTCTTGCTGACAAATTCTGTACGAGATAACGTGAGCTTACTTGATTTTTAGTAAACGTAGGTAGAATAAAAATATGTAATGCTGATAACTGAATAAATGCGTATTTTAGTTAGACCAGCACCTTAACCTAGTTATTGAATATTATCCTAGATCATGTGAACTTGAAAAACATTTAAGCCAATTTCTATATTTCTGATCATATATTTGACTTATACACAAGCCTCATTTTCTTTAAGCCAGTCAACTAGAGTTCTTTACAAATTGATTTGGGCAATGCCATCCGATGTTCAAAAAAAAATCATACATTGGCAACATGCCTACGTAGATATACATCGACATACGGATAGAGGTAAACAGAGATCTTTACCTTTGGCTTTAAAATTTTAGTCGGGAGACAATAATGCAGAACTCACTAGTTTAAAAGAGGACAACCGCTGGATTGTGTTTCTAGCAGGTGGAATCAGTTAAGGGTATCTGCTCAGATGGCTTGAATGAACATTTGTGGATAAGACTTCAGATTAATAGTTTCCAAATATCCTTTCACCCCCTTTTTTTTTCCTTCTGATAAGAACTACCTCCCTGAAGTCTGCATTTCAGAGATGGCCTAGATAAAAATTCCTAGAGAGGACCAGCTAGGGCATTTACATATCAAAGGCACAGGAAAAGTATACAAGTTCCTCCAAGAGGAACTTTCATCTCCTGAGGCCAGAATTTTTAAAAGTCTTTTGAGAGGAATAGGGGAGGTTTTAGTATTGTTGGAAAAAAAAAAAAAAAAGACAGCGGGTTTGAGCTGCTTCCAGAACTGCATTTCTGGTCTTGTAAAGACTCAATTTCTAAGACAAGAACAGTTGTTTTTAATTCCTCAAAGACTTGGGTTGCCACCTGGATGACATCAAGGGACAAATCTATCCATCCAACTACATATTCTTCAGTTTGCCTCTTTAGATGAGAAAGACAACCTTCAACTCAGAGGGAAATCAGAAGATCCTACGTCTTAGATTTAGAGCTTTGTGTTTGGAATGTTCCCTCTCCCCACCCGGGATATATTGAACTTAAGGGAGAAAGCATTTTCAAAGTTCCAATCAGGCTCTGAATGTCAGCTTCTGATTTGGTCAACTTTTGGCCATAGAGCTACTTTAAAAAACAATTTCAATATCTTGTCAGGTTTTAGTAGGGACAAACACCAAATATTTCTGGCAGTGTCCAACAACCTCAAGGATCCAAGAGGCATCAAAGGGATGCAAAAGATATTATCCTCCCAAGATCCAAAACCACTCCCAAAGATAGTTAAAGACTGAAGGAAAAAACAAAGACTGAGATAATTCCTCCAAGGCCTAGCAGTAGTTGGTGGAACCCCCACCGCAACTGCAGTGCAACCCCTACTTCCCCCTAGCCATCTAGCAGCAATTGAGGTGCAACTGCCATTCCTTCTGATGATGTTTTGGGGCCCCCAACCTGATGGTTGCCAAACCAAGTTCTCAGAACACGGGATGAGGCAATCAAAAAGGCAACAGCCGCGAGAGAAAGGACCTACTTAAATTTTGATGAGACATGGTCAAAAAAGTCTGGATTTCTTAATTTATTTCCCTAAGACCCCTAGTCATTTATGCTGTGGACTTACCTGCAGGCTCTCTGAGTCCCTTAACAGCTGCCATCTTGCTTTCTTTTGACTGAGGCATAGCCATTACTCTCCCTTGAAATAATCCTGCCAAATTCAACCAGACTCACCACTTCTGGCTCTCTGTGCACAGCTGTTGAGACCCAGGATTTCCCAAAGGCATTTGCAGATGAGGCTGGCCACAAACCCAAATGTTGCAGGCCCCTAAGCCTTACCATGAAAATCTGGAGTCTCTCACCCCCCAGTCTTACCCTGTGAAAAATCTGTGAGTCTCATACCACAATTTCCCATCCAGAAGTATTAGAACAAACAAACTTGAAGAGCTCAAAGTGCAAAATAAGCAGAGTTGAATCCAAGAGCAGCTTACCAGAGATCCTGGAAAGTGCTGAGGAGGCCGCAATGAGGGCTCTGTAAGTATCCTCACCTGTTCCTAGGAGCCATCTTCAGAATCGTCAGCAACTAACTTCGGGGCCCATCTCATCGCCAAGACTGCCAAATAACAAACAAAAACAACTGAGTAGCAAGTTTGATATTCTTCATTTGAGGGAGGATTTTCATGGATTGGGGAAATACAGTGTCTCACAATTAGTGGATCACTACTTAGTGTTCCCCCTAAGATGACTTTTATAAGAATATAGCATACTGTAATTTTGAAAGTTCTGGGTTCCAACTGAAAGAACAGATATTTGAGAGAGACAGCTGTTTGCATATTGTTAATAATTTCAAAAACCTGACTTTAAATTTCAAGAATGAATGTATAAACCTAGAACACAGATTTAACCCGTAATATGTAAAATGGGAAGAATAAGTGAGGAGATAAGAGCTCTTTCCTCATCCTACAGTGATAGGATTTGGACAAGTGAGCAAGGAAGGGGAAACCAGAAAGGACACAACTGGAATTTAACACGGATGAGTTTCTGCGAATTAGCCCAGTGACCTAAACTCTAGACTAAGCTCTAGCAGGTAATTGGGACGATAGAAATGGTTTTGTATAGATCTCTCCCACGTATGGTTGTAAGAATACAGAGTAGAAAGAATTGTGATCTGACATCCCAAATTGCTCAAGGGATTGCAGTTTGATAGCCAACCACCATTCACACCATAATTTCTAGCAGAATTAAAAAGTTTAGATAAGTATAAAACTTAGAAGGGTTTTACCCTCTCCAGGATAGCAAGGAAACCAGGTCTGTAGTTTCCTATTTCTCTCTCCACCCAAAAAGCACATAATCGCTGAGAGAATTCATCAGATTCAAGATCTGATGTTAGAATGAGGAGGATGAAATAACCCATGGAGCCGTTTGTTAGTTCTGTAATAGTGTCTGAGAAGAAGAGTAAACACAAGGCACAGCTGAGAGGCTAAGAAGCTGAGAAAATTTTTTTGGTAATTTCACAGTGCTAAAGACAAAGACTAGATTGGGGGGCAACCAAGACAGAGGGATCCTATTATAGACACTGAGTATTTAGTTTGTATTCCAAAAGGGATGTAAAAGTGAGAAATAAATGGACTCTTACAGAGTCAAAACCAACTTTGAATCAGCTAAAAGCCCAATTGGATTAGCTGTGAATGCTACAATTTACCTACCAGAGGAAAAGAAACACCTCCCTGGAGAAAGATGATATAATATAAAAACAAAATGTTACATCTAACATTTTTCATATATAATATATAGCACTCAATAGAAAAGAGGAAGCATGGGAAAAAATGAAAGACAAGAATCAACTGAAAATTAAATGAAGAGAAAAATCAGCTAATAGACCCACCATAGGTCCAGATATTAGAATTTGGAGAAAATAATTTTAAGACCACAGAGATTAATATGAACAGATACTAAACGAAAATATGAAGGATCTTAGCCAAGAACTAAAACTATATAAGCTAATCAAATAATAATTTTAGAATTGAAAAGTTAAAATAATCAAAATATATAGGTTTTCTAAAGGATTAGACAGTTCTAAAGAGAGAAGCTGTGAACTAGAAGGTAGTTCAGAAAAAAATACCCAATCTGAAGTACAATGAGATAAAAGAATGGAAAATAAGAGGAATGTGTAAAGACACAGAAGTCATAGTGAAAGGGTCAGTAATAGGTATTTGGAGCCCATAAAAGAAAGGTGAGGAATAATGTGATGAGATAGAGGCAATATTTGAATATAAAATGGTCACATAACTTTAAAAACTGGTAAATCCTCCAAAAGTACTACAAACCATAGCAAGATACATTCAAATAAAACCAGTTCTTGGGACATTATGGTTAAAATATCTGAAAATCAAATACAAAAATAAATGTGAACAAACAGGAGGTACAAAAGGAGAAAGAATAAAAAACAAAATGCCTGATTAACAGAAAACAAGTTGGAAAATAAAAAATAGTAATTTCAACAAATATAGCTGGATTATATCATTCACTAAGACAAAATTTTCTGATTGAATTAGAAAAAAAATCCCCTTACCCACTCTATGAAACACATACTTAAATGTTACATAGAACGAGAAAATGGGGAAGCTTCTCAGGAAAATAATAATAAAAATGAAACTGGAACAGCACAATCAATATTTTATGAGTGAATTTAAGTAAAGAAAGTTTAAACTGGAAGTTTAAACTGGAAGTTATACAATAAGAGTTCTCAGCTGCTACACCAAAGTGTGGGTTCTTTTTTAGTCACACAGAAATTAAGCCACTGGTGTAACTTTAATAGAATTTTCAGTAGGTGTTAAAGGTAAAAAGAGAAGTAATAAATACACGTTGGAGGAGAATTAGCATTTGGGCATTAAACGTAGGCTGAATTTGAACAGAAAAACCACTGGCAACATTTGTTTTAAATACTGAACAAATATTCCTATTTTATCATTGAATATCTTCCTCATAGGTTTTTGTGGATCAAATGAATTAATACCTTTAAAGCACTTAAAACAGTAAATTTCTTCTAATACTTGTTCAATTAGGATTATGTATTATTATTTTTGTTGGACTATTGTCCCCAGAATAATACTTTCTAGAATAAATATTCCACTCCCATTGTCTTGCTCTAAGTTATTTTCCATGTATTGTAAAATGTGACAAGAGCTCAATTCCAGTCAGTCTGGAACAGAATACTGAATATTTCTTCAAAATGAAATAATTTTTAAAGTAAGGCCTCAGGACATTATTAGAATCCCCACCTTGCAGATGGAGAGAGTCAGAGTTAGAGAAGTCAGGTGATTTGTTTCAAATTACACACAAAAAAGTAAAGCAGGACCTGGACTGGTATTTTCTAAGTCCAGTGGTTCCTAAGTATACTCATAGCTAAATGACTAGACGAGTCCTTAACTTGGGCGTAACTAGCTACACTAAATTATTACGATATAAGAAGAACGTATCCACAACTGGTTAATTTTCTATAAATTCCATTTGAAACCAATAATGTTGTCCAATTAGAGCTCCCGCTCATGAAGACATTTCTGACATTCACCAGCTCATTTCACTCGATGACATTTTACGTCACCCCAGGCCCTCTCCCACTTTGTGCCTGTAGCATCTCCTAAGCCTGCCCTGAAGTCCATACTATATTCTCAACAACGCTTCACATCACAGAGCTGGAGGCTCAAAGCACATTTACCCGGAACATCACAACTAAAATGAACACAAGAACTCACCCCTTGTTATCGCATTTGATCTTTCTCATTATTCTCTTTTTATCCTCACTACTTGCTTTATTTTTCTAATGGATTTGGCCCTTTTCTGTCCCTATTTTCTCAAATCTATTCCATATCCCATTTCCAGATTAATCTTCCCCAATTATCTGAAGCCCCATCGTCTGGCCAATAAAAGGCTCCTCGGCCTACTGATCGTGTCCTCTCCAACTGCACCTCCAGCCAACACTGCACAGCGCCTTAACGTTTTAGCTCTAGCTGTTGGTTCTAAAAGGGATCTGACACAAATATTGCACTTTTTGCTCCTGCGTGAGCTACTTATTCTGTTTAGAATGTTCTGCTCCATCATATTTTCCATAAAAGAAGAGGCAGAAGATTTTATAGTATTACCTTGGCTGGTCAGTGGTCCATTACGGAGGCAAGTCTGGCTGACTAGCTTAAAACCAAGGGGACTTATTAAGGGTGCTAAATGGCTTACAGCTTCTTAGGCCTGGGCTCCTGAAGGACTGGGCTCCAGGCTGACACTCAAACTAGCACCACAGAAATAGATCCTCAGTTGTCTTTGTGACGTGGAGGCCACCGATTCCAGATACCGCCAAAGGGAATTTCTGAAATCAGGAGAGAGCTACCTACCAAGAGGCCACCGCCACCGTGAGAGGCCCGGCACCACCCCCAGACAGCTAGAACAGCTACTTGGACTCCTCGTGCTCTTGCTCTCAAGCAAACCCACCTCCAGGGCTACCGGTAGGGTAGATCCCCTGGGATCTTGGCCCCCTCTACCAGGGAGGAAGGAGAATGGTTTCAGGACTGAACTTGGCAGCAGAAGCAGCAGCAGCAGGACTTCAGTTCTGCATTCCAAATCTTGCATGCAAGGAGAGCATTGGTCAAGGATAAATTGTATAGGACCCTAGTTACAAAGGCTTATGAGAAATGGAGTTTTTACATTTCTGGCTTCCTCGTTACAGGAAGCACCTTAGTAGAAGAGCAAAATAGATGTTGAGTGTTAAGCATCCTCCACTGCAACTCTCTCTCCATGTGTGCCCACAACACACACACTATGAGTGTGTTCCAAATGAGCCCTCGCTCCTCTATGCTCCTACAGTTTTTAGTTTTCTACATTTGCATATGTTCTCTTCTTTTCTAAGTACGTGTATGTTCAGCTACTGGATTATAAATTCCTTGAGGACAGGACACTGTATCCTTCTACAAATTTTCAGACGCCATAATGTCCTTCAGAATGTAAAGGTTGCTTCACTATGAGACTTCGTATACTCACAATAGTGATATTTTTTTAAAAAACTTATGTTGGTTGAATGAATATGAACATATTAAGACCTTGGAAGCAAAAAATAGGTCCCTGAAGCAAGACAAATTATACTAATATTTAGAAGGGAAAATGGTACCCAAGATTTTGATGACTCATGGTGGAGAAATAATAGATGAAGGATTATAAAACAACTAAGAATGCAGAAAATTCACAAACAAAAAAGATTTATCTATATAAAAATTATTCTAGAATCAATCCTTTAGGTTAAAAATGACTTCTTTTTTTTTGTTTGTTTTATTCAACAAGAAAGAAAATATGATATTAAAAAGTGTCACTTTCTGGTATTTTCTAAAAATAAGAAAGAATTAAAAAGAGTTACAAGATGAATACATTCTGGAAAATCTAACATACAGCAGGGTGATCACAGTTAATATTACTGTATCAAATTGACATTTACTAAGAGAATAGATCTTAAGTGTTCTCACCATATCAAAATTTAATAATAGTAACTCTAGGAGGTAATATGTTAACTTGATTGTGGTAATAACTTCACAGTGTATATGTATACATCAAACTATCACATTGTACATCTCACATATATACAATTTTTGCCAAGTATACCTCAATAAAATTGGGGGGAAATTCAAAGGTATAAATTAATACCTGATGTGATTGGGGATCATGTGACAATTTTCTAACGGAAGAAGATCAATGGAACCACCCCTTTAGATTATATTTTACCACCTGAAAAAAAGCATAAGGACAGCTTCAGTGGGGTTCCACAGAGAGTGGGTGATGTAACTTGCTGTAGAGAGTATCACTGATGAGCAGAGTGATGGTATTTTGATTTATAGGCTTGAAGGGCATAATTTAAATATGCTTTTAATATGAACTCTAGAATATTATGTGAAATGTACTGGTTGTCATGGACACCTTTATTTATTTTTCTTTATAAACAAACCTAGCCCAGTTGTTCAACTGTGATTTATAGACAACCTCTCAGATTACTCATTCTTTAATCTGAACTCTTAGGAATATTCTCAAATGCCATTGTTGTTTTATTTTCAGCAATAGACAGCTGGAGAGTGGGAAAGTCTTCTCAGAGTTCAACTTTTTTCTTAATCCATTCTATTAACATGTAATTTTGAGTAACTTTTTAAAAACTCCATGAAGGCACCTTATGAAAAAATGCGTAACGGTAACGAACTAGTACAAAAATCGTATTTAACTTCTGGAAACATGTTAATGATTGTCACCATTTTAATTTAACATTGCATTGTTCTTTCCTATTCCTAATGAGATACTGTGGTTATTACTCATTCCATTGTTAGTTGAAGTGGAAAAAACCTCCAAATTAACAGCTGTCATATATTAACTTACTCATGTAATCGTTCTTCATTAGAGTCATTGTTGTCATTCTCAGTCATAACTAGATGTCACCAATTTTTTTTTCATGCACATCTGTGGCGCTATCTACTATTATTCACCACTGCCTTTCTTCCCTTGATTTAGTTCTCTATAAGAACTAACATATATTAAGCTAAACAGAATAAAGACATTCCCTAGGCCATCTCTTAGTGTAGCCATGTGATTAATTCTGGCTAGCTGGGTGGAAAAGGAAATGATGTGGGCCTCAAGTCACCCTCCTAAGAGAAGGGCCCTCTTCCTTTGACTGGAATATGGTCTTGCTGGTGAGCCATCATGATCACAGGGATGAAGGCAACACCTAGTACTGAGCTGGAGCCAACATGTTGGAGCTGTTAAATTTTCGGGAATTTTGCAAGCCAGTGGATAAGCCACCGGTAGCTTAAAATCAGCAAACATGGAGTATTTGCACTACAAAATCCAGCAAATACCAAAATCAGGGATTCTTTTTCCCCCCAGAGAACCATTTACCTGCACACTCTTCATAATATACAAGGCATAGGGAGAGCAATGAGGCAGAAAGCATCTGGGCAGTTATATAATCACGGTACCAGATCTGAACTCCTTATGCCTAAATAGGAGTGAGAAATAAATTCTAAACTGTTTAAGCTACTATTACTGGAGTAATTGTTACAGATGCTGAACATACCATATAATCAAAATGACTACTACAAAATCTTTAATTACACATCTAAAAAGTGATGCCATCTTCTGAGAGCCTACACGGTCTGACAAAGCTATGTGTGCTTCACGCTTGAAAGTCAGTCTTATGGTCACCTGCAGGGCTCCGCTGTTGAGCGCCTGCCTTCAGTTAAGGGCGTGACCCTGGGGTCCTGGGATCGAGTCCCACGTTTTTTTTTTTAAAGATTTTATTTATTCATGAGAGACACAGAGAGAGAGACAGATACATGGGTAGAAGGAGAAGCAGGCTCCCTGCAGGAGCCTGATATGGGACTCAATGCCAGGACCCGGGGTTCATGATCTGATCCCAATGCACACACTCAGCCGCTGAGCCACCCAGGTGCCCCACCATACCTTCTCTCTACCAATTTTCCACTATTTTCAATTTATGAGGAGCCTCAAAAAACAGAAGTGACCTTATTAAGGAAGGAATGTCAAGGCGTCAAGGGAAATTTGGTAGTTGTTAGTAGAGTGTGGCCAGCATCCTGCCTCAGTCCCACCCTGGGGAGCCTGCTTCTCCCTCTGCCTGTGTCTGCCTCTCTCCATGTGTCTCTCATGAATACATAAATAAAATAAAATCTTTTTAAAGAAATCAGTCTTATATGTAAATTATTGATCAACAGATATACAATTTAAAATATCCAATTTCTGAAAACTTAAGTAAAAGGACTATATTTATATATTTACAAATATATACATACAAATATATAATATTTATACACACACACACACACACACACATATATTTATCTTTTACAAAAACCAGAAACCGTGTGGGAAGAAACAGTTGCAAATACATGTACCATTGAGTTTGATATCATTAATGTGATTTAGTAAGAAATGTAGCATGTGTTTTCCAGAAGTCTCTGCACAAGGAATCACAAGGGGATTGCATAATCCTTATCAACTCAAAAAGATGAGATAGCATCTGCTAAATGAAAGAAAAATTTCAGCAGCACTACATTTACAAAAAGAGTACTTTCATGAGTTCTTTCACAAGACTAACTTAACTGAGCACTTGTTTTCAAAATTAATCAACATTTTAAAGAAATTTTATGCAAATTATGCTTTCTAAGACACTCATCTAAAACTGTAGCTTTCTGGAAGTCTAATTTGATTGAAAGAAGATGGGACTCAAAGTACACGTTGAAATACACAGCTGCGTCATTTTATAATGTCATCATTTTTAAACGAAAACTGGATTTTCCAATTTAATGACCTATTTTTTCGACAAATGATTTACATGAATATGGGGTGTTTTTCTAAATGAATTTTTTTTATCAAAATAGGATATGCTTTTGAGACTAAATTACTGTTAACCTTATGCCTCAGACTCATATAATTTCAGAAGTGGAGTAGAGTGAATTTGACACACTCATTAATCAGAGTATGTGTTTAAAATTGCATAAATATTTTACATCAACATAAAAGTGTCCCATGATTTTAATCTATCTAAAAAAATGTTGAAATTTATTTAAAATGTAAACCTTTGCAAACTTTAGTTTATTAAAGTAGATTTTATGAGCAAAGCATTTTACTGACCAAAGAAGTTTATTCATAATATTCCTTTTTTTTTGTTTAAGGTAACCAACAGTGAGACGGATGCAAATGTTGGAGTCTGGTTCTGGTTTGACTTGGAGAACTTTACTTTATAAATCATTATGGACTTTCCTAGGTAGTTTCAACAAGATCACAGTTTAATTAATTCTTCTAAAACCAAAGATAAAAATAATCTGACAAACAAAAACTTTGTCATTTGCCTTTGAGAGTCAGATTTTCCTAAATATAGATTTCGCTTTAGGAATAGGAAAGCAGTTCAGACACTTTAATACAGCTAAAGGGCCAATTGTTGTGATGGAATTACCCTGTGACTGTCAAAAATTTCTCATCAACATTATGAAAAGATTGACAAATATTCTCTAATTATCCTATATTGATACCCTGCTACTGCAAGGTCCATGGCACTTAGGGCTATAACTATAGGGCACTTTCAGCTCACAGGAAGAATGTCCAAGCCTGAGGAGTGTGAAGAGGGTTCATATATGAGGGTGTATCTAGAATTGGCGTTGGAACATGATTTAAGTGAAAAGGGTGTTAATGGGTCGGTAGTGGTAACAGGAATGAGAAGTTGGTTAGGACTTCCAGGGGTCACTGACCTGAGAAGTTAGTATATTGAGGATAACAGAAGCCAGGTTTCTCATTGTCAGAAAAGAGTTCCAAATATGAAAAAGAAAAAGAAAATAGCTAGCATGGATCCTGTGATATTGAATTAATATTGATTTGAACTCACAGTGCTGGGAGGATGATAAAGAGATAAGGAGACAGACAACCAAATGTGTGTGTGTGTGTGTGTGTGTGTGCACGTCCGTGCAATATTCTCTTGTTCATAATATGTATTTGACTATACATGTATACATATTTATATATATAATTTATTTAAAAATATATGACTTTGTCCCTTGCTGTGTCCACACAGATGGCCAAGGAGCAGCCATATCCTAATAGTAATAAGCTCACTTGATATCTAAACTTGATTTTCAAAAAAGATATTTTTCTAAAAGAAAACAAAACAAAACAAAACAGGGATCTTTAAAGAAATGGTGAATTCCAGGTTTGGGACAGAGATAGCACAAATGAGCCTTTTCTTTAGGTGAAGGCAAGAAAGGGCTCCAAAAAAGATAGGGCCACGTCAAAAGGATACAAAAACCATGTGAAGGGGCTTCACTGACCAGATCTGAGAAAATTTGAGTGTCAAAATAAACAATGG
Organism: Vulpes lagopus; assembly: GCF_018345385.1. NCBI lineage: Eukaryota > Metazoa > Chordata > Mammalia > Carnivora > Canidae > Vulpes > Vulpes lagopus. The sequence continues at coordinate 108,729,300 of NC_054834.1, read as the reverse complement.
CACTAAGAGATTATAATTCATTAAATCAAATATAAATGCACGACTCCCTACTTTAATTAATTTCATTAAGGTGAAAAGAGAAAACTTTTTTTCTTACAGAACAATGCCAATCAATAAATGCAGAAGGAATGATGGAATTAAAAATCACCATGTGCAAGTATCATAATTAATTCAGCTGAGAAGCATCAATGGTTGCTAAAACAAGTTTCTGAAAGCGTCATCAGGAATGGAATTTACACATTCTCAAAGCACGTCTCATATAAAATAGTTATAAATTACGAAGGGAAAAAAAGAAAAAATTACAGGGGAAGTCTGACAAACACCGGTTTAGTAAAGTGATGAAATCTGTAACAAAGCAAATCAAAACTGCGTACCATGTGAGCAAAAGAAGCATAAACTCTCACATTTGTGACATTCCACACAAAAATACAAGCCTTAGATCTATAAGGAAAAACTCTTAGCTAAATCAAAGTGTGGGACATTCTACAAAATAAAAGGCTTCTAATTTTCAAAAGTTACATGAAGTCAAGGACATACTAAAGAACTATTCTGGATTTCAGGTGACTAGAGACATAACCACATTGAAACATGCAATCCTATACTGGATGGTTTCAGGTAAGGGACATTATTAGATTATTTGGTGAAAGTTGAATTGAGTGAGTATTTGATGGATAAATGTATCAGTGTGTCCTCCTTTGTTTCCTGATTTTGATGGTTGGATTGTGGTTGTGTAGGAAGTTGTATTTTTCTCATAGGAATTACACATCAAATATTCTTGGGTAATAGATCATCATGTTGGCATATTAGTTCAAATAGATCAGAAAAAAATCTTTTATACTATTAATGTAACTTTTTCTGTAAGTTTAATATCATTTTTAAATAAATATACAATATATTTGAACTCACACACTCTTGAACTCTAATAGGTAAATAAAAAAATCTGGAAAACCTGTGGCTAAACTATTGCCAAAATATTTCACAAAAAAAAATTTGTTCCTAGTAACCAATAATACTTTCTTTTTAAAAAAAAAAGTAACCAATAGTACTAAAAAAAATTTGTTCCTAGTAACCAATAATACTTTCTTTTTAAAAAAAAAAAAAGCCATTTTTTTCTGACAAAATTATGGCTAGCGCATGCAAAACCAAGACTTCACATTAGAAGTCAGAATAGTGATAACCTGTGGTGGTAAGAGAAGGCAAAATCGACTGAAAGGTGGCAAGAGAATATTTCTCAGATTTGCTACAACCTCCATCAAAATTCTAGCAGTCTTTGTCATAGAATTGAAAAGACTAATCCTCAAATTCTTATGGACTTGTGAGGGGCCCTGAAAAGATAGAATAATCTTGAACAAGAACAGAGCTGGAGAACTGCACTTCCTGACTTCAAACTTACTTCAGAGCTGACATAATTGAACAGTATGGCATTGGCATAAGGGAGACGTTCAAACAGATGCAATAGAACAGAAAGACCAGAAGTAAATTCTCACAAATATAATCAGTTGAATTTGACAGGGGTGAAGTGACCATTTAATGGGGGAAAAGACAGTCTTTTCAATAAATGATGCTTGGAAAACTGCATATCCACATGCAAAAGAATGAAGCTGGACCTTTACCTTATACTAGGTGTAAAAATTAACTCAAGATGCACCAAAGACCTAACTTAAAATTATAAAACTTTTTGAAGAAAGCTTTGTGAAAGTTTTCTAGATTTGGCAATGACTACATGGATATGACACCCAAAAGCACAAGTAATAGAAGAAGAAAAAACAGATAAGTTGTTCTTCATCAGTATTGAGAACTTTTGTGCAGCAAGGGAAATTATCAAAAACTGAAAAAAAAACAACCTACAGGAAAACTACTTGGAAATATGTCTAATAAGATTAAGATCCAAAACATAAAAAGAACTCCCAAAACTCAGTATCAACAAGAAAAACCAAACAGCCCAGTTAAAAAATGGACAAAGGACTGAAATAGACATTTCTAAAAAGAAAATATACAAATGGGCAATAAGCATATGAAAAGATACTCAACATCATTACTCATTAGGGAACTCCAAATCAAAACCACAATGAAATACCATTTTGCACCTACTAAGATGACTAAAAAAGAATGGAAAATAACAAGTACTAGCAAGGATGTGGAGAAATTGGAACCCTCAAGTATTTCTGGTGGGAATGTTAAATGGCGCAGCTGCCATGGGAAACAATTTGGTGGTTTCTCAAAAGCTTATATTATATGTAAAACTTCCAGATAAACCACCAATTCCATTTTTAGGTTCATATCCAAAAGAACTGAAAAGATCTTTGCAGGCCAGTGTTCATGCATTATCCACAATAGCCAAAAGGTGAGAACAATCCAAGTGTCTATCATCAGATAAATTAATAAAATGTGGTATATACATATAATGGAATATTATTTGGCCATAAAAAGGAATATACTATAAACTATAGCATGTTATATACTATAGCATGAATGGATCATGTAAACATTACACTTGATGAAATAAGCCAGACACAGAAGAATATTTTATGATTCCTAATATATGAGGTACCTAGAACAGGCAAATTCATAATGCAGAAAGTAGGAGTTTCCATGGACTAAGGGGATGGAAGAAGGTAAGCTGTTGTTTAATGCAGCATTCGCCTTGTGTGCATGTGTCTGGGTCCAAATCTCCCCTTTTATTAAGGGCACCAGTCATCGTGGAGGAGGGGCCCACCCTACTCCACAATAACCTCATCTTAACTAACCATGTTTGCAATGACCCTATTTCCAAATAAGGTCACATTCTTAAGTATTAGGGGTTAGAACTTCAACATGCAAATTATAGGACCACAGAATTCAATTAATAAAAATTACCTATCCCCTTAATTACATTTACTTACTTATAAGATCAAACAGTAGACATGCTGGAACTTCTTAAGCGTATCAACAGATTTTTCTTGGTAACACTGATACTGCTGAAGTCAGTAAAAAATGAAGGGACGCCCATGTGTTTGGGGCATATTTTTACACAGTATCATACGCTTTTCTAGAAGTTTAATTGTGAGATTTATTTTCGATGTGTTATAAAGTTTGTATTTCCTCACTCTTAAGCAAATTTCCCAGATCTACTGCATTGTCCAGATTTACTGTATTAGTGAATAATAAAACAAGTATTTGAAACTCAAAATAATTTCAGGAATTGTCTCTGCTACAGTCTCTTGTTTTTATTTATTGGAAGTTTCTTTATGGAAAGCCATGAAAAAGGAATCTTTCTTTTGCAGGAATGTCAGGAATTATATGAAATGTTTTAATACATCCTTTGCTAGTTACCTACCCATCCATCGCCCTTCAAGTAGAGCCAACATTCCAAGTGGTGGGAGCCACCTCATCTGTTTTACTGCAACAGCAGTTGAAAACCTTTTTCTGCAATCAGTGCCGCAAAGAGAGAACTTCCAGTGACCACTGGAAATCATTCTAGCCCACATGCTAAATACATTACTCAGTAATAAAACTATTTAAATTTTTCATCCCTGAAAATAAATCTAACAATTATGGAGGCCATGTGGCACTCTCAGAAGTGTGAAACCCTCTTTGATGCTAACGCGGGCTGATAAAAATAATTGATCGCCCCACAAATACTGTGATCTGATTCTTTGGATCCTCTCCACAGAGCACTTACTTCTTGATAAGGGATCAGATTTTTGTTACAAAGAATAATAATAACCATCTGGTGAGTTAAGTAACTGTTGGGACCTCACACTAAAATAGAATAATCTCGTATCTCAAATACATCAAAGGTAAGCTTTAGAGAGAGCTGGCCTATGGGTAGAACACCAGCCGCGGAATAAGGAAACATTCCTTCTCCTGTCCTCTATCCGAAACTGGCAATCCAAAGTACAGAGCGTCCCTTCCACCCCTCCCAGGATGACCCAGCGAGGCTTTGTACCTCCCAAAGCCTGGCGAGCATTAACAACCAGAATCTCCCACACTGACTTTCTAAGAGGAATAGTCTGCAACCAGGACCAACGGGGTAGAAAGCTGCCAACTTTGGGAGCCTTGAAGGGGAGAAAAGTGCTCTTCTGGCCCCAGATAACGTTTGCACTTCTCGTCCAGAAAGCATTGGCATTTTGAAGTCAAGAATTATTTCCAGGAAGCCACAATAAAAAGGGATTTGCCATAAAGTGCTAAAAACGTAATAAAGCATTATCAAGGATTTGTTAGCCAAATTTTTAATGCAGCTGTGGGAACTGAGGAAATGAGACAGGGCAAGTATATCCTGATGGGTAATTAAGGAGGAAAGGCCCAAAGCACTCAGCTCAAAAGGACAGGCCAAGGGTGGTGCTTCGGAGGCAGTCTGGACTCGGAAAACTTGGGGAGACCTATGTGGGTGCTTGAGGAATGAGGAGACCTGAGACACGGGGATTTCCTTTGTGTAGTCCATGAAGCTCGCTCTCTGTCCAGGCCAGGAAATTAAAAGAAAAAAAAAATTAGAATACAGAAAATCCCCAAAGAGCTTATTATTTGTCATGTGAAACATATTTACTTTGAACACACTGACACGGAAGCTTGCGTCAAGTAGTATGTTCCCAGCTAAGGTAAAAGGAAGGGACAGGAACTAAAGAGAAAAGGCAGCCGCTGACCCCAGGGACCGGCACAGCACGACGGCAAGGCCTTGCTGCTCTGCTGCTGAGCAGCATCTCACAGAACATCAGCATCAGACGAGGGCACTCTGCAATCATGATGGGCCAGGGCAGACCCACGACCACCCCCGATCATGCCAGAACACGGATGAAGCATGAACACTGTCCAAGCACCAAATCCTAAACATTCCCCGCTGCCAGCCAGCAGGAGCGCTTTAGCAACCACGGCTTTAGCCTTGCTCCACTCTATCCTCCCTACAGATAAGGTTTACTCAGTGCTCAATCATAGAATTGTCCCTTCTTTCTGACAACGGTCAATATAGAGCAAACTCCCAATCCCTTGGACTCTTCCCCAAATCACCCCAAATTGCTCAAATCCTACAATAAGTCCATTTTAGCACCCTATTACCAAGGTACCCCATAGTTCTTCAGGGTGCACATTTTCTCTCATTGTAACGAGTAATAAACCTAAGTTGCTCAACTGCAGGTGGATTCCTGGTAGTGGTTGGCTAGGACACTGATAACCAGTGCTGAAATTTCCCCAAAATAAAATTAAATGAAATAATTTAGGTTGATCCCTGCTACTAAAACAGCCTCACTTATTCCATCTCTATAATACTGTAACGGCAACAACAGGGCTTTAATTTGGCCTTAAATAATCTATTAACCACTTCATTTCCCCCCTCTCTATATAAATTGCTTGATAAATTGACTTCTGAGTAGAAGACTAATATGTACCTTGAAAAGTAGGTAAAAAGGTAAGTCACTTATATCATGCTGGCTTCTGTTAGAAAAAAAGACCACCAGAGCAACCATGTAAAAAATAAATTTAAAAAATTATCGGAGTGTATCTATTTCTCTGAGTTATAAATACATCTTTTACAAATACCTCTATCAAATGACACCTCCAGTGTTCCTGCCTGGATGGAGTACTTCCCTGTGTTGATGCTGAGCTGGGCCATATATTTTGTTCTGCCCAATAGGACATCAGCAAATGTTACAGATTAAATTTTGTCCTTCTAAAATTCACAGGTTGAAACCCCGAACTCCAATGTAATTGAATATGGAGGTAGGGCCTCTGAAATTAAATGAAGTCATAGGGTAGAGCCTAAATCCAATGGGACTGATGTCCTTATAAGAGAAACAGATACCAGGGATGCATGTGCATAGAGAAAAAGGACACAGTAAGAAACCAGCCATCTACAAGCCAAGGAGAGAGTTCTCATTAGAAACCAGCCCTATAGGTTCCTTGATTTTTAATATCCAGTCTCCAAAGAAATGTGAAAAATACATTTCTGTTCTTTAAGCTGCCCAGTCTGTGGTGTTTTGTTATAGCAGCCCTAGCAGACCAATACAGTAAATACTATGAAAGCTGAGTCTTGATAAGTGCTTATACCTCGAAACATTCCTAGGACCCTAAAACCACTATTCTGTGAAGAAGTTCAAGTTTGAGAGATTGAGAGATTGTGTGGAAGAGAACCAAGAAACTCAGCTAACATTCAGAATGGAGGCCATAGACATACGGACCCAATCAAGCCACCCCTACCATCTGCCAGCCATTTGAGCCATCCTAGCTGAGCTTCCAGACATCATGGAACAGGGATTACACTTGGCCCGAATTCTTGACCAAAAGAAGAAATTAATTATAAGCAAAAGAAGAAAAAAAAGAAAAGAAAAGAAAAGAAGAAAGAAAAGAAAAGAAGAAAAGAAAGAAAAGAAAAGAGAAAAGAAAAGAAAAAGAAAAGAAAAGAAAAGAAAAGAAAAGAAAAGAAAAGAAAAGAAAAGAAAAGAAAAGAAATGCTATTGTACTAACCTCCTAAATTTTAAGATGGTTTGTTGACACAGCCATAGAAAAGAGAAAGTGGTACTAGAAATGAGATACAACCACAGCAAACACCTAAAACATGTCACATTGCCTTGGTGACTCGGTGATGAGTGTGAAGTCTTGCATTATCGTTCTCCAGAGAAAAAAACCATTAGGAGATAGATGCACACGCCTGCACACATGCACCCCCAACACCCCACATATATCCAGAGACAGAGATTTCAAGGAACTGTGTCATGTAATTGTGAGGGCCAGCAAGTTCTAAATCTGCAGAGCAGGCTGGCAGGCTGGAGAAGCAGGGAAGAGTGAATCTTGGAGCTCTAGTTTCAAGACAGTCTAGAAACAGCATTCCTTCTTCATTGAAGGATTTCAGTCCTTTTTCACTTAAGACTTACAACTAAGGGACCGATCCACATTATGGGTAGCAATCTGCTTTATTCATAATTTGCTCATTCAAATGTTAATAGGATATAATAGAATAGAAAGAAACAAAGAGAAAAAAAAAGTAGGGAAAAAAATAATAGAACGGAGCATCCAAGAACTGTGTGATAACATCCTATGGTCTATCATATGTACAGTTAATATCCTAGGATGAAAAGAGAGAACAAAACAGAAAAAAATGAAAAACAGAGTCTGAGAATTTTCAAAAATTAATGAAAAACAACAAACCACAGATCAAAGAAGTCTAGAGAACTCCAAACAAGATAAACATCCTTTAAACTCCAAATAAAAGATCAAATTATACGCTAAACGAGCAGAAGAGATGAAATAATAAAGATAAGAGTGACATAAGAAATAGTAAAGAAAATAAAAGCTAATATCTGGTTAATTTGACAAGAGTAAAACATTTGATAAATATCTAGTCAAACTAGTCAAGAAAAAAAGAAGATACAAATGATAAATATCAAGAACAAAAAAGGAGAAACACTTTTGATCCTCATACATTAAAAATGATAATTTAGGAATATTTTGAAGAACTTCATATCAATAAATTTGAGAATTTGGATTAAAAGGACAAATCCCCTTAAAAGATACAAATTACCAAAGTCCATTCAAGATTAAAAAGCCTGCATAGCCCTATATCAATAGTCACCAAATTTTTCATCAAAGGATGACACAGTAAGAATTTTAGACTTCATGGACCATGGAATGCCTGCTCCAATAACTCGTCTCTGCTGTTGTGTATGACAAAAAAGCCATAGACAATATGCAAACCAATGGCCATGACTATTTTTCAATAAAAATTTATAAAAATAGATGACTGGCACACAACCCATAGCTTGCCAACCTTTGTCTTATTTCTAAAATTCAATAAATGATAATTGAAAGCATATGATATAATAGGCATCATGCGAGATGAAGATACAATGCTGAACAAGACTGGTTCTCAGCTCTGAGCGTTTATGGTCTATAGTCTAGTCACTGATATAAATAAATGATCAATTAAACTATGATAACAATAGACGTAGGCCAATATTCTGTACAAGCATGGGAAAGACACGTAATCTAGATTGTGGGGCTCAAAAAAATTACCAGAATTAAGCTGTATCTCAACAGAAGATGAAGACGAGATGGTATCTCAGAAACAACAACAAAAACGGGTAGACCTAAAAATCTTTAAAAGAAACTATACGAAATCTTAGGAACTGAAAAAAAAAAAAAAAAAAACTTCAGAATAAATGAAGCTGGGAAGGCAAATTGTAGGAGAGCACAAAAGGAACAGAGTCCACCTGTGCTAAACTGTTGCTATAACCTAGGAGAGAAATAATAGTGTTCTGAACCAGGGCAGTGGAGTAGTGATGGCAGGAGGTGGGCAAGTTCCATAGATAACTGGGGAGATGTGGAGTATGAAAGAGAGCCAAGGAATCTAGCATCCTGGTCTAAGCTGGGTATTGGTGTCATGTTTCTGTTAAAGGAACACAGAAAGAATAATCAAATTACACATGTTCAAAAATGTTAGTAATTCCAGTTATAAAATAAACAAACCCCAGGGATGTAGTGTAGGGAATCCTGAGTTAATAATACTGTATTGTATATTTGAAAGTTTCTAATAAAGTAGATCATAAAAGTTCTCATCCCAGGAATAAAATGTGTACCCATGTGTGGTGATGGACACTAACTACACATTGTGGTGATTATTTCTCAGTATATAGATAAATATAGAATCATTATGTTATACACCTGAAACTAATACTTTATCTCAATTATATCTCAGAAAATTTAACAACCAAGACAAAAAAATTAGGTAATTCATCATCTACATATTGTCTCATGCAGTAAGAACTGTTTGATACATCACCGCCCAGTGGTCTGCCATGTATTGTCCTTTCTCCTCCAGGAGACAGTGAGATTCCTAAAGAAATGTGTTTTCTATGTTTATTATATTACAGTCATTGACTACTTTGGGTTCAGCATCTAGGATTAGACGATTGCCTGCTTTAATGATGAGAAACCACTGAATAATATCCGTCTACACTTTCTACTCAAATGCATGCCCTTTGCAGAAAATTGCATAGTTCACAGTTTAACTCCCTTCAATCTCATTATTCATATGGAAATACCACGGGATGAAGACACTTAGTACAGAAATTGAAACATGCAAGAAATCCGGTAACAACTAGTTCAGCATCTTCAAAACACACATAGGAGGAAACTGGTGACGGGCGTTTGCTGTAGTTTTATATAGAAGAGCCTTAGGAAGGGGACGAGAGTAGGAGACTAGTCTTGATGCTGCATGTGCACAATCTTTTACATAAGATAAAGAAAAGTCAATTGTCCTTCTTGATGGAGTCACCTCTGGGTACGTGTGTGGAAGGAGGAGGGGGCGTTGCAGTGGAAATTAGGGAGACCGTCAAACCCCCCCTAAGGCTTGCTTCCTCCAGCTTCTGCTGAGTGGCCTTTTTCTTTCATTTTGGCTTGATTCCGGAAACTACCATACATAGTTGCAAGTTTGTTGTGACCAGATTTTAGATACCAGAAAACTACACTATTAGTACCTTTACTAAAGACCATCAAAGCAAAAATGTGAACATTTAAAGAGAGTGTTAAAGGGGAAGCAGTGACTGAGAAAAAGCTCCAAGTGCTGCTAATGTATGAAGACTGTGGCCTGGTTGAGTCATAAAAAGCTGACTTAGTTGGGCAGGCCTCTTAGACTATCTTTTAGGTACACAGAAACCAAGGCATTATAATCTATTCGGTTAAAGCCAAACAGGAAATGGTTCCCCCACCCTCTCTGTTATGCTTTTAGTGAATGGATAATGGATTTTAAGAATATAGCACTGAGTAAAGACGGGATAGTTCAGAGAGGAACCAGAATACCACTGGCACTGATTGAATGGCTTTTTTACTGGCTCTGTGTGACCTTTGAAAGGTGATTCCTGCCACGGCAGTGAGTGTAGCAGAGAACAGCTAAAACAAAGGCCGAACAGCTGACTCTTTTAAATGGAGCAAATAGAGTTTCATGGAAAATTTGAGTACTTTGAAGATACGCTCTTTAAAACAATGTCAGGCCGTTCCTAAACCAAACAGAGGGAATAAGTTAAAGTGATTTCCACAATAACAGAGTCCCCCAAATAATTGAGGAAGAGACACTGATCATACTCACTCTCCTACTAATCAGAGTCTCCTACTTCACTGAAGCACGACTGTAATGCCACAAATAAAAAGAAGGAAAACAAAAGAGCTTAAGCTACTCTTTCTATAGCGAAGTAAGTATATTCCGGTAACAAGTGCCTCGAAATGTGCTGTTGATCTATGTTCTGGAATTTATTTTTTTTAAAGGAATAAACAATAAATGACTAAATATAAATGAATAAATCCTCAAAACTAAGCTCTTAGCTGTAGGATATTGTGATAGGAGATGAACTCATTAGCTGAAAATCAGCAGAAGCTGACTTTGACCAAAGGAAATCCAATTATGAATATAGATTTCTATCAATTAAAAGTTAATCTGCTAATTGAAGGCATAATATGATAGACTATTCCTGAGCTGAAGTTAAATAAACCAAATTACCTGAAATAGGTTCTAGAATTTTATTTTAAAATAATACAACTTCAGGAATTAGAAAAACTACTTTTATAATTAAATTTTCTCAGGGACTAAAAAAATCATTTGTTCTATTCTGCTATTCATTAATTTGACATGTTTTAAATTATTCCTTCTCCAGTATTTCACCTTCACCTCACATATTTGATGTGGCCTGTTCAGATTACATTTCTGAAGAACCTAGAAAGCAACCGATTTGCTAGAATAGGAGAAACTTTTGTTCAATAAAAGTTCTATAAACACAACCTGCATTTAACACTCTTCTAGACATGTAAAGCATCATAATAGGAAGAGATTCTTTGAGAATTGAGGCCTTAAAAGAAAATCACATCAAGAAGTTCTAATCAAGTTTTCATGTCATATAAGCAGAACTGTAAAATATCTACCATAAGTATAATTTCAGATTTTATGATTTACTGAAGATTCAAATATTATAGCTATTCTTGGAAAAGTATAATCTCTTCTGATTATTTGGCTAGGATTAGTCAACTGCAGTGGAAAAATTCACCATTCATGTCTCAAAGTGTCTTCTTCCAAAACAATAGTGTTTGCCCTAGGAGGAGAAGATGAAGATAGTCCACTATCGAGGAAGAAGGCCCCAAACCCAAGATGTCTCCCATCTATCAACATTAAAATCTTCGACTTCTTTTGATGACATCTACCAAAAGGTAATTATCATTTGGGGGGAAAGCCACTCCTTACAAAAGCCACACTTACATAATGCCTTACTTAATCCTTTACCACATAACAGGAACAGGTAGTACCACGTTTCCCAGAGAAAGTGGAGGCTTGAGAAATAAAATAATCAGCCTAAATTCACATGATCATTAGCTGCAGGGTAGTAGGACAACCCACATCAGTATTTTTGAGTCTGACTCCAAACTCCACGATCTTTATTCTGTGCCTCCTCCTGCATGGGTAATACCAAAGCAAAGGCTGGTGCATCGCATTATCTTATTACCCATCATGCCTTGGCAGAGACTTCAAGGGGTTTGAATAAAAGTAAAGAGGGTATTAAAAGACAGTATGACACTGCTAGCAAAGAACTCAACATGGTTGTTGTTGCCAAGATGTAAGAATGGCCGGCGCTGGAATTCTGAACTGGGACAGGCCTTCCTCAGAAAGATAGGAGGGGAAAGATAAACTGCTCACTCAAGTTTATTTAGGAAACGCCTTAGTGTAGAAGTAAAACCTGTAATCTCCTTTCTGTAAAAATTATGCCTTGATGATTCATTTGTCACCTGGACGGAATCAAGACAAATTTCAGAGTTTTGCTTTTTTATGCAGCAAATACTTATTAAGATAGATGTGTTAGCGGTGATTCTGACGTCAGATACTGGTGAAAAGACATACAGCCACCCACTTCTGCTGAATTCTAATTGTTGAATTAAGTCACAAGACCGACCTAACTTTAAAAGGGGGAAATAAGACTAAATCGGAAAAGCAGAAAAGAATTTGTGGTCATATTTTTTTATCCAATGCAATTTATTTGAGTATGTCATTACTTTTAATGTTTTCCTTATGCAATCTCTAGAAAGAAGTTAATTAATTCTCTGGCAATATTAGTTGCTAAAAACCAAATGGCTGTAGACTCCCTGCCTTTAAAGAAGCTTCTATGTTTAATTAATGCCTTTTACTAACCTCCATTAATTAATCACACCAAAACACAAGACGACTAGCCTTTTTTATGGCAAAGAATATTCTTTGGGGGATTATTTATAATCACAAGGGGAAACTCGTAAGAAAACATCTAAAGCAGCTACTAAATAAATATCTGCATATAGTTTCATTGTCATACTGGGGACTAACAGGATCACTCAAAAATAATTTCATTTCCTAGAGTATGTACCTTTGTTTGCTTTGTTCTTTACTATTGATTAAACACCAAGAGTTTGTGACGTTACATGTTCACTTGCAGTTTTAGAAAATTGGAGACGAAAAAAAAAAAAAGAAAATTGGAGACATAAATAATTTATTTCCAAAAGAAAGGTAATCCCAAAGGTTATAATTTATTGCCCTGTAGAATATTAACCTGTTTTGTCCCTAACATGGCAAATCTACTTCAGCATGTCTCTCTTAACAGACTATATCAATGTCTGTTAAATGCTCCTTGAACTTGCTTTACATCTTCCTACTGATTCCCTCATTAATGATTTAAATAGTTAGTATGTACTCACTTGATATTTGTAAGAAAGTCTTGTTTCTAACTTTGAAAATTATCCTTTGACTGGATCTAGAGAATTTAATGCTAAGTGAAATAAGAGAAAGATAAACACAATATGGTTTCGTCATATGTGTAATTTAAGAAATAAAACAAATGAACAAAGAAAAAAAGAGACAAACAGAAAAACAGACTCTTAATTTTAGAGAAAAAAGTGATGGTTACCAGAAGGGAGGTGGGTTGGGGGATGGGTTAAATAGGTAAAGAGGATTAAGAGCACACTTATCATGAAGGGCACCGAGTAATGCATAGAATTCTTGAATCAGCATATTGTACCCCTGAAACTAACAGAACACTGTTAGCATCACCAACTATAGTGGAGCTTTTTAAAAATTATCCTTTGACAGTGTAATGATAAAAGTGGAGGTGCAAAAAAGTAACGTCTGGATTTCCTGATGGATTGTATTGATTGGAAGAAAAGAAAAATACGAAATATAACTTGCAAATTCTCAGACTTTGAAACAATTGTTTGTGAAAATAAGCATAAAACCTGAACATCTCAGGGAAAGTTTTAAAGCTATGGATGAATTAATCTCGCCTGCTTGAGATCAAAAGCAAAGAGCATCTGCCTCTGTCTCAAATATCATTCAGCAAGTACCATAGAAGCATTTAAAACATTATTTTAATGTTTTCCAAGAGAATAACCCTGAGAAAATAGTCACTTAGCCATGAAAAAGTTGGATTGAATTTTTAATAGCAAAAATCACACTATTCACATTTTTGCTAGAAAATAGAGTAAACTAAAGTCTATAGCTTTACCTTTAGATTTGGGGCATATAAAGAATCTTCTCTGTTAAAGACACTAAACCAGGTATTATAGTACTGAATAGTTGATTTATATGCCTTTATTCCTTTATATGCCTTATTCCTATTCCTAATATATACTTCATCCTTCAACTTTACCCTATAGTTTAACAACTGTTAAAATGTTATCATGTATGAAAGCTGAGGTTTAAGATCCAACTTCTTCTACCTCTTTCTTTCCAGAGAAAATTTGGTACTTCTACATTTATAAATCTATACCTGTTGGGTTTTGAAGGAATACCTAAATCCATTTATTCAGTAATAAGATTATAGTTTAGATGTCTAAATATCCCCCTGAGTAGGACATTCATTTTTCTTCTCTATGCTTAAGACATTCAAAATGTAAATAGTCCAGAATAAAGTTTTTATACATAATAAGTCTTGAAATGAAATATGTCAAAATATTATTTTTTTCCATAAGGATAAATAACCTTGTATAAATTAAAAGGGAGTTTAGATGCAATATTTTTGTGAATTGAATCTACTTAACTTTGCCTGAAGATATTGTTTAGTAATTCTCAGGAAATAAAATGCTTTGAGCACAGGCTAAAGTTCATTTGTATGTTTTTGAAGTTGATGTTTCCAGATCATTTGATTTTGCTGATCAAATCTATTTACTTGAAAAATAAATTAAATTTGCTATAGTGAGTAGCTTTTGGATGACATGCATAATAAAACTTAAAGCATGTTATATTCTTTATATCCATGATTGTGACTAAATTTGGATCCTGACTCATACCTTAGAACATGAATTAAGTCTTCAAAATTAACCATGAAGTGTTGAATAAAAGGTCTACATCATTGAAATTTAGCAAGGAAGAGTACATACTTGGGCTTTCTGTGCAGAACAAAGTTAATTTTCACCTAAACCTGTCATGAAGAATACCTTTATAGAACCAATGACTCCGTTCCTCTGATCTTTTCTACTTAGGGCCTAGTTACGACCATTATGTCAACTGGATTGATGATCTGCAAGATGGTCTCTAAGCTTCTGTGAGATACTAAGAATTCCAATAAGAAAGGCAGATCTTTAGAATTTGTAAATTCTTTCCTGTAATCACCTAGCTAATGGCCTTTTCTGAAGTTGACAAATAACTTTTTAAAGAATCTAATTCATGTTAGTCTCTGTGTTATTTTTGGAAAGATTCAAAATATGATGACAACAAAAAATGTTAAATCTAGAGGCACCTGGGTGGCTCATTTGGTTAAGCATCCAACGCTTGGCCTCAGCTCAGGTCATGATCTCCGGGTTGTAAGGTCGAGCCTTGTATTGGGCTCCACACTCAGTAGAGTGTGCTTGAAATTCTCCATCTCCTTCCTGGTCTGCCTTTCTCCTCATTCTCTCTCTCTCTCTCTCAAATAAATACAATCTTAAAAATATTTTTAAAAGATTAAATGAAAGTTAAATCTGGAAAGTGATGGTCACTTAAAGAGTAGACTTTAAAGAGTAAGCAGTATTTGAGAGAATATCATATGAATGGCCTAAAAACACTCAAAGTGCTGGCTTCTGTTTATCTCCATAATTTCCCTGGACCTACTGTAAGTATCTCCCACCTTCACAGCACTTTTTATTTGTATTTGAATTCTATCTTCAGTTGTTTGACTTCCTACCGAAGGACAAGTAATGGCTACCCAAAGATGTCAGGTTCTAATCCCTGGAATTTGTAAATGTTACCTTATTTGGAAAAAAGAATCTTAACATATTGATTAGATCATAAATTTGCCATTGGGAGATTATCCTGGATTATCCAGGTAGGCCCTAGATGCAATCACATGTGTAGATATAAACCAAGAAATGCTTGATAAATTAGAAACTGGAAGAGACAAGAAATGGATTCTCCCCCAGGACCTATGGAGGAAGCGTGGTCCTGCTGTAACCTTGATTTTGGACTTCTGTCCTCAAATGTGAGAAAATAAATTCCTGTTGTTTTAAGCCACCAAATTTGTGACAATTCGTTACACCAGCCATAGGAAAGCAATATACTCCCGTATGAGGGAAAGAGCTTTATCACTTTCATCTTGTAATTTCACTACCCAGAACATTGTTGGTACAGAACAGTGATTCTAAATCTCAACTGCAATTCAGAATAATGCATAAAACTTTAAAAAACTACCAAAGCCCAGACCAAGTCTCCCACTATAGGAATTCTGGTTAAAATTGTCTGAGATGTGGAAAAATAACTAGGCATTAGTTAATTTTGTTTTTGTTTTTTATTCTATAGGTTATCTAGTGTATAACCAAAGTTGGAAACCACAGGAATCAAGAAAGACTAAATGAAAGAGAAAGTTATTTAGGAGGGGGCAGTAGCTAAGAGCAACGGCTCTGGAATCAGCCTGCTGGGGGGCCAGTCCCAGCTCCAGCATGTGTTAATCGTGTGAACTAGACCACATTGCTTAATCCCCAGTTTCTTCATTAAAAAAATGAGATAATAAAATTATCCTCATCATAGGGCTATTGTGGTTTAAATGAGATAATGCAGATTTTAAAATAGTGCCTAATCCATTGTAACTTCTTAATAAATGTTAGCTCTCAATGTTAGAAAAAAAATCTTTATTTCACAATTCTTTAGCAAATCATTATTTTGAATTGGGTGAATTAGGAAGATGAAAGATTTTATTCAAAGTAAATATCTAATATTACATAAAGCCTTATACACATTTTGGCTCGATTTTTTAAATTTACTGAGCTTCTGATGTTCTTAAATATAAATTCATACCAATAACCCAGAGATTTGCCAAGTAACTTCTTTAAAATCCTGCAATTAAAATCCTTCCATCAATTCATGCAATATGTTCTCTGTTAATGTAATTACATTAGAATTCCCTTATTTAAGTTAAATTTGCATTGCTTTGGGTGGTAAAGAATGGAGCAACATTTTGTGTATATATAGGAGAGCCATGCCAATCTTTCCAAAAAAAGTTTCCCCCTGCTTTTCTTTTTTTCTTTCTCAAATCTCCATCTGTTTCGCTGATGTGCCAACATCCAGGGTCTGTTTTTCATAATGTCATTTTGTTTGTGAGGATGTCTGTTCCTGAGAGTTCACGAGCTGGCTGACAATGAAAAAGTGATCACAAAGAGGCCAGGAAATATCCTGAAAAATAAAGCAAAGCCAAGAAAGCCACTGCGCCCTGCTGGACACTCGCATGGAGGGCTTAGGAGAGCAGGGTCAACAGTTTCAGACATTACTCCGGAGGATCTCCTTGGTGGCTAAAGAAACTTCCAAAAAGGGTCCACTGAATTCAGAATCACATCACAGCTGCTGAAGATCCCTCCAGAAAGGCTTAAACAAAATAATTCTGTGTGGAAGAACAGTTTCATTTTACAAATGCAAAAAAACAAACAAGGAAAATGGCAAATGCAATATTTTTTTAAAAATCTTCTCTCTGAAACATCAAGAAAATGAGGTGGAGGGGGGATTTAAAAAATTAAATACTTATGTTAAGTATACCTTAGTTTTGTTCCATATTTTAGTAAACGAAGACAGTCTGAGAAATGCCTAGAATATAATTATGTTCATGTTTCCCTCGCTAATATTTTTGCTTACTGATAATTCTAATTTACAGAATATAGATAAATGTAGCAAAAGAAGGGGGTTAAAAAAAATTTTTTTAATTAAAAAAAATTTTTAAAAGGAGGGGGTTTTCTTTTCCCCTTTTTCTTTTTTCCCCCCTCTTTTCCAAAAAAGGAGAATCAAAATTCTAGGCAATTTATCTTTGCTAGAACTTCACATACAATTTCCAATGTGACATGTGGGTCACTTTTAACATAGTCTGTTGTAGATGCCATGAACATAAGCACGCAACTTTTAAAGCACTACCTTTGTGTGAAAATTGCTAATAAAAAAAGAAATTTCACGTTAACAAGACTAAATCCCCACTTGCTGTGATAATAAGAAGAATCTTTAATTCTATGTTATTTTCCATTTTAAGGTTGAGCAGAAGAAAGGCCTAGATATTATACACTTAAATTGGCATTAGATCAAAGGTCACTCTTGATTTCATAATTATTTTCATACTGGTGGAAAATAAGAGAAGTCCTTTTCTCTTGGGTAATATGATAGTGTGACTTACTGATAGGAGATGATGGATAGAAGTTTGAAAAAAAAAAAAAAAAAATCTGAAAAAAAAAAAAAAAAAAATCTGTTAAGTAGCCTGTGCAACTTCTTATGATAAAAGACTATTAGGAAGAATTTATAGACTGCTGTTCATTATTTTTTTTAACCTCCATCTTATCGATATATACTACAGAAAGAGCAAATTTGCAGAGAGCCTGAGAAACGTACACACGCTCTCTGGAACAGTCCCACCCAGACTAGACAGCTAGCCATCAGCTCGGCAGCCGCTGAGCAAGGCTCACACGTGGCAATAGGAAACCAAGGGGGAAAATAAAGAATGGGATTCTTCCCCAGTTCTATTTAATCATTTTCAAGTACAGTAACTAGAATGGAGCAACGTGAAGCAGTGACAGCAGGAGGAGGAGGAGGAGAGGTGGTGGTGTGGGTGGGAGGAAGAATATTTCAGGAAAAGTATAAAGCTAAGTCTTTGGAAAGAAGACTGCATTGCCTACTTGGTTCTAGGTCTACGTAAATTAAAGCATCCATTCAGGAGTTAGCTGTAAGTTGCTAAAACTTTTTGTAAAATTCCATTTTCAGGGGCGATGTCATAATGTGCTATATCCCTTTCCCCTCCCTCTGGCTTTAATTCAGGTGATAGACAGGAAAAGGAGAGTTCCAGAATCCCGCCTTTTCCCAGCTAGGCACAGCTTTTTCAGCTTGAGGTATAACAATTGTAGGAAATGGTGAATGATGGAAACATTTTCCTAGAAGGGGAGTTTGAAACCTAGGAGAGCCACTCCTATCTGAGCCATAACTACTTACAGAGGCATGAATCGGAGGAAGCTTGCCACATTGAGAAGGCCTGCACAGACCAACTTGACAGAGGACTAGATTGTCACTTCCTGAGAGTGATGGAGTAACACACTCCCAGGATGCACCTTCCTCTGACATTTCCTGAGTGTGGCCTCATTATTTATCTACTCCCAGGATTCACCGGACGGGATTACAAACTACACTTTTTAAAGAATACATGTAAAAGGCAGCCACTAATATTAATACTCTGAGGCCACAAACCATATACGCACACCTCTTTCCTTGTGTTCGCATTTCTCGCGTGAGGCCTAGTTACAAAGGAAACAACTTAAAGATGGCCCTACACTCTGAATGCCAGAGGAAAATTTAGCTGAAGAGTCCTGGAAAAACAAACAAACAGAAAAAAACCCTCATGGCTTGCAGCGTGAAAACAAAGCGTTCCCATTCCTCATACATGGAATTTTCAGTCAGCATTCAAATGAGCAAATTGAAAAAAAAAAAAAATGAGCAAATTGTTCAATAGTTGTCAAAATTTTCATTTCTTCCAAAAGTAAATTGTCGTGGTTGGCCTCTCTCAGTTATTTCTCTTACAGCTATAAATAAGACATGGATGGGAAGTGATTTGGATTTAAGATGACTTGAAAATGAATATTGTCATCCTAGGCAAGGATGGCACTTTTAGGATGGAGGTAGAGAGATTCTAAATTGCGTTTTGCTTTAAATATCATTGTAACAATTAATAGTATCGTATAATTAAGGAATAAGTTAATACACACACTTCATAAAGTATTTTAAGATTAATGGTTTTCTCTAGGAACACGTGTTTGGGAGTGGGAGGAGGGAATGGACATCAAGTCGCAGAAAAAGGTTATTTATTACTGAGGCCTCAGTAGTAATAATTAACAAAAGCTTAAGGAGGTAGTAAATTCAAGTAAGGAACTTTCAATTAAACAATGATGATGAGGATACAAGGCATTTCCTGAGAATTTATCTTTGATTAGGAGAAGTTGTTGAAACCATTAGGCTTTTAATTCTAGGCAGTCCTTAATCCCCAGGAAGTATCCGCAACATTATTGCTATTTAAATACACTAAAAGCCTTCAGAGAGAAAATGGCAGATGACTTGTTTTTTTCCTAAGCATTATAGGGTCAAAGCCACTCAGATCTCTTTATTTCTCAGCATCCCATATACTTCTGTGTAGCTTGTAGTATTACCACATTCAGTCTAAGATTTACAGTATAATTGTTAAAAGCTTTCTTCAAAACAAAGAAAAAAAAGAGAGAACACACCAAAAAAAGACTCTTAGAGAACAAATGAGTAGTTATGGGGGGGGAGGGGATGGGTGAAATAGATGAAGGGGATTAAAAGAACACAACATTTTGAGTGCTGAGTAATGTATAGGGTTGTTGAATCACTCTATTGTATACCCGAAAGTAATGTGACACTGTGTTGACTATACTGGAATTCTTTTTAAGTAGGTTTTCTTAGCCATATAAAATACCTTTGAATCTTGGTTCCACAAATACTAACCATATGACTTTGAATGGATTACTTAATATATTCAAGTAACCATCTCATAAATTGTAGCATAGAGATAATACCTTCTTAGTTAATAATGATTAAATGAAATAATAATGTGCAGAGTGATCAGTACAGTGTCTGGTGCATAATTCAGTTACCTCATTTGGTATTGCTAAATTTTCCAGAAATTTTAGAACTACAAAAGAAGGTAGATCAATGTTTCCATTATTTAATAATTGCTTTTTTGTATCTATGCTCTCAAAGATTTTATGAAACAAGAACTATCTATTCCTACATTAGAACTCTCTCCTCTCTCTCTCTCTCAGATTTTGCATGTTAAGAACTCAGATTATTTCACTAGTACAATTATGTCCAAAAAAATCACAGAATGCACACGAAAATAATGTGTGGTTGTCTCTGGATTTTGCTGTACCTACTTCACCGTGAAACATCTCTATTTAAGGTCCAAAACTCACAGAATCTCCTTGCCTGACAGCTTCAATTTGAACCAAGAATAAAAACAAATTTCAGTGTTGAGATCTTGAGCGTAGTATGCAGTTTGCCAAAGCAAAATAAAAAGCCTGGCAAAACAATAGATTTTCTCTTTTATCAAAAAACAAATTTACATTTTATTACATAAAAATAGTACTTACATATTATTTCCATAGAAATAATTCCTTTTAATTGTCGATTCTAACAAATGAGTTCATGAATATTGAGAAATATATAATTATTTCCAAATTTGGAAGGTGTAAGAAGTGGGCAAGGCCATAGTCCATTCTCCACTAACAAAGGACCAGATTGATAGACTGAAGTTAAAGAAATAGAAAAGATGAACAACAACGGAAGCATCCTCAACAGAGAGGTTAGGCAAAAGATGATACGCCATTCTTCCTTCCCGTGTTTTTATTTTTGCCTGGAAACAGGCACCGAGCTTCTACTATAGGAACCAGGAAGCAGGTTGAGGAGGAGATAGCGTAAAGACTTAGGTAAATGAAACCTCTGTCTTTGAATAATTCAGGTTCTGGTAAAGAAGACAGATGGTCAAAGAAATAAGCACAATGCAATAGAAAAAGTATCATAATCAAAGAAAGCTATAAAGTGGGCAACTAGGGAGAGGAGTAAGAAACCCTCTATAAGGAAGCAGAAAATCTTCCTAGAAAGGGTTGTATTCAACCCAAATGTAGAGGAATAACGGAGCATATTCTTAAGGGCAGTAAATTGGGAAAGGTCTTCCGGGAAGTGGGAAGCCCTACAGGTTTTACACAGAAATGTGTACGGAAAATTACAACATGCAGAAGGCATGGAAAGTGGAGAATCAAGACTGAGAGATGGAATGATGCCCAAAGATGAACCTGAGACATTCTGTGAAGGCCTTGTATGCCTTGCCAAGGTTAGACTTCCCTTGTAAGCAGTGAGAGGATACCAGAAAGTGTTAAACTAGAGAAAGAAGCATGTAGCAAGGGACTGGAGAGGAAGGCTAATGAGGTAATGGGTGCATTTGTCCAAGTGGACCCTCCACTAACCTTTGTAGGATAGGGCAAGGGTGTGAACGGAGGCCCAGCCTGTGCCCCTCTTCTGTTCCCTCCTACCGCTCTCTGTTCACCAAAGGACCTCAGACCAAAAACCATCCATAGCCACTACCACCGACCTCCATGATATCCAAAAAACAAAGAACAGTTGGTCAAAAGTCAATCCTGTGAGTCCCCACTCAACCCTCAGAAAGAGGCTTTTGAACAGTCCTGGGATCCTGGAGAAGAGATAGAAGGATGTTAGTGTTAGGAGAGCACATTCCCCTTGGGTCCATAGATGACTCACCCATGAGGGCTTGAGAGAGGACCAGAGGATGTTCCTCTACAGAGTACAGTCCATGAGGCACCTGAGTGGTGCAGTCAGTTAAGTAAGTGACTCTTGGTTTTGGCTCAGGTCATGATCTCAGGGTTGTGAAGCTGAGCCCCAAGTCTGGCTCCGAGCTCAATGTGGAGTCTGCTTGAGATTCTCTCTCCTTCTCCCTCTGCTCCTCCTACTCATGCTGTCTCTCTCAAATAAATACATCTTAAAGATAAATAAATAAATAAATAAATAAATAAATAAATAAATAAAGTACAGTCCAGAATATGGATCCTCTTCCTTGGGTGGCACTCGTACAAAGAGGAGAGGATATGGGCTCAAAGTAACTCAATGACAGCGGAAAAGAGAAGAAAGGCCAGTCTCATATTATTGAGATTCGATCACAGCAATATGATAACAGATAATATAAGGCAAAAGTATGGCTAGGAACTAAGAGGAACGAATAAAGAAGGACACTGAAATTTCTGGGTTAGTAGAGACAGTTAATAGTGTCAATAACAACTACTATTATAACTACTACTATTACCATTGGATTACTATAGAGTTAGTATGTACCAGGCACAGCTCTAAATGCTCTAGTCACTTGCGGAATATAAGAGGAGGGGAAAGGAGTCAGGGAGACCGGAGAAACACTATGGAGGGTAAGGGTACAGCTTTCACTTTGAGGTTGTGTTGTTTAGAAACATTTGTACCACGAACTAGGTTCAATGAGCCTAAGAAGGCTCAGTAGCTCCAGTACTTCTATGAGGTACATCTAAATTAGCAACCAGCTACAAAAAATAATTTCAATCTTAAGCATGTAACTACACAGACTAGAAACTAGACTTTATTTAATCATTCATGTGTCACTTTGCTCTCAAAAGAATATGATGTGACTGAGAACTATAGATAACCTAAAGTCAAAGTATGTGAAATTATTTTATTTTCCAATAACATTTACCAGCGATGTTCCTTCAAACCACCTTTTCTGCTGAATAGAAGACTTTTTTACTTTGACGTGGATGGAACCGGAGGGTATGATGCTGAGTGAAATAAGTCTATCGGAGAAGGACAAACATTATATGGTCTCATTCATTTGGGGAATATAAAAAATAGTGAAAGGGAATAAAGGGGAAAAGAGAAAAAGTGAGTGGGAAATATCAGAAAGGGAGACAGAACATGAGAGACTCCTAACTCTGGGAAACGAACTAGGGGTGGGGGAAGGGGAGGCGGGTGGGAGGATGGGGTGACTGGGTGATGGGCACTGAAGGGGGCACTTGACGGGATGAGCACTGGGTATTATTCTATATGTTGGCAAATTGAACACCAATAAAAAATAAATTTACAAAAAAATAAAAAATAAAAATAATTTTAGAGCAGTTAAAAAAAAAGACTTTTTTAGAGATGCGACAGCTCAATTTTATAACTTATGTTTTTAGGAGAGGCTTATTCTAGTTGTGTGGACTTTGTCCTCTTCATTTAAAACCTTTAGTCTCACAGTCAATTCAAAAGAAAAAAACATATCTTACATGTTGGCTAGTGGTGAAGTGGGAGTCCCCACTCTGCTCAGCATCACTACTATCTCCTGCCTGGCGATAGAGCCAGGGTAAGACCAAGCCAACCTCCAGGTCGCAATTAGTAGCTCATACCATCTTCCTACACATCCAACAACTAGGTTTTTATTGAATATCCTTATTATTCAACTGGATTCTAATTTATTTTTCAGTTATTAGAGGGAAAATTTATAGAATCACTTCAATTTAATTCATCAAATAAAATTTGATTCAATGATTCAATTTCTCATTGTAGAGATATGCATATGCATATAGATGTCCATAGTCATGTGTTCATATACATAAGCATATCCATGTAATTGGGCCACAACCCAGACCACAAAATGGTCCTCTCTGCACAGTCACTATATCATCCTTTTTTAAAAAAAATTTAAATTCAATTCGCCAACATATAGCAGAACACCCAGTGCTCATCCCGTCAAGTGCCCCCCTCAGTGCCTATCACCCAGTCACCCCATCCTCCCACCCGCCTCCCCTTCTGTAACCCTTTGTTTCCCAGAGTTGGGAGTCTCTCAGGTTTGTCTCCCTCTCTAATTTTCCCCACTCAGTTCCCCTCCTCTCCCTTATAATCCCTTTTACTATTTCTTATATTCCCCATATGAGTGAGAACATGTGATTATTGTCCTTCTCTGATTGACTTGCTTCACTCATCATAATCCCCTCCAGTTCCATCCACGTGGAAGCAAATGCTGGGTATTTGTCATTTCTAATGGCCGAGGAATATCCCACTGCATACATAGACCACAGCTTCTTTATCCATCATCTGCCCAAGGACACCAAGGCCCCTCCCACAGTCTGGCTATTGTGGACTTTGCTGCTGTGAACATTGGGGTACAGGTGTCCCGGCGTTTCACTACATCAGTATTTGCTAGACTAATTAAGTCACATCAGACATCTTATTTAAGCTTAAAATGGCTTTCCATAGCATTTAAAATTAAATCTAAACTCCTCACCAAAATCTAACATCATCTGACCCAAGCTACGTCTTACACCTTTTTACTGCCACTTCCCTTTTGATCACCATGTTCAAGCAATACCGGACGTATCCTTGTTCCTTGGCCCAAGTTCATTTCCATGCTTTTGGCACTTTTTCCTGCCTCTGCAGGGAAAGCTATTATCAGGTCTTTCCATGACTGGCTCCTTGTCACCTGGTTCTGATAAAATGTCAATCAAATAGCACCCCATTCCAGTGATTTGCTATTTCCTTCCTTGGTTGCTGTTACATTTATTGCTATCTAAAATCATACACTTATTTAATTATTGGTTTATTTTCAACCCAGCAGAGTGTAAACTCCATAGCTGGGAGAGTCTAATCTGCTTTATCACAATATCATACTACCCAGGGATATGCCTCACACATACAAGGACCAGGCCCATAATAAACATTCAATAAATCTGTTGATTGAAATATATTTAAGAAATAAATGAACATTATATATTATGTAATCCATCAACTTTATTTTACAGCATTAAAACTGAAACTGAGATTAAACTCTTTCTAAAGATTTAAGATCTAGTTAGTGCCAAAATCAGCACATAAACCCAAGCCCTCTGATTTCCTTATTAAAATTGTTTTCACTATCAATAATTTATGCTTTCAACTGAAAGAAATATAGGATGAAAAGAGTCAATATGATTTCATAAATTGTGAAAAATGGCATTTAAAACTACAGAACTTTGGAAAATGCTCCAAACCATTAAATAAGCGTTGACACCTTAGGAGTCCATTTTAATGAAATCCTACTTTTGAGACAACAGCAATTACAAAATTATTTCTCGGGTGTTGTCCACCAGGGTTAGTAGTCAAGAATTTCTATCACATGTTTTTTTTTTTTCCCTCAATAAATGGTCCATGTGTCTATAATTATTTACCAAATCTTCTCTCTGACAAATTACTAATAAATACCCTATAAAATAAGTTTACATGACTTGTATTTTACATTATCTTATGACCACCAAAATAAATCTGAAAACTAAGAAGAATGCTTTAATGACCTAGGACACTGTCTATTAAACTTTTAAATATTCCTCATTCCCAAAATCTTGAGGGTGTTTTTATTCATCATTATTATAAATAAAAACTCAAAATAACATAGTTCTTTAGCCAATTCAGTGGATATTCTTTTTTACCTTAAATTCCAGGGCAACTTATTGATGTTATAATTGGCAATATTTGTACGAATACTTTGGCACTTCTTCCTGGGTGGCTTTCTAAAATGTACTTCTCTTTATAATCTCCTGGGAATCTCAGTGATTTTAATGAAAATTCCTAAACGCTGCCATTCGATATAAAAGTTCCCATAACTTAACTCAATGCATTAAAATAGCATTTACTATTAGATATGCTTTGTTACTCTTGTGTCACTGGAATATTTTGATCAAAATTATATTTATATTCCATGTGAAAATAATGCATGTTTATGGAAGGAAGGCAGTTAACTGCCTAACCTTATCTTAGCAATTTTGAGTTTGAATATCATGCCACAAAGTATTTAGCGGTTGTATTAAAATGGTAAAGGCATCATTTTACCGCTGATATGAGGATTTATTTTATGGAAGCCAAGACCGAATGTGTGTATTTCGTTTTCCTCAGAGTATATCTTTATATATAAATGAGGCAGATTATTATAATAAATATTTTCCGTTTGATGTTTGGACTTAAAAAGAATATGTATCTCAACCTGAAACTATATTTGCAAAATCATATGTTTATAATCAGCATATGCAAATACCATACTCATACCTACACAATAAATAATTGTACTTTAGAATAAAAGAAACAGATTTAGGGAGATGTTTCTAGATGATACATTGCCAACTTCTAAATACATTTTAAACACCTAAACTCACTGTGGGAATTTTAAGAAGAAACACAGTGCTCCTACAGGCTTCATGCTATTTTCAGAATAAGCTTCAGCTATTACATCTGTTAGATACTAAAATAGCCAAAAGAAATCCCCAAAGACATGGTCTGCTTTTTCAGGCAGCAACTTTTCCTTTTAGCCAAAGGTTTATAATCAGAGAAGTTTTACCCGGTCCAGGTGTGGCCTTGAATACTGAAGCACAGCTGCAAAGAAGTTGATCTGATTTTTTTTTTTCCTCTTTCCTTTCACTCCCTAAGTAATGCAGCAAGTATTGCCTTTTCCTCTCTTGAGGCGAATTCATGGATTTATGTTTTGAAAGATTTTCCTCTTTCTGTTGCCTAGCAAACATGCTGTTGTGGTCAAATGAAAAATATATGCAAGTGAAAGCTAGAAGAGCTGAGAATATTTAAAGTGTTTATGATATGGCCAACTCTCAGGATAAAATAATTCATTATATGTAGTATATTTGTGACTTATCATTTTACCATGCTTTTTTAAAGGAAGTCTTTGTGATGGTTTAATTTAAAATTATGAATTAGGCATTATAGAAAAAACATGTTTACTATTTAAAAAAAAAACATGCTAAAAGCTACAGGGTTTGAAAAAAACACACGGATTTTGGACTCTTCATGAGCTAATGGTGAGCTCACTTAATGGAATAATGATGCCTTCATTGTGTTCTTTTGAATATCCCAAAATGCTGGCTTTATAAATAAAAAAGGAAGCACAAATCCCATGTGTGTCTTTATCAACAAACATTTATTCAATAAACATGTATTGACTAGCTACCAGGTTCTGGGTTATATGTTTACAACTCTGAGACAAATACCCTCAATGGGTGCATAACCTGCTGGGGAAGACAGGCATATGAATAAACAAAACCCAGTAATGAGATATAAAACAGAATTCTTTAAAAACCTAAAGACAGTAGCCAGTCTGCATCTGAAGAACCTTCTGTGGTGTTTGTTAAAACCAGCAGTCTCCACCTAGACTTCAAACCTGCTGAATCATAATCTTGAGGATGCACACAGGAATTCGTGTAGAATTTCCCAAGCACCCCAAGGTGAACTTTAATGTATAACAAAGGTCCACTGAAGAGAAAGTCACACTTTCTGAAGATGCTGAAGGCTTCCTCAAGAGCGGATTATAGGAACTGCAGAGAGGTACACCAAAATGCTACTTTTCTTCGTCAGAGTTCCGTTGGTTGATAAAGAACCAACTTTACTTTTATTATTCACTCAACATCTGTTTCACAATCATTTATTGATCACCTAATCTATGCCAGGGGCCTTGTATATGCAGGCTCGGTAATAGCCTCAGAATTAGGAAGATGAAAGTAGTAGGCCCTTTCCCCACAAGGCAGAAAGAAGAAAAAACATGTCCTTACTCTAGGCCAGCTCCCAAAGAGAGGAAGTGAGGCAGCAGAACTATGCATGCCCAGTTCTTCCTTCCAAACTCACTAACCTGAGAATCTTTCTACATCTTCTGAGAAGAAAAACGAGAGCACAAAAGTCAGGCCTGGAGAGATCTTTCCATAGGAAAGGACTCAACATGCGTAGGAAATATTTCCTTTCCTCCTCAAGTGACATTTGAACTGGATCATGAAGGAAGCCTAAGACTATTTCCAAGTCATGGGGTATCGTGGTGGCAGATAAAAGAAACAAAGCATGAAATGGTAAGCATGTTCAAATCTAAGCCCATGTTTGGAATCACCATATGAGACAACAAAGAACCTTCCAAGGATTTTAAGTCAGTATATAGAAACAGCAGCTTGGAATTTTTAAGGAGATAGTTCTGGGATTAGTATACGGTCTGGGATGAAAAAGGATTGGTAACAGGGAGACTAGCTGTGAGGATGTAACAACGATTCAAGATGGAAATCGTAGAGGCCTAGAAGAAGGCCATACCAGGAGAAACAAAGCAATAGATGTATTCTGCAGATATCTAGTTCTATACGATGATGGACAGGAATTAGTGGCTCATTGTGTGTGCTAGTGCTCACCTCACTAAGAGAGGTGAGAGAAAATTAAGATTGAAGTGTGAGATTCTAGTTTGATAGACTCTATATAATACAATATATAACATCAAAACCTAAGATTGGTCTAGGGGTAAAAGAGGAGTTCTGTTCTACATATTACGTCATCATACAGCTGACATCTAAGACCCAAGACCTCATCCTAGGTTCAGGCTGAAGCTGGCTCGCTCCCTTCTTTTCAGCATCACTGAGGACTTGGATACTTCTGTTATTCTCCTGGACAGTACACAATCCGTTTCTATCTTTTGTGGCTCTAGTCTATGCAATACTAACTGCAAAAAACAGAACATATTCTTGTTAACATCCTCTTTCCTCAACAATGTAAAGGAAATAAACAAAAATAATGAAAAAACACTCCTGTCCTTTCTTATTTTAAGGATATTAAAACTTCTAAGTGTGTGCAAACTCTTTTGAGAACAGTCAGAGGTAATAAGCTAAGGAGGGATTTCAGTCATGTCTCCATTCAAATGCCATACAATGGTATGTAAAATAAAAATTCATCCCATAGCACTAGATATATACCATGGGTCTCTACCCTTTAACTTGCTTTATTATTTTTTTAAATATTGATTATTTATTTGAGAGAGAGAGAGAGAGGCAGGGGAGTGGCAGAAGAAAAGGGAGAGGAAAGAGAATCTTCAGCAGACTCCCTACCTAGTATGGAGCCCAATGTGAGGCTCCAACCCAAGATCCTGAGATCACGACCTGAGCTAAAATCAGAAGTCAGATGCTTAACCAAATGAGCCCCCCAGGTGCCCCAACCTACTCTTTTATTTTTCACAGCATTTACTGCCACCTTCATTGCACTTACTATCTTTACTTTTTATCATTGCCTCTTTCCACAAAGATTCAAACTCCACAAGAGCAGACAATTTCATTTTTGATCAGTAATATAATACAGAGGCTAGACTAGCGTTTGGACATGGTCATACAAGAATATATATATAATTTGAATGAATGGCCATCAGAAGTATAAATTCTCTTTTGTCAGTGGTGCTATGCTGACAATCTTACAAAAGGAAGATATCTGCTCAGCTTCAGACTTTATAGCCTTTGTAACATTACTCTTAATACTGTTATGGTCTCCTCTAAATGTGATTGCATCCCATGATGCGTGACTCCAACATCTACACTTGACTGAGCCTAAGGATATCCGATCTAAAGACTGGAATAGATTTACTGCGTGGTCTGATGCCAGAAGAGGAACCGAGCCAATCAAATTTCTTTTCGGTTTAACACGGGAAAGAGAACAAAGCAGTGAGCAGCAGGAGCGAAAGCCAAGGAAAGATTTGAAGAAGAGTTAAGCCCATAATAATTGAGGTAGTTAGGAACCATGAAGAATTATGGAAAAAAAAGTCATTAAACAGCAGAAGCCATGAACAGCCAGAAGCAATGAGAAAAGGAAAAATTAGATTGATTAGAAGGAGAAAAATTCAAGAATCAATAAGTCAGTAGTAGTGGGAAATAAGAAGAGAAAGATTCACAGAGTGAATACTGCAGACCCCCAAGAAAAGGGGAAAGATTTAGTATCACCCCTGAGACGGAGACAGAGTTGCTTGTCTCATCTCTAGACCTGACACACCTTTTGATGACTTTTCAGCCCCAATTCTAGCCTATGCGTACCTTATGACAAATCTATTTTAGATCATTTGAACCAGTGGAAAATATAGTCGTTATGATAGTTTTATATGTTCATAAATAATTCGTGGTAACTACAAGTGTCAATACCCAATGTCAATGTGCCTTTTAAAATACCGTGAGGTATTTAATTTCCTATAAAATACTTTGGCATCACTACTTCGATATTAGATGAAACCATGATGAGTATTTAGAGGAACCCACACTGTGCAAAGGAAAGGGGAAAAAATGAAGAGCAACAAGCTACCAGATAGTCTTTCTATGAGGTTACACTCCTGGGGATACTCTTCCTCTTTGATTTCCTTCTCCCTAGCCTTGACCATCAACTGTCCCTTCCCCTTTGGATCCACCCTAGTCCATCCAGGCTTCTATCACAAAATACCCCAGACTGCGTAGCATAAGACAACAGAAATTTATTTCTCCCAGTTCTGGACTAGAAGTCTGGGATTAGGGTGCCAGCCTGGCTGGATGAAAGCTCTCTCCCATTATCTCCTTCCATGGCAGGAGGGGCTAGGGATCTTTCTGGAATCTTTTTTTTTTTTTTTTTGGAATCTCTTTTATAAGAGCATTGACCCCATTCCCGAGGGCTCCACCCTCAGTACCTAACCATTTCCCCGAAGTCCTCACCTCCTAATGCAATCACATTGGGCATTAGGATTCCAATGTGAATTTGCAGGGACACACGCACTTACATCATAGAACCCTCCTTGTGAAAAAGGAAATTGGGGAAACTGTTGTTATTGTTTAAGCATCTTGCAAGAGGAAAGGGGGAAGAAAAACTAAAGAATCCAGCTCACCTCATCTTTCTCCAGGTTTATAGGAGAATCCCTCTTCTGAAAATTAGACCCTCGTGCATGACTGCACGTAGCAAGGGGAAACTGCTACAGTCAAAATCATGGAATCAAAATTTAATTGTACAAAGAGACTTTTAAAATGTGCTCATTATACGTGCTTTGCTATCTGTGGAACTTGATGTTTAGGATTAAATTAACCTCACGGTTAAAAAAAAAATCACTTTTTTTTTTTTTTAAAGAGTTCTCTCAGAACTAAAAATTGATAAATTGTTTCATATGAGTTTTAACTTCATGGAACCATAACTTAGTCTATCTGATAAATTATACAATCATTTGCTCTCAGAAACTTCTGAGTAAAATTCCTTAAGTGGGGGATGATGACATCAAAGCAAAGAGGTTTGGGGCCTTGATTTTAATCTCAGTGAGTCAAACTAAGAAATAGAAATCAAGCTTTAATATTGGCACTAAGACACTAATGTAATCTTAGGTCACAATTTTCAGAAAAGAGGGATTCTAATATACATCTCTTCCTAAATAGGCAAAATTCATCAATTAAAAACAAAATATAGCTAGGGACAAAATATAAAAATGATCTTTATATTACATTTAGATCATTAAAAAGTCATATGTAAAGGTCATTTTTATATTTTATATCTTTGTAAAGTGGTGTTTTCCTAGTTTTTAAAGTCTCCTTGTTTGGAATTCTTTTCCCCCTTTTGAAATATGACCATCTCTTCCATTCACGTCATCCTGAAAATCTTCATGGAGGGCAAACTCAAATCCATAGGTAAGAAAACACCGAAAACTGTGTGGAAAAAAAATTAAAATCAAAGTTTGCTGGGGGGTCTAACATTCCTCATTTGTGAGGTTTTTTTTAATTAGAACTTTCTGATATACAAGTCTTAAAAATGCAATCCATCCTTGGAAGAGAAGCTTTCTCCAACAAAAATAGAGATCATGTATTTTCAGCTAAAGCTTAATATGAAAAAAAAATTGCCAGCCTTCTTTTGTAAATAGAATGATTAGCTAGAAAGAAAAGTCCCATGATAGATAATAGGCATGGGGTGTCACATCATTTTTATAAAAACTACAATCTAAAAGTTTGATAGTTCTGATAATTAACAGTGAGGAGCTAGTCCACTGTAAACATGTGTCTGGATTTTCGGTCTCCTTCACGGTTTAATTGTAAGCAAATTCCAATTTTACTGAGGCCAGTTGATATTTATTGGTAGGAACACTGATCATGCTAAGTGATGTGAGGCCCTGTGATCCTGTTCCATCTGTGTTTAGCTCAAATGTCTGTACTGTTTGTGAGTCTTTAATACCGTAAGCTGACCCATCCGTGTAGAAATGAACTAGAGTAAACTCGCTGATGTCAGGGGTGAGCCTGGCTGATATCACTGGGTGTGACAAAGACATCTCAATTTATAAAACTCTAAATGTCACTCTTTTAGAAATAATGTGTGAATACAAGAACATTTCATTATGCTGATTTTTTTTTCTGGAAGACAATTTCAAAGAGAAAGTACAAGATATCCTCATAGAAGGTAGGCAAGTTTCTATCTGCTGGGGAAGGGAAATAATTCCTAATTGGGCACACATGCTTTGTTTCTATTCGTTTGAATTTCTTAATTCTAACATCACTTATCTATTTATTTATTGAAGGAATATTTTACAGGCAAAAACTTGCACCAGATGTATTACAGATATAGGGATAAAAGGCAATCTGTTCACCCAGCATTAGGGAAGACAAACGGGTTTAAAAACAATCGTTTGGAAATTAATCAGATGGAGGATTACACTGTACAGCACTGCTCACCTCAGCTAAGTCTTGACAATAAGCCGAGGGAAGACAGAGAGACTAGCATTTGGAGGCAGGGGGAGAATACAGAGGAAAGAAATTTTAGGGAATTGCTCCTATCCCAGAGTGACAGAAGCCCAGGGGAGGTGTGGAAGGATAGGATGGCAGAGATGAAGCTGAACAGATGGGGCTGTGACTAAGCCACAAAGTGTCCCATTTACTGAGTTAAGGAATTTTTATTTTATCCTGAAGTTGGTGAACATTTTTTAAAAGATTTACTAATTTGAGAGAAAGAGAGAGTGTGTGTACATGTGGGAGGGACAAAAGGAGAAGGAGAGAATCCTCAAGCAGACTCTCCGCTGACTGGGGGGCCCAACCTGGGGTTCGATCCCAGGACCCTGAGCTCATGACCTGAGCTGAAACCAAGAGTCAGACGCTCAACTCACTGTGCCACCCAGAGCCCCATGAAGGTGATGAACTCTTAAAAGCTTGCAATTCTTGAGAACTGAGGTCACACCTCTCAGAAAAATGAATTCTGCTCTTCCTTAAAATGCTATTTTCCATCTTTTTTATGACCACATTATAAAGATGTTCATTGTCTGTATTATTATCTCGAGGCTATTTTAAATTTTAACTGCCTATTCGCATATTCTCCCCACAGTAAGAAGGAAAGAGGACATCCTAGTTTAGTTGAAGATTTAAGTCCCTGCCAGCAGTTTAACAGCCTTACAACACCCTAGGATAATATTCTAATATTCTTGCTAATTCTTCCCCTTTCTCTCCTCTCTTAAAGGAGTTGGTATTGACTGTTGAGAGAACAAAACAAACAAACAAACAAACAAACCTGATTTCGAAGGGATATCAGGAAGGAGAACTAAAGAAATAAGAAATATCAAGTGACAATCTTCTATCACCTTATACCATTTTCTCATTTTCCAAGAATTTCACTATCTTCTACACATGATAAAAGTGATACTTCCAATTCAGTCACATCAGTCTTTTTCCTTCAAAAAAAAAAAAAAAAAAGATGTTGACTTAGAAGACAGATTGGGAATAGCTGAAATACAACACCAAACCAAGAATTTTGTATTCCTTGGTATAAGTTCAGGTTCTGAAACTAAATCATGACATAACTCTCAACTCCTCTAAAAAAGGAGAATTAGATGAGGAGACCTTGACATCACGTCTGTCGCCGATATATAGGGTTCTAGTAACTCTGAAAAATGTGTAATCTCATAATTAGATTTTGTGTCCAAAAATTTCACCTTGAACTTGAAATAAATTAGAAATAACATAAGATGTGTGTGTGAGCCATGCACAGAACTTATCCTCCCTAGTACTGGGCAAGAAAATATGTTGCCCGTGAGAATAAGGTGTCTTTCCAACCCAGTGTGTTTAGTACTGAAATAAAATAAAGGAGCTGCATTTTGACTGTTTCTAATATTCTCAAGTCAGGATTGGTTTAAACTGTACATTAGAATTAGATTTCTTTTCTTCACAGAAAGGCAAAGTGTATCTGCATTAATATATTTTTAATTCTGGTACAATTCATATTTAAATTCTATTATGTATGTTGACATGTTGATGGAATTTCTTTGGAATGAAAAAAAATATCCAGTGATACATATCGTATATTTCAAAATAAACCAGGAATTCTAATAGCTACATAAAATGATCAGTTGTTCTTTTAATCAACATATTGCTTTGAATAAGTGGATTTGATTCATGTTTTCCATCTTGAATTTCTGAAATCTAAATCACAGTTCACCAGGAAAATAAATGACTAAAAATTTTTAGATCTATTTTCCGGTTCCCTTAAAGAGTGTCATTTTCCTCTCCCACGTGAGAGCAAAACCAATAAGAAGAAACTGCATAAGAAAATAGATGTCATTAGAGAAACTGAGGATCACTGAAATGTATATGGAAATAATAGTATTATTTTTCCTGTATTTAAGGAAGACTATTCTTTTATTATATATTAATATGTTAAATACAATAACATATAGAAAGATAATGCCATCCAGAGTTTAAAATAACCTGATTTCAGAAAGTGAAGTGAGTAGAGATTGAGAGTGCTCCAAATTTCTTAAAAGGCTTACTGGGAAATATCCAAAAACACGAAACTTGGCAACCTGGGTGTGCAAAGTGTGGATATAGTTTATAGTATCTGTAAAACTGCTGATTTAGCAAGAAAAGTAAGATAGAGACAGAATAGAGGAGAGATAATATGTTTCATAGCTGAGCAATTTAAAGATAAGGTCGAATAATTTATTTTGGCTTCTATCCCCATTTTTGTTGCTGCTGCTGTTGCTTTCAAGCCTTCATAGTTTAACGTGAAGAGTTTCAAGTCATCAGAGCACAAGCATAAAATAATTTTAATTTTCCCCATAACTGCCTCCCAGCTAGGCTATGTTCCACTTAATGATATTTTGGCTGAATTCCATCATTTTCTTGTTACATTTGGCTCTTACTGTGGTCTCATTTTATTTCTAAGGCTCGGTTCTCCTCTTTTTTAGAAGTTCATTCTCAACTTGATTCCACGGTTGAGTCTTCCTAGCCCCACGCCCCACATCAGAGAGTAGCCTGGATCTTGCTTCCTGAGGATGAGGAGCTGCACAGCCAGCCTGCCTTGGGGAGAGCTCTTCTCTGACCTCCAGGCACTAGTTTCACTGCTGTCGGAGACGCGAGAAGACAGAGAAGACAGAGAAGACAGAGATGCCTTCACATACCAGCAAGACACATTCCTCACATTGCGAGGACGTCCCTTCTCTCCAATGCTAATGCTCTGTGCTGAAGGACACAAAGCCGGGGCATGTGTCTTTCTTAAGGCAACAGTCAGCATCACCCCTGCCCTCCTTGCTGCTGGGCACAAAAACTCCCAGTGAAAGGATGACTGGATGCTGACATCTAGTCCCCATTTCTTGAGTCTATGTCAACAGCACCCAGAATGGTGATTTTTTTTTTTTTTTGGTCTGATTTGTACAAAAGCCTTAAGCTAAGGAAACCTTCTGTGTTTGTGTCTGCCTTTGATGTACCCTTAATGTTTGTGCTATACTGGATGTGCCATCAAGTGGCCCCTTCACCTCTGCTCCTCCTGGAACTTCTTGATCCTTCACATGAAGCCATGGGAAGAGGTAGGGGCCCTCTTCCCTAAATTCAAGTTTCCCTAAACTTTTCCGAATGTATTCACTACTCCACAGTCCTGCAAGTCATGCTCACCCTGGTCACTCCAAATCTTGTTCAGAAACCCTCCCGACCCAACTTCAGATAACACACGATCCCCTTTTCTTAGCAATAATGAGAGGGAGGGAACTGGAAAGGAAAACACCTCATATTCCTGGAATCCCAGGATTATCTCCTGAGGACTCCCTCACCTCCATCTCTGATCCTTAAGTGACATCAGAGTGGACCTATTTCTTTACAGCCTATCGTGCTTGCAACTGGAGAATTCGATGCCATTCTCTTTGTTCAGATACCTCTAACTCCTTATTTTCTGGTATTTTCCATAAGTGGCCTCATACTACAAAAAGCACCTACGCCCTCAGAAAAGAGGGAACGAGCCTCCATCGAAATAATGTTCAACCCACAAGGCCAATGTTTAATCACCTCTCTCTCACTGCTTCTACTGTAACTGGGAAGAAAGATAGTAAAATACCATGGGGTTTGGCCAATTCAGCGAGTCCAGCCAGGAGGTGGTTATTTCCAATTGGATGCTGATGGCCTTATGTTTTAGAATGAGGGCTAGTTTTTGTTCTTAGATTTACTTACTAGGAATAATAGTAAATATTCTATTGGCACCTAGTGGCGGCCATGATTGTCATAAGAGACTTGTAATCGAGTCTTATCAGTTTTACGGTTTTCCAGCTCATCAAAGCACAAATTTATCCTTCCTAAAACAAAGTTCTTCATAAATCCTTGATGTAAAACTTTCCATTTCTCTACAATACACATAGAATAAAATGCAAATGCTTCACATGCAGTTTTAATCTTCTACAAACTAGTCCCAGCTTATCTTTTTGTCTTACCTCAACATATCATCCCAAACCCTAATGCCTCCTTTCCTGTGCTACCCACCATCCCAGTACTTCTCACATCTGTTTTTCTGAATTGTGTGTCTTGGATGGACTCTCCTTTCTCTTCTCTTCCCCTAAAACCAACTTACTGAAAATGTTCACATGTCTCAAAGACAAGCTCTAACTCCCCCTTGATCATGAATGCCCTTCATCCCTGTAAGAATCAGTATTTCACATGAATTCCCTTAACAAGTATTTCCAATGGATCTTTGCTGAATAAATGAATTCAAAAATATCCTCCACTAAACTGTGAGATCCTTGAGGTAGAAATGAGGTCATATTTTTCTTTAATTCCCCACAAAGAATAAAACAATGTGACCTATATAGTAAATAGTCAACATAATGTTCCACGAATTAAATTGAGAGCTAGAAGTGGTGGACAGAGAGACACCATGAGATAAGGGATCAGTAAGTTCTCATTTGGCTTCCGTTCACTTTGCTGGGCAGAGATGGTGCCCAGGCCCCTTTGGAACACCAGGAGTGAAAACGAACTGTGCTAGGACCTGTCAGCTGGTGTAACGTAAGTAGAGAAGCACTGTCCACTCTCCTGGACACCTTGGGGTAGCTTTGGCATCATGAGGATGCAGTGAAGCACAGGCAGTGACTGGGGAAACATGGGAAAAGGGATTTCAGTTAGCGGCGCCAGGGCAGCAGTGCACAGGGGGACGAAGGGGAACCTGGTGAACTCTGGTGACAGACGTTACCTGACACTACCACCCTCCCGGAGGTGACTGCAGTGCCAGGAGTGCACAACACCCAGAATGATCGGACTCGCTCTCTCATACATTTGATTCAACCCATCGGTACTTCCCGAAGAGATATCAAGGCTAATTCATCACTCCTACTCCATTCCCTGAGAATAGGGTATTTATTGAGAAGGATCAAGTCCAGGGATCGTTTAGGGATCATGGGGCCAAGGGCTAGACTTTCATAAGTACCACGCACCCCGTTTAGAAGAAGCCTGGGCATGTGACACAATCTGTGCTCTGGGCGTTGGGCAACGTTCCTTTGCCTTTCGTTCCTTGGATTTATTGTTCTTTGCCTTCTTAGTAATGATTCTTAGTGGTTCAGTTTCATGGTAGGAGTATGAAAGGACAAATGCCCTGAAATGCTATTCAGTGTATGGGTAGGATAGACTCAGGGCCAGAAGTGCAGAGGACAACTGGACTTCTTTCCAGGTCCACACCCCAAGCCCTTTCTCTGAGAAACAACTGAGTCTATTATTCCTGCTAAGAGTCATGGCACTGTCTTGTCTTGTTCTTCCTAAAAACTAGTTATTTAAATTTTCCTTGGATCCCATGAAATAACCCATAACCTATTAATAAATGCCACTAGGTTTTAGATAAGATATCTTGAATTATTGTATAGTCCTTGGAACCAAATTGAGAAAATCCCCCAAATGATTCCATTGATCACGTTAAGGTCAGGCCTTCTGCTTAGGAGTTTAAAGCGAAATTTGCTTTTAATTAATTACAATAAATATGCATTTGGTCCTTTCTTCTTCGGACCCTGTGGTAAAGAAAAGGAGTTCATGAACAAACTGGGCATGATCCTGGCCATCTGAATAATAGGTCATGACAACAAATATAATAAATTTAGTACTGTAATAACAGCGCTTCTGAAAGCTGGGCTAAAGAAGCAATCAAATAAACATGAGCTGGGAAGACTGTACTCTTAATACTCTGGATTTCCTGAACCTCTTTGTTCAAAAATCAGCATCAGCGGATCTCTCGGGGAGGATTTATAAGCAAGAGGATTCATAAAGAGCACATTTCAAAAAAGTTAGGGGTATTTACTTAGTTGAAAATGCTTCTTCCTTGAGCTCTCCAGTCACTGCGGTGGTGGTTCTGCGCCCCAGCGGTGGGTATATCTCGTTCCCAAACACAAGAGAACTGCTTATTTTGAGTGTAGGTGGAAGAGGTTCATTTGACAGCACTGACAGGACGGCCGTTGATTTCACTGTTGTTGTTCTTCAGATACAGGTTGATCTATTTTTTCAGTCCTTTCATCTCTTTCAAATGACGACAGAAATAGACTCCGGAGGAGCTTGCTGTAACAACCCTCTACGGCCCTCTCACTTTAGCTATGGAACATCAGCCCAAACACCATTAAGAGATGTGCTCTACTACACATGTGATTTTTCACTTGCCACCAACGTATACCTAAAGTATTTCCATTTAAAAATGCATAAGTTGCCTGGGGCAGACAGTAATAAATAATAGCATTATGAAAAGATTCTCATGATTGTGATAATTCCCATGTTTCTTGGGTTCACTCTGTATTTGCCAAACTACCTAGCACATAGTAAGTACTCAGTAAACATTGGTTAAATATTCAAAACAGAGAAAAACCTAGTCTGTCTTTATAGCTCACCCATAAAAAAGAAACAGTATTATGAAATAAAACAATATAGAAACAAAATAATTTGTAATTTGGGCCCCCCCCCCCCCAGGGTCAGGTTTTACTCCACATTTTACTCTTTTTAATTCCCTCAAATTGGGATGCCTGGGGGGCTCAGCAGTTGAGCGTCTGCCTTGGGCCCAGGGCGTGACACCCGGGGTCCAGGGATCGAGTCCCACATCAAGCTCCCTGCATGGAGCCTGCTTCTCCCTCTGCCTGTGTCTCTGCCTCTCTCTCGCTGTGTCTCTCATGAATAAATAAATAAAATCTTTAAAAAAAATTCCCTCAAATAAAGTGACTATGTTAAGAGGTAATAATTGTTTTTAAAACTAAATGGTTTGCTCTAATATTAAATATTAACACACCTGATTAATAATTAAACCCTACAAAGTAAAGAACATTAAGCGTGTTTCTATACTGGTAGAAAGCTGTCCAACTGAAGTTATAAAAATATTTTTAGAATATATTTTAATATTAAAAAATCATTGCTCTGTAGTCTTTCTGTGCTTTGGAGTTTCAATAAATAGTCTACATCCCTTATTACACAAGAGACACTCACTCTTCCACTGACCAAAGAACATCTTTTTGTTTTGCTTCCTAATAAACATTTTCTCTTTGTGCACTGCCAGATAAAAATTGTATCAGGAAACAAAATATAGTCTCTTAGTAGTCATGTTAAAATTAGACTGAAATTTGCTAACAGAACTCATATTCTGATTATAGAATAATATGCGGAACAGTTTCGCAAATGCTTATATTACAGAGTCCACTAGGGATCAAAAGAATAAATTATGAGAACGATGATGAACGTCGGATCTGTAGATTTGAAGATGAAAGCTGAGATAAAGGTCACGGGGCCAAATTCTAGGGAAGGAAAATACTATCCATTAACTAGTCTAAAACTTTGAAGCATTATTTTAGAAAATATACGTTTGTTTTTAAACCATGGAAGTACTTTTATGAAACAGAACGGCTGAAATTTAAGATGTAAAATATCAAGAAACAAATACAGTTAACAAAAGCAAACAAAAACCCACCATTCAAATCAGCTCTATATCCTTGCATTCCTAATCACATTATTTTACAAAATAATATTTGCTTAATTGGGGGAAGGAGGACAAGAAAAATGATAAATTCAAATTTAAAATTGAGAGTTTGGTTGTTACCTGATAGAGTACTCTGTAGCATTAAGAAATGTTTATCTTAACGAACACCAGTTTTTAAGTAAAAAATACTGTAACAGAAATTTTACAGCCGGCATATAAACATAAAATTTTTATATACAAGGACTAAGAATTAAATCATGGGTTTGCCATAAATCCTTGCAAACATCTCTTTTTACTCACCAGCAGTTATTTGTTTATATCTTCAAATGTTGACTTTAAAGTCAATTAGTAGACATCACGCCTTTCAAAATCTTTCTAGTATGTTCCAAGGTGTCACAGAGTAAAACATCTCCTTTTCTTATAATAATTCATCTGGATTTATTTATGCTTTCAGTTATATAAAGTGCAACAGCACCAACTATCTTTAATTGGGAAAAGGTCTGCTCTCCAAGTATAAAACAAAGAGAACTAAGAAATCAAATGCATTTAGATAGAAACAACAATTGTACATGATGCTTGGCTTCCACTTCTGTTTGAGATTTACTAGCTACTTGGAAACAGAAAGTTGCTGTCTTGGCCCTATGCTGGGAAAATAGAAATCTAGTTATATTACGTTAAGTGCTATTTCTTTCTTTCTTTCTTTCTTTTTTTTTTTTTTTTAAGGTAATAAAGGATACAATACTCTGCACCAAAGCACTAGCTCTACCTCTCTGGCTGTTCCAGTTGTTCCACAAAGCAAAGAAGAAGAAACAAGAAAGACAGTTGTATTTTTTTTTATAAAGTTGTCTGGACTCTGTTCCACTCAGCTGACAGGATATTCAAGATGTATCTTGGCTTCCATAACCACTGCCGCGGTCTCTTGTTAAAGACACTGACAAGTTTTTAAATGATAAATCCACTGGGTTCCTCTCAACCTTTATGTGCCTAGAGCTGAATATAACATCTCGTGTTCTGACCACTCCTCATTCTGGGACGTCTCTGTTGCTCGTGGCTTCCAGGACACTGCACCGTCCTCCTTTTTCCTCACTGTCAGGCTACTCCTTTTCAGCAGCATTTTCCTTTAATTTTGAATGATGTTCAGGGTGCCAGCCTTGCAGGTTTACTCTTCTCCATACCCCACATCCTCCTAGTGACGTCTCCACCAGCCAATGACTTGTCCTCGGGTCTAGAACTTTAGGCAGAACTGTCTTCTGGATGTGTCCACCCGACTGTCCCTCAAATACCTCAAGCACAGTAGGTCAAAAGTCGAATTCATTCAATGTATCTTAGAAAGAATTCAAAGTTTGGCGTAGTTGCTGAACTGGCTCCAAGTCCACTGTCCCAAGGTAATAAATACGCATACTTCTTAAGCAGATGCAAAAATGACTTCTTACGGCCCAGCAACATATGGTTCACAGATCAGTGTGGCCAATACTAAACCAACATACAGTGGATGAGTAGAACAAGAACACCATATCCTGCTAGACAGAGACTGTATAATCCAGTGTATATGAAAGGGCCACATATTTTCTGAAATGGAGTTAGGATACCAATTGTACAACTTAAAATAATGCCTAGAATAGGTTTGTATGAGAAAATTATCCTGCAATACACAAAATAATGTTGTAAATGTATTATTACTTGTCAAAATAAATTGACTTTTGCCAGAGACAGGGGTATATTTTGAAACAAAATGATTAATATTTCACTTAACATAAGGCTCTCTAGTTCCATCCACGTCATTGCAAATGGCAAGACTTCATTCTTTTTGATGGCTGAGAAATACCCGACTATATATATATATACACATGTATATATACACACACCATAAGTTTTTTATCCATTTATCAGTTGATGGGCATTTGGGCTCTCTCCACAGTTTGGCTACTGTGCATAATGTTTTTATAAAATATTTTACACACATACACGCATACACATGCAAACACGCACACCCCATATAGTCTTTATCCATTCAGTAGTCAGTGGACATTTGGGCTCTTTCCATAGTTTGGCTATTGTTGATAATGTTGCTATGATTTTTTTAAATTTTTTTTAAAATTTATTTATGATAGTCACACAGAGAGAGAGAGAGAGAGGCAGAGACACAGACAGAGGGAGAAGCAGGCTCCATGCACCGGGAGCCCAATGTAGGACTCGATTCCGAGTCTCCAGGATCACGCCCTGGGCCAAAGACAGGCGCTAAACCGCTGCGCCACCCAGGGATCCCTGTTGCTATGATTTAACTCACATGAGGAATTTAAGAAACAAAATACATGAGCATGGGGGGCGGAGAAAGAAATAAACCATAACACATACTCTCGGCTATACAGAACAAACTGAGGGTTGCTGGAGGGAGATAGACAAGAGGATGTGTTAAATGAGTGATAGGTATTAAGGAGGGCACTTGTTGTGAACAAGTGTACACCCCACAACTGAGTGTTATATGTAAGTGAAAAATCACTAAATTCTACCTCTGAAACTAATATTTCATGGTAAGTTAGCTAACTGGAATTACATAAAAACTTGGGGGAAAAAAAAGAAAGAAAATAATTAATATTATCTGTTCCAATGTTAGAAGAAAACATCACCAAATTAACATATTCTGAGGACTTTGATAAAACCACAGGCAGGCTTCTGGTTTCTGGTCCAACATATAAAAAGCTTGGAAGTCACCAATCAATCCTAACAAGTAAAAAGTTGAAACAAATTAAACTATCAACAACACTTCTTAGATCTATGAAGAGAAGTAAGATCACCGGGCAAACTGCCATCCCCAAAATTGAGGAGACCAACAGGCAAATACAGAGAATCACAACTTAATAGAGCAGAAATGGACAAGCAGAAACTGCCACAGGGTAACGGAATCAGGGCCAGGCTAGAAAAATCTGAACAGTAATTGATAAATTTCTGGAGGCTCAGCGCAGACAACTCAGAGTCAGGGCAAGGAGGGGCACATCTTTGTGAGTCTTACCTCCAGAGACCAGGTTCTCACAGTAAATACTGGAGAAATTCCAGTCAGGGAGGGAAGATGGGACCATTCTGAAACACAAAAGGGCTCTGTTCTCAACAAGTCTTGCCCGCGGGAGAAATTAACCAGACCCCAACCTGCTGGGACTTTATCAGAGCCTCAAATGACCTGGAGGAAGGGATAATTCCAGCCCACACTTGCCACCCTCCCCTGCCCCAGGAGGAAGAAGAGACACTGAGAAGCGCTAGAAAGCCCACAATCCAGAGACCCAAGCTCACTCAAAGACTGAGACCTACGTGCAAGGTTATAGAGCTCTTCCCCTCCCTCCCACACCTTACTACAACACTGCTGACAGCCTAAACATGGGTTCCTTTAACCTAGAATTCCATACCCTGTAAAATTATCCTTCAAGATGATAGAGAAATAAAAGATTTTTTCAGACAACAAAACTTGAGCGTATTTATTACCAATAGTCTAGCCCTGCAAGAAATGTTAAAAGAAATTCTTTAGAAAGAAATAAAATTGTGTAGGTCAGAAACTTGGATCTATATACGGGGAAAACACTGGAGAGAAATAAATGATGGCAAAATAAAAACTCTTTTCTTATTTTTGATTGATTAAACAGATAAGTGTGTTCAAAATAATAGCAACAATGTATTTGAAACTACATTGTTTAATATGAATGTGAAGTTTAACACTTAAAATGAATGAGAGCAATACAAGGGATAGGAGGTAGGAATGAAGATTATTTCATTATAAGGTACTCACATTACCCATGAAGTGGTATAGTGTTATTTGAAACTGAATTAGATTAGCTATATATTTAGCAACCACTAAAAAAATTTTTTTTAAAAAGATAAAGATATGCTAAGAAAGAAGAAAATATGGAACTACATAAAATGCTCAGTTAAAACCACCTGGTGGCTCAGTGGTTGAGCATCTGCCTTTGGCTCAGGACATGACCCCAGGGTCCTGGGATCGAGTCCCACGTTGGGCTCCCTGCATGGAGCCTGCTTCTCCCTCTGCCTGTGTCTCTGCCTCTCTCTGTGTCTCATGAATAAATAAATAAAATCTTCAAAAAAACCACAAATGAATTAAAAGCTTAAGAGATATGAAAACACAGAACAAGGGCATCAAATAAAATAGTAGCAAATGTGGTGAATATTAATTCAACTACATCA
Organism: Vulpes lagopus; assembly: GCF_018345385.1. Classification (NCBI taxonomy): domain Eukaryota; kingdom Metazoa; phylum Chordata; class Mammalia; order Carnivora; family Canidae; genus Vulpes; species Vulpes lagopus. The sequence goes on along the minus strand of NC_054834.1, from coordinate 108,685,151 downwards.
ATAATCACTTGGAATATAACTGGTCTAAATATACCAATTAATATACAGAAATTGTCAGAATAAGCCAGAAAACAGAACCCACTTATATGTTGTCTACGAGAAATTCACTTTAAATACAAAGACAGAGATTAACATAAATGGAAAGATATACCATGCTAACACTAATTCAAAAAACAGAAATACCTATATTAATTTCAGAAAGAGCAGATTTCAAAGCGTGGAAAGTTGTCGGGAATAAAGAAAGACACTACATAATGATAAAGGGGTCAGTTTTGGAAGAAGACATAACATCCTTAACATATATGCACCTAACACAACATAAAGATACTTGAGGCAAAAACTGATAGAGCAGCAAGGAGAAATAGATGGAGCCACCATTATAGTTGGACACCTCATCGCTACTCTATCAGAAATGGGCATACCCAGCGGGCAAAATATTAGTAAAGACACATTTGAAGTCAACAGCACCATCAATCAATTGGATAGAATTGACACCCGCAGACCATTTTATCCAACAACTGCAGAAAACACATTCTTCTCAAGCTAACATGGAACATTTATCAAGGCATAAAACACACATTAACAAATTTAAATATATATATATGTATGTCATATCAAGTGTGTATTCAAATCACAATAGAATTAACTAGAAATCAGTAACAGAAAGATAGCTAGAAAATCCCCTAAATACTTGGACATTAAACAACATGTTTCTGATTAACACATGAATCAAAGAAGAAATCCCAAGAAAAGTTTTTAAATATTTTTAACTAAATGAAGATGAAAATACAACTTATCAAAATTGGTGAGATGCAGCAAAGGCAGTAGTTAGAGGGGAATTTATAGCATTAAACGCATATGTAAAAAAATAAGAATGTTCTAAAATAAATTGTCTAAGCTTCTACTGTAGGAAACTAGAAAAAAGAAGAGCAAATTCAATGTAAACAAAAGAAACAAAACTTAGAGAAGAAACCAATGATTGGGGTGCCTGGGTCATTCAATTGGTTATGCATCTAACTCTTGATTTCTGCTCAGGTCATTATCTCAAGGTCATGAGACTGAGCCCTGAGTTGGGCCCTGGGCACAGTGGGGAGTCTTCTTGAGATTCTCTCTCTTTCCTTCTTCCTCTGCCCCTCCCTGTGAACATGCTTGCTTGCTCATTCTCTATCTCAAATCAATAAATCTTAAAAGAAAAAGAAAAAAAGAAAGAAACCAATGAGGGTGGAAAATGGAAGCCAGTAGAGAATATCAATAAAAGTAAAAGCTGATTCTTTGAAAAGACCAATAAAATTTATAAGCCTCTAGCCAAGCTGATGAAGAAAAAAGAAAAAAGAGGACACAAACTACTGCCATTAAAGTAGGGACATAACTACTAATTACATGGATAATTAAAAAGAATATTAGGAACAACTCTATGCCCATAAATTTGATTAACCTAGATGAAATGGACCAATTCTTGAAAGACAATCTGCCAAAACTCATACAAGGAGAAAAAGAATCTGAATAGGCTTGTTTCTATTAAATAAGTTGAATCAATAAAATTAATAACCTTCCAAAACAGAGAGCACCAGCACCCACCAGATGGGTTCACTGGTGAATTCGATTAAACATTTAAGGAAGAGATGATACCAATTCTCTACAAGTTTTTTTTTTTTTTTTTTTAAAGATAGAAGGAATACTTTTTAACTCAATCTATGAGGCCAGCGTTACTCTAACACCAAAACCAGAAGGGAAAGCTATAGACCAATATTTATCAGAATCATAGATGCAAAGTCTTCAATGTTAGCAAATCAAACCTAACAATGTATAAAAAAATTATTCAAAGATTTTGCAACAGTCAAAAATTAATGAATGCAATCTATCACAATCAACAAGAAAAATAAGATCATTAACAGGTGCAGAAAAAGCCTATGATGAAATCCAACAGCCATTCATGATAAAAACTCTTAGCATTAGGAAGACAGGGGAACCTTCCTCAACTTTATAAATAATAAATAATATCAGAACCTAGAGCTAACATCACACTTAATAGTGAAAAACTGCAAAATTTCCCACTAAGATCAGAAACAAAGCAAAGTCTCCTGTCACCACTCCTTTTCAACATCACATTAGAAGTCCTAACTCATGCAACAAGAAAAGGAAATAAAAGATACATGGTTGTATAAGAAAGAAACAAACTACCCTTGCCGATGACAGGAATTTCTATATAGAAAATGTGAAAAGACAAAAAAAGCCTCCTGAAACTAATAAAGCAAGGCAGCAAGATATACAAGAGTCAATAGCTTTCCTATATACCCGCAATTAAAAAGTGGAAAGTTAAATTAAAAATGATACTATTTACATCAGCACCCCCCAAATACTTAGGTGTAAATCTAACAAAATATGTACACATCTGTATGAAAAAAAAATGCAAAATTCTGATGAAAGAGATCAAAGAAGATCTAAACAAATGGAAAGACAGTTCATGTTCATGGATAGGGAAACACAAAACTGTTAAGATATCAATTCTTCCCATTTTGATCTTAATCGAGGTCCCAGCAAGTTATTTTGTGAATGTCCACACAATACTGAAGGATTGACACTACAGGACTTCAAGGTTTACTATAAGGCTACAGCAACAAAGAGTGTGTTATTGCTGAAAGACTAGAAAAACAGATCAATGGAAGAGAATAGAAAACCCAGAAATAGACCCACATAAATGCAGCCAACTGATCTTTGACAAAGAAGCAAAGGAAATACCTTGGAGAAAGGACAGTCCTTTCAACAAATGGTGCTGGAACAAGTAGACGTCCCCCGCGACACACACACACACACTGAAAACTAGACACACATTTTACACCCTTCACAAAAATTAACTCAAACTGGAGCAGAGACCGAATTATAAAATGCAAAACTATTAAAATTCTTAGAAGATAACATAAGAAAAAAAAAAAAAAGAAGATAACATAAGAGAAATCTAAATGATCTGGGACTTGGCAACAGATTTTTAATTTTTTTAGATATAACACCAATGGCATGATCCATGAACAAATTGATAAGTGGACTTCATTAAAATTAAGTTTCTGGGGATCCCTGGGTGGCGCAGCGGTTTGGCGCCTGCCTTTGGCCCAGGGCGCGATCCTGGAGATCCGGGATCAAATCCCGCATCGGGCCCCCGGTGCATGGAGCCTGCTTCTCCCTCTGCCTGTATCTCTGCCTCTCTCTCTTTCTGTGAGTATCATAAATAAATAAAAATTTTAAAAAATTTAAAATTAAGTTTCTGCTGTCAAGAGCATTGTCAAGAGAAAACAAGACACAGACTGGGAGAAAATATTTGCAGAAGACACATCTCCTCAAGGATTGTCATCTACAGGGCAGCCCCAGTGGCTCAGCGGGTTAGCACCTGCCTTCAGCCTGGGGCGTGATCCTGGAGACCCGGGATCGAGTCCCACGTCAGGCTCCCTGCATGGAGCCTGCTTCTCCCTCTGCCTGTGTCTCTGCCTCTCTCTTGTTCTATGTCTCTCATTAATAAATAAAATCTTTTAAAAAAAAAGATGGTCATCTACAACATACAAAGAACACATAAAATTCAATAGTAAGTAAATAACCAACCTGATTTAGAAAAAAAAGTTCAAAGACTGTGACAGACACCTCATCAAAAAAAGACCTACTGATGACTAATAGGCATGTGAAGAGATCTGCGTCCTCTGTCATGAGGGAAATACAGATTAAGACAACCAGAGACTCCTACACACCCACCAGATGAGCCAAAATCCAGAGCACCGACAACACCGAACGCTGGAAACGTTATGGGCCAACGGGAACCCTCATGCACTGCTGGTGGAAATGCAAAATGGTAGAGCCACATTGGAGGCATTTTGGCACTTCTTTAATGTACATATATAAAGTTAAACATACTCTAACTATGCAGTCGTTCTCCTCGGTATTTTCGAAAAGAGCTGAAAACTTTTGCCCACGTGAAAATCTGCACGTGCATGTTTCTACCGGCTTTATTCGTAATTTGCCCAACAGGAAAGCAAGCAGCCAAGTACATCTTTCAGGAGGGGGGATGGACAAAGAAGCAGACAATGGAATCCCACTCAGCACTAAGAACAAATGCATTTGAAGCCGTGAAAAGACACAGAGGAAGCTCGGGGGTGTGTCGCTAAGTCAGAGCGTCCCACTGGGGAGGTTACATCCTGTATTATTCCCACTACACGGCCCGCCGGGGCAGGTGGAAGGACGGAGACCCTTAAAGGTGTCAGAGGTTATCAAGGGTTTAGGGGGAGGAAGGCTTAAGGAGGTGGAGCACAGAGGACCTTTAGGGCCATGAAGCTGGTCTGTAGGATACAGAGGTCACTACAAACTCGCCCAAAGCCATGGAAGGCACAACACCAAGAGTGACCCCGAGTGTAAATTCCGGGCTCTGCCTAGTCAGGACGTGTAGGCTCCCCAGTCATGACAAACGTACCCCCGTGGTGGGGGATGTTGACCATGGAGGAGGCAGGGGCGGGAAGAAGTATAAGGGAAACATTGGGCCTTCCACTCAATTTCACTATGAGCATAAAACTGCTCTAAAAAAAAGTATTAAAAAAAAAAAAAGGAAAAGAGAAAAGCCACAGGCACCTCGCATGGAGAAACTGAGCTTTCAACTGAGTCTGGGAATGTGCAGCCCCAGGAGCATCCTCACAGACGTTCTGAAGGTAAAGCAGGAGGGCAGGACGCCGCGACTAAGGCACAGGAGGGAGGCGTCGGAGGGGTCGGCCTGGGTCCAGGGCCCTGGTGGTCAAGCCCCACTTGTCCTCGTGGTGGAGAAGCCAGAGGAGCAAACGCTCACAGAGTAGCTTCTGCTTAGTGAATATTTGAGGCTCGTGAGAGCCAGGACGGGGGGTGACGTAGGACGTCGGGCCACAGTAGGAAGCAAGACTGACCATGTCGTTGCTCCACTGGCATCAGACTAGGTCCCGATGTCGCCGATCAAGAGTGGAACCAGGTCAGAAACTGGAGGTGGAGTTGAGAGGCCAGATTCTCCTCAGAATTAAAGACACTTTCTACTTGGCGATGTGAGATGGAGGAGACCCAGCAAGGAAGCACCCTAGGATTCTAGGGTGTGGGGATCCTCCTGAATAAGACAGGCTGTGAATTCCTGACGCGGTCAGTCCATCGAGGAGTCTAAATTCGGCTTTCAAAGCCTGCATAGTCACGGGGGAAACCTTTCATGTGAAAAGGAAAAATTTACCTTGTCAAAGTGATGTTTAACGTCGAGACACCAATGTTGGGGTTGGGGTTGGGGTTGGGTGGGGGCTGGGGATTAGAGGCTGGGGGTTGAGGTTAGGGGTTAGGGGTTGGGCTAGAGTTAGAGGTTGGGGTTGGGGGTTAGGGGTTGACGTTAGGGGCTGGGATTGGAGTTGGGGGTTGGGGTTTGGGGCTGGGGTTCGTGTTATCCACGTTCTGGTGGATAAGAATCTATGGAAGTCTGGGTATGCAAACCTGGGAAGAAAGGAAGACGTGGCGCATGGGCAAGGTGACTCCCGATGCAGGAACCCTCGCCACGGCACTTCCAACTGGCTCACACGCCTCTGCCTAGCACGTGCGGCCCCGGTGAGCCCCTTCCTCTCACGGAAAGTCTCATCTCTGCGTCCTTGCCCACCTGCGACCACAGGCCTTCCTGTGAACTCACCATCTGCCTGATGCACCTGGCGGGTACGAGCATGTGCCACAATCGTATCCGATCCTTCAGGGGAACCTAACTGCACCTCCTCTTAGCATCCGTCTTCTGGCCTTTAACCTACGGGACGGCCCAGGAGCCTGCACACCCCTTTCTCCCAGGAAGCACCCCCAGACACTACGGCGTGGCTCACATGACAGCTCCCCTGGAGGCTTCCCGCCGCTGTCCCCAGGGATGGCCCGAGCCATCGGCAGGAGCCCCAACGACTCGAGAGCCCCTCGGCACGAGGTAGACCCAACCCTGCCCTCCTGCGGCCTGTGGGATCCTGACGTCGTGGTAGCCCTAAAAAAAAACATAGTCAGAGAGTCTGCTTGGGGAGCTGTTCCACGCGTTCTACGACAGCAGACGCACACGACTGCAACCACAGGGCCTCGTCCTTCACAGGAGGGCAAGCGGAAGGCAGAAAGGAGGGTTTACAGGCCCACGCGCTGTGAGTGTGGCCAGGTACTGCTCTGCCCCCTCGGCTTTCCAGGGGGGCGCAGGCTAGTGTCCGCAGGACCACAGCGCAGGTGCCTGTGCCTCCGGGACACCTGGGCCCGGGGGGTGCTCACTGCCCTCCAGGGTACCCACCGCCTCCAGGGCACACGAGGAGCCAGACGCACGCAGATGCATGTAGGAGACCAGCTGGCCCAGCTGGCCCCGGGCACTAAGTCCCCACACTTTGAAAGTCGAACAGGTCCACAAGCATCGGCCACAAGGTGTTTGTGGTTTGGGATAACGGAGGCTGCACTCGGGCAGGTCCCCCTTTACCCGAGCGGCCCGCGGGCCCGGGCTCCGGGAAGACTCTAAAGAGCTCTCAGGTTAGCGGAGCAGGGAGTCTCCCGGGGCCCCTGCAACGCGCTGGGCTGGGGGACAGTCTCCCAAGTGAGCGTCCTACCCCTCAAGACACAGGACACGTCAGCGAGGGGTGCAGAACCTCAGCAAATGCTCCCACTTCCCCCAAATATCTTGGGGCTCGTTCACGTCGGAGTCAGGGGCCCAGTGGCTGGGGCGGGAAAGGCCCCGCGACCTGCCCGGGGACAGGGAGCTTCGCCCAACACGCTCCAAGTGCCGTAGGTTGAGAATTTGTCAGTGTTTTCAGAAGCCACGGAGGAGAACACAGGTGGCGAACAGAGCTCCGGGTGTAAGCCAGGAGGGGCCGGTACTCAGGCCACAGAGGACTAGTCCTTCAGCCCCCGCTCGGCCCCCGCGTGTCCCAGGACAAGGAACCCTGGCCTCGGGGCCGACCTTCGGGGGCCACACGCCCAAGGGCTGTCACAGAGGAAGACCACGAGGCACCGTGTGGCCTGCAAGCGGGGAGCGGGTGCTGGCCCCGGGCCCCCCGAGACGAGGGGTGCAAACCGACCCCCCAAGTCGGCCAGCGGCTTGTGCTTGCCGGGTGGGCTTTCGCAAAGCCTGGGCTTCCTGGCATTCAACTGCCTCCTAATCCTGCTGCAATTCTGGCGAGACCGGCCGCGTTTTGACTTTAGAGGAAGAAGTGGAGAGAGGGTCCTCGCGTCTTCCCACCCCACGTATGGGCCACTTGGCCTCACTCCCGGCCGAGGCGAAGCCCTGCCCGCGTCTACACTGGCCTGGTCTCCTCTCAGGGGTCTCTGTACTTTTGTTTTACTTTGGGACCAGTGCAAACAATGGTTAAATGATTTTTTTTTAAAAAAAAAAAACGTGTCAAACAATTTTTTTTTTTTTTGGCTTCAAACAACTCTGTTAAACACTTAGCATATACTACGGATGGGCATCTTCGTTTGCCTTTCTGCTCTCGTGCCCTCTGGACTAACTCTCCCTTCTGCATGCAAATCTAGAAACAAGGGTTAGAATCTGCTTTCTCAAATGTTGACGATGTCCTCCTAATTCTAACCCAACTCCCTTAGAGGATTTAAAGATTTTTATCAAGTGACAACACGTGTCTTTTCACCGGATATCCTGTTAAAATTCTAGTGCACGCTCTGCCCCAATAAGCCAGACTGGATAACATTAGGATCCATAATTGGGTCCCATTAAGGAAAAAAAAAAAAAAAAAAAGAAGAGCCTAAACCATCCAAAAGAGATCAATCTTATTGTTTAATTAATTCAGTCTACAGGGATCCCTGGGTGGCACAGCGGTTCGGCCCGTGCCTTTGGCCCAGGGCGCGATCCTGGAGACCCGGGATCGAATCCCACATCAGGCTTCCGGTGCATGGAGCCTGCTTCTCCCTCCGCCTGTGTCTCTGGCTCTCTCTCTCTCTCTCTCTGTGACTATCATAAATAAATAAATAAAAAATGTAAAAAAAAAAAAAAATTCAGTCTACAGATGTGCATCAATAGCCTGCTCTGTGCCAGGTACTAATCTAGATGCTGCAGATACACAGAAAAAACCAAGAGGGGGAAAAAAAAACGAGGGGTATTTTATATTTGAATTTTTTTTTTGTCACTTTACAATTATGTCTGCACATTCCTGTTGAAGCCAGAACTTCTGAAGCAGCTCACAAAAAAAAAAAAAAAAAAGAGTCTCAAAGAAGATATCGAGGTGTATACACAATTCTACAAGTTGCTGTCCTAAAGGGTTTGACCTAGGGTTTAATTTTCATTTGATAATTTGTTTAAATAAATAAGAATTACACATCCCAAGTGTTTCCCCCAATTTTTAATGTCAATTTCTGTTTTTAATATATGTTTTGCAACTTGGATTCATATAGATTAAAAGCTACATGAAAAATATCTCCTCTCAGGGCACCTGGGTGGCTCAGAGGTTGAGCACCTGCCTCTGGCCCAGGGCGTGACCCCGAGGTCCTGGGATCGAGTCCCACATCCAATTCCTCATGAGGAGCCTGCTCCTCCCTCTGCCTGGGTCTCTGCCTCTCTCTCTCTCTCTCTCTCTTTATGTCTCTCTCTCTCTGTCTCTCTCATGAATAAATCAATACAATCTTTTTTTTTTTAAAGAAATATATAACATCTTATTTGTAGAGTCTAAAAGAGTTGAACTCCTAGAACCAGAGAGAAGAGTGAGGACTGCCGGGGGCTGGGCGGGAAGGAGAAAATGGAGAGATGTTATTCAAAGTCTAAAAACTCTGAATTACAAGATGACCAGGTCCTGAGGGTCTAACGCACAGCGTGGCGGATGCAGGGACCCTTGTACGATGTCCTTGAAGTTTGCTAACAGAGGGCTTGGGTGTTGCTCCAACACACGCGTACGTGTGTGAGGGGCCGGGGCTGTGTAGTAGGCAGTTGGCAACGTCTATCAAATCGATGCATCGCACACATTAAACGTACACGGGTCGTATCCCTGCATCCTATCTCGGGAAGGCTGCGTGGGGAGGGATCTGCGGGTGTCCCCAAGCAAATGGGAGACTCAGAAAGACAGGAGGATCCTGGTGACATCGGTGGACCGGCTCTGGCACCATTCCCTCTGGTACAGATTGTTCCGAAGGTTTTGGAAGCATTGGCTTTTGAGGTCACACGTCCGTAATGTCTCTTCAACAGTGAAAAAGTGGCCCAGGTCATGTCAGCCATCGGGCGGTCCCCACTGCAGTCTGCAAGCAACGGCCCGGGCCGCAGTCCAGGCAGCCCCTGCCCGGGCCCAGTGTGCACCTCCTGCTGGTGCCCCGGTGGGAACAGCCCACATGTCCAACAAACCCCGAAGCGCAGGGTCTGGGGACTACTCTTTTCCTCTTTGAGTAAAATCTTTATGACCCTGAAAATGCACAACGACGGGCTGTACTTGGGCATAATCATTGCTTCCCAATTGGGTAAACTTCCAGTTTGCTGTGTTCACGGGTGAGCAACTCCACTAGTTTTCAATTAATCCGAACAAAAGACACACAATGTGTTTTTCCTCTTGCTACGTGACGTGGGGTTACTACGAGCGTAAGTGTGCGCTGCGCTGCTTAAACACAAGGACGCAGCAAACAAATATTGGGTGGCCTTTGGCGAGCAAGGCCTGGGCTGGGCTGTGAGGCAGCTCAGACACGGCCGGGCCATGGCCACAGGCCCCACGCAGGACCACAGAAGACGCAGAAAACACAGGCACAAACCTTAGTTCTCCCAGTCATCCACTAATCGGAGACCAATTATTTTCTTGTTCTGCAGGTTATTTCTCTGAAATTAAAATCATAACAGCACCCACATCAAGTGCAGTGATAAGCGTGACCTGAATCTTACAGGGAGAGCATCAGAGTCGTGTCTGGCAATAAGGTCCCAGAAAAAGAGGAAGAAGAAAAGCTGAATCGGGTACAAGAGCTTAGCTGCTTCAAGAACTATTAGAATGTGAAGTCATTTTCTGCCAAGAATAACACTTTCCTGGATGGACAAAATTCAATATAGTTTGGTTCTGGGTTCAAATCCCCATATCTGGTTTTCAGGATACTGCATCAGGTTCTACAGAAAGTGTCTTTCGCCTCTGAGGGCCACACTTTTGATTTCTCCTATTTTTTTTTTAATTTTTTATAATCATTGAATAAACTACAAAGACTACGTGTCACTTTTAGGAAAAAGCACGTAAGATCATTCCTAGTGATCCGTTTATTATTTCATCGTGCAAACAAGTCTGAAAGGATGAGGCAGTAAATGCGCGGAACACTTGCAGGCCTCCCCCCAACCCATGCGGTGGGACCCCGACCCCGGTCCTCCGGACACTGAGCCCTCAGCAAGGTGACCAGGTCCTAGGGCACAACTTCCACCAATGGGCTTAGTGCCCTTTTAAGAGAGGCCCAAAGAATGAGCTCACTTGGCGCCCAGTGAGGTACAGGGGTGAGCAGTGCGCAGCGTGGGGCACGGTCCTCCTGGAGCCCCCACACCCCCCAGCACCCCTTCATGAATAAATAAATAAAATAATTTTTAAAAATTAAAAAACGGATTCCTTGGAATATCAACCACCCCAGCTGTACTTTCATTGATAACTACATGGCAAATATTTCCCTTTTAGCCTCCTAGTACATGTCAGTGAGCAAAATTTCTATTTTCATTAACACAAAGAATCCCGATGTGTATGCTTGCCCTTGCATAAATTATTCCACCCCTGTAACAGGGAAAACTCGCGTGTAGAGCCCGCGAGAATCTTGGAAAACTGTATGTGAATGAGGATGTAATTCCAGACTTCTCTTCCAGACCAAAAAGGTGAAGACAAAGCTTCCTTGGGGGATTCTAAGGGCAGACATCAACCAGTCCTATATCCTTCCTATAAAAGGAACTTTTGCTTGTGAGCAGGCAAGCGTCCCCGTGAGCCCAGCCGACCGAGTGATCCATAAAATGCGCTGCCCCCAGACAGCTAAAAGTAGACGGAGAGGCCAAAGGCGGCATCACAAAGGGGCAAAATTTGCGCCAGGTTTCCAAGCGTAGAGGATGTACAGAGTGATTGCAGGGGAGTTTGCCAGGGGCAAGGCCGGCTTCCCCCCAAGAGGCCTCGCCCAGGCATACTCATCACCTGGATGGGCTCACTGCGGCCCATGAATTGGCCTGCAGCTTTATAGGTCTCATAACTTGATTTTGTCAGCATTCCAAGAGAAAGTCCCCATCACGAGGACAAGCTCACGTTATCCGAGCTCCTGACCTATATAAATGAGACCCGAATGTGACTTAATTTACGTTGTAAAATAATCGTTATAGGGCTAACATTTTTTCTGAAGCTCATAGGAGCAACACATTTTGTCCTCATAGGCACACACAGAAAGACGATAATCAGAAGGCTGTTTAATAAATGTGGGATCAAAACAGAAAAAGTTAGATGAATCCAATTTTTAATGGCATTAGACTCAGACAGCTGATTAATTCATCTTAAAACAGGGATAGGCTTGCCAAAGGAGTCAGGAGTCAGTATACTCAAAGTCTCTTGGCTAAGTGTCCTGTCTCCCGGGTAATGCTTGGATGGAAATCGCCAAATCTGCCTTCATGACTTCTTTTTTCAAAGGTTCCCATGACTAACCAACTTGCGTCAAATCGACATTCTTTCTTCAGCTATCTTAATGGTCTATGTCAAATTCTACTCACGGTATGGTCTGTAAAGCTTTGTTTCTTTTTGCGATTAGTTAAAATTATATTTTAAATTGTATAAATTATAACATACATAAATATCCTTTAGAAGGGGAAAGCTTTCAACTCTTTCAAAGTTCTACTTCTGCCCTTAGCAGAAATGCACACACATCCATCTACACACATACGTGCATAGGTGTTAAGAAACTCCACGTTGGTTTCTTCCCTTAAAATTAAACTAAATCCTGATCCCAATTCTCCTCTGTTTAGGCTGCCAGGGTATTGAGTTTGGGTCATCAAGGCTCTTCTATTCCATTCCCATGCCGGGACTCCTAACGCCTCTGGTCTCTGCTGCCATAGTTACTCCCCTTGGCAGCCCCTTTCTGAAGAGCATCACATCTTCAGGGATCTGAAAGAGAGTTAATTGTGGATTCTCACACCATTGCACGTCCAGTTCCCACCAGGATCTTCAGTTCACTCCTCTGCCTCTTTTCCCTACCCAATGCCATCTTGATTTCTCCTGCTTCCTTCCTCACCTGGTTTGGATTCCATAATTCATCAATGTAGCTGCTCTTTGCATATCCTTGGGCTTTTCATCTCCCCTATCCACTCCATCTCAGTTAGAAAAACCCCTATCTCTGAAAAAAACACTCATTCTGTTAGGCAGTTAGTTAGACCTGAGCGAGGAGGGATAAAACAGATGCTGGCCGCACCTTCAGAGCCACCCCCAAGGGGTAACAGGAAAGCTCTAACCACAGAGCTGGTTCAAAGGTCCAAGGAAACTTCCAAGATTGAGCATGTGCACAAAGGGCATAACTTGCCCTTAAGTAACTTTAAGCTCATTAGAAACCCCTAAGTATACAACACATAAATAAATACAATTATAACACAAGGCATCATGGGTTGGCGCAATCACTGAAGTCAAAATATCATAGAACCACTGGTTGTCAATCAAAACTGTCAATCAAAGTCAATTACTCAGGCAGAAAGCAGGCTTAAAGGGACGCAGCTAGAGCTCCTTGGAGCCACTGCCACTCTTGTTCCAACAGTGGCCCGCTTTCTCTCTCGAAAATGGACTATAGTTATCTACTCAGTAAACTCTATCGCCCCATTCTGGCCTCAGGTCTCCAATTCTTTGGTGCATCTGGAACAAGAACCACGTCACGTGACTCCGTAGCAATCCAACCCCTGAACCTCGGTAATGGAGTGTACCTAGAGGAAAAACTCACACTGGCCTACAAAATTTATGACCACGAACTTCAAATGGTCTGTTAGTGCTGTCTGATGACTATGCATTTTTTTTAATCAGCTCACATTTCATTCCTCCAAAATAATTATTTCACCTTTTTTCCTCCCTCTCCATTTCAAAACCCTATTATTACCACTTTACTTAGCTTATCAGCTTGCTTTCGTTTTTCACTTAGAAAATATAAAAAATTCACGGAGAAATTTCATGTCTTCCACCATTAAATCTACCAATTTATATAGGTCCTTAAGCCCCAACTATACTTTTCATTTTATTCAAGTTATTCAAGCGGTAAAAAGCCATCATCTCCATCTAAGTCCCAATGGGCCACCTGAGTGTTTGTTCTCATTTCTCTTACAATTGCAAACACCCCTTCTTGCCAGCCTCCTCTCTCTTGCATCATTGTGTTTTCCTCCCTGTGGATCATTTCTATCAACAACAAAAAATGCCCCATTTCTTTGTTCCCGTTTTCAGGAAAAAATAAACAAGCAAAAAATGTGTAAGTATTACTCATATACACTACTTTCACTTCCTCTCTTAGCTGCACTCTTCACTGAAATTAGCTGCTTTCAAAGTTCTGTGCATAGTCGACAGTCAGATCTCATCTGACTTGACTTCTCAGTATCATGTCACCACCGATAATTCCCTCCCTCATGTATTTTCAGGACACTGTGTCCCCAGCCAACAGTTCACATCAATTACTTCCCTTGTCAGCTTTCTCTGCTGGATCTTTCTACACTTTCTTCCCGCTCCATGTTGGAATGCTCCAGAAATTACTCCCTATACCTCTTCTTTTCTCGTTTCCTAATCACTTTCTGGGTGATCTCATCACATCCCATATTTTTTAAATCAGACATGATGAGTCCTAAATTTTTATATGTAGGCCCATCCTTGCTACTGCATTCGAGGCTCAGGTATCCAGTTTCCAGTTCGGCATGTCCTCTAGGACATCCATAGGAACCTCAAGTAAATATCTAAGAGACTAAATTTTTATTTATCACACTCCTATGTTTTACCTCAAGAGACTCCAGCTCCTCTTATTAAATGGTAATACTGTGTGCCCAGATTTCAGTCCAAAAGTTTATCACCATCTTTGATTCTTCTTTTTCATGCCAACATATAATCTGAAAGCAAGTCCCATCAGTTCTATTTCAAAACATACTAAATAAAAGAACCTACCCCCCCCCCCTTTACAGGTCTCTCTGTAGTTTAAGAGACAACTGTTTCTTACCTAAGTATCATCAGAAGCTGTAGGATTTCTTCCAACAGAACCAGGTTTGTTCCCATTTCAAGGCCTTTTGCCGTTGATATTCCCTTGGCAAGAATTTTCTTTCTTCCCTTTTGTTGCAAAGCTCATTGCCTCATTTCGCTTAACTTCTTAGTCTTACTTCACCTGCTCAGACCCATCTTCCCCTGACCTCCAATAGCAGGCGCTGCTGGGTCTGGCCCATCTATAACCTTGGTGTTCTAGTTTGTTCCCAAAGATGGATACAATAATCCTTTGTGTATATGAATTTGCCACTTTTCCCATCAAGGAGTAAAAGTTATGTCTCTTCCCTATAAATTTGGACGGGCCTTAGGACTTCCATTGACCGATAGTATGATAGAAGTTATGCTGTAGGACTCCAGGTCTATCTAGGTCTTAGGAGCTTCTCCGCTGGCTCTCTTGGATGCCAGTCACCATATGAGCAGCTCGGAATGTAATACTGAAGGATGAAAGACCACATGGAGAGGCCGCATGCAGAACCGAGTTACCCTAGCCAGCGGGCGGTGCCAAGCTCTCAGAGGGTCCATGCGTGTGTGTGCGTGTGCGCTCGCGTGCACATGTAGCCATCCTGCACAGTCTAGTCTCAGAGCTTTCCTGCTGAGGACAGGCACATACATGTACCAGCCACCTTAAAGGATTTTTCCATGATTCCAGATTACACATAGAATGTCAACAATTAGCCGCTCTGTTCACGAATAACTAAAATAATTTCAAAAGAGCCTTTGTTAAGGAGTTTAGATCTTTTTGCTTACAGAGAGTACATTGTGGGGGAGGAGTAATGAGAATATCTTTGCCTTCAGTTGAGAAAACACAGTGCAATCAAAGCTGTCAATCATTTTATTATCTTGGCATTGAGTGAAATAGAAAGATTTTGACAAATGCAATAGAGAGAAAAGTATTCAGAATATGAAGTGATGAGAGAGCAAGTGACAAAGAAAAAAGACTAAGTAGATTTTAACTTTGTTGCACGTTATTTGAAATGAGATTTAAATTTATCAACTAAAAAATCACAATTGTGTTTTTCCAAAAAAAAAAAAATGACCATCTATGTTTATGATACCCTACTATGAATTTTGACAGTTAACTTCTTTTCAGATGTAAGTTCAGCCATTTCTAGAATTTAAAAAAATCTGTATAGCTGGCAATTTTTACCAAGACAAACCATCTCAGTAAAATATTTTGCCTTTTTATTCCATTAAAATCTCACTTAGTGAAGTGAGATTTTAATAGATTAAATAGATTTTAATAGATTAGTCTACTCATTTTAGAACTGTAATTATAAGTTAACACTATCATTTCATGAATCCATTCACTTTATGAGTGTCGTCATAAAAAAAACTTGTGATTTTTCTAACTAAAATATTTCCTTGAACTTTTCTTTCAGCACATACATTGAAGTAAGGCTTTGTCCCTTGCTATTTATTTAGTATTAAATTTTTCCTAGCATGTTGGCTGTGCAGAGTGGATCCCCCAGAAAGCAGGTTCTGAGACAAACCTCAGCGTGCAAAATGCTTAAGAAGTAAGAAGTGTGCTTAGAACCAAGCCTTGTGCTGAGGCGGGAGGGACACAGCAGGGTTAGACAGAGGAAGAAGTGGAGCTGCAAAGCAATCCTGACGGACCCAGCTGACGTCAAGGGCAGTTCTCAAGTGATAAAGGACTTTCAAAGCTGTCTTGTGTTGGGCCAGAATGAACCATCTTTATACTCATGTGTCAGTTTATCAGTACATGTGAACCACAAGTCATGGGTCCACTCTTATATCTCCCTTGGTATAAAAATGGGTCTTGCGGATGGACACAACGTTATGGGGCTCCCATGCTGGTGGATCAAATGCTATGCAAACCTACCTTAGGCAGTCGTACTGGCTGAGATCCTACAGGTAAGAAATGTAAATCCACCCCTGAAATGTCTTATCAGAGCTCATCAGGGGCATTTTCAGGGAAGAGAGGATCCAGTGTTGCTTACTTGTCACCATCTAGCCAGTTAGTCTCTTCAGGTGGTGGTGCTATATCCAGAGAATTAGTATTGGCCTTTGATGTCCATGGGGTGGATATTTTGTAGCTGTGGTAAGTAGACCAGTCTCAGTGAGTTGGAGCCCCTGGCTGCTGGATTCATGCACAGCCTCCATTCTTTACTCATGCGCTCATCATGCCAGCATGGGAATGGCTGGTGACACATTCTGGCTCGTGACCAAGTCTATCTACCTTGTTCTTTAGTGCCTCCAACCCCGTAGGTGCTCTCTGATTGGCATTAACGGTGGTTTTGAAGATTTTAAAACTTCATACCTACTTCCATATGTACAACCAAATGCCTCTTTCCCCAGACCTCTTAATCTTTAATTTTCTAACTGTTCTCCTTCTGGGCTCCTGAACTGCTAGCCACCTAGCCCCGGGCTATACTCACATATATGCAAACTCCTATAGCCTATGTACACACAGGTATGTAGAGCATGTGTAGGAGTCTGCGCATATCTAACCTTGGGCCCCTTCTCTTTCCACGTGTACTAGAGGACCAGGAGCACCGTCCAAGCCTCTACCCAGTAAAAGCCTTTTCCCTATGCACGGTCAAGACTACCCCTCACTAGAGCTATATTCCAGTTGCTATCCAACTGCAGTTTAACACCCATATCCCGTCCCAGTATCTCTGACACAAGATATCCGTAAGATGGCTCCAGTGATCTGTCTCCTGATATTCACACTCTTGTATAATTCCCTCCCGTCGGGTATGCCCTTGAGGGTGGGCAGGAATTATTACTTCTGGTCGACAGATATGACAAAGATGATGAGATGACATGATACTTCCATGATTAGGATGCATAAGAGAATAACTTCTGTCTTGCTGTCAGACTCTCTTTTTCTGGCTTTAATTGAAGGAAATTGCCATCTTGGAGAAGTCCTCATGGCAAGGAATTAATGGTAGCCTTCAGCCAGCAAAGAACAGAAGCCCTGACTCCAAAAACCATCAAAATATGAAATCCCACCAAAAACCACACAGTTCAGAAATGGATCCTTCAGCTGAGCCTTCCGAGGACTTCAGCCCTGGGCAGTATTTGCAGTCTCATGAAAGACTATGAAGGGGAAGATTCAGTTAAACCATGTGGTTTAGATTCCTAAACCACACCAATTATGAGGTAATAAATGTATATTATTTTATGCTGCTAAATTTTGGGGTGACTTGTTATGCAGCAATAGATTACTAATATACTATGTATGAACTAAATAGAGGGGCTGTTTTAAAAACAACTTAAAAGCAGAAATTATACTTTATGTAGACAGCGTAAGATATAGTAGAGGACTTTCAATTACAGTCCAGGTTTTTGTCTCTAAATTTGGTAGAAGATAGGAAGCCATTAAAGATTTTATTATCCCAAAGTTGGGGGGATTTTTTTCCCAGTAATTTAAAATTAGGGGTGG
The DNA here is from genome assembly GCF_018345385.1 of Vulpes lagopus. Classification (NCBI taxonomy): domain Eukaryota; kingdom Metazoa; phylum Chordata; class Mammalia; order Carnivora; family Canidae; genus Vulpes; species Vulpes lagopus. The sequence continues at coordinate 108,667,580 of NC_054834.1, read as the reverse complement.
GGCTGTGGTATATTGAAAGAATGAAGGTGAAAACAAAATGGCATCATGCTTGAATAGACAAGAGAAAAAAATAAGGATTTGAGCCAACATGTAGCAGTAAGAACGTAGAGACAAAAGTTAAATGAAAAAGATTGTCTCAATATTCAGTTGAGCGCATTAAATGTGGAATATTGAGGGGGAATAGTTTACCATATTAAGACATGGATGACTGGAAAATTGCTGGCCTTCTAGCAGAAGAAAGACAGCAGAAAGAGTTGTTGGCTTAAAATCTTAAATACTGCCTAATTTTAAGGAACTAACAATATAGAAGTTTTCGTAAAAACAGTTTAGAAATGTGGATATGGACCCTAAAAGATATTGATCTAGTAGATATCAATACAGCAAAAATAGTTTGAAGGAAAATCTAGAGAAAGAAGAGATTTGGTTAAGGAATGGACTTTGGAGAATTAATCCTTGTGAAAAGACAAAAGATAAAATGTGAAAAGGGCATAATCAAAGAGAATAAGCATGAAGGCTAAGGTGCAAAGGAGACTCAAGCAGGTGGAGCTAAAAATTAGAGGGACTGAAAAGAGTCATCTGCCCTGGAATGTAAGAAATTACGAGATGATTCATCTCCAGAGAACAGTGAAGAAGGTAACTGGATTACAAGAGGTCTGGGGCGAGTGGGAGGTGGAAAGCTGTGGCAGCAAATTTTTCTAAGGACAAGCTGGTGGAGCAAAAGAAATCAAGAAGGAGAATGTGGGCTGGGAATCTGATGGGCAGAGAAAAGGAGCTTTGCAACCGGGAGATAGGAAGTTGCATCATCCCTTGTCAGGAGGCTCCCACTTCAAAGCCATACCATTACAAGAAACGGGGTGAGGCAAGGTTAGAGTTTAAGAAGGGTAGAAACGTTTGAAATAGCCACTGCAAGGAGCGAAAAAGAACATTTAGAACACACCTAGCAGCGACGAGAGTCCAGCTACATTTAAATAGCTTACGAAACTTACTCAATTATGGCTTCAATCTCACCATTAGAGGACCACATGCTTAAATAGAACCCCAGAATGATAAAATTTATGTATTTTATCTGAGATCCCTTTGTGCATCCAAAATCCATAGTCAATGGACGCGAGAATCCCTATGGTTATTTCTGCAGTTCAAGTGGATTACGTTATTTGCCACCCGTGGCTCATATCATGCCTCCACGCCTTTGCTTATGCGGCTTCCTCTGCCTCAAGTGAGCCTGCCCCTATATTTTAGCTCCTAGCTCAAGCAAAACATAGTTTATGAAGTCTCTCTGCCATCTGTTTCTCAAACACTGTACAGTTGACCATATTCTTCATTACATTGTACGCTATACTTGCATTATAGAAGATTTGCTAGAGAAATACCCTATTTTTTAATGCATTTTAGAAAATGTGCATTAGGGCGCCTTGGTGGCTCAGGTGGTTCAGGGTCTGCCTTTGGTTCAGGTCGTGATCCCAAGGTCCTAGATCCAGCCCTGTGCTGGGCTTCCTGCTCGGCATGGAGTCTGCTTGTCCCTCTCCCTATGCTCGTGCCCCCATCCCCGTCCCAACTCCTGCTCTCTCTCTCTCTCTCAAATAAGTTAAATCTTTAAAAAAATAATAAAGTTAGGTCATGGCAAGGTAGAGTCAGAATTTTCTATTTCTGAAATCTCTCATCTGAAGACAAATGCAATTATTTCATATGTGCAGGGGCTGTTGCCAAATTTAAAAGAGACAATATATGAAAAAAAAAACACAATCAGTACATCGCATATGGTAAGTACTTGTTTATAATTCTTTTCAGTTGCCGATGGGTCTTAAAAAAATCCCTTTACATCAATACATAGGCATGTACAAGGAGTTTCAGCTGCTTAGGCCAGGCCTCATAGATTCAGTACGTGCTCAGAAATACCTGGTTAGTCCATTATTACAAGTCTCAAAAAGTAGGAGAACTGCTTTAAATAATGATTTTACATTTGAAAGACACAATGGACTATCAAGATACATACGGTCGTAGTTTTCCACTGTATTGTTAAACAGGTCACAGGAAGTAAAAGTTGCCTTGGAGACATAAAATATTTCTGTAAATTATTGTAAAAGAAGACTGTTTCAGCTTTTTCTCAGATATATTTTCTCTTTATATATGAAATTGCCAGGTCATAAATATTCCCATTGCACATATATTTTTGGTACCGTATTCATCCTTTGGAACTGTCAGAGGCTTGAAAGAAAAAAAATCCATCTATATTAGCGCATAGCACATAAGCCTTGCTATAATTTGTCAAAAAAGGTAAAATAGCAAAGATGACAGCATTTACAATGGAGACAGAAGCATTTTAGAATCTTTCACTGCTCTTAAAATCTTGAATAGAATCACATGAAACTGTCACACTTCCGTACAAGGCCTGGACGATCCTGATGCTTTAGCACAGCTGAGGGGTCAGTAACTAAGTCTGAAGATTGAGTACCATTGTGATGAGAAGAACGAACACGGGCTAATTTCCCACTTCCCTCTTTTGCAAAAAGCAATGCGTGATTTACAGAAAATCAAAAGGCAACTAGGAAAGATGGGCTAGGATAGAATGATGGGCTCAGGTTCCACGTGATGATGTAAATGTCGAGGGGTCGGTTCCCGGGGCAGGGGACCCGCGTGCTCTGTTGGGCGGCCACCTTCCTTACTGAGCTGCACTCTCACCCCATCTTCAGTGATTGTATTTGCACGGCTCCCCCGCGTCCCTGTGAGGGGCTGCAGCCTGGAATCGCAGAGAGGAGTCGGAGGCAGTGGGTCCCTCCACCCATTCGTGGAAGGATTGTGTTCTCTAACAACTGTCACAGATTTGTGCACGGGACACCGCACCCTTGAGTCCTACTGCAGAGCTCAGATAATTAGAGTGTACGGTTTTCTTCAGAAATACCGCTTTTGAAATTATATTACATTTAAAATTTTTCTTTTCTTCAATAAAAGAATAAAGTACATGGAAAGCATTTGTGAAGTATTATTAACAGACCATGTTATATTAGGTTCAGGTGTGCAACACATGGATCCCCAATCCGCTAATTGCTCAGTGCCCACCATGAAAAGCCATCACCCTCCTGCAGCACACGGTACCACGGTACCGTCGACCGTATTCCCTCTGCTGTACTTTTATCTCCATGACTTATCTTTTAAGTGGAAGTCTCTACCTCTTTTTTTTTTTTTTAAGATTTTTTATTTAAAGTCTCTACCTCTTAATCCCGTCTTTTACCCATCACCCTACCACCTCCCCTCTGGCAACCACCAGTTGTTCTCTATATTCAAGTCTTTTGTTCATCAGTTTTGTTTTTTTAAGGAAAAAATAAATTTATATTACAGTGGAGAGAGAGAACCAATGGTTTTGGGCCAGTTGCCGATTACAATCTAGCTACCTTGGATCGAATACCGGTGACCACATAACGTGTGCACAAACCATCAATCAGCGTGCACAGGATTCCTACCTGTGACTACGGTCACATTTAAACAATAGCTTTTCGAACAAACAATGAGTATATGACAATCTCTAGCTTCCACTATTATAAAAGTGGTTCTCAGTAGTCACGTTTCAGAATCTATTTGGGCTAATCGAGGTCAGTCTCCCATTACGGGCTACAATTTCCTCATCTATAAAAGTAGAGGATCAGATTACAGAATCTCTAAAGTCCCATCCAACATTAAAGATTTAAAAGTTTTAATTCCAAGAATGAGAGCAAAGGAATCCAACCTGTATCTCTGACCTTGGCACCGAATTACACTATGTCCTTTTGACTCTTTCCGTCCCCCAGAGGACTTCGCTCTAAAGAATGTACCTTGCTACCCGACACACCACTTCCAGCAACAAAAAGTAAAAAAATTAAAATGCCAGGCTGTTCAGTGTAGTATTTCAATACATAGAGACTCAAACAGAGAGAGCCAACTTCACACTGAATGGAGTTAAATCCACTCAATCACGGTCATCAAAAACATACACAGATTGGCACCTTCGACTCCACGAAATCTCCAGAATCAAGGCCTTACACATGTTGTTTTAAACTTGGCTTGGGACTGGTGATACGGGATATCCTTAGAGGGATCTGTTAATATGGACGTGTTCTTAATACACCAAAGACCGTGACTGATCTCTTTCAGGTTGCAACTGGCCTTGGGCCACAGGCTGGTCCGGAAATAAAGCAAGCGCTGCGACAGGGTAGAGTGAAATCTAAGAAGGCCAAGACAAGAAAGCATTTTTTTTTCCCTTGATGCTGGGATTTGCGAAAGCAAATAAACTGGTATTGTTTTCCGATTCAATTACCACAAGGTAATTTGGAAAACAGTTTTTCATACAAATAGGAGCACTAGCAATTCGTATTCCCTGATGATCCCGACTCCCTCATTTTGTTTCTAGATTCTTACACAAATCACATCTGAGCTTAGTGTTAGAATTCACCTGGATTTAATCAGTTTTATCTGCCAACGCTCCCTTTAGGCTGGGGATAGGCAGCACTGTGAAAGGAGCAAGGGAAGAGCCCAAGAAGGTAAGGGGCAATCATTTCTTTCACTCCTTCCCGGCTTCAGAGACACCTCACCTTGGAGCACTGGCTCGTCCCCAGCAGCTCAGCCCGTTAACACCCAGTTCACACAGTGCCTGAAGGGACCGAAACACGATAAAGATATGAACACTCAGTGGGCAGTGCGTGTGGTAACAGCCCGGATACGGGCCTGCAGCTTCGGGCCTCCCGGATCTGCTGTCTGCCGGGGAATTAGAACTATCGTTGCTCTAAGCTTCTGACTGGACAGCCCCGGACTCAGGACCTCTGCGCTGAGCACCAGCCTATTCCCCGGCGTTCCCGTGTCTCTATCCCTGCCAGCCACACCACCTCCAGGGCCTAATGCTCGTTTGCTATAGCCTTGGCCAGTCGCTGTGCACTTTCCAGGACCTACAAGTCCGGCCATAGTAACAGGATGTTGAGTGGGGCTGTTTCCGACTCAAGTTTCTACGAGATCCCGGACAGTAGGCGCCAACGACTCCAACGTTCCCATGTGAAACACTAAGAGGCCTGCAGAAGGGCCGTCTGTGAATCGGTTTCAACTCACTTGATTTTGACTCATCGCTGGCTTTTAAAGGGGGATTAGAGAGGCACCTTTTACACTGGAAAACAGGAAGAGGATTTCCTTGGACACAGTTGCTCGTGAGACGGAGGAGGCATCTGGGGACACACGGCGACTTGGCCCCCGGTCCCAAGTCAGGTGAGCAAGGCTGCGAAGAGACCACTGCTCGAGGAGTCTGGGGATGCGCAGTCTGGCCTCCAGCTCAAGGCTGATGTAAAAGGGGCAGGGGGCTGGTCCAAACAACACGCGATAGCAGAGGAAAGGGCCTGTTGGGGAAGCCGCTGAGTCACGGGCCACATGGGAGACAGAGCTTCCCACGCCTACAGGAGGTTCTGCAACGTGCCCAGGAGCGCTTTCTGCGGGCGTCAGACCATCTGGGCAAGAGAGGCGCGAGGTGCAGCACCAAGTGCAGAGGCTGGGTGGGCATCCCCGCTGGGCAGAGGAAGTTAAATTAGCACCCATGTGGCCCCAGGGAGATCTGAGTTAGCACCCCAAACACCAGGCCCGCCTCAAACCACAGCAAACGCCAGAGGAAGCCACCATCAGGCACTACCTGAGCTCCCCTGAGAGCCACCCTGCTCTCGCTCCTCATCCTTCCCGTACTCCCACCCTGGCCAAGGCGGCCAGAGTCCAGGGAGTGGGACAGACCTGGCGATGCTAAGACGGCGGCCAGGAAAGTAAAGATGCCACTACCTCCACCGCTAATGCAGACTCCCAGCGGGGATGTACGTGAGCAACGGCAGAGGGGGCTTCCACTCGCAATGAGCTTTCCCGTCTTGCACGTCACCTAGGACTGGGCATTTTAATCCCTGAGCTGAGCCTGTGATCAGGAGGGAGCACAGGGCTTCTTGTGATCTACAGTAACGGTGAGGAGCGTGGGGCCTCGCACAGATCTCATCCAGGGGCAGGGGACTCCCAGGGGATAGAAGAAAGCTAAACAAACAAAAATGACGGCAAACGTAAAATCAGCTCCCAGTTCCACGATTCATTTCACACCTCGTGTACCCCGTATTATACAAGTATTACACTGTGTTCCCACGCGTCGTAGAAAACCTGGGCAGCAGAGCTCACTTTCCAGATCAGAGCAGATTAAATTTGCACCTGTTGGGCTATTGCTACACGTGGGACGAGTGTTGCAGTGAGGCAGCTCTGCGTTCCACCCACTTCCCCTGGCCTTGGCGCTGCATCACTCCCCGCTCCTCTGACCCATCGGCAGGTCTGATAACCGAATCCTGTGGGAACTTGGAAAAAACAAACCGGTGACCTGAATTATCTAGCGGTTGCTAATCAGAACTGTTTCTCAGGTAATCATTGCAGAAGCAATAGAGGCCCTTTGTTTTTCTTTGCTTGTACCCCTTTTCTATGAGTAGGCTTACTTTTCTAACATCTTTTAGTAAAACGGGTTGATGATAAACCAAAGCTGTCAATTGCTTTGTTTTGCGTACCAGGAGCTGAAACCTTAAATATGGTGGAAGGAAAGGGTCAAGTTGACCTTTAAAGGGAGGGTTGGGGATTATCTTTGTTATATCTGAGGGCATACTTGGCCTGCAAGCACAAAATGGAAAAAAAAAAATCAAAATTCAACAACTGTTTTTATGAACTGATCCTCTAAGTCTCGGCGCATGTAGATATGCAGACAGAATAAACCATAGCATTATAAACCACAGCCTAAAAGAAACCAACAGCAACAACAAAGAACTAGAAGCATAAATATCTGTCAATAAGGAGTGGATGAGTAAATTTTACCATATCAACACTGTACAAAATTTCGAAGCTATGGAAAAAGAAGAGTTGGATTTATTAAACCAATTGACCTGGAATAAGACCTGCATCACAGTTAAGAGCAAAAAGCAAGGCGAATCCCATTTTTTGGCCAATATCCAGTTGTTATAAGAATACCCCTACATGGGAGGTGTCTAAGAGCAAAAGTATAGAACAGGCTACGTGACGTAGAGGATGAACACTTAGGGTGTTCACGGTACAAAGAAATATTACCAAGTTCATATGTACGTGGGATCTACATATCTTTTAATTTGTGCAAGTGACCACATACTCTATTTTTATGTTTGAAAAGTCTAATAAAGTTAAATTTTAAAATCTATGTGCACACACACTGCACTAGTTTCCTATTCCTGCTCTAAGAGATCACGACAAGCTGGCGGCTCACAGCAGCACAAATTCTAGCCTTCAGTTCTGTAGGTCACAAGTCTGATGCGGGTCTTTCCTTCTGGAGGTCCTAAGGGCAAATCCACTTCCTTGCCTTTTCCAGATTCTAGAAGCTGCTAGTGTTCCCTAGCTCATGGCCCCATTCCATTTTCAAACCCAGTCAGTTCTTCCCCAAGTGGCGTCACTCGAACACCGTCTCCTTTTGCTTCCTACTGCTTCTGTTAAGGACTCGTGACTGTATCGGGCCCACCTGTAGGAATTCAGGCGCTTTCCCAGTTTAAGGCGAACTGACTGGCAAAATTTGCCTGACAATTCCCCTTTGCCCGGTAACAACCTATTCACAAATTCTAGAGATTGGGTCATTTTTCTACCTCCTTCATCTCGGCGACCCCCACCCCCCCACACCACAAACACAATATTGTCTCTCTGTTTAATAGGAAAACCTTGGTAAATGTCCTTAGGATGTCAGATAACTATGCTTCCTCACGTTAGAAATATACCCTCTGACTTCCCTTTATTAATCAACGTGGATACCATTCGTCTAAGTAAACATTCTCTGAATTTTATTTTAACCTTTTCCAATGACAAGCGTCTTTGTACCTATTCATACGCACCAGATAAACTAAAAACAACCTTTATTTATTCTAACACTAAGCCCTACAAATGGAATAAATAGGCGTCAACAAGGAAATCAAGTTTGTTCTTCCCTAGTTCCTTCTCCTTTGTCTGAATTTCATGGGAAACCTGCTTTATGCAGTAGAACTGAACTCCGCGTATTTGCCCCAAGTGGGTGCTTGTCTGGAGTTTTTGGTGAAAAATTTTAAAGATGGTTGAGAAAAGACTAGGTTCACTAGTGAATTAGAGTGAAAGACAAAGTCAAGTGTTGCGATTTGCCTGGGGTTAGTGGTTTAAAAAAAGTCTCACCCGGCGAGACAGCAGGGTAAGGGGTTTTCTTGCTTTTCTTTCTCTATTTCTTCTTCTTTTTCTTAGGTCGAACTCCCTGGAAGCACCTGAGACAGGAATTTAGGCATATACGATTTATTGGGGGAAGTTCCCTTTAGGAAGAACCTGAGACACAGGGAAGGGGAAAGAGCCTGCAAGCAAGTGAATTCAGGTGGAGGCTAGTCTCAGAGTATAAATCGGATTGCCCGGGTCACCCAGAGGCAAGGGGCGGGGGGGCCTCCCGTGCCTTATATTGATCAGTCATTGGCTGCCCCAGGGATAGAGAGGCACGTAACCTCCCACACAGGAGCAGATGAGGGTCAGGTCAGCAAAAGGCCGATTGTCCAGAGTTAGCCTCAACACTTGCACAGCCAGGGGATGACTTTCTGATGGAGTAAAAAGGAAATGGGAAGGACACCACCAACACCTCCTACATGGTTACTTCGCTCCTACATCATCTCTTTCACCCTGTCCTTTCTTCCTCCCACTATTCCCTTTATTTCTTGCTTTCCTCCACAATGCTAAATTCTCAAATATTTTGGTCCTATTGGAAATATTCACCCAGAGTCTTAAAGCAATGGAAAATTTAGAATCTTGGTGCTTAACCTGATTAACATGATTACTGACATCTGAACAGATGCCCCCCCCCCAACCTGGAATTGAGACATCTACAAAAAATTCAATTTCACCTTATAAATACAACATGGAAAGCATTTTTTTTTTTTTTAAATTAGAATCAGGTCAGCAGGGAATCTGCTTCTCCTTCTCCCTCCACCTCTCCTTCTAACTCACTGTCTCTCTCAAATAAACAATGTCTCTAAAAATTTTAGAATCAGGTCTTGGGGCACCTGGACGGATCAGTCAGTTAAGCCTCTGACTCTTGATTGCGGCTCAGGTCATAGCCTTGGGGCCCTGGGAGGGTCCTGGGATTGAGCCCTGAGTTGGGCTCCACGCTCAGTGGAGAATCTACTTGAGGATTCTCCCTCTCCCTCTCCCTATGCCTCTTCCCCTGATCACACACTCTGTCTCTATCACTCTCTTTCTAAGATAAATAAATAAAACTTTAAAAAAATAAATAAAATTAGAATCAGGTTTTAGTAACATAGACATAACACTCTAAAATGTAGCCTGTCAACTATGATTTCTATCCAGTCCAGCTGCTGGATTCTAGCTGTCTACAAAATACTACCACAATTTTGAGTTCTTTTCACTCAAACCATGCATGGTACCAGGTTGACAGACCATTGATGATTTAATTGCCTAAAAGCTGCAATAGTGAAATGTCATAATATTTCTACTAAAAGATACTTATATTCAAGTTGACTATGGATAACCAAATTTTGAGTACTTTCTTCAGCTATTTCAAACATTGAGCCCAAGCATCTTTAAATTTGGCGGACAATGGATTTAGAACATGTTAGTTATATTTTACACGGAAAAAAAAAAAAAATCCATACTGGAAATCTAGAAAACTTGGAAGATCTATAATAAGTCATTAAATCTTCTTTTATCTTTCATTTCCTCATCTATAAATGGTTTAATCAATTGGCCTATGGTTTAATCTTTGAAAAAAATGACTATTTCTAATTTGAAATAGTGTAATGCTCAGTTACAACATGCTTTTTGCCTGCATAACGTCTCAGCTGTTTTCAATCTGAAATAAAAAGATAATGTAAAACAAATGAGCCATCTTCCTTTTAACAGCTGAGAAATCTTATGAAAAAATAGTTTCTGTAATCACTACATCACATTGTCACAATACATACTGTATGGAAAAAATTAGAGATTCTTGTAACTGCTCAGTTTCTTTTACTGATACAAAATAATAATCCATAATAATTATAATTCTATGTAACTCACATTTCTTAACCAATTTCACAAATATTTTTTTTATAAAAATGCTTGGAATTTGTATACACACTTTACATACACATTGGGAAATAAGGGACCAAGGCCACATAGTATATCAGTAGGACAATCAGGATTAGAAACTACAATTCCAGATTTTTGTGCTCTTTATACTATGGCATGCCCTTTCATCACAAGCCATAGTTTGACTTCATTGGCATCATAAAATTAAGCCAAGCATTATGCTGACATTCAATCATAAAAATTTTAAGTTATATAAATATTTGCATTATTCATGAGTCAACGATATTGTTCACAAATGAACTACAGATTTATGGCCAACATTATCACCCATATTATGGGAGTGGAAAATATTGTCAAATAATCGAAGTTCTTAGATTCCTTGTGTTTATCTTTGGATATGCTCAACTCTACCTCCCATTGCTCTTGCTGACCTTTGATAATCACTTTGGACTATCTTCAAACTTTATCTTCCCCATAACCCATTTCATTAAAAGTAAAAATAATAATCAGAGGCACCTGGGTGGCTCAGTTGGTTAAACACTCAACTCTTGATTTCAGCTGAGGTCATGATCTCAGGGTTGTGGGATCAAGCCTGGGCTTCAGGCTCCATGCTCAGCTGGAAGTCTGCTTCTTTCCCCGTCCCTCTGTCCTCCCCCCTACACACACACACATGCATGCACGTGCATCCATGAGCTCTCTCTCAAATAAATCTTTTATAAAAAGTGAAAATAAAAATCATGTGCACATTCAGTTCTTACTGTGACTAAAAGATATGAACCCAAATGACTTTTCCCAGTAATGCTAAGATTATCAGATTAAACCATTGCCTCTGTACATTTAATTTTTCATGTTTCCATTTTGCTTCATATACCAGATCAAATTCAATATCCTTGTAAAAAAATTTACCTTTCACTTAATCACCTGATAAATATTAAATTAATCAAATGAGGCCATTAGAGTGAGGTGATTATAATACCTTAGAAGCCAATGTGAGCAAACCAAAAACATAGGCCTATAAATGCCTAAGGTTTAAGAAATAAAAATCTAGATGTAGTGAAACAAAGGGGCACCTGCACCCCAATGTTTCTAGCAGCCATGTCCACAATAGCCATACTGTGGAAGGAGCCTCGGTGTCCATCGACAGATGATGGATAAAGAAGATGTGGTCTATATATACAGTGGGATATAACTCAGCCATTTGAAATGACAAATACCCACCATGTGCTTCGACATGGATGGACCTGGAGGGGATTATGCTGAGTGAAGTAAGCCCATCGAAGAACAAACATTATACGGTCTCACTCATACGGGAAATATAAGAAATAGTGAAAGGGATTATAGGGGAACTGAGTGGGAAAAATTAGAGGGAGACAAACCCTGAGAGACTCCTAACTCCAGGAAACACAGGGTTGTAGAAGGGGAGACGGGTTGGGGGAAGGGGTAACTGGGTGACAGGCACTGAGGAGGGCACTTGATGGGATGAGCACTGGGTGTTATACTGTAGGTTGGCAAACTAAATTTAAGTTAAAAAAAAAAACAAACCTAAGGACAGCCAATCACAAACAGCCAACTAGGCTTTTCCAAAAAAAGACACACCCTTAAGTTATAGCCGATCAAATAATTTTCTTGCTTTGCTTTCACCTTTTCTTTATAAAAGTCTCTCCCCGATCTCTTACAGTGGGGTGCTTCTAATCATTTCCAGTTTGGTGCTGCCCAGTGTGAACTGATTTTCTTCAAGTAAACTCTTAAAATTTTTAAAGTCTCTCAGTTTATCTTTTGACCATTCCAATGTTAGCGCTGCACTATGTACACAGTGGATGAATAATAAATGGAGGCACTAAACAGAAGGGAGAGAAAGTGGATATATCTAACAATTTCTGATGCCTACAATGAATGGCTATTCTTAAAATTCATTTCTTCACTGTATCTACCCTTCAAAGTTTGCAGAACACGCTCTGTAGTTTTGCATCTAGGACCTCCTACCTGTAACGCATACAAGTTAGCCAAACTATTTGCCTTTTGAGAGTTTTGGCTGAGTCCCATGTCTCTCCTCGATCTATCGTGGTAGCCAGGAAAATGCAATGCACTGATTGTCTTAGAACTAGGTCACATGCTTCACTCCTGAGACCTTGGAGCCCCACCTGAGCAGGTGGACAGGAGAGGGGATGTGAGGTTGATTTCCAAATCAAGATGCCCAAATAAAAATTTAAAAACTGTTGCCAAAAGAAAAGAGAGTAGAGGCTGGGAATAAATAGCAAGTTTTCACAGCCATAAAACTTCCACAGCTTTTATTTACCATCCCTTGATTTTTATAAAAATGTCAAAAAATGTCAAAAAAAATTTTTAATCTAGTCACACTGCAACTCCTATTCAAATACCAACCCTTAGAATAGTTTTCTTAGGCGTATCTGTCAGAATTCTTCCCTCCCATAATGGTTTGCCCTTTTATTAGTAATTTATTTAATTGGATGCTATATTATTCTATTTGTCTAATTTCTGCCAGCATCCCTGAACTGGTTTTCAGGTAGATGATTCCACAACTACATTGTCTTATTTCAAATATGTGTTTCCAAAAGTGCTTCACACATTTTGACAGGCACTTATTGAAATGAAATCTTCTATAAAATATCCAGGGAACAGTTGATTTTTTTTTTTTTAACTAAGCACAATCCTGAGACATGTTGAAAAAAAACTCACACATTAAAATGTGAAAGAGTATTTCAGTCAGTATTAATAAACCGATGTTTCTTGCAGTGTCACAGAGTAAAATTCTTTGAATTCTGGAACGCTTAAATTCAACAGCGTCAAAAGAGGAGAGAGTACAATTTAGACAAATGCCTCAGGCCTGCAGTCAAGTGTGGCCCGACTGCAACGGGCATGTTGCATTAGTGGGGTTTTGAATGGCGGGGCCAGGATTCGCGCAGTGTGTAACATGCACGACTAGACACAGTGACTGTGCATTTCTACCTTCCACCTTAATCATATTGAGCTATAAAGCACACAACTTTTTTTTCAGAAGAAAAAAAAAACCATAGAAATCTAGATTAAGAGATAAGGTGTCTAAGGTACAAGAGATCCTTGATTCGGTGTGTATAATAGAAGGCACTGCTGGCACCACAAGGGGAGCACCTGTTCTGAGTAATATTTTCAGATAAATGACTGGAGTCAATCTCTCCTTCGCTACTCAGCCCCCTTTGCTAATTGACCTTCGGTAATTATTCACAGCGAAGTGGAATGAGCTAGATTGTAGTTATGGACATGGAGATGAGTGACCTGTTCAAGCAGACCTCATAAACATGCTTTAGCTTCATTAATTGGAGTTCGCCAACATTTTTTTTTCACCTCTTAAGCACCCACCTGAGATGAACCCACTTGCTCACATGGGTTTATGAGGACAGACGACGAAGGGCCAACTGCTCTGAACAGTGGTTCTCAACCCAGTGTGGTTTTTCCTCCCCATTTGGGTAGGGAGTGGGCAGTGCTACTGCATCTAAGAAGCAGAGGCTAGGGATGCTGCTAAACATCCTACGATCCACAGGGCGGTCCCCCCACAATAAATGTTTATTCAGCCAAAAAGCCAAAAATATGAATAATGCCCAGACTGAGAAGCTCTGCTTTAGAGGTAAAATTACCTTGTGGCCTTTACCTTCCACAGATCACTATTCCTGGGAAACACTTCAAACCAAGAGATGTAATGGGTCATGATAACAGATAGGGTCTCACAGAGCCCTTTTGAGCCGAACACCTAATGCATTCTTAAAATGCTAAAATACTGACAATGCTCACTTAAACTTTAAATAGAAATGTGGCAATAAAATAAAAAAATAAAATAAAATAAAATAAAATAAAAATAATAAAATAAAATAATAAAATAAAATAAATAAAATAATAAAATAAATAAAAAAATAAAATAGTGATGTGGCTTAAAAATATGATGGCAGATTATGCCGTTGTTAAAAACAGTGTTTTGGGATCGTTTTAAATGGCATATGAAAATGTCCGGGACCTCATGATTAAAAAGAATCAGTATTGTTGAAGGCAGATTATAGCCCCACTACAGATATTTGGTAAATAAAGGCATATGTGGGGGTGATATATCTGCATACACGTGCAAATAAAAGTACATATTGAAAGCCTCTCAGTGGTATGATTTACAAATGATTTTAATTCTTTATACTTTTCGTATTTTTACGTATGATCTCCAGGGAGAACTACAACTTTATTAAAGGAAAAATATTATCTAAAAATCAATATATGCTTCTGAAAATGCTTTTGAAGTTGCTGTAGAGAGGTTTTTTGGCTATTACAAAGAAATAGTATCAGTCATGCTAAAAGCAAGTTAAAGTAAAATCTTAAAAATATTTCGGGCACCTGAGTGGCTCTGTCAGTCGAGTGCCTGACTCGGTTTCGGCTCAGGTCACAATCTCAGGGTCCTGGGATGGAGCCCACATCAGGGTCTACACTCAGCACAGCGTGTGCTGCAGATCGCCTTCCACTGCCTTTCCCTCTGCTCCTGCCCCTGCTCACACTCTCTCTCTAAAATAAATCAATAAGACGGGCAGCCCAGGTGGCTCAGCACTTTAGTGCCACGTTCATCCCAGGGCGTGATCCTGGAGACCCGGGATCAAGTCCCACGTCAGGCACCCTGCATGGAGCCTGTTTCTCCCTCTGCCTGTGTCTCTGCTTCTCCCTCTCTGTGTCTCTCATGAATAAATAAAATCTTTAAAAAAATAAAAATAAAAATAAATCTTATTAAAATAAAATAAAATCAATAAGATCTTTTTAAAAATTTTTTAAAAGTATTTTAACGTAAACTGTTTTATTTGCAAAAATAAAAGTCAGCATCAGCATTAAAGTTGGAAACATAAAATGCAAATAATTTGTGGGGAAAAGTTGGAAATAGCTGCCTCCTGCATCCCCACCACGCTCGGGAACATTGAAGTGAGGGGAGTAAGGTGACAGAACAGCATTTGAAAAGATGAAACTAACAAATAATATTAGGAATATGCAAAGTCTACGTTGGTTTGGGGGGCATCAGGATTCCCCGGGTGCCTAACCAGAAGTTACCTTCTTACTCCTGCACGTAGCAGAGAGGAGAGGGTTATTTTGTACAAACACACACACAGGCCTTTGTAGCTGATTATGCACACAAATGGAACCGAAATTTCTTTTTTTTTTTTTTTTTTTTGAACCGAAATTTCATGTGACTTTGACTTCAAGGAGTCGGGCTTCCGAAGGGTGATCAGCAGTGATGAATCTAAAAGCTCATACCGGGCTCTGTCCTATCTTAAACCAAGAGAAATATTTCTTGACAGCCGCACAAAACCAATTTCTAAACGTCTTCCTCAGAGACTTGGCTTTAGGAGGCCTGCGAGGTCGATGATCCCGCCAGGTGGCTCAGGGCCCAGCCATGCACCTGGCAACGCCCGGCTCCCCTGATGCCCTGACCAACTCTGAACTTCCCCCACCGACGTAAGGACACCAGCAAGGGCTCGGGTGCCCCGGCTCGCTCTTCGCCAGACACTGCAGCATAAGGAGGGAGAGGGAAACCTCTATATTCTAAGGGTGGGGCAAGAAGGGGGCAAGGCCACCTAAGGTCTGGCCTTGGGAGTATTGAGTCTGCGCGGCAGAGCTCAGTCTGCTGCTAGCAAATACTTCACACCTAACAGGCTGGAAGAATCGCTGCCTTCTCTCCTAGGCTTAGAGATTATGCAAAAATCTGTTCTCTGAAACCTTAAACATTATAGGTGTCAGGTTTCAGGAAATGATAGAAATCCCCAAAATGTATGCATCCGAAGAAGATCCCTTTCTTTTTATAATACAAACTACAGGAAACAACGTGGGAAACACTGTGCACCTTTATCTTGCTTTATATTCTTCCTCTCTCTACCCCCCCACCCCCCAAAAAGGTTCTCAACTTGCGAGGCACCTTCCCTAAACGAAGTGTGGGGGGGGATGAAGTAGCAGGATTTGTAGATTTTTCATGATAATCGGAAGAGGGTGAGATCCTAGGTGGGCCTGGGGGAGGGGATGGGGCTACAAGGTTGGAGCCCTCAGGAGTAGGATTGGTGCCCTCATGAGGGAGGGCCCCAGGGGACTCCCGGGCCCTCAGTTAGTGAGGACCCAGCACAAAGACGGTCTATGAGCCGGGAAGCAGCCGTCACCACGACTCAACTGCGCTGGCACCTGACCTCAACCTTCCAGGCCCAGAACCGTGACAAATGGACCTCCCCTGGTGACGAGCCATCCAGTCTATGGTACCATGGCCCCTGGACTAGGACCTCCAAAGCAGGTGTCAGGCAGTAATTTTAAAGGCTGAAGAGAGGACAACAAAAGGAAGAGGATAATAAAGACGATTCCCAAAGTGATTGATCAAAGGGCTCAGAACTTTGATTCAGGAGACTTCAAGGTTAGGGGATAAAAAAAATATTTAACCCAAAGGATATTCAGTTCCCCACCTCATTTCCTCATGTACATGGCTTCATCCATTTTATCGTCTCATGTAAACAAAAATGTAATTACCTTTGTAGCTGGGAATATTTTGTGAGTTCCTTACTAGACTAAACAGAATGGTGAAATGGCTGGAAGCTTCTTGAGTATGAAATCAGAAAATACAAAAATAAAAACAAATATTGGAAAAAGAAAAAAAAAAAAAACTTAAGCAATCCTATCACTCCTATTCTCTTCCCAAAATAGGTCAGAGTATTTATGCCAGATCTTGAACATTCTCTTCTAGACAAACACTGGGATGTCCATCACCTGTCCAAGACCGGAAGCTAGACTTGACGGCAAAGCAGACACCTTGAGCACTGTGCCCAACGTGTCCCCCGAAATAACATCTAGAGTTGGAGACACTATGATCTCATACTTCTGCCAACAGGAAAAAAAAAAAAAAAAACCTAGAATTTTTAATTTGCCGTTGTATTAGGAAGCGGGAGGAGCAGGCGTGGAGTTGAGGATGAATGGACTTATTTCCAGTGCCCCCCCTGAGGCCCCCCCCATCAAGCACACTCCTAATCAGAGTTCTCTGGGGAACCACCAGAGCCATGTCCATGCAACACGGAGACTCCCAGGATTCTGGAGGCGGGAACCGAATCTTCAGGGGGCCTGTCAGGTGGGGACTCCAGTGGGATCCACCTCTAGACCCTGGAAAGCAGACCTCCCCGCCCCGAGGCTCTGGGTGCCTCTGCTCCCCCGGGGCGCTCTGCTCACCAAGACCCTCTGGTCCCACTGGGCCCTCTGTTCCCCTGAGGCCCTCTGCTCCCCCAGGGTCATCTGTTCCCTCAGGCCCTCTGCTCCCCCAGGCCCTCTGCTCCCTCTAGGTCCTCTGCTCCCGCGGGGTCCTCTGCTCCCTCAAGGTCATCTGCTCCCCCAGGGTCTTCTGCTCCCTCAGGGTCATCTGCTCCCCCAGGGTCATCTACTCCCCCAGGCCCTCTGCTCCACCCAGATCCTCTGCTCCCCCAGGGTCATCTGCTCCCCCAGGCCCTCTGCTCCCCCCAGGTCCTCTGCTCCCACGGGGTCCTCTGCTCCCTCAGGGTCATCTGCTCCCCCAGGGTCATCTGTTCCCCCAGGCCCTCTGCTCCCCCCAGGTCCTCTGCTCCCACGGGGTCCTCTGCTCCCTCAGGGTCATCTGCTCCCCCAGGGTCATCTGTTCCCTCAGGTCATCTGCTCCCCCCCAGGCCCTCTGCTCCCTCAGGCCCTCTGCTCCCCTGGGGCCCTCTGCTCCCCCAGGGTCATCTGTTCCCTCAGGTCATCTGCTCCCCCAGGCCCTCTGCTCCCCCCGGGTCCTCTGCTCCCCCGGGGTCATCTGCTCCCCCTGGGCCCTCTGCTCACCCATGACCTCTGCTCCCCCCGGGCCCTGTGCTTTACCCAGCCTCTACGATGGAGAGCTCAGTTGAGTTTTGGGGTGTCTTCAGGGCAGTGTGTAGATGAGCATTGGGTTCAGCCCCGGCCCCGCAGCTCAGCCTGGAAAGCTAAGCCTGCTCACCCCAGTACCGTGTTCACTGTGATCCCAGTGATCTGATTAACTTTAAAGGACAAAGTGATCTCTTGGACACTCATTTAAATTATAGAACACATGTATTTTTTTTTTTAATTTAACTGAAAATTTGGAAATGGCTTAGGTTTCCTTCCAACACGTCAATATCTCAGAGTGCTACGGGCCTCCCAAGGTAGCGACTGTGGCTTCTGGGCTTGGTTCGGTCACGTTTCTGGCTGTTAACAGGTCCCTGAGCGGAGGAAATAATTTAAAATTGTTAAAATATTGGGATCCCTGGGTGGCGCAGCGGTTTGGTGCCTGCCTTTGGCCCAGGGCGCGATCCTGGTGACCCGGGATCGAATCCCACATCCGGCTCCCGGTGCATGGAGCCTGCTTCTCCCTCTGCCTGTGTCTCTGCCTCTCTCTCTCTCTCTCTGTGACTATCATAAATTAAAATAAATAAATAAAAATAAAATAAAAATTGTTAAAATATTCAACGATTGTTCTGCAAAAGCCATCTTTTTTAAAAGCTCGTTTGGTGCTCTTGAGCTGCTCGTCACTGAACTTCTGAAATTTAAAATCCTGCTGGTAGGTGGTGATGCTCGTCCTTGCAACCCTGGCTTCGCCGGGTATCCTGCTGGAACGCTGGCCTGAGGCCTTCGCCCAAGGTTCTTAACTGACTGGTGTGACGTGCAGATCAGGGATCAGGACTGCAGAGCTCCCTAGAGAACCAGTACGCAACCAGAGCTGAGCGCCCCTGCATATAGGGCAGTGCGCCAATCCAACCCCAGGGTGCGTGGCCCATTACTTAGTTCAGGTTTATAGCTGTGTCTGCCTTCATTCAGCAAAGGGAGAAATATTCATCCATTTTACATTTAGTGTGTAGATACCACTGATGAAAGGTTTGGGGTTTTTTGGGGGTAATTCACTCCAATTATTCAAATTATATTTTGAGGGTATCAGATACTTGTATTCATCATACATAAAATTAGTTTCTGATTTTCTTTGTTTTGCTTTATTGCTCAGAGCGTGGTATTAAAATATATTAGGATAATTCCATTTTTTTTAAAAAAAATATACATGTTAAAATGAAACCATAAACACACGAGGAAAGAAGAAACACCTGGAGCATCAGAAAAAAAATTTTTTTTAAGATTTTATTTATTTATTTATTTGAGAGAGTGAGTGAGCAGGAGAGAGCACAAGCAGGGGGAAGAGGCAGAGGGAGAGGAAGAAGCAGACGCTCTGAGGGGCAGGGAGCCCCACCCGGGAGCTGGATCCCCCACCCCAGGATCATGACCCCAGACAGAGGCAGACGCTCAACCCACTGAGCCACCCAAGTGCCCCAGCAGGAAACGAGAGGACAGTGCTCATAGGTTAGAGGATACAAACGTTTAAAATTTCTGCCAGGAAGGAATGATAGACTTTGAGAAAATATTTGAATTTGCTGAGGAGGAAGAAACTATTCCTTTCGTGGGGCAGAGAAGGTTTGGGAGAAGTGGCTTGAGGAGAGGGACTTTCAAGGCCAGGGACCAGCCGAAGGCCAGGACGAGGAAGGGGCTGAGGGCAGGAGGGAGCTGGAGGAGAAGGGCCAGTTGAGCAGGTGGGGGAGCCGGGAGGGAGGGGGAAACCCACGGGGGAGCCGGAGCTTGGACCTCCGAGCCCTAACCGGCCCCTGTTGATGCCTCCTCCAAGGGCCACCCACATCAAGCCCCACTGTAGGCTTTTACTTTCTTCTCAGGTCCTACCTGCAATTCCTCTTTTTCACCACCTTTGTCATGTGTTAAATTCAAATAAATACTAGTATCAATTTTGGTTTAATCACTTTTTTATGCCAGTGCCAAAATATTGTTTTCATTCGACAAAGCCTGTCTCCTTGAACAGGCTCCTGTGAGCTCTCCTCTTCTAGACTAAGCCTCAGCCTTGGCCCCCAGCCTTGTTGGCCTACATCGCCCAGTTTTAGCAAGACTCCTGCTGAGTCCGTTTAGAGAGACTCTCCTGCCGGCCCCCCAGCCCACCACTGATACCTGATTAAGTTCTTCATCCCCACACTTGACAGCTGGTCAACCTGGCCAGCCTTCAGGAAGGATCTGGTCTCTGAGCTGGTTTAGCAAGAGTCGCCTTACCCTTCATGTCTCTCCTCTTTGTAAGTTTTCATTGACCAGGACCCCGTCACCCTGTTCCCGGGCTATAAATCCCCACTTCTTGTTGTATTCAGAACTGAGCCTCCCCCTATGCTGAACTTTCTTTCTCCATATAGCACTAGTTTCTGAACAAATCTGTTATTACCACTCTACTGTCTGGCTCCGATTTTCTTTGACACGTTACAGTTTATTGATAAAAGCAAGTCCCTTCTACATTAAATATTTTTTTCATATTTTTCTCAGATGCTGTTCAGACATACTTTCAGACATAGATACTTCAAATGCACTTTAAGATCATTTTAACCAATTCTTTTTATATATGTGTATACATACATATATGTAATATAACTACTGAGTTCATATATAATGAACATTTCATATACATGTGTGTATATATATATACATAGTGAAGTTTATTTAGAGATGGATTGAGTTGGAGAATTAATTATTATGGGAGAACTCATATTTTATGACATTAAGTCTCTCTATGTAAAAACATGGATGGTTTTTACTTGGACAAGACCTTTTTATGTCTTCCATCTTCTCAAATCTCTCTTTATGTTCTCT
Source organism: Vulpes lagopus (assembly GCF_018345385.1). NCBI lineage: Eukaryota > Metazoa > Chordata > Mammalia > Carnivora > Canidae > Vulpes > Vulpes lagopus. The sequence continues at coordinate 108,646,826 of NC_054834.1, read as the reverse complement.
AATTAAATTCTATGATTTTTATGGGTACTGCCCTTATTTCTAAATTCATTCATAAATATTCTATAAGTTTTTGCTAATGTGAATGAAAAGTTTATGTTGTGTTTTTCATATTATAGATAATATCTGTATTTTGTATATTTATTTTATGTTCAGTTACCATAACAAATTAATTTATCTTTTTTTAAGATGTATTTACTTATTTATTTTAGAAAGAGAGAGAGCACGCAAGTGGGGATGGCAGCTGAGGGAGAGAATCTTCAAGCAGACTCCCCGCTGAGCATGGAGCTCAATCTCAGGACCTGTGAGGTCACACACTGAGCCAAACTAAGAGTTGGACACTTAACTGACAGAACCACCCCGGCGCCCCTAATTTACCTTTATTTTCTAACTAGAGGCTCATACGTTTTGTTATAAACTGTATCATCAGCAAAAAACATTGTTTCAGCCCTTCTTTGCCAAAGTCTGTACAAATCATTTTTTTCTCAATGAATTTACTAGAATCTTCAAAATAAATATGAATGATAAAAATCTACATCGAGTTTCTTTGCAGTTTTTATTAAATAATGTTTTTCCAATTAGAATACTATTTGCGGTAGATTGTGCAGGATAGCTTTTATAAAATTATTTGTTTCATATTTCCACTTTACTTAGAAATAGCTATTAATTTTATCAAATACTTTTTTAGTCAATTAATATAGCCATAAAATATGCATATGATATATATATATATCTTACATAAAATACACATACGTATTACATAGAGAAGGTATACAGGTAACATATAAGACATGTTGGCATTATAAACAGATTAGGGAGAGTTCCAGATTTTTCTGGGGTTTTAAATGGTTTGATATTGTAATTCCATATTCCTTAAAAGTTAGTAGGACCACCTGGTCCTCTTTCCGTTTCCAATGGTAGATTAAGCAATCTTGTCAGCATTAAGAGGTTCATTCAAGATTTTCGATTATTTATTTGTTAGTTTATATCTTGCTAGCAAACAATTAATTTCATTTTTTTCAATTTTTTTCCCATAGATTTACATGTTGTACTGTCTTAAAATCCTGTTAATACCTTCAAATTCTTCGGCTATGTAACTTTTCTCAATTATTCTTGTTTTTCCTTCAATTTTCTTAGAGGTTCATCTACTTTGTTGGCTACCTTGAAGAACAAGCTATTGGATGAACTTAATCTTTATTCTTGATTTTCTTTGTTTCCTAGCTCATTAATTTCTACTTTTAACTTTATTAACTACAGCCTTCTAGGTTTTTTTTGGATTAGTGTATGTGTGTTTCTAATTTAAGTGAGTTTCTCTGCTGGACTTTGATACATGTGTTTTTTTTCTTTCTTGTTAAGTAGATCATTTATGATTTTGAAATTTCCCTGTTATCTGAAGACTACTTAGGAAAATGATTATTAATTTTCAGGTAGCTACTATTTCAAAAATGTTTTATTTATTTCTAATTTCACATTAATAGAATCAGAGAAATTGCCTAATAAAACTCTTTGTAAAATATTTTCTTATAACCATACATGATCAATTTTTGGTTTACCTGTAGAAAAATGGGAAAAAAAAAACCCACAATGTCTAGGGATTTAGAAGTCTTATAAAATTATTAAGCCAAGTTTTTAAAATAACTTAGTTAAATTTTTTGCTTATATTTGTGTTCTAATCATGTCTAAGTATCAAAAACTGTAACAACATTCTCCCATGGTAATCGTTTTATAAATGTTTCCTTTTAGTCCTGAATGTATTGATTTTTATCTTTACCTGCTATTTTTTCTGTATTCTAGGTTTATTATTATGTTTTTCATAAGCTTCATCTCTTATTATGATATTATGTCCATTTCTACCATTTTTATTGCCTTTATAGGCAAGCTATACCTTTTCTCATATTAATACAGTCATTGCTGATTTACTTTTGCTTGTGTGTCTATCGTCTTTTTGGTCATCTCCTTATCACTTAATTTTTTTCTTAGAAATATCATATCTCAGTTTTTCTTTTTGAGTCAAACTGTTTTTTAATTAGCAAATTCAATTTATTTCTGTATAGCATGATGACTAATACATATGCATCCTATTCCATCCATCATGCTTTATTTCCTATTGTTGTTGATTATGTTTTTGTTTTCCTTAATTTTGCTGATTTATCTAATTGCTACTTATTTTCTTTTCTTTGTCCTTTTTGAATGCTATTCTATTAAGTTATCATTCATTTATTGATTTTCTTCCTTTCTTTTTCCTAGCATCATAGGCAGAAGCATATTTGTTGTATTACTATCTGAAAGAAAAAAAAAAAGACCAATTTCCCACACTAACATACTCTTTTTTCCATAGCTTCCTATTTGCTACACCTCAATAAAATGAAACTCTTAGAATACTTTTTACTCTTTATCCTTTCTTATCACTATTCTTTCTGGAATAGTATTATTATTTGTAGCATATCCCCTCCATTTCAAGGATCCTTCTCTGGCCTTATATTATGCATTCTCAGTATGTAACATGAGCTGTAACTACATAAATACATACACTATTCATCATCTGCCATGTGTCTCCCTTGCTCATCCCTTCACCCATGATGATAAGACCGTTTTGATTCATTTGTTGTTTAATAGAGTTAATCCCTCTACATTTTTCTTCACACGATCACATGATTTATATGTATGTATGATACATACACTAAATATTTTCATATTCTCAAATATCTTTCTTTCATCTGGCAGATAAATGTAAAGTTGGGTTCAATGGAGCTCTAATTCTCTCAGTAGTCTATAACTTTTTTAAAAATCATGTTGTAACAGCTAGGTTGCAAATGAGGAACTGTTCTGATTTATTTTTATGCTTCTTTACTAGTGAAGTTCATTTTTAAAGGTTTTATTTATTGATTCATGAGAGACACAGGCAGAGGGAGGAGGGACTCGACCTGGGATCAGGACCTGCGCCCAAGGCAGCCGCTCAACCACTGAGCCACCCAGGCATCCCCAAAAATACTGAGAGTATTTAAAAAGAGTCCTTGAGAGCTCTTTTTTATTGCTGTACCTGAATTTTATTAAAGCTGTTTTTGTTTTTGTTCTGGGGTGGGGCTGGGGGTGGGGGTGGAAGATGTTGCTCAAATTGCTTTCTGTTACCTCAGGCAGCGCAGCTTCTGCGGATGCGTGTCTTGTGTGTCTTGTCATCTCAGGCCCCCGAGGCCGCTCTCCACTGGAGCTTCTCCCCAGTGTCTTGGGGGCCGACTGACATGCTTTGGGATCTGTTTTAATCTTCCCCAAGCCGTGGGCTGGCTTTGAGAACTCTCCCAGGGCCCAAGGCTCAGGGAGTCCGCTCCGAGCCACTTCCAGATGCTCTGAAGGAGCAGATGGATTAATTTTCAGGGTAGGAGGAACATGGAAAATGCTCACATGAGGACTCCATCCTCTCAAATCTCTTTTTAGATTTGTTTTATTAGGTTAACTATTGTTGTTTTTTTCAAATAAACAACTTGAATGTATTTGTTATTTGTGTTGTTTCAGATTTCTCCTTTTATCTTTATTAGTTCTCTCTTTCTGCTGTTCTTCTTTGTTGTCCTTTTAAATGTTCTTCAGCTGAATTTATTTTCGATTGCATTTATTTTCATTCTTTCTTCTTTCTGATGCAATTAGTATGCTATGATTTGGGGGGGGGGAGATACAAACTTCGGTCTTTCTAATTCAGTTACTTTAGTGGATCTCATAGATCATAATATATCATTTTTTCTTGTTAAATTTTAGATATTTTTGCCATTTTGATAGAATGTTTTCATTATTTTCTGGGCTTTTGTAAGTCTACCATTAATTTTAATGTTATGAGATTGAGGCCAGAAAACTGTACTATACTATTTATTAATGTTCTCATTCTACTGAGACTCAAATTATGGCCGAAAATTTGATCAGATTTTGTTATGTTCCATGGACACTAGAGGAATCTTGCATCAGGCAGAAATGGATTGTCACTAATACCTCAGTCATCGCCTAGGAGCAGTCTGGGGACTGCTTGGCCTCAGATTCATGGGGTGGTAGCTCAAGCTATCATCATTTATGCTCCCACAGCAGCTTCTTGTCGTAGGAGATCTGAATGGTGAAACTTCATGACCATAACCTACAGCCAAAGTCTAACTGAAATATAAATTTTAAGACCATACCATAAGACATTCTAAAATGACAAATGTCTCTGAAAAAGGATAAAAATATCAGCAATAAATGAATTATTTTTTTCTTTCCCTATAAAGTTTTTATCCCCACTCCTTTATAGTTAGAGATGATTTTTGTAGTAAGTTTGGCCCAAACTTGGGAAATTATGCTTCTGCTGAACCCTATAACGTCTTTGTAGAAGCCTCTCTCAGGTTTCAGGCATGTTCAGAGTAGAACATTACTTGACCTTCAAGTGCATAGCATATGGTCATTAGCATCATTTGGAATTCTGACGGGGGCAGTTACAGAGGACTGATGGCGAAAGGAGATGCACGGGGCCCCAGATGGCAAATCTATAAAGAAACAATACAATATAACATCGGCAGAGAGAACAGGTATGCGTCACAAGCCAAAGGATGCCTTTCAGCAAGGTGTCCAGGGCAGGCCAGGCAGGGGCTTCAACTGGCCTTCCTCTTCACAGGCCATAGCAGACACCTCTTCACTCTCAGATCTCAACCACCAACGAAGGCATGGAACGGAACATCTCCAATCCAGGGAATCCAAAGGGGTGTTTCCGCTTGCCTTTCATATATGAGGCTGAGTTTGTAGGTTTATTCTTATATAACCGGCCACAATAGCAGAGCCAGATGCAAATCATCAGTGTCAAAGTTATCAACAAATCATGCTGACAAACGGGTACAATTCCTCTCACACCCACGGTTACGAGGCCTCCTATCAATCAGTACGTCCATGCCTCAACCAGGGGTCAGGGCTGCAGATGTGAGATTCTTATTTCAGTAGAAAAAGCTCAGGATAATTCCAAGCTGTTCGAATTAATTCTCACAGCGTAGCCCACATTGCTGACCTGCGATCAAGGCTTTTTTATGACAAAACAACCGCTCTTATAACATCACACAGCAAACATCTTGTCAACAATCAATAATGTACATACAGATTCCAAGCATTTGTAATAATCAGTGGAGGGTCGGAATGGACATAAACAGGCCAACTGAGCCATCCAATGATACAGACTGTGTCAACATTTTACTAACTTTATGTGGTTTGTTTGTTTGTTTTTTGCCTTCTTGATTTTCAGCTGTCGGTGTTCATATTATATACATCTATGAAGATTAAGAAATATAATCATCAATCTATTACTAATCAAGTCTAAGTCTTCTTCAAGCGAATTCACCTCCATAGGAAATTTGTTCTATGGAGTCTTTAATTCAATCTCCCAATATATTTGGTCATCAACAATATTATCATAAGTTTTTTAGGTTCTATAATAATTTTATCTATGATTCCTATATTACACTATAGAGTACTATCACATAGTACTGTAAATACTTGGCTGCCATAAAAACCAGACATAATTATTATATAATTATTTTGTTCCTCCTATAAAAATCTACCTTTTTGCATATACCATATATTATAGAAGCATAGGTCAGTATATGTACTATAGGTTATAGGTTACTATGTTAGTATAGGTTAGTATAGGAATTATAGTATATAGTATAGGCCAAGTATGTTTCTGTCAATTCAGGATTCCGTAGTTGAATTTCTTTTCTTGGTGTACATGGTTTGACAGATGAGGATTCCCAATGAATGGAGTCTTGCAACAGGGCACATACATCTCACATGGGAAACACTCTAGTCTTGTTTAAGATTCATGAAATACCCACAAATTGCACAACAGGGAGGAATGGTTAGCACTGAGTTGTGGCACTAAAGCTATTGAAGTACGCCACAGTAGATGATATTTTCTAGTTAATTATCATTTACTAGGAGGCTCACAAATTGCATAAGTACCTATCCTGGTCTTCTACTGTGACAGTTGCTGGCCTTTGTGCCTGAAATGCCTCAGACACCATTTGAATGATATCTAATAACCCAGCTAATGTTGACATGCATGCTCATTCCTATCACTGGGTTTGGGCATGCTACCGTAGGGTCTGCTCTAATGGCAAGGTCTATTTTTCTAGAACCATGTTATCATTTCAGGTGACTGAGATTTTTGTCCTTCCCCTTGGAGTAAGATGTCCTCAAGGCCCTCTATTCATCGTAGGAGGCCACTTACACCAATGTGTAATTGATCAAATTCCTCACCAAGAGCAAATCTACCTCCCTGATGACTTTTAGCACAACTCCTAATTCTCTCGAAGCTCTCTTGTTTTGAGTAGGACAATATTGTTTGATCCACCGGACACGCTGTTGCCATTGAATATAAACTGCTTAGTACAAGCGGAAAGTAAATTCCTTCAGAGTAAATCTACTGTCAACAAATTATCTTAGTTTTCCTCCATCTGAGAACGCTTTTATTTTATCTTCATTACAGAAGTCTATTTTCAGTAAATTCTGAAATGACAGTTTTTGGTTTTGGAGGTTTTTTTTTTTTTTTTAAACACTTGAATTATATCATTTGACTTTTGTTGTTGTTGTTGTTGTTGCCCTCATGGTTTCTGATGAGAAATTGGCTGTTGTGGAAATCTCTGTTTCCCTGTAGGTAAAGCATCATTTTTCCCTGGCTGCTTTCAAGTTGTGTTGTTGTTTCAGATGTTTGTTTCTTGGAAGACATTTCATTGTACTTAACCTGTTTGGGATTCACTGAGTTTTACCACATTTGGGAAGTTTTCAGTTATTTCTCCAAATGTTTTTCAGCACCATATTCCTCCCGCTTTCCCTCTAAGATACTGAGGACATGAACACTTGACCTTTGGTTGTTGTTCCACAGCTCCTTGAACTGTTCAGTTTTTTCCAGTATTTTTTCTCTCCATTATATCAATAGTTTCTATTGCTCTACCTTCCAGCTGACTGACTCCCCCTGTCATCTCTATTAAACCTATCTAGTCAGTTTTTTGTTTCAATTATTGTGTTTCCCCCCCTCCAAGATTCTAAAATTTCCACCTAGTCTCCTTTAACACTTACATTTCTTCATTGAGACTACTTTATTAGTTTCAAGGGTTCTCATGATTTAGCATTTTTAAATAGCTGCTGTAGAGTCTTTGTCACATAATTCCACATCTGTGTCATCTTGGCATTGGAGTCTAAATCCCACGCAAGTTGAGATTTCCCTGGCTCTTCGTATGTTGCGTAATTTTGGATTACATCTTGGACATTTTGAACATTACGTTATGAGAATCCAGGTCTTATTTAAATCCAATGTTGAAATTTTGTTTTAGCAGACAAACCGATCCAATTGAGTTCCAACCTACGTTCCGTAGTCTGTAGGCCCAGTGTCAGTTCAGTTTTTAAAACCCTCATTGTGCTGTTAGGAATTGTTCCCCATGTACACCACCCAATGGGCAGCACGGGGCCTGGTCCATGGTCTGTTTGTTTAGTTCTTAAAATAGTGGGTATGCTCAGAATCATTTCTGTGCACACACATCTCAGGGCTTGGCTCAGGAGTGTGTATACAACTTTTGGGGATGACTTTCTCAAACTCCATCCACTCTGTGATCTCCTGAGTACTTTTCAGTTCCCTGGGTTCCTCTTTATGGCCTTCCAAGCAGAAAGTTAGGTTGTTGGGATTTTTTACTTGGCTCAGCTGTATACTGCAACAACTATACCTATGTCCCTAGGGCCAGTTGTTAAAGATTTGTCAAATAACCACAAGTTACATAACAGGAAAAGAATGTTGGTACTGAGTTATAACACTAAAGCTATTAAAGTACACCACAATAAGTTACATTCCCCAGTTAAAAGGGAAAAAAGGTAAAAGGGAAAAAAAAGTAAACTACCTGCCAGATTTTGATGTTCTTCCCTAATGTGTTAGCCATAATTTACTTTACTTTTTTTTTTTTAAGATTTTATTTATTTGAAAGAGAGAGAATGAGTGGAGGGAGGGGCAGAGGGAGAAGGAAAAGCAGACTCCCCACTGATCAGTGAGCCTGACACAGGGCTTTATCCCAGGACCCTGGGATCAGGATCTGAGCCAAAGACAGATGCTTAATAGACTGAGCCACTCGGCCCTGTAATTTACTTTTCAAAGTACAGGTGGTCCTCAACTTACAGGAGTTCAACTTAATGATTTTTTTTTTATTTTATAGTGGTACAAAAGTGATGCACATTCAATAGAAACCATACTTAAAGTTCTGAATTTTTCTTTTTCCAGGCTAGTGATATGTGCATGATACTTTCATGCTGCTGGAGAATAGCTGCAAACCACAGCTCCCAGTCAGCCACGCAATCAGGAGAGGAAACAACTAATACACTTAAAACAATTCTGTACCCAGATAAGCATTCTGTTTTCACTTTCAGTACAGTGTTCAATAAACTACACGAGATCTTCAACACTTTGTTATAAAATGGGCTTTGTGTTAGAGGATTTTGCCCAACTGTAGGCCAATGTGAGTGTTCTCAACAGATTTAAGGCTATCATGTTTGGTAGGGTGGGTATATAAAGCGCATTCCCAACTTACCATATTTTCAATTTAGGATAAGTGCATTGGGATATAACCATGTTGTAAGTCAAGAAAGATTTGTACATAAGTCACTTTATGCATTCTGCCCAGATTTTCAAGCAGTGTTCAATGGGACAGGGAAAGTGTGCTGACTCTGTCTTACCTGGAATTGGAAATTTCTAAATTTCTAAAGAGATAAACATTACTGATACTTTTGGAATCTATTTCATATTATTCTCCTTGTTTCCACAGAGGTTTCAACTATCTGAAATTAGTAGATATCTTTTCTGATCACATTTTTATATTTTAATTGCATATGTGTTTCATAAAAAGTAGTATTTGCATCGTTTTATTACTTTACATAACATACACTGTATAGATCTTTGCAATTAGATTTTTTTCTATAAGTGGAACAATTTTGAGGTGTATTTATGCTGACATACGTAGTTTACTATTTTAAATACTACTTTGTACAAATATATCATAATATTTTATCTACTCACAGATTGATGGTCACTTAGATGGTTTCCAGTATTTTCCTATTAAAAATTATCCCAGAAAGTTTTAGATATCACTTTCCCCAACCTAAAAAACGCTAGGCCTTATAACCAGTGTTTAACCTGCATGGTTTCAATTAATTATTATAACATTCCAAAAAGTTGATAATTTCTGCTACAAAACAATGTGTTTTCTTGAAAAGCTTTATGTTCTGCAAAATTATACAGAAAAATAGTATATTTTATAGACTATATGGTTAAGGGCTAACCAAAGAAAGCCTGTGTCACTGTCTAAGCATCATGGTAAAGAAATATAATCCTAATTACAATGCTAGCACAGTTAAAAATTTATATGAAATCTCATAACTCAGGAATTATAATAGCAAATATGTATACATAGGATATTTTTAAAAAACAAAGCATATTTTGATGGGAGAAGGCCTAAGGAAGGATTGAGGCTGCTGTGTTATAAAGATGAGGGGAAAATGCACCAAGACTAAAGGAGAACTGCATAAAAAGCATTTCCAAGACAAAGCATATCACCAGGAGGAAGAATTTGGGGGGTGAATGGGTATTGTATACAATACAGTGCTACGTACCACATTATTACTCATTCCTTTAATAACTGAAACAGAATTCTGCTGCATTAACATAATTTGAATTCAGCTGTTATTATTTGATGGCCAAAAATCAATATAATGGGAAAAAAAAACTACATTTGAGCTAGTGGAATTTATTTTTATACTGAATCATTCTTTATTTAAAATCACCTATGAGCTAATTTACACTTAAAGTATACATTTTATCAGGATAGACTAGACTACAATTTAACTTAATTTACAGTTCTTAAATGTTAAATTACATGACCTCCAACATTTTAAAACATTGTCAGTAATTTTTTTCAAGTAAAATTGTGAATGAATATAACATTCTAATTGCTATTGGCACAGAGAACAATAATGATTTTGCCTCATGGTTGCCAGAGGGGAGGGCCAGTAAGGTCCTGGGCAAAATTGGTGAAAGGAAGAGGGAAATACAGACTTTCAGTTATAGAATGAATAACTTATGAGAATAAAAGGCACAGCAGAAGGAATATAGTCAGCGATACTGTAGTAGCCATGTAACAGGACAGATGGTAGCTATGCTTGTGGTGAACACAGCATAAAGTATAAACTTGTGAAATCACTAAAGTACACCCCAAACTAGTGTAACATTGTGTGTCAACTATATTCAAATTAAAAACATTTTTAAAATAAAAGACCAAATTGCTCTGGCTTATAAGAGTCAACAGATACATCACTTCCAAGTTAAACTATGATTACTACTCTTAGAATGACAATAGAGCCGAAATGTGAATTTCATGAGTTTTTAGCAAGTCCTTTGATAAACTTAGCAGTCAAACATCAAAATAACAGCATTTTCTATTATTTGGAAAAGAAAGGAAAGTGCCATCTATGCAAGTGGCGAAAGTAAAATTTTGTAGAACTCATTTCTCAACTAACATCTTCTTTCATGAAGATAGATGTGTTTTCAAATGTATGGCTGGCACTGTAAGGGAAGTGTCATATACTAACCTCAATGACACAATGCTGCGAAGAAAGCATCTTTCAACTAACATCTTCTTTGATGAAGTGAAAAGTGTTTTTATTTAGGGTGCCTGACTGTCTCAGATGGTTAAATGCTTTAATTTGTTTTTATTTTTTATAATCTGATTTCATTTAAATTCAATTGATTAACATACAGTATATTATTAGTTTCAGAGGCAGAGGTAGAGGTCAGCGACTCCTCAGTCTTCTATAACACCCAGTGCTCATTACATCACGTGCCCTCCTTACAGCCCCGTCACCCAGTTACCCCATCCCCTCACCCCCATCCCTTCCAGCAACCCCTCAGTTGTTTCTGATGATTAAGACTCTCTTATGCTTTGTCTCCCTCTCTGATTTCATTTCATCAGATCCTCTGTTTTGTTTCTAAAATTCCACATATGAGTAAAATCATATATTTGTCTTTCTCTGAGTGACTTACTTTGCTTAGCATAATACTCTCTAGTTCCATCCATCATTGCAAATGGCAAGATTTCATTTTTTTTTGATGGCTGAGTAGTATTCCCTTGTGTATATATGTAACGCATCTTCCTTATCCATTCATCTGTCGATGGACATCTGGGCTCTTTCCACAGTTTGGCTACTGTGGACATTGCTGCCATAAACATGGGGGTGTAGGTGCCCCTTCAGATCACTCTGTTTGTATCCTTTGGGTAAATACCTAGTAGTGTAATTAATAAGCTGCACCTTACTTGGCACATGGCTATCAACATAAATGTGTTTAGTGCTAAAACTACAAATGCCTAAAGAAATTTCAAAAGGTAAATCAAAGTAATACATCTTTTTACAAGGCCAACATCAGCAGTTAATACAGGGATCAGCAAATATGTTTTTGTAAAGAGCCAGAGTGCAAATATTTTGGATTTGTGGGCAACATAGTCTCTGTTGGAACTACTCAGATATACCACTATAGCATGAAAGTAGCCATAGACAATATTTAAATAAACGAGCATGGTTGTATTCCAATTAAGCTTTATTTACAAAAACAGGCCCCAGGCAGGATTTAGCCCATGGGCTATACTTTGCTGACCTCTGGTTTAATAAATAAGTCGTAAATTGGTTTATTTAACCCTCCTATGCTCAGAAAGAGCACTAAAATGATAAAATCCTTCTTAACTTGTGCCACTGGATTTATAATTGTTATGATACCAATGTGACTGGAAACCATGCTGTCTTAAAGGCAAGCTATTTTAAATGCCATATACTGTATAATAATGGATAGATTATTGATAATATTCCCACTGAGCTTAGTAGAAGAAGTGGTCATCCTAATTCCATGCAATCATTAATACTTTATCAAATAAATTAACCCATAGTTCTAATACATAACCAGTATTTAAGCTATGACAGTTATAAAATGATCTTTAAGAAGTATATCAAATATTTCCCACTTTCTCTCTTTGGATATATACACATTTACATCCATAATTACATGTGGATAAAGGATATTTAAAACAATCCAATCACATTTGCTTCTAAACTAACCAATTAATTCAGCTAAAACTGAAATTTTAATAATTGTAGATGTTAATAGCATCAAGAGGAAACAATTCTTCCAGTTAGATTCCAACATTTTTCTACTAGTGAAAAAATTTAATTTTTCTAGAAAAATTAAAGTGATGACAGAAAAGAGAAATCAACCAATCCTGCAACCATTAGCAATCATATTTTGGAAAAACCTTTACCTATTTGGGGAAAGGTTTACGGAGTGAAAGCACATAAGGAAACTGTAGCTATAGCATTTTTTAATGATCCTATTGACTCAGGAGTAATTTAAAAATTGAGGAGATAATTGCTTCTCACCGTTTGCACCCAAAAAGTCTCAAGAACTAAGGGGAACTGGAAAAACAAAACAAACCTAAGAGGAGCCGGCCAGTGCCTCAATGCATATGCCTCAATGCGCCAGCCTACTCCCACTTTATTTCTTACTACCTGGTAGTCCACTCAGCTGACCCACCTGGGCATGGAAGAAAGTACAGTGACCAAACCACTAGAATAAAAGGTTTCTATTCTCTTGGGAAAACACAGACTGTCCTTTGACTATAGAAACAGGTAGAGGTTGATGGAAGTGAGCAGTGCACACGTGCATATATATGCCTTAACACTTCCCTCCTAGATTGTGTCCTACAACTACGGCTCTTTCCCAATTAGCAAGCAAAAAACTCAACTGTCTGTTTAACACCCTCAGGGATGGCTTCTTCCTTCAATAGGTGGTTTCTGTTAAATTAGAAGGGGGGAGGGAGAGAAAGAGAGAAACAAATAAAAGTAGTGAGAAGTCTTAAGGAAACTACCTTACAGGTAAAAAGAACTCTCTGGGACCAAAATCAAGATTTTTAATTTTGAAAGAAAACTTAGTTTTTCTAAGTAAGTAGGAAAAAGAATGAATACAGGTAAACTAGAGTACTGGGATGAGCAGATGGAATATGGAGCCAGCTTGCAAAACTAAATGAAGAAACTGTGAGAGTCTTGAAGCCCAGATACTCTAGATCTTAGGATTATCCTTCTCTGGGAGGAGTAAAATAAATGCAAAGGAGAAACAATAATTAAAGATTTTATTTATTTATTTATTTATTTATTTATTTATTTATTTATTTATTTATTTATGAGAGACAGAGAGAGAGAGAGAGAGAGGCAGAGACACAGGCAGAGGGAGAAGCAAGCTCCATTCAGGGAGCCCGACATGGGTCTCAATCCTGGGTCTCCAGATCCTGGAGCTGAAGGCGGTGCTAAACCACTGAGCCACCAGGACTGCCTGAGAAACAGTAATTTAAAGACTGAAAAAAGATTCTGGTTAGGTGTAGGAGAATGAACACAAGTCTACTGCCTCCAAAATCCCCACTAGAGAGAGAGTAAAGGATTTTTAAAAAATAAACCTAGGAGAAGAGAAACAATAGGAGATAAGAATTCGACAAGATTTTGAAAACAGAATATCAGATGGGTGAAAATAAATCATAAGAATAAAAAAATAATTAAAACTAAGCATCTGGGGGCACCTGGCTGGTTCAGTCAGTAGAGCATGCGATTCTTGATCTTGGGGTTGTGAATCTGAGCCCTATGTTGGGTATATTACTTAAAAATAAAATCATTAAAAACAAACAAACAAACTAAGCATCTGGGAGGAAAGAAACCACAAAGCAACCTGATTCATATTTGAGTTTAAAAATAAGCAAGTGTTTATAATTTTAAGAATATTGAATATTTTTAAAACACAGAGTATATTTCTTTAGATATCAGAGTATAAATAGCTAAAAACGTACCCATATCATCAGGGATTATACTTCTACAACATCCTGGGAACTACTCCAGTTTATGTATCTTAAATTCAATATTTTACGTTTAATAAGCAATTAAAGATCGTATCATTCCTTAGCATGAAGAGTTATGAGACAGAACTCTAACACGAACCAACCCCAGACAGAAATTGGTTCCATTTTCTTAGTTTCCATTCTTAATTTGCACAGATTAGTATACTTTAAGTTTAACTTTTCATTGCACTTATCTCCTTACTAGGAATTATGATAGATATACATGAGCTCACTAGATATAATATTATATGTACACATATAGAAAAGGAATTGGTTAAAATGATCTTAAAGTTCATTTGAAAGTCTGAGTATACCTGAAACTATGCCTGAACATTATCCAAGAAAAATATGAAAAAAAATTTAGAATAGAAGAAACTTGCTTTTATCAATAAATTAATTGTAATGTGTCAGGAAACAATGAGCCAGCCAGGTGCCCCCAGATGCTTGGTTTTAATTATTTTTTTCTCTAGGGGCACCTGGGTGGCTCAGTTGGTTAAGTAAGTGTCTGCCTTGGGCTCAGGTCATGATCCTGGAGTCCTGGGATCCAGATCAAAGTCAGATTCCCTGCTCAATGGGGAGCCTGCGTCTCCCTGTCTCCCCTGCTTGTGCTCTCTCTCTCTCAAATAAATAACATATTTTTTAAAAATCTACTTAAAAATTTTTTTTCTCTTATTTATTTTCATCTGATATTCAGCTTTCAAAGTCTTGTTGAATTCTTACCAGCTGTTGCCTCTCTTGTTCTCCTAGTCTTCATAGATTGATGTAAAAAATCCTTACTGTCTCTGCAGTGGGGATTTTGGAGGTCTCCCCCCCCACACACACACACAGAATTCTGTATTTGTCCTTGTACTAGTCATCAAATGTTTGATTCTTTGTTCGAAACTTACCTTCAAGGGACAATTTCATATTGTGTACTGAAGTACGCCAACAGTTCTCATTCTTAGCACATCGTGGGGGCTTTAGATCTATTGAGTGTTCTATAGCTGAAGTGATCATCGTTAGTGAATACTCACCAAATTTCAAGTGATTTCACTATGATTGCCAAACGCGTTTCCTTGGAATACATTTTGCAAATAGTTTTATGTATACACTTAACAGTAGCAGTGCCTGGACGAGGTAGCTGGTGCTTTTTCTGGGTGGCTTGTATTACTGCCTTGATTCTGTAGGCTCAAATCTCGAGTTATAGTGACCATAATTTAGTTAAGAAAAAGACCTTTGGGTCGTTAATGATTCGTTTGTCCATTAATGAGGTTGGTAGCAACTTTCTGAAGAATATCTTGGTCCGCTCATAGGTACTCCATTGGCTCACTACAAAGGAAACATGGCTTTTTTGGTCAAAGATGATCTTCTCTTCAGGCATATATTCTTCTTAGAGTCTTCTGCTTCTTATAATGTGTTTATTGTACACTCTTCTATGCACTTGCTAGCCCTCTGGCTTCCATGTCTCACTGTATATTACAATTGCCTATGATTTTTTCTATTTTCTCCATTTAATCAATTTCTGTGAAGACAGAGTCCATTTCTGTCTTCCTTACAATTGCATTTAAATTTTCTAGAACAGAAAAGGGCCATAGTACAGGTGCTTGGTGAAATCAGTTGAATGGATCTAGTGAATAAGATGATTATGTGAAAAACTGCAAAATGCAATGTGACAAAACTTCATGCATCAATTTAACTAGCCAATTAAAATATGTTTATGCAATAACTTGCATGTCATATTAGGAAAATACAGGGACACCTGGGTGGCTCAGTGGTTGGATGGCTGCCTTCAGCTCAAGTAGTGATCCTGGGATCCAGGATGGAGTCCTGCACTGGGCTCCTGGGCTCCTGCTAAGAGCCTGCTTCTCCCTCTGCCTGTGTCTCTGCCTCTCTCTCTCTCTCTGTCTGTCTCTCATGAATAAATAAATAAATCTTTTTTAAAAAGTACAAAAATAGTAGCAGGTAAAATGGACAGTCTTAATGATTTCATGTGCATGCTATATTTAAAAATGAACATATTAGTTATATGATGGCTTTTTGCATGGTAGACTGTCAGATTTTAGGCATATAATAAAATATACTAATGATAGATATTTTAAAAGCAAGCAAAAGCTTAGAGCATTTCAGTCTCGTTCCCTTTGTCTCAATAAAAGAACTCATCTGTTTTTACTAGATGTTGGAATGGTATAGTCCTGCCAAGAATCTGTTCCTAAAGTTGACAAAAGGAGCAAGTTTAAAGTTTATATCCTATAGATCACAATAACATTTACGATGAAAAATATCCTAATTTCAAACAGAGACTTATGACCACTCTTGTAAAGATGGACATTCTGAACCTGCCTCCACCAGAGTGTTTAGAGAACTAAATAATTCACATATAGTTTTTCAGAAACCTATTATTTTAAGGAATATTTTTGAAATGTAGTTAGATTACCTAGTAAACATAGCTATTTAAACTCGGAAATCCTAACATTTATCTTACTAATCCTTTGAGTAAGGAAAGGAACTTCTTAGCAATGGTTACATTTTCAGATGAGCCAGATGGGAAATCTTGGTGCAGTTAGAATGTGTATTAACAATTCTGCTACATTCTATACGAATGAACCTTAAAAACATTAGGCTAATGAAATAAGCCAAACACAAAAGGATAAATATTATGGGATTTCACTTATATGAGGTACACGGAATAGTCAAATTCATAGAGAGTAGAATAAAGAATACCAGGAGGGGCACCTGGGTTGCTCATTTGGTTGAGCATCTGACTCTTGATTTCAGCTCAGGTCATGATCTCAGGGTCCTGGGATGGAGCCTGCATGGGGCTGGGCTCTGCACTGGGCCTAGAGCCTACTTAAGATTACTTCTCTTTCTCTCCCTCTCTCTCTGCCCCTTTCTCCTCTGCTCCTACTCTCTTTCTCTAAGAAAACAAAACAAAACAAAACAAAACACCAGAAGCTGATGAGACAGGATAATGCGGAGTTATTGTTTAAGGGATACAGAGTTACAGTTTGGGATGATTTGAAAGTTCTGGCAAGGGATAGTGGTGATCGTTGTACAAAAATATGAATGTGCTTAATACCATTGAATCATACATTTAAAAATGGTAAATTTTGTTATTTTACCACAATAAAAAATAATAAAAGTTTAAAAGATCTATTAGCATATACTAAGGAATGAGAACTACTCAGTTTGTAACTGGTCTCTTCACAGCCAACTTAGAATCAGAATTTTCTGTTGGGATGATGAGAATGGGCAAGGGGAGCCACAAGAAATCATTCTGGCTTATTAGTGGGAGTCACTGGTACCACAATTTATTGGTTTGTTGTTTGGCTGATGGATTCTCTGGGACATTTGAACTGGGTGTCAGACCTTTCTTTTTTGAGCCAGACACACAGCCCACTGGTTGATGAATCCATTGAAAACCTTTCAGGGTAGATACTAGAAAGAAATAATAAAGGTAAGGCTGGGAGGAAGAGAGCAACTAACGCATAAGGTAAGGAATCAGAGGCGGACAGCATTAGCAAGCTCCAAGGGCACAGGATGTCCAATCACTCGGACCAGAGAGAGGACAGAGAGTTTTGAGCTCGTTGGTCTGGAACTGGCTGGGTGTGCAGTGGAATGAGGATGATAATCGATTTTTCAACTCATTCAATACAAAATAAAAATCAACTAATTTAGTCATGGTATAAACCTCTTACTTTTCTACTCTCCAGTCTACTCTCCGAAAATTCTCTTTTCCTGCTTTATGTTCTCCTGAGCCCCAGGACTCATTTAGCTGATCTTCAAAGCTAGAATCACCGAGAGTGGTCTAGCACACTCTTGCCCCCCAAAAAGCCAAACCTCCATGTAGTCATTAGCCCTGTCCATTTGCTTGAGGCTGATACTTAAAGTTTTCCAAAGCATCATAGGTCCTTATTCTTTCTTTCTATCTTGAGAATATTTTTAAAATATTAATGTAGGCTATGCAGTTGAGCTGTCTTCTCAATTTCTAAAAAAATAAAAATAAAAAGGTAGTACCCTTGACAATGGCAAATTCTTCACAAACATTAAGCAAATGATCTCTGTATTCAAACTGAAGATCCATCATGTACCTTTGCTTCTCAATTCCCACTTCAGAGACCAAGCTGCAACATAACGAGATTTTACCAAAAGTTCTGCTATAAAGAAAGCCACACAGCATAGAAGATCATTTAAATTGTTGCCACATAAGACATCTAAGTCTTAGGACTCACAGGCTAAGTTATGTCCTCAGATTTCCTGGAACATATTCCCTGCCGGCTTTTCAGCCTACTTTTAATAGGTTTGACTCCTATTTCACACCATATACAAAATTAACTTGACATGGATCATATATGTAAGCACAAAAGTTAAAACTATGAAGATTTTTAAAGAAAATGTATAGACTATCTTTGCAAACTTGAAATAGGCAAAGACGTCTTAAAGAGAACGCGAACAACTTGAACTACTGAAGAAAAAGATAAATTGGATTTTATCAAAATCTAAAATGTCTACTCATCAGAAAATAATAATGCTGAGAAAATTGAAAATCTAGTTACAAACTGTGAGAAAATATGTACAATGTAGATATCTGGCAATATGTCAAATATGTAAAGAACTCTTATAACTGAATGCCCAAAAATCAAACCATCCAACTTTTTAAATGGGCAAACTTTAATAGTCATTTTACAAAGAAAGAGACCTGACTAATCAATAAATACAATAGAAGTTGCTCAATATCACTAGTCAATAGGAAAATGTATATTAAAGCCACTATGAGAGAATCATTTATGTCTTAAAGGATGGCTAAAATGTAAAAGATTTAAACTATAGCTCTTGGTCAGAGTGTAGAGTACCTAAAACTCTCATCCATACATTTCTGGGTGATAGTGTAGAATTATCAGCCATTTCAGGAAAAATGTTTAGGAGTGTGTTACAAAGCTGAATATACAGCTAGCAAATTTATCTAGCAATTTCATCCCTAGATATTTACCCCAGAGAAATGAAAACACATCTTTTACAATAAGACTTACAGAAGAGGGGCGCCTGGGTGGGTCAGTCAGTGAGGCTCCAAGTCTTGGTTTTGGCTCAGGTCATCGCCTCAGGATTGTGGATTCAACCTGTAGCATTAGGCTCCATGCAGAGCATAGAACCTACTTAAGATTCTCTCTCTCCCTCTCCCTCTGTCCCTACTGCTCCTGTAGTATTGGGTATGGTGTAGCCTCTTACTCAATAGGAAATTTACACCTGAACCTAATAATCCAACATTCAGTATGTATAAATAATTTGGTTTTAAATAACACTATAAGCAAGGGCATCAGGGGCCCGTATACGTTGGGAAGTGCCACGTCCTGTCCAAATTGATTTTTACAACCTCTCTTACAGCATGGCATCATTCTGCTGGAGCTTCCCAGAGACTTCTGGAAGTCTCAACACCTCTTCATTTTTGAGCCACAGGTTGCCTCAGTTAATAAGGCATTTCAGGGACACTTGGGTGGCTCAGGGGTTGAGCATCTACCTTCGGCTCAGGTCGTGACCCCCAGGGGTCCTGGGATGGAGGCCCACATTGGGCTCCCCTTAGGGAGCCTGCTTCTCCCTCAGCCTGTGTCTCTGCCTCTCTCTGGGTCTCTCAGAATAAAAAAATACAATCTTAAAAAAAAAAAGGCATTTCAAGTGGCAAGAGTACTTAAGCTTGCAGATATTTAGAAATGCAGTACTTTATTAAAGGATATGTGACCAGCCAGCAATGAAGCATCTGAGTCCAAATTTAAGGACTTACTCCGACATTTATTACTCCGGTATTTATTCTACCCCTAGAGCAAGGATACATCTCACAATTATTCAGTGCTGAACAATCCACCTCTTTTTGGGAAGACTGGGGTAAAACTTCAGCTGTGCATGGAGGGACAGCTTGTCCCCAGCTGCTCTGAGACATTCCATAATCTTGTGTCGTTGATTTGATTTTATACCCACTTCTCCATTTGTGTCTTACTTCATGTGCTGGCCAGGAGAGTGCACGTGAACCTTCCATATATTAGCCATAAAATGGCCTTAGCAATGCATTGTAAATACTTGGCCTTAGGGGATCCCTGGGTGGCTCAGCGGTTTGGCACCTGCCTTTGGCCCAGGGCGCGATCCTGGAGTCCTGGGGTTGAGTCCCGTGTCGGGCTCCCTGCGTGGAGCCTGCTTCTCCCTCCTGTGTCTCTGCCTCTCTCTCTCTCTCTCTCTCTCTCTATGTCTATCATGAATAAATAAATAATATCTTTTAAAAAATCATTAAAAAAATACTTGGCCTTAGCAATTTACATAAGCAGATTAGTGGGGCGGTACAACCCGTTTATTCATATTTTGTAAGATTTATAAAAGTTCTATAAAGACCCTCAGTTATTCTAGCTACGACCCATTTTAACCCACTCCTTAGACTGAACAAAAATAACTCATCTCCACACACATACAAGAAAAATTAACACCAAATAAGGAAAGGGAATATTTTTCCCAGAGAAACGACGACTGTAAAGCGTTGTGATGCTGACTTAAATATGCACTCGACCATTTATAACGTCATCAGGACTCTTAGCTTTTCAGGCTAAAGTATACGTGTATTCAGGTTACTTCAAAATTTCCCCACAAGTGATGGATGGGTTTGTTAAACCACAGGGCTCAGGAGCGCTGTCCGGAAGTAAACTACCTGAAAGGTAAATTCAAGTCTTCACATCCCCCATGGCCTTCAGCTTAAAAAAAAAAACAAAAACAAAAACAAAAAAACAAACAAAAAAAAAAAACAGTCAGTTTAGGTTTGGGGTTGTTGGATTGCTTTTTTTGTCCTTTTTGTTTTGTTTTGTTTTTGTTGTTTTTTTGGTTTGTTTGTTTTTTGTTTTTGTTTTGTTCTTTCAGCTTCACCCCATCAGTGCTTGGCAGAAAAAAAGAAAAACAGGAAAAAATGAAGACCACATTTTGAGTGAGCACACCCTGTTAGAGAAAAATAAATAAATGAGATTCCCTTGAAGAACATTTGGTTCTCCGCTGAGGAGTTTTCTAATTTCATGGAAACTTCAGTTTTAGTTTTAACATCAAAACTTTATATCAGCTGACAAAACACAGAAAGAAAAGGAAAGAAATCTTTGTTGCCTTTCTTTTGGCTTTTTTCTACCTATTGAACTGCGGGTTGCGCTCTGTAGGTCTTGGGAATGGAGGAGGGTACCCTCTCATTTATAATACGGCCTCTGGGAGGCAGCACGGCGTTCAGGGAAAAAATAGAACTCTGAAATGAGAAGTGAATTCAGGCTGAGTTTTCCCTCAAATAACCATAGATTTTGGTCATATTCTATTATTCTTCTGGGCTTTAGGCCTCTCATTTGTTAAATGAGCATAATTATAGGCAACTGCCACTGTGATAAAGAGACTAATCTGAATATTGGTTGTGTGTCAGATGGTAGCTAGCTTTCCAGTAATTATTTTTTTATGGCCTTCCTATAGTGTTATTTTTTACCTATAGATTTTTAGAATTTTTTGACCTTTCATCTCTGACAATTCCAAATGATTATGAAAGCAGTCAATACTTTCATTAGCATCTTTAGGATGGCACCGAACCCTTACCAAGTGACCTAGCAGACAGTCATTCATCCTCACCCGGAATTAAACAGTATTTTTATTTATGAGTCTTATACAGAATGAAACCCTAAGAATAAAATTGTAGAGATAAGAGCTCTAAAATAAAACTAAAACTCATCTTCAAAAAAAAAAAAAAGACCAACTCTATTCTTCAAATGATTTTTGTTCTGTCCAATTATTATTTAAACTCAACATGGAAAAGTTATGGCTCTGTCCCACCACCCCCGAATGATCGAATGATTACCCAGGACACCTACACCTGCACCAACATGAAGGGGCCCCGGTGGCCGCACCTGCTGTAGGACATGATGCACCTGTGGACCCGGAAGGGCCGCAACCTGGGCCGGAGCTCGCTGCCCCTGCTGTCTGTCTGTCTGTCTGTCTGGGGCGGGGGCCCCGATGGCTGGGTGGCCCACCCACCGCAGCACACGATGCACCTGCAGACCCCGGAAGGGCTGTGGCCTGGGCCGGAGCTTGCTACCCACCTGGCTCCCGTGGGGACCCTCCAGGCACTGCCAGGCAAGGAGACCTGGCCTGCCCCCCCCGCTGCAGCCCAGGGTGCCTAACCCTTGGAGGTTTGCCCCCCCCCCACCCACCCATCCTCCTGGGTCCCTCCTTCAGGGACCATCTCCGGGGCCGGCCATTGCCCAGCGCCCAGTCTTCGGCCTGCCTCCCTGTGCGATGCTCTGCACCATGTGCACAGACCCCAGGTCAGGGATCCCTGCCTGGGGCCGTGAGAAAGGCCCCCCAAGAACATTTACATGATTCGGAGACCGTGAGCACAGTGTCCTGGAAGGTTCTCTCCCAGGACCTGTGGTCTCCCTGCAGCCTCAGGGCCACCAAACCCCTGCAGGTGCTGCACCCACCACCCCACCTGCCACCGCCAGGAAGCCTCTGGAAGGTGCCCTGCTTTCTCTTACCCCCGTGGTTTTGCTCACTGTTGCATCAGGATGTGCTAGAGGCCACGGGTTCCGTCTAAGGAATATGATCACAACTTGTGTCTTTATTTCTCAAGTAACTGCCACTGGTGCTGCGCGAAGTAATTGCCAAGAAGTTTTGCTGAATAACTCCCACTGCGCTTTGCATTCTGACCCTTCCTTGGTGCACCGGCTCCCCAGTCCCCAGCCTGCAAACAGGCCTTCTGAGCTCAGCTGCTCCACCTTCCTCTTGTATTCCCAGGTTAAGGCCAGGAGCAAAGTTCGGGCCTGATGATTTTTTCCTGACTATATGAACGATGGGATATTACTTATCATACTGTGTTTAACTAGTGTTCACCCTTCTTTTCCTCTCTAGACAGGAGGGTCACACAGGATCTGTAGCTGAGCCCTGTGCGCCCAGCGTAAACTCACGGCTGCATGGGTAGCTATGCTTATGATCAAAGAAGATCTCGTGTATGTTTTTCTGTGTTCTTTACCACAAACAAACTCCTCCCGGGGCAGTATTTATGGATAACAAAGCCTTGTTTAAACAGTACAAACAAATCAATGACGTGTAACTTTCTATCTATGATCATCTGAATGACTGATATTTTTTAATGATTGATTTTGAGGAAATACTTGATTTGAATACACCAATTTCATTGCCAGTTTACTGTTAAAACAAGCTGGCTATCTGTTATGAAATTCCTTGGGGGAGAGGTGGAGCTATCACCTTAACCTAGTAGGTAGGAAAAAATATATTAAGATTAACCCAGTGGACCAAAAAGAGTGGAATGAATACATCTAGGAGAAACTATGCAAGTAAATCAGGTGCCGAGGAAAGAGACCTCATTGAAACAGAGGGAAAGAACGAGCACAAAATGAAGGATTTGGCTTTTCGTTGCAGGAGGGACGTGGCCTCAAGCGTAGTGGGCGTCCAACCAGGTAGAGTCAGAACACAGGCTCGAGGGAACTGCGGGGCCTTCCGCTTACTCACTGACATCGCTGAGAATGATGCTAGTGAAGTATAGAATCAAAATCCACACTTTGTTATCTTTTCCCTTTGCTGGAAGGAAATCTCATTAATCGGAACGCAGGATTGAGACAAGGGTGAGCGCTCATTGTCTAGCCAACTGCCCAGAGCGGTAGACCAGAAACATGATCTTGCCAGACTTTATGTCCAAGGAGTCGCTCCTCTGTCCAGCTCCTCACCCTGGCCTACGAGCTCTACTCAGTTGGCTCCTTGTGCCCTTATCTCATAGATGAGGTCATCTTTTCTCCTCCTCGATCACTCTACTCCTGCCACAGATATTGAATCTGTATTTTCATGATTGTTGTTTGAAGTTGAGGATTGAAAAGCAGCCCACGTCTGACTTAGGATACGTGACTTTGGAAGGGGACAATTCACATCTTGGTCACGCCTGTGACCTTTCCCAGTTACTGGATGGATTCAAGCTCACTCAGTGGCTTGGGGTGTAGGCGACCAATTGGGTCGGTGTTCAGCCGTCCACGGCGGGTATCCCCACGGGTGCCTTCTCAAACCTGCCTGATAATGAGCTGATCCTTGCAAACCACGTGTCCCGGCAGATTGGGCTCCTTTGCCAATAAAGCAATTATAGAATAGTGAGTGAGAAGAGGCTGAAGAATAGAATAGTGGCGGAGGGACAAATAAGATTCAGAACTCAAAAAGCCGTAAGAGGTTATTTATGATCCTGGGGTGGGGGCAGGGGGGTCCATAATCTCATGAATTCAAAGCAGACAATCAAATGTTATGAAAAAGGTCCCTGTAAGCTTAGCCTGGCTGAGATGATAAGCATGACCGTTGGTCAGGTAAGCTAAATCCTGAAACTCTAAAAAAACAAAAATGTAAAAATAAGTAAATATTTAATGGAGTAAAAGAGCCCACAAAATTAATATTTTGGTATTTAATTTTTAAGATCGGCTTGATAACCTGAATACACATTAAGTAAGACTTATAGCATTTGAAAGAACAGGGCGGGCAAGAGACATGGACATGCTGCCGAGATCTTAATTCAAAACGTGTAGGAGAATTTTATTTGTAAATTTAAGAAAAACTGGATTTATGTTTATGTTTGGCTCCTTAGATTTATGAAAGTTACTTAAATACTTAGAAAACATTTGCAAGTCAGGCATTTGCGTCGGTTTGCGGGGGCCACTGTCATCACGGGCCACAGACGTCGTGGGGGCCTCAAACGGCAGGTGTTCGTGGTCTGCGGGGCTGAGGGCTCGCAGGCCAGGGGTAGGTTGTCAGCAGAGCTGGTGCCGTTGGAGGCTTGTGAGGAGAAATTTGTTCTCGGCCTTGTCTTAGCTTCCGCTGGCTTGCTGGCATCTTCGGTGTGCCAGGCTTTGAAGGGTCACCGTGGTGTCCCCCTGCCCGCGTGCACGCCTGTGTCCAGGGCTGCCCTTTTCCTAGGGGGTCCTCTCGGCTTAGGGGCCCACCCTGCCCTGGATGACCTCAGCTTAGCTATTTCCAAACAAGCCTGAAATCTGAGGTATTGCAAATTAAAACGTCGACGTTGGAATTTGGAGGGAACACAACTAAATCCACAATGGCATTTAAGTCTGACATACCGGAAGCTTGAATTCATGAACATCAGCTCTATTAAAGATCTTGGACCTTAATAAGTTCAAACACAGGCAGTTTGAAGCTTGGCTCTTTACCCACAAATCCTCTCCGGTATCAGACACTCACCTGCTGGTTGTTGGCAATCAAAGGCCAGCCCAGCAGGGTACCCCAGGCCCGGCCACTCCAGCAGTTTTTTCCATGCACTCAACCTGCTGCTCATAAGGAAGAAATAACACGCTTGGGGGGGCCTAGTTCACCCTAGAAAAATCTGAATCAATGTGGATTCATCTTTATTTTGTAAATAAACCCAACAAATAATCATTAACTAGTTTGAAGTGGACTGTTTCCACAACAGAGACTGGAACCTGGAAATTGGAATTTGCCTTCATAGTGGCATTAAAACAACTTGGGACAAGTTATGTCACCGTCCATACAAGAGTTGATAAAACCAATATTGACACAGCTCATTTTATACGGCTGAAGATTATCTTGACTCCCCAGTTTGCCAAGTACAAAAAGATTTAGCTTTTTCAAGAAATTACAGTATTTTCCAGGAGTGATTTTTACATATTTTGACATAACACTTTTACAAATGATGTTCCGAAGTAAGCGGGCTGATCTGATTAAAAACCAAATGCCGGGGGTCCCCGGGTGGCTCAGTAGTTCAGCACCTGCCTTTGGCTTGGGGCGTGACCCCGGAGTCCCGGGATCGAGTCCCACGTCGGGCTCCCTGCATGGAGCCTGCTTCTCCCTCTGCCTGGGTCTCTGCCTCTTTCTCTCTTTATGTGTCTCTCATGAATAAATAAATAAAACCCTTAAAAAACAACAACCCCCCCCCAAAAAAAAACCCATATGCGTAGGTTTGCTCTCAACACTGTACCATTAGTACTTTTAAGTGTACGTTGTATCTATTCAACAGAAAATATATTTATGCTTGTTTTTAAATAGGCTTGGTATAGTCTATGCTGAGTGATGATGTCTTGTGTCATAAATCCTGTACGTTAAGTAGATATTTGTAAAGAGTGCTTTCGTCTTTTAGAGTGCTAAGCCTTGTTTCCTACTGTCTTGATTTATTACCTTCTTTAAATTAAAAACAGATATGATTTCGGGTGTTAAGTTTGCACGATATCCTCACACTAAAAATCCCCCCTCTCTTCCTTTAATGTTATCTGCACTGTCAAAAGAAAATCAAATACCATCATTAAATAAGCAAAATGTCATATATTATATGTTCCTTATTAAATCTTTGCAAGTTTGATATTGGACATATCTTTTCAAATCAGTACTGAATACAGCCCTTGGAGCATCTTGCCGTACCCCCCACCCACCCGCCCAAGGATATACTCATATGTGAAAGGAGGAGGCAGAGCCGCTTGTTCTTTCTTCTCCTTCTCCGAGGTTGAAAGTCACCGAACTGTTTAAATTGGCTCCATTAGGGCCGCAGAGGTTATTCACTGGTTTATTCGTATGTGATTAGGATGTGAAGAGGCCTATCTCCTTATCTGGAAAAGTAAGGAGAAGGTCCAGGGGGAGGTGTTGATCTGAAGGCCGAGGAGGCTTGTGTGGGTCTGGACCAGCATCACTGGAGGGATGGAAGCAGGGGCCGGCGAGCGACGGCCTGCTGAGCACTGCCAACCCGGAGGAGGAGAGAGGAGAGGCTACCGTGGTTCCATCTGGGCCTGTGTCACTGTAAGCAGTTGGTGGGGGCCACAGGACTCATTACTGCATGTAAATACAACACGACTCCTATGGGGAGAGAGCTTTGTCAGATTTTGCAAAATCTAGTGTTTTTGAGACTGTTTTCTTACCTTCTATTGCATTCGGTGTTTTACTCAGTAAAATTTACTCTATGAAGTGCCCCCTGAGATGCAATTAGCATTTGCTCAGCAAACTATATCCATGTAAAATGACATGGATAACATAGAAATAAAAATTTGTTTTAAAAAAACTAAATGAACAAAACATGACTCCCAATAGACCACGGTGTCAGCAAATCTGATGACAAAGAAACCAAAATGATGAAGGCTCGCCCTGCAACAGTGGGAGGGGAGGGCTGCGGATGGGCAAGGGGCCTGGGGCAGCCTCGGGGGCTGCAGGACCTTGGAGGGAAGCGGCTTATCCAGAGGCGGCCTTTTCACCCCTTTTTTTTTTAACTTTTTATTTATTTATGATTGGCACACAGTGAGAGAGAGAGAGAGGCAGAGACATAGGCAGAGTCACCCGTTTTTTATTGTATAATAAGACTCCGCTTCCCCGCCCCTGCTCTACAGGAGCTTGTTCATAAACCTTTTACAAGCAAAACCACCTTTCTTCCGTGCAATGCTTGCTAATATTTTTTTTATGTCTTGCTGTCTGTATTTTACAATATTGGCCGCAGGTGGTTCAAGTGCTATATTGCCCGCTGGAAATAGGACACTGTTAACCACGCTGGCACTAACGCGTTAAGGAAGAAAAACAAAACCATTATATAAAATAAAAAATAAAATATTGACTGCAAACGTTGGTCAGATTACCACTGTTTTAAAACACGGAGGTGGGGTGACTCCAGCCTTCTAGCTTGGCAGGGGAGGAAGACTGAGGGCCACACCACCCTTAGGGGAGGCGGAAAGAAGGAGGAGAGAGTGTTGGAAGAGTCCAGTGTATGTTCAAGGTATATTAGGGACTTTCACGTATAACCCTTTGGTTAATTTTTACAACCACCTTCATAGGAAGTTGTCATTCCAGTTTTAAAGATGGAGAAATTAAGGCTTATAAAAATCACGATATTTTTCAAGACTTGTAAGGCAGAAAATGGAGGAAGATTTGAAACAATTTTTATTCCCCTGTTGAAATTAAACGGTTTTCAAGGTTCCCCATAAACTTAACTAATATGAACTTTGCTTTATATCTGAAAAGCTAAAAATACAAGTAACAAGTTAGTAATGCCGTCGAACTTCTGGCTGACGCCGTGGTCTATTGTGAGTAATGTTCTGTTAATTTAGTTTTTTTAAATAAATTTTTTTCTGGTCTTTATTCATGTTACAGCCACTCCTTGTAAGGAAAAAAAAAATAAATCAGATTATAATTCTATGTGTTCTATAAGTGAGGAAAAATAAAACACCTGAACCCATTTTTTCTTTGCCCCATGTCCATTTTCATAGAAGTTTTAAACTGGGAGAGCTTATAGGGACCATCAGGTGGAGACATCCAGTCCCTTTACCTCACAGACCAGCAAACTGATCTCATCTATTTATTGGTAGAATTGGGTGTGTAGGAAACCCCAGTAAACCATGTGTTCTGCTGTTTAAGATTCGCAATTATTAATCAACTTCCTTCTCGGCTCCCCTCTGCAAACATTCTAATTGCTCTTTCCAGAAAAATCATTTCCCAAGTGTCCAGATCACAAAATAGAACACAAAGAAAGATTCAAGCACAAGGAGGAGGAAAGGGTGGAGTTGTTAACATCCTCCCTTCTCCAGTGGGTTCAAAGCTTTTTTAGTTTTTTTCACTCCTACTTCTGTGCACACAAACTGACCATGTGTGGAGGCAGCACTGCTTTATCTGCAGGTCCTGCAGAAACTAGAAATTAACTTTCTCTCTCTCTCTTCCTCTCTCTTTCTTTCTTTCTTTCTCTCTTTCAGGGATTGACAGCTGACATCCCAAAGATTCACCTTCCCCTTCACTTTTCCGCTTTCCTGTCCCTTTCCCACTCTATAAAACAGGCACGTGTGACTCCTGCATGGTCATGTATGTCACGCCTCTGTTTCCATCAGGATGGCCCTTCTTGACAAAAAGCCAACCCCCCTGACCCCCCGTCCCCCGACCTTTGCATCTATGTGTCATGGAGGACTAGAAAGCTCCCGGGATAGAGGCCCACACTGGGGTTCATGCTAGGCCCTAGGGAATTCTCTGCAATCCAAACCCTAAATATGGGCAGTTCTTTTCTAATATGTGAAGTAAGTAGAGTTAAATTATTTGGGGGCATAAAAACTGCACTAATCACCCAATACCGCCTAGGTGTTTGCAAAAGTTTGTAGGTAGACGTAGGATTGGTTAAAATGGTTGAACCCCTCTGAGGCTGGTGATCGCTTAAATCAATGGGCTGAAGTCCTAGGCTCTCCAAGGAAGTTGAACGAGTAGGACGGAGAGAAAGGGTGATTGAAAAAGAGATCAATTCATTTTAAGGAATTGGCTCACGTGGTTTTATAGAGGATGGCGAGTCCAAAATCCAGGAAGTTGGAAACAGGTAGGAGTTGATGCTGCAGCCTTGAATCTGAATTTCACAGGTCAGCAGGCTGGAAGGTCAGATAGGATTCTTTGTGGCCGTTCTCCTCTCCTTGCCAGAGGAGGAGTACTTTTTTCAGGAAATCTGTCTTTTCTCTTCAGGCCTCCGCTGACTGGACCAGGCCCAACCCAAACCTGCTTTACCCGAAGTCTACTGATTTAAATGTTAATCACATCCAAAAAAACACCCTCACAACAACATCTAGACAGGATAGCTTAGCCGTGTTGGCACGTAAAATTAACCATCACACCAGGTAAGAGGACCTCTGCTTCCCACAGGCAGGGTAAGCATTTAAGACTATGATCTAATAACGGAATTACATAGAGTTGGAGAGCGTCACTGTGAGGTAACGCGCACAACTGGTTTAACTGTTTCAACTGACCTGAATGCCTAATTCTGGTAATATGTACCTAGTTTTTATCAATAATGACTTTGTTTAAAATAAAAGGATAATTTGTGGAAGTTTTTGTTTTGGAATTTGGTGTGTGTGTGTGTGTGTGTATGAGGGGGGGGGGGGGCACTGTGCCCTGACAAAAACTAAGATTTTATTCTGTACTAGTAGTCAATTCAATCTGGCATTGACACTTTGAAACTCTCTGAGTCAAATGTACATACAAAAGCCAGATAATTTAAAGGTTTAAATTCAGCATCTATATGTTCCCTAAGTTACATGCTTTAAATTATACCAAATAAACTAATTCTGGAAGAGAAAATAAGACTACCCCCCATGAGAACATATCACCATGTGGTCTTCTTGGAAACAAACAACAGCAATTTTTTTTTTTTTTTTTTTTTTTACCTAAATATATTTTGCAAAGACTTTCCTTCTTTCCCAGGGGAGAAAAGTAAGTCTCAACAGCGGCAGCCTGGTGGGCCTCATTTCCTTAGCAGATTCACAGGTATGGGAGTTAGGGTGAGCGGTCCTGAAGGTTCTTTTCTTTTCCTTTTAATAATTACCAAGAGCAGTAACCTCCCTCTCGGGCCTGACCTCTCCAGCTTACACATTCCCTCGGTGAGGTTCAGTTCAGGTTCACGTGCAAAGTCAGCAGAAACTTGAGACTCTGCTGGGTAATGCTGGTTCCCGGGATCCTCATCACTCGGCACAGAGTCCAGACACGGTGGCTATACTTCTTTCTTTGTTCATCGACTTTCACAGTCCCTCCCTTCTTGTGAAATATTTCAAAGGTTTAGGAATATGTTGACAGCCGACACCCACACTTTACAAATGTTAAGTTCTTAACTGTTTCAGAAACTTTCGGAAAGAAATGAAAAATGGCAAATACAGAGAAAGACTCTCAACGCCTTCCTCAGTCTGCTCCTTCCCTTCCACCTGCCTCCCTCGCTTTCCGGAGATAACCAATATATTATAGATCCTGCGACTTACGTATCTTGGTTTTTATTACCTTTCCCATATATGGATAACACCATCAAACTCAAAGGTAACATATGACATAATTTTAATTTTGTATGATATATAATTAGAGCCTAATTCTTCTATTTACCCATTTTTCAATTGGGTAATTTGTCTTACTCATTTTGAGAAGGTTTTACTATAATAAGATACCAATTTTTCTGTTTATATATGTTATAAGTGGTTTCTCTCAAGATTATTACTTTTTATTAATTTTTTTCGGGGTGTTTTATGGTACAGAACCTTGTATTTAAAACAGGGCTATGGATGACTTCCTTTCATTTTGTGCTTATGTTTTTGTTTAAAATAAAGTGTTCACCTATATTCCCTTCCAAAAGTTTTAAAGAATTTTTTCTCACACACGGGTCTCCGATTCACCTGGAATTTATTTTTAATGTGGTACAAATTGAGAACTTTTAACAAAGAATTACTTTTATGTAACACCATGTATTATAAACTTTGTTCTTTCACAAGTAATTAGTCTTCCACCATTAGAGTTTTTACATGTGCGGAACTCTTTGGGATCTTTATTCCTTTCCATTGGTTTTTTTGTTTAGCCCAGTACAAATAGGTGAGTACTTAGAGATAAATTCATAAAAGTTATTCATTCTAAATAAAAGGGTGAAAAAGATTGAAAACAAAATGACCAGAGCCTCTAGGGACTAAGGAGAGTAGTATTCTGTGACAGTAATATCAAAAGATCTATTCTTTGTGTCTCTGGAGTATATGAAGTAGAGGAGAGGGACTTTGGTGCAGAAAAATATTTGAAGACACAGTGGCTGAAAAAAATTCCCCATGTTTGGTGAAAAAAGAATTTAGTTGGGCTCATCTTTGCCTGTACATGTTTTTCCATTTTGATATTTTCTGTATCATCATATTTAGGTATATTTCTCATAAACAGCATTTTAGAAATCTAATTTGAAACTATCTTTTAGGTAAATTGAGACTTAAATCTAAATTTATTTAAATTTAGTTAGTAGCTTAGCATTTATTATTATTACATCGTCATAACTTATTTTTAAATTTTATTTTTCCTGCTATTTATTTATGTTCTTCCTCCTTCCTCTTCCCTTTATTGAGCAGCAGAAACTTGTATTGGTTTGTTATTGGTTTATAGTTTATTGCTCTGCATGCAGTATTTATCCTGAAAGCATTAACATGCATTCTTGACTCGGCCGAGTGAAAGTTTAGTCAATATTATTACTTCCCCCCAGAGCTCTAATGACTTCTCTGATTTTCCATGCAATTTGAGCTCTGGCTTTTGAGGCACTCAAAATTAGTCATCATCATTATTTTTATTATTGCTTTTAGCATTCATTGCTTAACCAGTTTCCTTACAGACATGCTCATCCACATGTTCATCCCTGTCTTTGATTCTTGCATCTTGTTCTTCCTTGCTCCCTATTCTTTTTTTTTTTTAAGTGCATTATTTGATGTTCCTTTTGGTGGATCTGAGTAATAATCCTCTTAGTCCTAATTTTTCTGAATACATTTTTATTTTGTCCCTACTCTTCTATAACAAGATGTTAGTTATCTGGTCCTAGATACGGGGCATGCAGGCTGAGCCTCACAGTTGCGGCAAAAGCACTAGGCACCACAAGTGTAAAAGCACTGATTTTCCAGCTCTTGATATCACCCATCCATGAAAGGATTGCTAGGAAGCAAAACCCATACTACTACCCCTACTCTTCATTCAGTATAAGCGGGAGTTTAGGAAAATAGAAGGGGTTCTTGTGGGATGCACAATTCATGAAGAAAGTTTTTATTTCTTCTAAGACACCCCTCCATACGGAAGAAATATGATGTTTGGAGCACCCGGGGGGCTGAGTGGTTGAGCGTCTCCCTTCTGCTCAAGGCGTGATCCTGGGTCCTGGGATCGAGTCCCACATCGGGCTCCCTGCATGGAGCCTGCTTCTCCCTCTGCCTGTGTCTCTGCCTCGCTCTGTGTGTCTCTCATGAATAAATAAATAAAATCTTTTTTAAAATGTGATGTTTTTCCTTCCTGAAGCCAGAAAAGAGAGGAACAAAGAGAATCACTAAAACAAATTAAGGTTCTCCAAACTACTTATTGTCTTGTAAGTCAGTTAATCACGAATATCTCCCATCTAAGCTTATCCAAGTCATTTATTTGTCCAGAGAGAACCTGCTGTCGCTGGGATAAGGAAACAGGAACAAGGAAAAATCATGCCGAAAGAAGAAATGTTAGTGAAGCAGCCAACACTTCCACCATTTGGCTTCGCGGGGAGTGAGTGCGTTTCTCAGAATTTTCTAAAGCTTTGAGCTGTCTTATCAATACACAAATTATAACTAGAGCTAAAAAGGAAAGCAAGGAGTAAGGACCAAAGCCAGATTTCCACATCAGAGACAACACAAAGGAAAGACTCACAGAATTCTCTGAAGAGCCAATTAAAGTGTTCCTCAAAAAAAAAAAAAAATAATAATAATAAATAAAGTGTTCTCAAAAATAACACCCACTTGTGTGATTGCAATTGTAGAAACTGGAAGGCTGTCAGTCTCTGGGTCTTCAGAATCCCATGACAAGCAATTGTTAAAAAATTAAATGTTAAAATCCCAATGAATCGTTGCTTCTCTATAAAACCAATAAAATCCAAATAACATTTTGGGAAGGGGTCAAATCGTGAGTTTTCATTTTGGTTTCTGCTGAGACCCCAGTTAATTTCTTAACTTAGAGTTGATTCCCATATGGGACGTCAGTGTCCAAGTCTCAATTTCTCTTTGTTTTTCTTCTTAACTGCAATTTCTAATAACAATACTCTTTATTACTTCCTTAGACTGGTGGCAAAGTTTAGGCCGTCTGTTTCATGTACAGAGGAGTCTCTAACAGGTTCTTGTCGGTGTTGAAACCTTAACTCCAAATCTGTAGTGAGATGCTAAAATTCCAACCTTCAGTCTTTAGGCCCATATATGATTTCAGGCTCATTACCACGTAGATTCCTATGACTTCAGCAATTTCTTATGGCACTGACTTAAAATTTTCTTCTCATTTCGGCCACTTGAATAATTTCTTTCTTTGTTAATTACATATTGAAAAAAAGTTTATATTTGCCTATCATTTCAATGTAGTGTCAGATCAAAATGTCCAACATTAAAGAATAATTTTTATCAGCTAAAGCCCTATATGTTCCTCACATACAGTAAAACCAATATATAAATGAATTCATATACATATATTTCATTTTTTAATGATTGAAAGCAATGATACTGTTGAGGAGCTTTCAAATTTTAATCTCTGCTACGGTCTGAAGGTTTGTGTTCCTCCAAAATTCATTATGTTGAAATCCTAATACCAGTGTGATGGTATTAAGAAAACGGGCCTTTGGGAGGTACTTAGGTCATGAGGGTGGAGCCTTCATGAATCAAATTAGTGCTCTTATAAAAGACCCCATAGAGATCCCTCTCCCCTTCCACCATGTGAGGATACAATATGTCTGTAACCTGGAAGAGGGTTCTCACCAAACCACGTAGGCACCCTGATCTTGGGCTTCCAGCACCCAGAACTGTGAGAAATAATTTTCTATTATTTATAAACCACCCCCTGTCTATGGTACTCTGCTATCGCAGCCCAGATTGGCTCATTCAGGTTCTGTAACCAGTCTTCTTAAATCAGATACCTATGATAGAAAATCCTATTTTGGTGTTTAATGAGCTTTGTTAGTAAAAAAAAAAAAAAATATATATATATATATATATATATATACATATATACACACACACACACACATATAATTTGTAATCTTATAAATGCACATATGCATGCACACACAAACACATACCATGTGCACACACATACATGAACACACACACACAAGCTAAATTATACTTAGTGGCAAAAAGTACACCCTGGTTGTGTCCGAGATTCGGTCCCTCCTCTCTTGCTA
Organism: Vulpes lagopus; assembly: GCF_018345385.1. NCBI lineage: Eukaryota > Metazoa > Chordata > Mammalia > Carnivora > Canidae > Vulpes > Vulpes lagopus. The sequence continues at coordinate 108,612,212 of NC_054834.1, read as the reverse complement.
ACCTTCACTGGATTTCTTAACTAAACGAACAGAGAATATATCAATAGTAGCTAAAGCCATGTTCTAAATAAGCAGGTTTCTACTCCTGTTATTTCACCACTGGACTCCTCCCAAATAGAGTTTGGCAAGATCATTCTGAAATCAACACAGAAAGTCACAGAAGAACAAATTGGGGTCATCTGACTCATTCCACTTGTGACTTAAAATGCACTTGAACCCACATTTCCAGAGGGGAAACTATCCCAAATCAACTAATGCCACATGTTTCAGTTCCATTTAAACTTTGAGTCAGAGGGAAGACAAGGTGGGGGAAAAAAATGAAAGGAGGATGAATATTTTTAAATAGAACATTTGCAAATTGCTGAAAATAGTTGTTTTATATCACAAATTTGGAAATGATTCAAAGGAAATAATTATATGGTCCATAAACTTTACTATGTGATCTTTTAAATAAAATATTTAAATCATACTTCTCAAATAAAAAGTAATGTTTTTATTTGTTAAAATTCATTTTTGATATTCTATTTCTGAGTTCAAAATACTTCACAACCTCAGAAGCTCTGAAACTAAGGTATTAAACACACTTATTTATCCTTCTCTTTTTAGATAATTATGTTTATAGAAAACTATGGTTTTAATTATATTACACAAAAATATTGTATTCAAAAGTAAGATATTCAGGGCAACCCGGGTGGCTCAGCAGTTTAGCGCCTGCCTTCAGCCCAGGGCGTGATCCTGGGGACCAGGGATTGAGTCCCACATCGGGCTCCCTGCATGAAGCCTGCTTCTCCCTCTGCCTGTGTCTCTGCCTCTCTCTCTCTCTCTCTCTCTCTCCCTCTCTCGTCAATGAATAAATAAAATCTTTTTTAAAAAAGAGTAAAATATTCAGTTAATCACTGATAAAACTTATCTATGAACTTATCTATTTCCAAAAATATGGATGCAGGTACCATCAAGCATTTCTGCCTCATACTCAAGAGACTGCTGATACCAGCTTTTTGTTTCATATGAGTTTGTGGGGGGATGTAAAAGGGAATCCTGAGAGGCGGAGAGGATGTCCTCCAAGTTTGCTGCACTAGTAAACCACTGGATGTAAGGAGGAGGAATAGGCTTTTGTTACTGAATTTGCTGCCACTAAAAACATTAGTAGAACAATCAATTCTCTTTGTCCACCCCAGTCTTAAACTCCTTTCCTCTTTTCGTGGTTTCATTTTCTCATTTTTAACCCTGTGGACTCCTGATTCTACGACGAGGAATATTTCTTTTCCTTTCTTTTGTCCTCTGTATCTTTCCTATATTCAATCAATTATTGAAGGCTGGCTTAACGATCAACACATCATGGTGTTGCACTAACAACTGCTTTTCTAACAGATTGTTCTTTTAAAGAAAAGCCCTCCCACCAAATGACTGATGGATGTGCAAGTGCCAACTCAGCTATGCTTAAAACGAAGCTGATTAAATTTATTCTTCACTTATGATGTCTGTGTATCACTTTTTAAAAAATGAAACTATGTTTTACAGGTTCCTAAAAGTAAAATATTCGAAGGATGATCAAAATGTTTTTTATAAAAACGTGTTAGGTGTTCTCCTGAAGATATTATAGGTGTGTATTAATACTACACTTATCATTGCTTTACTATGATGTCCTCTGAAGACTCTGAAGAAGTGTTTTAAATAATCCTTATTGGTGGACTAATAAGCAACAACATGTAACGTTGGAAGAAGAGATCAACCAGTTGCAGGAATAGACATGTTTTTTACCTGGAGAAATATCTTTAATGGCCATTGTTGGGCCGTTCATTGACGACTCACCATATTTCAGGCTTGTAGCTTAACATTACTGAGCCTCATCCTTCCAACCAATCTTGATTCCAGTCACTCTCCAACCCAAAATACTCTGAGTATTTTTATTGAGACTTTTTAGCTAATGAGACAGAGCCATAGATAGATTATGTAATTTCTCCATGATCACATTGGCAATAAATGGAGATTCAAACACAGGTCTGTCTTCAAAGACAATGCTCTTGACTGTCAGGCAAACCACCTATCAGCTAGAAAATGGAGAACCAAATCAATTTTATATATATTAAAACAAAAGCTATGTGAATCTAGATCACCCTGAAAATAGAAAACCTGAAAAATAAACAACCCCCCCTCAAAACACTGGAGAAATAAGGTATCATTAAATTTTTGACCAGTAGCAAAAATAATATGAATACATGAATAAAACATGAATAAAAGAATTCTTCATGAAGATGCACAGCTTTTATTTAAAATCCTATATGAGGGATCCCTGGGTGGCTCAGCGGTTGAACGTCTGCCTTTGGCCCAGGGTGTGATCCTGGAGTCCCGGGATCAAGTCCCACATCGGGCTTCCTGCATGGAGCCTGCTTCTCCCTCTGCCTGTGTCTCTGCCTCTCTCTGTGTCTCCCAAGAATAAATAAATAATAAAATCTTTTGAAAAAAGTAAAATAAAATAAAACCCTATATGATAAAGTGATCACATCTCCCCTTTTCTACGTCAAGAGCAATAATTTGCTCTTACAGTAAAGAAGAAAAATTGGAAGGTTTACTAAGTGTTCAAGACTTTCTCCTCCAGTAACGGGTTTCCATTCATTCCTTACGCAAACCCTCAGAGTGAAGAGTTTTATATGTAAGTTCTAAATCTCTCATTGAAAAGTACGTGGAATGCTTATCAGATGTTAGAGTTCATTTTACAGTTTCCTGTATTTTCATGTGCTCTTTGAGAAAAGAAATGTAAAAAAAGAAAACAAAGAGAGAAAAGTCATGTAACAATAACTTGACTGGGACACAATTGCGAAAACGTCCATGGTTGTTACAAACATATCAAAAAAGTACTGATTTATTATCATGTAAAATACACAAACGAACGAGAAGGAACATTTCCTATATATATTTATTTAACCAGACCGTAAGGGAGTCCTTCTTTGTTCCCAACTGAGATCGAAATCCTGCAGAGAACCTAGAGTAACAATAGAAAGAATGGGACTCTTCCTTTAGAGATAATGTTCTCCCATCAGGAAATTAAATGTTTCTCCTGGCAGCAAGTGGCGTACACAGAGGAAGGCGGGCTCACACGTATACTTCTTTAAAGCTTATCTCAGACCGGGTTACCCAAGGTTCAGACGACAGCGGTGGGGGGCCGGCTCACCCCAGATATCATTTGAACGTGTAAACCAGTGAACTAAAACACGTTGGCTTTCCTGGTAGTCTATGAAAGGGTGGGGGCAGCAGGCTCTAACCCCTTTCTATCACCAAGGGAGAGGCAAGGACTGGCATCGGCCCTGCTGATGGCCCGGTTGTCTTGTGTGTGTTCAAAGTTGTACCGCGGGGAAGGATGCACTGACCCTGGCACACCACGACCTGTGCACCAGGGAATCCCTGAAGTGCTCCCCTAGGCAAAGGCAGGTTCCTGGGAGAGGAAAAAGCAGATTCAGAAGCAGAGAACCAGAGAGTGAAGGCAGGTTGCAGGGTCAGCGACTAGCTGCTGTGTGGACCTGGAAAGGCTCCGGGACATATGTGGGCCTCGGGGCCTTCAGCTGGAAAAACTGAGATGAGGACAAGGCCTGCTCCCCCGCTGGCTGGGGAAAGAGGGCAGAGTAATGCACGTGGAAACGCTGTTAAACTTTCCACTACGAATCAGGTTTAAAATAGGATCATCAGTCAGACCTGAAAGTCAGGAAGGGCCAGAGCTAAACTTTCGCCACGTAGACACGTGGACTCTTTGGGGACACGCGCTGGAGAAGTCCTGCCTGCTTCTCTGGGGCTAAGGCTGGGCCAAGAGAGTCTCCTGGCCGTGGAGCCCAGTGAATCAGCCCCGCCAGCCCGCCAGGCAGCCAGGGGAGCCTGCACTAGGGAGACATCTAGTGTTTGAAGTAACAGAGGAGGAGGTTTGGGATTGAAGCGATTTTGTGTCTTTAATATGCAGTAGACCGTGTCCACACGAAGGCCCACGGAAATGAAATCAGCGTCACAATAGTCCTATACCATCTCGGATCCTCTGGAAGTGTGAAGTTTTGTGGGGGGTTTTTTTTATTGAATTTTCAACCTATGAGCAGAGATTCTTGAGGAAAGCCAGGAGTCGAGGAAGATAGGTAATTTCAGGAACTCCCTTCTTAGTGCGTCGACCACCTAAATAGGGTAGAGTTGGGCTCAAAGCCGGAGAACAGATGGGTCGGGGAGAGGAGAGATGAACAGCAGGGGGAGACTATGTTCAGGTAGAAATCAGTGAAAGAAAATAATTAGAAAGAAAATAAACTAAGGGAGAGGAGCTGCCTGCCCACCATGACGGTAGCCAGTAAGGCCAACGCAGCCCTCGTCTTGCAGTATCATCAACCTCATGCCTATGAAAGGAGCCCGTAGATAATCAGAAAGCTGTTGGACCATCCAGAGTTGGGAATGGTAGCTAGCCTAGACATTTTTCACCATTAAAAAGACCATTACTAATAGCTGGATACCCACAATTCTCTTCATAGTTGGATACTCACAGATTTGGCCAAGTTAGGAGATGTTAAAAACTGAAAGTACTTTATTGATAGGATTTTCTGGTTTTAAATCTGTGATAAATTGTGTCACGGATACACGGGAGCACATTTCCATCTAATCACTCACGTATGACTTTAAAAACAGTGGTCATAGCTATGGGTGAGTCACATGAGCCAGCCAGGATGCAAAGCCCTTTCGAGGGAAAGAATCTCCACTTTGATCCTTGCAACTGCCCTATGAGGTGGGTACGATTCCTTCCATAACACATGGGGGAACCAAGACTCACGAAATTTAAACGAGTTTCCCAACGAGGAATTCATTCTGAGTCTGTTGTCTTCAAAGCTCACACACAGCATTAAACGCTGCGCTGGACCTTGGTCTGGAAATGAGATCAACCGAGTAGTTAAAGCTCAACATCTAAGAGTTCCAGCGACGCCTAGCTCTGCCCCCATGTCCCTAAGAGGTACCAAAAGTCAGAAAACAGTGCCATTTGGAGAGGGTCGTCACCGCGTTAAGAGCTTACGGTGTCGGGGGACACATATTTACGGTAGACAGGAGATACCTGAAGTGTTGAACAAAGTCATGCAGCAAACAGCACGTCCCATCCTCCCACTCGGAGGCACAGGGCCCAGGAGAGGGAGCACCACGCACAGAGCCACACCAGCCTTCTCTCAGCTCCACCACCTAACAGCCCTGAGATCTTAGTCACGAAACTTCAACTATTTGCCTCCGTTTCCTCAGGGGATAATAAAACCTCTTTCCTATTTTGTCCTAAGGATTAAATGACACAACGTGCATAAAATCGCTGACGCTCAGAAAGTCCTAGGAGTGTTGCTATTTCTAAAATTGACTTTCAAAAGTAAATGGTGGGAAATTCTTATCCTGAAATTTGAACATGGAAAACATTGAATGTTGTAAAACATGCAAAATGGGGGCACCTGGGTGGCTCAGTGGTGGAGCATCTGCCTTGGGCTCAGGGCATGACCCCGGGGTCCCCGGATCGAGTCCCACGTCGGGCTCCCTGCATGGAGCCTGCTTCTCCCTCTGCCTGGGTCTCTGCCTCTCTCTCTCTCTCTCTCTATGTGTCTCTCGTGAATAAATAAGTAAAACCTTAAAAAAGCATACGTATTTTTTAACTCTTGCAGTATATATGGACTAAAACTGGGTAAATCAATTTTCTCATCACATGTTATTTTATTTTATGAAGATCTAGTTATTTATTTGAGAGAAAGAAAGAGCTTACAAGTGGGAGGAGGGGCAGAGGGAAAGGATCTTCAAAGAGACTCCCTCTGGGTGTGGAGCCCAATGTGGGGCTCGACCCCAAGACCCATTAAATCATGACCTAAGACAAAACCAAGAGCCAGTCTCTCAAGTGACTGAGCCACCTGGGCGCCCCTCATCAAACGTAATTTTAATAATATATGGCCACGGCCTCAACAGGCTACCTCCATTACCAAACTACAAAGGCAGCTATAGCTTCATGAGGCTGTTTGCACATATTTTAATCTTTACAGACAGCCATTATGGTAAAAGCTCCTAAAGTAATATTTGCTTGAATGGCTATATATTTACAGTAATTTTATTTCAAATATGTCTTATCTTTAGAAAATTACTTTATGGGGATCCCTGGGTGGCGCAGCAGTTTGGCGCCTGCCTTTGGCCCAGGGCGCGATCCTGGAGACCCGGGATCGAATCCCACGTCGGGCTCCCGGTGCATGGAGCCTGCTTCTCCCTCTGCCTGTATCTCTGCCTCTCTCTCTCTCTCTCTCTCTCTCTCTCTGTGACTATCATAAATAAATAAAAATTAAAAAAAAATTTTTTTAAATTACTTTATGAATTGGGACGCCAGGGTGGCTCGGTCAGTTAAGCTTCAGACTTTTGGCTTCAACTCCAGTCATGATCTCAGGGGTTGTAGGATCGGGCCCCACGTCGGGCTGCATGCCCAGTGGGGAGTCTGCTTGCAATTCTCTCTCTCCTCTCCCTCTGCCCTCCCGGCACTTGCATGCACGCACTTGCTCTCTCTCTCTCAAAATAAATTTAAAACTCTTAAAAAAAAAAAAAAGAAAATTATTTATGAAAACGTTTGACCTGCTGAAAAATGTGTTTTGAACCACAAAATTTCCCCCAATTCTGCCTTTCAAATCAGAATCTCAAAGCTAAAAGTGTCCCCATGATCCTTTAGTCTATTTACCACGTTTTTTTTTTCTTTTCAAATTCTTATTCAATTCACATACAGCGCAATGTTGGTTTCAGGAGTGGAATTCAGTGGTTCATCACTTACGTACGACACCCAGCGCTCATCCTAACGAGCGCCCTCCTTAATGCCCGTCACCCGTCTAGCCCATTCCCCACTCACGTCCCTCTATCAACCCTTCATCTTGTTCTCTGTCACTAAGAGTCTCTCATGGTTTATTTCCCTCTCTCTTTTCTCCCCCTCCCATATGTTCATCTATTTTATCTCTTAAATTCCACATGAGTGGAATCATGATATTTGTATTTCTCTGACTCATTTCCCTCAGCATGATACACTCCAGCTGCACCCACATCATTGCAAATGTCAAGATTTCATTCTCTTAATGGCTGAATAATATTCCATTAGATAGATATAGATAGATATAGGGATATAGGAATATATATAGAGAGAGATATCTTCTTTATACATTCATCAGGCAATGGACATTTGGGCTCTTTTCAATAGTTTGGCCATTATTGATAATGAACAATTATTCTGCGATTTGAGGAAACTCCATATTGCACCAGCCTGCGTTCTCATCAACAGTGCAAGAGGGATCCCCTTTCTCCACGTCCTCACCAACACCTATCGTTTTCTGTGTTCTTGATTTTAGCCATTCTGACAGATATGAGGTGGTATCTCACTGCGGTTTTGATTTGTATTTCCCCGATGATGAGTGATGTTGAGCATCCTCTCATGTGTCTGTCCGCCATCTGGGTGTCTTCATTGGAAAAAATTCACATCCTTGGCCCATTTTTTAACCGGTTTATTTGTTTTCTGGGTGCTGAGTTGATAAGTTCTTTATAGATTTGGGACACTAACCCTTTATCAGATATGTCATTTGTGAATATCCTCTCCCATCTGTAAGCTACCTTTCAGTTTTATTGTTTCCTTCATTAGGCACAAGCTTTTTATCTTGATGAGCCCCAGTAGTTCAGTTTTGCCTTTGTTTCCCTTGCCCCCTGGCAACGTATCTAGTAAGAAGTTGCTGCAACCAAGGTCAGAGAGGCTGCTGCCTGTGTTCTCCTCTAGGATTTTGATGGATTCCTGTCTCACATTTAGGTCTTTCATCCATTTTGAATTTATCTTTGTGCCTGGTGTAAGAAAGTGGCGCACTTTCATTCTTCTGCATGGGACTGTCCAATTTTCCCAACACGATTTTTAAAAGACGTTTTTCCACTGGATAGTCTTTCCTGCTTTGTCAAAGATGAGTTGACCGTAGAGTTGAGGGCCCATTTCTGGGTTCTCTGTTCTGTTCCATCGATCTCTGTGTCTGTTTTGTGCCAGGACCACACTGTTGCTGACCACAGCTTTGTAGTACAACTTGAAGTCAGGCATTGTGATGCCCCAGCTTTGTTTTTCTTTTTTGAGATTGCTTTGGCTATTTGGGGTCCTTTGTGGTTCCACACAAATTTTAGGATTGTTTATTCCAACTCTGTGAAAAATGCTGGTGGTACTTTGATAGGGAGTGAACTAAATGTATAGATTGCTTTGCAAAGTACAGACATTTTAACAATATTTATTCTTCTCATCCATGAGCATGGAATGCTTTTCCATATCTTGTGTCATCCTTAATTTCTTTCATCAGTGTTCTATGGTATTCAGAGTACAGATCCTTTACCTCTTTGGTTAGGTTTATTCTTAGGTATCTTATGGGGGTTTTTGTGTGTGTGTGTGTGTGTGCAATTGTAAAGGGTATTGATGCCTTGCTTTCTTTCTTTGTTGCTTCATTACTGGTGTGTAGAAATGCAACAGATTTTTGTACATTGATTTTATATCCTGCAACTTTGCTGAATTCATGTATTTGTTCCACCAAATTTTTTTAAAGATTTTATTTATTTATTAGAGACTGAGAGAGAGAGAGAGAGAGAGAGGCAGAGACCCAGGCAGAGGGAGAAGCAGGCTCCATGCAGGGAGCCTGACGTGGGACCCGATCCTGGGTCTCCAGGATCATGCCTTAGGCTGAAAGCGGCGCTAAACCGCTAAGCCACCGGGGCTGCCCTAATTCCACCAATTTTTTTGGCAGAGTCTTTCAGGTTTTTTACATAGAATCTTTTGTCATCTGCAAATAGTGAAAGTTTGACTTCTTCCTTACAGATTTTTTTGCCTTTCATTTCTTTCCATTGTCTGACTGCTGAGGCTAGGACTTCTAGTACTATGTTCGATAGTAATGGTGAGAGTGAACATCCCTGTTTTATTCCTGACCTTAGAGGAAAGCTTTTAGTATTTCCCCATTGAGGATGATATTTTCTCTGGGTCTTTCGTATTTGGGCTTTATGATGTTGAGTTATGTTCCATCTATACCTACTTTTATGAGGGTTTTTTTTTTTTATCAAGAATAGATGCTGTATTTTGTTCAATGCTTTTTCTGCATCTATTGAGAGGATCCTATGGTTCTTATTCTTTCGTCAATGTAGCATTCACCACATTTTTACAAAGAATGAAACATAAACCTACCCCAGGTTTATGTGACTTGCTCAAGGTTGTATGTGTTTCTTATTTTTAATCTAGGACCATTGTCATCAAATAGGCTCCATCCTCCTTTATTTTTTTTCAGTATTTATTTATTTAAGTAATCTCTACCCTGAACATAGGGCTTGAACTCACGACCCTGAGATCAAGAGTCACAAGCACTTCCAATTAAGCCAGCAGGCACCCCAGGCTCCCTCCCTCTTTAGATGGCTTTTAAAAAACGTTTTATTTTGAAATAATTGCGCATTCAGGGAAACTTGAAAAAATACTACACAGTTTGGTGTGCCCTTCACCCAGATTCGCCCAATGGTGCCTTTATGGAACTGTGTAAAACAGTATCAGGACCAGGAGATTGACATTGGCCTAACACTGTTAACTAGACTATAGATGCTAATTCAGTTTCACCATTGTCTACACACATTCATTTCCATGTGTGTGCGCATGTACGTGTAATTCTATGCAATTTTATCTCGCCTATAAAGATGCTTTTGTTAATGCAGTGCATGGCAGGAAGCACTGACAGCTAGATGACAGACAGTACCAGAACGCCTGGGCTGTTTGCTTCCAGATTGTAAGTTTTCACATCTCATAACTCAAGTTCTTCTGGATTTGACAAAACTTCTTTTCTGCCCTGATTAGATAAGCCTGAACACGTAACTAAAGATTTTGAAGGTCGAGTTTCCATCCCATGAATAAAGAAATTAAAGCAAGTGGGCTGAGCTTAATAAAGTAGAAAATTGGTCACATTATTTACTGCTATCCTGTATATTATGCAAAGGAAAGCAATTAGATGACGACGTTTTCACACATGCTTATACCTCTGGAAAGAGGTCTGGGAGTCAGGCTTTTGTGGAAAACATGGTGCACAAGCTGCTACCGAGCTAAGCTCCGTGTCTGCTTTGCACAGCATAAGAGCATAGGTGGGTCTTAGGTGGCCTTGCACGTCGTACTTCATCCACTTGCTAGTTTCCCTTGTGTTGCTTTCTGTGAGATGTGTCATTAGAAGATTGAGTCAACCTATGTTTGGCACTTGCTATAAATAAGCTGATTTTATGAAGGCACATGTTGGTAATAAAATACTAACTGCCTCTTACGAGCATTAGAAAAAAATTAAAGGATGATTTTGAGAAATATATTTTCATAGATTTGATCAAATGCTTAAATGGTAATATGTTTTGTTAGTTAATAATTACTTACAGAAAGGGTTTCTTAGATTTTCCTTTTCTAGACGTATCTTCTAGATAAAGTAAAAGGTACTTATAGTGTTGGTTGCTATAATGAATTAACAACCCAACTGAAGATAATAAAATTATATTATCCATAAATATATACATATGTTTACGTATGTAAAAATCAGCCAGTTATTTCATGTCATCTCAAAGATTCATGAACCACTTAAACATAGTGGGAGGAGCCTAGGGAATTGTGAGGTTAAATTTCAAAGGCCTTGATCTAAAACCACTTTTGAGACTTTATCTCATGGAAATAGACTTTAATGACAACTATCCTGTTACAATATAAGTTTTTACTGTGTTTTTAATAACGGTGACTTTATTTTTTTTTAAGATTTTGTTTATTTATTCATGAGAGATACAGAACGAGAGAGAGAGAGAGAGAGAGAGAGGTAGAGACACAGGCAGAGGGAGAAGCAGGCTCCATGCAGGGAGCCCAATGTGGGAATCGATCCCAGGTCCCCAGGATCACAACCTGGGCCAAAGGTGGCACTAAACCACTGAGCCACCCAGGCTACCCTAACGGTGACTTTAATATTAATATGTAATTGATAATAAATTAAGGAAATACAAGCAAAAAAAAACTTTACTAGAGAAATCCACACCCTCAAGGAGAAAAACCTGATAAATATAGATTTCTTTTTTAAAATAATTAATTTTGTCAACTAGTGATAACTTTAACAAATAAATCAAGGATTTAATATACTATTCAGTGAGAAAACAGCTTCACCATGAAAGGTATTTCCATCCCCATACTGCAATTTAGAATGGAAAGCTATTATCAATTCTAATGTTTTTTAAAACTCCCATTGAGTCCTTTACACTTTCATTAATTTAACAAGTATTTATTGCATACCTACTATGAACCAGGCTTTCAGCTAATTCAGAGGATTCAGTGGTAAGCAAGAAGACAGAGCCCTTCCCTCAAGAAGCTTAATCTAGTAAGGCAGGAAGAAAAGAAAGCATAGAGTTTCACAGCATTAAAATTAACATTTATTTTCAATTAGTCATTAATCCAAATTTCTTGGAATTCCTATATCTTCAAAAGCCTAGTGTTCTTAATTGGGTTTTCATTTTTTATTTTTTTTTCTTTTTAAAGATTTTATTTTTTATTCATGAGAGACACAGAGAGAGGCAGACACAGGCAGAGGGAGAAGCAGGATCCATGTGGGGAACCCGATGCAGGACTCGATCCTGGGTCCTGGGATCACGACCTGAGCCAAAGGCAGATGCTCAAACGTTGAGCCACCCAGGCATCCCAGTTTTCATTTTTTCAATGATATTGCAATGGTTATGAAATTTCCTATCAGTTATTTCTATTTGGTATGTGATTATCAGATATAATTGATATATTACAATATCACATATTTTTACACTATGTGCCAAAAATGGCTTTAAGATTAAAATGTCTATATACTTTTTTTGTTCTTTATTTTCCAATGACTTCATTTTCCCTCAACTTTTTTTGTTAACATTCTATCTTAATAGTGATAAGGAATTTCCTCTACAGGAAATTCCCCTCCATTTTACTGTTTCAATTCTTTCTCTTCCAAAACCACTCATTTGAAAGTTTGCTCAATGTGTGGAGAGGATCTGAGCCCTTAGGAGACATAGTGAAATCTGAAGTCATGTATATTAAAAATGATATCAAAGAACAATCAAAGCCATTAAAGTTTCATTTAAAATTTCTAGGATCAAAAAAAAAAATAAAATAAAAAATAAAATAAAATTTCTAGGATCTAAATTGTGCTTAAGAGCCTTGCTGTTAACATTACTCTTTTCAGAAAAAGTGTCATTAATTGTGACTCACATTAACCTTTAACTTGGGACTTTGTAAATAAGACATTTTGGTGATTTTTATTTCTTTTACACTTTGTCTTAGATAGAGCTTCCATTGATAGTACCTATGACCTCATATCAGATGGGTAAGGGTGGTAAATGGAGAGAGTGATAAAGTCAAACCACTAAACACAGGAAAAATCTTCCCATCTGACCTAACTCATCTCCTTTGAGAATACTGAGCCTCTGTTGAGTCATTGACCCTACTGGAAACACATTCTTGCTTTCAGACATGACTCTTAATGACTTAAGGATGAATAGACTTGGTTCTTCCACTTGAAGGTGTTCTACATTGAAATTTATGCTCTAATAAGATAAAGAAAAGAGGGCTGATGGTCTGATACACACAAACCCCATAAGTCATCGTGTTTCTTCTGACCTCCGAAATTCTGAGGCTGCCTTTAGTCCTGTCTTACTGCTGCTTTTAACCTAATGGATTTCTTTTTGCTACTTGATTTCTTGCTCTTGTCTCCTAATCAACCATTTAAGTATGGATCCTGACCTTGTTATTTATTTCTGGAGCCATTTCTCTCTATATATTTCACGTTAAATATTAGATTCCACTTGAAGCATATCTTTTCTTATTTATGATATTTTCAACTCCATCTTGTGCCTAACAATGTAAATATTGCCTGACTGGCTCCTTTCTTGTGCCCTCTCTTAACTGCCAATCTGTCAATGGCATAGCTCTAAGTATGATGCAGGAAAATATTTTATGTTTATCATCTGTGAATTCACACAACACCAATGAACAGAATTCCATCCTTAGCTAGCTGCTAAGACACTTTTGAAGATAGGTTGAAATCATAAAAGAAAATGTACCTTAAAATAAAATTTCTGGTAACTTCTCAGTTCATCTGCAATCATTATACTGTACACATAACAGGGAAAAGGGGAATTTATGATTAATCTAAATCTTTGTATTAGCTTGGAGTTAAAGAAGCTAAATGTAATAATATCTGAAGATAAGGGGAAAAAAAGCCATAAAGACTTATGCTGAGAAAATTATGATGCTTTATCTGTTCAGGGTCCTTTTCTCTGATATAAGCCAGGTCCATAGGAGGGGTTAGCATAGTATATACTCTCAGTAAATATTTGTTGAATGAACAAACAAATCATTAAAATACTACATGTGCATGTCAATCATCCACTGAAGTTTTGTTTGGGTAGTTTGAACTTTGCTTCCATCTTCTGAGAATCTGTTTATTATAATCTCTAAACACTATTGCTAAAGGAAGAGAAAGAAAAGAAAGGAAAAATCTTTTAGAACCAGGTCTTGTAACCATTAAATTTTTTGTTTAAAATTTCTAGGATCTAAATTTTGTTCAGGGCCATGCTGTTAATATTATTTTCGGAAAAAGTGTCATTAATTGTGACTAATACTAACCTTTCAACTTGGGACCTTGTAAATAAGACATTTTGGTAATTTTTATTTCCTGCTAGAACGGGTCATGCACCTTATGATTTTTCTTTTCTACTTGGTCAGGATAATAAACATAAACACTGATATTTTTCTTAGACTTTTAATTTGTCATTCTGCAAAAGAGGACTTTGAAGCTTTAAACTATTGTTAATTTTCCAAGCCTCTAGGAAATAAAAACACTTAGCCACAATTTTTAGAAATCCACATATTCAGCATTGGAGAAAAAGAGAGGGGTGGGAGGCAGACAGAGAGAGAGAATCTGGATTAAAATCAAGGTATTGAATTATTATGAGTTATGTAAACAACCACAACATATAAAAAAACTGGTAAAATTCAGTGATTGAGATGATAATATTTTGATATCTTTTTAAATGAAACCAATTTTTACTTGAATGTTTCTGTTCTTCTGTATACTTCTTATTACCGGTGCTACCCTTCTATTGCTCTTACCATTTGTTCCTAACTACTGTTAGCTTCCCTGTGCCCCCCAGCCTCACAAAATTCAAAATGTCAATTAAGGATAAAAACTAGGGTGGGGGAAACCATTTAAAATAATGTGCCCTCACTTAAGTATCTTATTCACTTGAAGTATTCTTATTAGCTTAATATATTATAATATACAGATAAATATTACATTGATTTAACTCAAAAATCCTAACTGGAGATTCCCCCAGCTAGCCATCAAGAAAAGAGAGCAAAGTTTCCACCTATGCCTACCAGTTTCTGGGACACTTGCTAAATTATAAAGAAGTTAGAGAAGCCACGTAAAATAGTTTATGCAAATAAAATAGAATTCGATTTCAGTCAGGCAAGGGGAGGTTTTCCCATAATACCATAGCAGAAACCATAAAGGTAAACAAAGATAGATGAGATGTCACAAACATTTAAAATTTCAGAGCAGAAAAAATAATTAATTAGGTCAAAAGGGAAATACCCACTGCTCTGTAATATAATGTTGATGGGTGTATAATTGTTATGATTTTCAATATTTAATTACATTGATGTAGTTTCAGATCCAGGTATAGATTCAGAAAAAGATATGAATGGATAATGGTGTAGACATAGCTACTAAACTAGACGCGCCCAATATCCCCAAAATTCCACTTCCAGGAATTTATCTTATGGGGATAAGACTAGCAAGATAAAATTTACATAAATTTTACATCAGGAAAATTAACCTAATATCCAAGTAGGGTGAATAAGTTAAATAAACATGTAGACCTGCACTGAGCAATAGTGTAACTATAAACAAGGGTTGACATAGTTCTGTTTTTATACATCCATATTGTATTGTTTTGTTTAAAAAAGTTCTAAAATCATATATGTAAATTATATCACTCCAGTTTTCTTTTTAAAAAGATATTTAGGGATCCCTGGGTGGCGCAGCGGTTTGGCGCCTGTCTTTGGCCCAGGGCGTGATCCTGGAGACCCAGGATCGAATCCCACGTCGGGCTCCCGGTGCATGGAGCCTGCTTCTCCCTCTGCCTGTGTCTCTGCCTCTCTCTCTCTCCCTATGACTATCATAAATAAATAAAAATTTAAAAAAAAAGATTTAAAAAAAAATAAAAAGATATTTATGTATTTGTAAATGTGTGTACATACATAATGAAAATACTTTGAAATGGTAGCCAAGAATAAAGACAAGGTTTTGCTGCTCCCTTGCGTTTCATTGGCACAGACAATGAATAAGTCTCACTTCTAGAATCAATTAAACTATATAACTTTGGGAATATTCTATTTTACCTCATTGTGTTTGAATGGCACATAAGCTCTCTTTTTGTTACATAGCGATTTATTTGCTGCCTTCCTTTCATGTTTTGATGACATCTTTGAACTTTATAAAAATCAAAAATGTTTGAACATGAAATTGATATTCCTTATTGCCTTAATGAGCAGAACAAATGCTAGACACATAAAATAAATACAAATATTTAAATAAATATAGATAACAAATATATAAATACTTATTTAAATATTTAAATAAATAGATAATAAATAAATAAATATAGATAGGTCTAAATTTTTTTTGTAGGTCTAAAATTTAAATTTAAATATGACTTCACTTTTTTTGTATTTTTTTATTGGAGTTTGATTTGTCAACATACAGTATAACACCCAGTGCTCACTTTAATCATATGTTCATAGTATAATTCTATTGAACTTTTAGAAGCAAGTTACCTACATAGCTTAAGTTACTTGACTTTCCTGAATTTAAGCTGATATTTTGCTTCGACTGAAATATTAAATCATTGTTTCCACTAAAAATAATATAAAAATCACTTTCCAAATCAAACATTTTAAAACATTGACCTAGCAATCAGGTTAGTAATTCATTAACATGGGAGTTATTTTAATATTGATTATTCTGATCACATGTATTTAGGTTAAAAGTTTTAGGTTAATGGATTCACAAGAAAATGGGAGTAGATCTGAGTGGTACAATTTATCTTAACTTTAGTTTTGAAAAGTGTTTAATGAAAGTATAGAAATAATACTTTCTCATAGAAAGACCCTTTTGGATTAGTGACACTAAGTATTTAAGTTTCGCCATTTTTACTCACATTTCTGTGACATAGGTTCATAAAAAAAAAAAAAATCGCTCAAAAGAGAGATATAGGACAGTTGGTTTGGAATAGCAAAAGCAGAGACCTAGAGTCATCAATACCTGGCTCTGGAAGGGAAAGACCAGGCCATGGCCATAAATCTGGTTTTAGAAAGGCAAGAAGGACTTCTTGTAATGAAAGCTTATATTTAAGGAAGAATTCTCAGATAGCAATTATATGAAGGAGAAACTCTGTAGGTAGAGCCCATGTTTTCTAGGGAGTCAGAATCTACTCACCCAGACTTGTGCCAGAACAGAACCTCTGGTTTTTAACCCACCTTCCAGCAGGTCTAGTTCTTCCAAGGAATTTAGGCCTCTCACTTACTCTCAGAGGATACTTCAGTTATGGAATCTGAATCAGGGATGTGTCATGATCTTTGATTTTCCTTGCATGAAAAAAAAAAAAAAGAATGGATCTTGAAGAGACTGTCTATGATCATTCACTTAAACTTAATCTCCGAGTATCAACTGGCTCTTTCTCTTCCCCCTGACTACCTAGAATGGAGACAGAGCCTGAGGCCTAAAGAACCTGACATATATAAATCAGACTGTTTGACAAGCACGCCTACTGTCATGAACCTCAACTCTCTCTGTGTAGCTGATTTAATTAGTGGACACTTTAACTCCTGTTAGTAGAAAACACTTGAGTCTCAGCCTGTACAGCTCAAGGATGTACTTTCAGAGAGAATTTAGTTTGGAACAGTGAAAGAATAGGGAATAGAAAGGTAGCTTTGCATTAATTTTGTGGCAAGAGCTCCAAATTTTAGTACCATCCTCCCCTTGAAGCTGTAATACATGAGGAAGGCACATACCAATAAAGAAAAATTTTGTACAAAATTTTTCACAAGAATTTTGTTAACATGTTTTGTTGTTCAAGTTATCGAAGCTCAAAGTTTCTCTTTGAGACATTGCTGCAATAGTCCCTAATAAATATAGAAAAATGTACCTGGTCAACATACTGCAAAAATTATAAAAAAAAATAATGTTAAATCATGAAAAAACAAGTACTCTTTAAGAAATTGTTGCAAGAATATATTCCCAACTTTCATAACATTAACAGCATCATGACTCTCAGGGATACCTATCGGTAATTATTTTCATACAGATATGTCTCAGGTGTGCTTATGTTCCATCAGATCAATATAAAATGTCTAATCTAAATAATCATAAAGATCATTGCCAATGGCATGCTAAAGAGTCATTTGAATAGCTTATCTCAGTAAAGAATTAACCCTGTCTCAGTTTTTTAAATATGAAATTAAAAAATTGCCCTGATGCTAAATTACATATTGAAAATCTATTAGGAATTTTTCCAAAGAATGAACACCTAAAGGTACTCTCATCCAGACAGGCAAACTTAATGTGTTTCAAAAGCTTAAATACAACTTAAAACACAGGTTTTCTTATGCAGAAAAACTATTTTGTTACATAGAGAAAAATTAAACATCTGCTATAAAAAATAAAGTCCCAAAACACCTATAACTGAACTGTATATTTTATTTTATTACCTTTTTAAAGATTTTTATTTATTCAATCATGAGAGACACAAAGAGAGAGAGAGGCAGAGACACAGGCAGAGGGAGAAGCAGGCTCCATGCACCGGGAGCCCGATGCGGGACTCGATCCCGGGTCTCCAGGATCGCGCCCTGGGCAGAAGGTGGCACTAAACCGCTGAGCCACCCAGGCTGCCACTGAACTGTATATTTTATAGACATATCTTGAAGTGTACAAATACATGGCTACATTTATAAATAGCAATTTGAATAAATGCTATTTCACATGCAAGGTAATTGAAAGCATATCATTGTGAGACAATTATTTCATGAAATTTTGTGTTTGTTTGTTAATTAACTAGTTAGTTATGTTTATCCAATTTAAAAAAAATAATGTGTAGGGACCTAAAGATAGCAAACACTCTCCAATTTGTGGCATCAGATAGACCTGGGTTCGAAAGCTTCTCCATAATTTATTATACAACCTTAGAAAAACTGCATAGATTTATTTAAAATATTTTTTCAACTGTTAAATGGAAATAATATGTACCTCACAGGGTGCATATTAAGCAACTAGCACAATACCTAGCCTGTGGTGCACTGAATACTAGCTAATACTAATAACTATGACTATTAACTGTCATGTGCCAACTACAAATGGGGTTGGCAAACATGAAAAATTTCCTGGAGGAGGAACCTTTAAATTTAAAAATTTCCTGGAGGAGTCGCAGTATAATGACAGCGACTAAAATAGGAAATGCACATAGAATATGCTAAATCAATATTTATTAAATGGCTAGGTTAACCTGGTGCTTTGTGGAGTAATCAAAACTGTTCCCCGAAAGAAGCTGGTCACGAGAGACCACATATTTTATGCTTCCAATTATATGAAATGTCCAGAATAGGCAAATCCAGAAAGACAGAAGTATAGATTAGTGATTGCTCAGAGCTGGAGGAGGGAGTATAAAGGATGATAGCTCAAAGGATATCGGCCTTCTTTTCAAGATAATGAAAACATTCTAAAATTGATTGTGGTGATGGTTGCACAACTTTGTGAATATACTAATTATACACGTAAATGGATGAATTATATGCTATATGAAATATATATCTCAATAAAGTTGCTCCAAAGAAAAAATCTGTTTACTAGAGGATCTTACTTTCTGTTCTTCTATGACATGGACAGAGTGTTTGTGAGTACAGGCTCTCCACCCATGCAGAACAGGGTTCCTATGGTGCGGCTCAACGGGAAGGAAAGAAGGATTAGTTGTCAGAGAGACCATAGCTATGATCCTTCCACCCTGGAATTCTTTCTTTTATACACACAAAAGGTTTTCTGGGTATCTGCAGTTGAAGTATACCCACTAGAAACAAAATATCTTAAGATGGTAGAGCGTATTGGCATAAAGAGAAAAAAATTCTCCTAGAAGAGGTGCTATGTTAAAAGCCTTGGAAGCATTTATGTCACTTAAGAATGACCAATGGGTCTAGAGAAAAAGGGAAAAATAACAGTATGATTAACAGAAACTATGAGGTGGAAAATAAGAACCAGAATAAAAGATAAATTTTAATTCAAAGATTTTGTCAGTAGTTCTTAAACCACCTTCAAGATGAATTAAATCTAAACTATTAAAATTCATTGAGTAACAGACGGCCAAATACCAAATGTGCCCATTTGTAGGTGGTGAGGAAAGTCACCTTTCACTTTTTCCTATCTTAACTGTGGCCTTTCTATCATCTCCTTGTATAGGTAAACCATTTGACTTATTACTGGAGACATGATTAGCGGATTTCTCTGATTCCACAGCCCATAATTTATTCTTTTCAATGATTCTCTTATTCAGATTATATAACATTATGTTTACATCCTAATGGTGCATATTAATAACAGAGATGTACACAGAGACATACCCGGATGTTTACATATTGTCAATATAAAATGAGAGGACAAATTACTGAAAGCTTTGTGTTCTTATTTAAAAACGGAACTCATGAGGTACTCCCAATGAACCAATCAATAAGTGGAACATTTTTCAGTCCACCACGACAGAGCTAAGAATTTACTCTGATTCCTGGACAGTAGGACAGTGGTCAATATCTGGCCAGATGGTAAAAAATTAGTGAGCTTGAAAGTTGGGGTAAAGGAGGCTTGGAAAGGAATATGCAAATGGAGTATTTGGAAAAATTGAGTATTTGGAAAAAAGGAGGCTTGGAAAGGAATATGCAAATGGAGTATTTGGAATATGCAAATTGAGTATTTGGATCTGATTTCAGATCATGAAAATGTTTGTACGCCGTATGGATTCTAACATCCCACTCCTCATAAAGGACTCTTGATAACCCAGATGTAAAGCTGAATATGGATGTGAGTTATTCCCCTTCCATAGTTGACCCAGGACTTCAGACTTATAAACAAAGCTGTTATGGGAACAAGGATGGAGGTTGCGCATGAGCTCAGCCAGCTGATGTTACCATTGAAAGTCTAATTTGCCAGCAATGGTGGCCAAACATGATGCCTTAGGAACTAGCAGCTGTCTGGTACTTGCTCAATCAGATTGTGGCCTTTTCGTTGCCAAGGAAGCAATCCACAAAATATTGTCTTCCATCGAGGTACCAGCTTCAAGTTTTAAGTCAGCAAGCTAATGTTCAAAAGCAATAATCCTTATGGAATACCCAATTGCCTCATTGAAAATTTCACTATACCACCAATTTGCAAACAAGACTTTGTAACATTGAGGTGCTGACTTGCAGTATGTGACATTTGTTCTGAACCAATGACTGACATACATGTGTGGTTTTGTTTCGCCAAAAATGTGCAAATCTTAGTATAATGGGGAAGCAGTACAGAGGAGTCTTCTAAAATTATGTTTAATAACCTTGATAAATTGCTTGCTTTTGAGCCCAGGAATTCATTTTTCTATAAGTTTTAGTACCCAAGGAAGTTATGTGTGTACTGATGAATGTGATAATGGTTTCTCTGAATTAGAAACAGAGGCTGTACCCTGGTAATTTCAGTTTTATCCTGTAATTAGATAAAAACTTAAAATTTGCAGCTATACCATTGTTTGACATTGACTATCAAGAGTAAATAGCATTTCTGCTTTACAATGGGACTAGGAGGAGTTAGCACAGAACCTACAGGAATGTTTTTTGATAAAGAAAATTGGTTATAGAAAGGACCACTAGGTGCTACAAGA